>NC_135725.1:47426047-48034407 GCF_964656455.1 Halichoerus grypus | reverse complement strand
CTCTCTCTCAATAAATAAATAAAAATCTTAAAAAAAAATAAAAGCCTAAACTAAGAGAATCTGTAACTAAATTCTCTCTGAGTGCAAGCCATACGGTAAAGGGAAAGTGGGGTCCACAGAGTCTAATTCAAAAGTTAAATGTGAACTAAACCCAAAGAAACAATCCTATACTGGCTCGCCCCTTCTTTTTGTATGAAAATCAGAAGGGAAAAGGAATCAAGAAAATACTTTTCAGGAAGTGCACAGAGAGTCCTGAATTTAGAAACCCTAGCCGTAGAGGTAAAGCATAATCACCAGTAAATCGCTGGTCTGTATAAACCAGTAACTGCTTGTTCAACTCTTGTTTCTAAGATAATGGCTGATATTTATCAAGTGCTTCAAATACTCCTGGCTCTGTGTTAGGGGTTCTATAAACATTAATTAATCTAATACTCTCAACAACCCTAAAAGGCGTATATCACTTTTTAATTGAGGTATAATTGACATATAATATTGTGTAAGTTTAAGGTGTATGATATGTTAATTTGATACATTTATAGACTGCAGTGGGATCACCACCATATGTATCATTATTATATTTTTAACAGATAGGGAAACTGTTGCTCAGAGAGGTCTGAAACTTTTCTTGAAGTCAACAGCAATTTCCTCTGACATAATTTGACCAAGGCCCTGAGCATGCCTGAGAGCCTGAGGGACCTGGGTATTAGGAAAAACTGAATTAGAATTTAAGAAAGTAGATCATTTATTAATTTTTGGACCTTCAAAAATGAAAATGCCTAATATTTCTCATTTTACAAAATAGGGAAACGTATGTTCTGACCATCCCCTGCTTTTGGCTTTCTCTCTTTTAGAAGATTACCCATATTCTTTCCCAGTAGACGCCATTCCTCATTCAAAATAGCCATGGGTACAGAGCTAGCAGACAAAGGCTCAGCATTTGAACCCAAGACAATGTAGGTCAAAGGCTGGACTCCTATTCATTTGCCAGGCTGACCTGTCACTGTTGGCACTCTTCATGCTCCTGCCATGGAGACTGAGTTTGAAGGGTAGAGGAAACATAACTTTTAGAAATCTGAGTGCTCTTGTGTGAATGAAGGGGAAAAACAGTGAAATACCAGTGGGATGGAGGAAAATGACCGCTCCAGCCAACCTGCACTAGAAATGAGCTTGTCTATAGGACTGTAGTCTATCCACAAGATGTTTCCAGAGGTCTTTTACTTCAGTGCTACTCAGTGTGGTCCAAGAACCTCTGAATGAAATAAGGACAAAAATTGAGAGTGTGTAGGAAGCTTTGGTAGTATCACAACATCTAAGCAAAAGATTCTAGATGTCCAAAACTATCTGACTGCCATGAATTGGAAATAAAGACAAATAAAAACAAAATCAAGACAAACAGTTTAAGAATCACTAATTTATTCCATTAGGATCTTGGTATGTGTTTCCAGGTCTCTCTTCTAAGGCTTAAGAATCATTCAGCAAAACTCAAGTTGATTGCTTGCCTCTCCAAATAGAACCTAAGTTCCCCAAGGATGGAATTTTGTTTTGTCCACTGCTCCATCCCTGATTCCTAGAATCGTGCCTGATGTTCAATGAGTATTTGTTGATTGTGGAAATGCACTCATTTCCCAGTGAGAAATGCCCAAGGTCTTGTCCAAGAGTTGCCCTCGTCCTTTTGAAAGTGGATCACAGGATGACCCAGGTGATGACTGGTCCTCTGCACCCAGCCTGCCTCCTCACCTTCCTCCCATCTATACCCCTCACCCAGCCCAGACCTCCACCTCCTCAGGAGGAGAGGCAGGAGAAATTGTTGCCATTTATTTTCCCACATGAGCTTCAGGATCATTTGGGCATATTGTCCACACTGGTCCATTAAGTTTCTGATTGACATTACACTAAGTATATAAATTAATTTTAAAAGATACACAACTTTACAACATTGAGTCTTCTCACTCATGAGCATGATATGTCTGATTATTTTCTTATCTTTTTATAACTCATAGTAAATTTTGTGGTTTTCATATAGTTTCTGCATATTTATTGGTAAGCTAATTTTAGGATGATTTATTTTTATAGTTGTTATCATGTATGGGGTCTTCCTAAACTTTTATTTTCTAAATCTTGGTATAAAGGAAGAAAGAAATAATTTTGTGAATGTTTATTTTGCCTCCATTCATTTTCAATAAATTTTTACTGATTCTAAGAAATTTTTATTTGATTATCTTGGGCATAATATCATAATATCAATAACTGATCACTTTATCTTGTGCCATTTCCTTCCTCTAGTTGTACCTCTTTTTCTTATTGTATTCAGCAGAATGAATTCTTCTTAAATAAACTTTTGGTTGGAAGACATTTAAGATATTTAAAGAACAAAATTATGAGAGTCTACATCTCAATCTGGAATGCTGCCAATGCAGTACTTAGAGGAGATTTATTGCTCTCAATGCTTATATTAGGGAGGAAAAAAAGAGAAACAATAAATTAAGTCAATACCTGATAAATTTTGTCCCCTTTAAGTTACAAACTAAGAGAAAAAGAAAAATGAAGTAATAAAACAGAGGAATGAGAAAAAGAATTGGTTAAAAAAATTATCATACACCACAAATAGTTTAAGAAGCACTAGTTTACTATACTAAGGTCTTGGTAGGCATCTCTGGGTCTGCCTTATAAAGCCTAAGAATCATTAAACAAAAGCCAATTTGTAAAGAGACATTTTCCTTCAGTCAACAGACTACTTTCTAAAGTTTTTGAAGCCTGTAGGTCTTGAAAATAAAACTAATTGATACCAATAATAGTAATTTTTGAACTTAGATTTCAATGCTATATTTGAGATGAAATACAAAAGTGTGATTAGCCACTATCTACATTTGTTTTAAAGAATGGCGGATTTCATATGCTCAGGCAGCTCAGCCACAGAGTGCTTGGTCATGCTTGATAAGAGTTAGAGCCATTTCCTGCTTGCCCTATAAAAAAGAAAGAACCCAGTGGGCATTTCTTCAATAATCCCTATAGAAACCAGCTCCAGGAATTGCCTGGATGGAGAGCATTCACCCAGTCTTCTTGGAGATAGAGAGGCTGTGGAAACAATCCTCATTGCTCTCCATCAGTATGTACCTAACCATGACCAGAAGGTGAGAAAATGTCATTTATAACTTGCCTGCCTCAGTCCTTTGCTCAGTGAAGAAAATATCTCCCCGATGAATTTTGAAATTCTAAGTTTCCCATCAGGAAAGTAAGGGGTGAGAGGTTTAATTTATACCTCTGGGAAGCCCTGAACATGAAAGCAAATATATTGAATTAAATGTGCCTCTAGATTGATAACATCCAGGATCTTGTCAAAATGAAACACAAATCTTTTCTGGAACTTTGGGCATCTTCATCTAAGTCTCTTCAGTATTCTGAAACAATCCTGATTGGCCAAATATGAGGAATAAGATGTTACCAAAATGAGCAAAAATGTGTGAGAAAAAAATAAACAGAACTTCCAGGAATGAAAATGTAATTGCCAAAATTAAAAATTCACTAGATTATTTAAATAGCAGGTAAGAATGAGCCAGAGAAAGAACTGGAAAACTAGAAGCTAGGTCTGAGTAAATTATTCTTAATACTTCACAGAGAGACAGAGTTGGAAAAGTTATGTTAAGAGATGTGGAGGATCGAATGAAAAAAGGCTAATAGTTGGCCAATTAGAGTTCCAGAAAGAGAAAATCAGATAGTGTTAGTTATCTATAACCATGTGAAAAATTACCCTAAAACTTAGCTGTTTAAAAAAGCAAACAGTTGTTTCTCATGGTTTCAGAGAGAAGTTTCAGTTTCAGAAGGAAGTTTCTGTTTCAGTGTTAGGAATCTGAAAGCTGCTCTTACCTGAGTAGCTCTGGCTCAGGGTCTCACAGGAGGTTGCAGTCCTGCTGTCAGCCAATGCTGCAGTCACCTAGAGTTTGACTAGTTCAATTAGCCAGACTGATATAAAAATTCTAAACCTGTATGTAGCTATTAACAAGGCCTCATAACATATAAAGCCAAAAAATTGATAAAATTGGGCGCCTGGGTGGCTCAGTTGGTTAAGCGACTGCCTTTGGCTCAGGTCATGATCCTGGAGTCCCGGGATCGAGTCCCGCATCGGGCTCCCTGCTCGGCGGGGAGTCTGCTTCTCCCTCTGACCCTCCTCCCTCTCATGCTCTCTGTCTCTCATTCTCTCTCTCTCAAATAAATAAATAAATAAATCTTAAAAAAAAAAATTGATAAAATTGCAAGGAAAAGTTGACAAATCCACCATCAGTGGGGAAAATTTTAACATACCTTCTATATGATGAATAAAGTAAACCAATATAATCATGGGAATAAAGAATATTTAAATAATACAATTAATAATTTGTGTAATGGGCACAAATTAAGCCCTATACACATTATGATCAGAGAATACATATTCTTTTCAAGCACACATGAACATTGATGAAAACTGGCCACATATCAGACCATAATAAATTCTCAGTAAATTTCAGTCAGTATCATTCAAACCATGTTCTATTTCTTCAATGAAATTATATTTGGAATCAGTAAAAACAATTATTACAAGAAAATAGATTTGGGGAAAATCATAAACGCTTCATTAAACAGCTAAAAGATCAAAGAAAAAGTCATAATGAAAATTAGAATAAAGCTAAGACTAGACTGCAACTTTTAGAAGGTCAAGAGCCACATGTGTTTCTTCAATAACTTTACATTCTGAATTTAGCAGGGACCTCCTCAGTAATTGCCAAATAAATACCTGAATGGATTTGAATCATAAAAGTTAAAAAAATATTGGCATGTTTTTACATTCTTGTTACTGCCTGCATTTTTCTGGGGTCGTTAAAAAAAAAGTCTCTAGATGTTGCAAGGTGTCCCTAGCTGAGCTCTTTAAAAAGTCTGCTTGTAAGCAGATTAGTTAGGCAATTTTTTCTTCTTCAGTTTTATTGAGATGTAATTGACAAGTAAAAATTGTATATCTGTAGGGCAAAACTTGATGTTTTAATATACATATACATTGTGAAATGATCACCATGATCAAGTAGTTAAAATATTCATCACCTCATACATCCTTTTTCTTATTTGCGTTAAGAATACTTATGACCTACTCTCCTAGCAAAATTAAAGGTATAAAAGTATACAATGAAGTATTGTTAACTATAGTCACCATGCTGTACATTATAGCTCCAGAAATTACTCATCTTGCATAACTGAAACTTTGTACTATTTCACCAAATTCTCTCCACTTTCCCTATCCTCCCATTCCCCAATTTCTTGGCAACCACTATTCTATTCAGTATTTCTATGAGTTCAACTATTTTATTTTATTTTATTTTTTAAAAGATTTTATTCATTTATTTGACAGAGAGAGACAGCATAAGCAGACAGAGTGGCAGGCAGAGGGACAGGGAGAAGCAGACTCCCCGCTGAGCAGGGAGCCCGACATGGGGCTCCATCCCAGGGTCCTGGGATCATGACCTGAGCCAAAGGCAGACGCTTAACCGACTGAGTCACCCAGGCGCCCTGAGTTCACCTATTTTAGATTCTACATATAAGTGAGATCATACAATATTTGTGTTTCTGCAGTTGGCCTATTTCACTTAGCATAATATTCTCCAGATATATCCATATTGTCACAAATGACAGGATTTCCTTCTTTGTAAAGGCTGAATAATATTCTGTTGTATAATGCATGTAATTTTTATAATTACCATAACAGGTTGAAGCAACTATTTTCATAAAATCTGTTTTTAAAAAAAGAAAAAAATGTTAGTTATAAAAATAAAGGAAAAAATAAGAAGCAATCTATTTCTACCTGGATACAACTACACACATAAAAATGGTCTTGCTCAGAAAGTGAATCATATACCATAGCAAGTTAAATAGTGTGGAAATATTATATTTAGTAAATCTCCACTCTCCAGACAAATGAGGACCAGAGAGAATAGCTGTCTTTCCCAGGGTCTTATAGCTATTAGTGGAATCTGACTCCACTAATTTGTAACTGTGCCATGTCTATATAATGTGTCTTCCACATGATTCCTGCTTTCACATATCATGACATCCTCCTCCACATACCTTTCCCCAAGTGACCCCTGAAGAACTTGGCCTAAGAGTGTAAATAATAATTATAGTTAGGGGCGCCTGGGTTATATAGTTAAGCATCTGCCTTCGGCTCAGGTCATGATCCCAGGGTCCTGGGATCGAGCCCCACATCGGGCTCCCTGCTCCATGGGAAGCCTGCTTCTCCCTCTACCAGTCCCTCCGCTTGTGTTCCTTCTCTCACTATGTCTCTCTCTGTCAAATAAATAAATAAAATCTTTAAAAATAATAATAATAATTATTATTATTATTATAGTTACTTACAGGAATTTCTTTTATGTATGCCTAATTAAATTATTACAAAGTTATGTATATTCCTAAGAAATTCTCAGCTAAATACTGCTATAATCGTATTTATAAAAAAATTATATTTCTCCTGTGTGCTTATCTCCATAAATTCTATCATTTTTATCAGCTCCCAAGGAAACATTGGCACAAATATTTCTGAACCAACTACCTATGTGGTCAAGAGAGGAAATAGGACACCAGTACTGAGTAATGAGCATTTATTCTAAATGAAAATGTCTGAAGTTAGCCAGAATGTGTTTTTTCCTTTGCACTGTGTAATCCAAGTTTAAATTTTTTTAAGGGATAGCTGGGATATCACTTGCAAAACAGAAAGGTTTATCTTTCACAGTCTAAAGTATTCCAGTAAGTCATAAATCAACTGGTCATTTCTCCATTTAATGATTTACCACCTTATCAAAAGCATCTCCTTGTTAGCTTTTTATAAGGCTTATCATCTAGAGCCAGCCTCCAAAATTAGAGGCCAATAAATTATTAGCTACATGTCTAGATGGGCAACAGCTGACTGAGGAGTAATAAAAGATCCCTCCCTCCTTACTATTCATCTGGGTAATTAGTCTGTATTCACCGGCACAGTGCTGTAAAGATCTGGAAACCATTCTGTTAATGTGTTCAATATAGGCAGCTGGGGGAAAAGCCTGGTCGAAAGGGTTTAGAGAAAGAAGCTCAGTAATATTTGACTGTTTCTACTGATCACATTTAGACGTCTCAAACCTCTACCTCCCTCTCTCATCTGTCTGTAGAGAGAGGCAAATATTTATATTTTGATTTACAATTATGAAAATCATGGGCTTTTCAAGTATGCTGTCAGATTTCATTCATCTTGATTTGGCTTCCACTAATTTTGGAAGTCCACATAATGCTAGCAAAAAGGCCACCTTTTAAAATCAAATCCTGGGGCGCCCGGGTAGCTCAGTCAGTTATGCGTCTGCCTTTGGCTCAGGTCATGGTCCCAGGGTCCTGGGATGGAGCCCCATGTCGGGCTTCCTGCTGAGCAGGGAGCCTGCTTCTCCCTCTCCCTCTGCCTGCCGCTCCCCCTGCTTGTGTACTCTCTCTCTTGCTCTCTCCCTCTCTCTCCCTGTCAAATAAATAAATAAATAAACAAACAAAAATAAAAGAAAATCCTTTATTTCCTGCTAAATTTGCAAGCAAATTATGTAAATATATCTTAAGGGGGTGAAGATCTTTTTTTTTTTTTTGTCAGAGAGAGAGAAAGAGAGAGAGAGCACAAGCAGGGGGAGAGACAGGCAGAGCAAGAAGCAATTTCCCTGCCGAGCAAGGAGACCGATGCGGGACTTGATTCCAGGATCCCGCGATCATGACCTGAGCCGAAGGCAGATGCTTAACGACTGAGGCAAGGGGATGAAGATCTTTTATATTCCATTAGATAGTAAAAGTTTTCATGCACTTCAGAAGTATCCTTTCTAGCCCAATCTAGATATGTAATTATGTCCTGCCTTGGAAGAACACAGATAGACTAGATAGATAGGTAGATGAATGGATGGATGGATGGATGGATGGATGGAAAGAAGGAAGAAAAAAAGGAAGGAAGGAAAGGAGGGGGGAGGAAGGAAGTGAAGGAAGAAAAAAAGAAAGGAAAGAAGAATCTATAGATCACTAAGGACCTAGGACCTACCACTCAGTTTTGCAGATCTAGAAATGTGGTATGCTTGATTTTCTCAGGATTGATTAGTGCTTGGAAGCTGATTCAGTCTAACAATCCCATGTAAGAATATTTATGTTTATATTCAGAGTCCTTTTAAAATTTCACTAGAAGAAATCTCCCTGACCAAGATCTAAGGCCCATCACCTGCCTTCTTATGGAAAGATGTATTCAGCAGAAAAGTCTGGTCAGTGGAGAAGGAATCTGAACCAAAGAAGTTGGTATGCTCTGGCAGAGGTTACTTGAAATTATAGAAAAAACAGAGAAGAGAGGGCCTTAAGTAAGTGAGCTGATGGTTGAGGCAAAGGGATACAAATAGCCCTACGTTCAAGGGGTCACCACATTCAAGATTCAGTCCAGAGATCTGAAAGGGCAGAAACTCAGTGCTGATGGTAGTCACAGAAGACCAGTCAAAGAGGGAACGCTTATATTAATGCTTGTTAATATAATTCACAATAGGTGAGTGTATATGTCAACACTTTCCACAAAATATTTCCTGCTTTTCACTTTCCTAAAACATGGTAGGATTATATTTCCCCCACCCCATTGATATTAGACATGCTCATTGCTTTAGCCAAAGAAAATATAAATAGAAGTGAAATGTGTCATTTCCAGGCTGAAGCTCCAAGAGGCAGGGTGTGATTTGCCACATCCCCTGCTATGGTTATCAGATGAGCAGAAGGTGCAAAGCCTTCTGTCAACCTTTGTTGGGCATATGTGTGAGAAAGAAAGAAATAATTCTTGGGCTAAGCTGCTAAGACATTGGGGTTGTTTATTACTGAAACATAACCCAACCTATGTTTCCTGTTGTGGTATATAGCCTGGAATTAAAAATCATTTTAAATTAAGGCACCACCTTCTTGGAGTCGAGGTACATTGACAACCTAATTAATACTTAGAAGTTGACTTGTTTATATAATCAGAACAAAGGGAACTGAACAGTGTTGTGAGATGCCTGGGAAAACATAATGAACTACTACTGTACTATAATCGAGCATACTCTCCGGTGATTGCATTAGACCCCCCTGCCAAACACCATAGTTCATTTATTCATTTACTCATTCATTCATTCATTCATTCATCCAACAAATATGTGTAGAGTGCTGGATCCTGGGGATTCAATAATGAAAAGATTGAGACAGTCCCAGGCCTTACAAACGTACTCTTTACTCTCATTCTTCTAGATTCCACGAAGATCATGTACTTTACATCAGCACATATTCCTTTATTGGGACTGCTTAGGCTGCCACTTTCCTTAGTTATATTTTTGTTCTAAACATACACTCTTTATCAGTGCTTCTGAAACTATCACGTTTCTTTTCTAATCCATTCCAGACCAGTGCTTTTGTAAAATATTGTACAATAAAAATAAGTTACTGGAAAGACATTACATGTGATTGAATGTCAAAGCAATGGTGATAAGCTATAAAAGTTTCTAAATGATTATTTGCAACTTCTGTACTTCTCTCCTTCCAGGTGGACAAAAGTTCACAGACCAGCACTGGTCTATGGACAATACTTTGAGGAGGACTACTCTGGACAAGCAGGGAGGACCAATACAAACTAAGTTTTCTATTTTCTTTTGTAAAACCATCTGCTTCTTAATCACCAAAGTTATAAAAGTTTTATATGCTGAGTAACCTCTTCAGGTCAGCCGCCATGGCCCATTCGGCTAATCACTTGTATGATTCTATAGTTAATATTATTTTAAACCAACTCACTTTTGATATGGATCCATTTTTTAAATGTCTACTCCACATAAGTAGAAAATCAGTTTCACTTGCCATAAATGAGATGTAACTGTGCAAAGAAGTGGTATGAATAAGTTGTTATTCAAGTCTAGGGAGAGAGATGGTGGCCTGCTCTGAGAAGAGTTCAAATGTTACTAATGCAGAACAAAAACTTCCTATTTGACCTAATCAGGAAACTGAGAGTAAATTAAAGAGAACTTGTACTCATTATGTATTTCAATGCTATGTAATGCCCAATTATGTTCCATCTAAAACCATTTTAAGGATCAAACAGTAGTTTCCCTATTCTTCAGAAAACAGGGCAGTATTTTAACTCACCCCATATGAGGACCATCCAAGTTGTCCACCATGACTATGTCTGCCTACAGTCACCCATCAGGTGGTCCTAATCACATGGATAACTGCACACAGGTATCAGATGTCACCACTTCCCTTCCTTGGTCACCCTGTCTTACAGACCACTGATGCTGTAGACCATAGGTTCATTGCAATTCTGAAAGTAATACTCTCCTCAGATCTATACAGTCTTTTTTATATGTTAAAAAAGAAAAAAAGATCTATACAGTCTTTATGAGCCTTTTTTTTTTTAAAGCAGACTCCACATGCAATGTGGGGCTTGAACTCACAACCTGGAGATCAAGGAGTCCCGTGCTCTACTGACTGAGCCAGCCGGGCGCCCCTATGAGACTTTTTGGATTCTGATTGCAGCATCTGACACACCATGAGCACCCAACTAACTTGTATTTTCTTCCTTCCTCCAATAATAACCAGTTTCTTTTCCTGATGAGAGGAGAAAAATATTTTTTAAAGGCTGGAATTCCCCCTCAGGCTCCCTTGTAGTTACAAGGAGAAAAACTAATTCTTACCCACTTATTTTTTTTTTTTTTACTGTTGGAGTGATTTAATCACAATCCACAATTTTTTCAAAGAGAATATTTTGCATGGTGGATACACAAAAATATTTACAGAACCCACCAGAAGTTAGATGTTATGATTAAACTAGACAATTCACAAAACAAAGATGGCTTAAAACACACACACACAAAAAAATCATGATCCACAGTTACAATATGGGTCACATCTGACGGACCTCAGGGGTTTGGCTTGGTCTCTTGGTTTTCATGTATCTACAACTCTATGCAACTTTGAACATTACTCTGACATTAGGGAGCAGAGGCTCCAAGGTCAGAGGAAGAGTCATTCAGCCGGTTGTGAATTCTCTGTAATTACCCCCAACTAAACACCAGACCCGGCCTTCTGGGTACACGCGCTAAGCATATGCACAGTCTGAAGATTTAAATTTGTGTGATACTCCCGGAGACGTGAATATGAGCCGAATCTTGTAACAATGGAGAGATCCTTCCGCAGGCATTTCTTACCTAATGCTGAACTTTTATCAAAGAATTCCCCCCCCCCCAACTAACAGTTTCAAATAAATGCTAACCATACAGTGCCTCTTCTCTTCCCTCAGGATATACAAACCACAGAATTCCGATGACTCACCCCAAAACAGCTTATGAATATGCCAGGGGCGGAAGGGCATGCTGTTTGGTTCTCTAAAACTTCCTGCCAAACTGAAGAAACTGAACATACACAGATATTTGGGGACTAACTGTGAGTAATAATGAGAATTTAATCCCCTTTAGTCTTCTGAGTTAGCAACAGCTTGCCTAACATGTCCGGTTACATCCTGTTTGCTACACATGTGACTCCTCGAAAAAATAATAATATAATATTAATAGCACAATGTTTCATTGTTACTGCCATTATCTGTGTCAGTGGTTCCCAAACACTGGCAGCCATTTGTAGACTAAGGTCATCTCTTGGAAGAACTATAAATTCATGGCTTTATGAAACAAACATATTATTATTGTGTCTTTGAAATAAAAAGCCAGGATTCAATGTATGGAATTTTACAGCTACACAAGCCCTTACAAAGGAAAGGCAGTTACTTATATTGATTAAAATCTTGGATTTGAATCTCAGTTCTCACACCAGCTATGGCACCTTTAGGAGGTACTTGACCTAAGTCCTATTTCCCCCATATGTAAAATGAGGAGGATAAATAATCCTGTCTATATTTAGGGTTAGGATTCTAGGTCCATAGGGTGAGGATTAAATAGGGAATGTACGTAAATAAGGAGTACTGCTAAGTAAATTATCTAGTGCGATCTCTTTTCACAATGAATTTGAAGACCAAAGCCGTTAAGTGACCTTGGAACAGTCACACACCCATCCCTGCAGTGCCAAGACAGAGCATTATAATGCTGTGGTTAAAAACAGCCCAATTCAGGCCTCAGTTTTCCTACTTGCTAGCTGTAATAACCTTGGGCAAGTCACTTCATTTTTCTGTGCCTCAACATTCTTATGTATAATAGCAAAATAATAATAGTATTTTTCTCACAGGGTTGTTAGGACAGCACAAAAATGCAACATATAACAGTGCCTGGCATGTACTAACTAATCAATAAATACTACCACACCAAAATTGAGAAGTTCTGGTTCGACCAAAAACAAATTTTAGAGTAAAACAAATGTTAACAATGCCAGACTCTTTAAAACTAAATCCACATAAGCCACCCAAACCTGAAAAAATAAATAACTAAAAAAATATATTTGACGCAGTTTACAAGGTGATCAGAATTATTTGCAGATGTCTTTTCAGATCAAGGTACGTGTCTTCTTCAATGATGTTTATGTGTCATATTTCCCTTTTGTTTTAGAGGAAAGATACCAACGAACAACTTAATATTTCAAACAACAACCACCATTGCAGGAGTCACTTTGATTGGAGTTTGAAAGGAACGCCACTATGCAGCTGCCCTGGACATTTGTGGAAGAAGTGTAATATGCAGAGGGAAGAGCACCGGACTCCCCTTTCCAGTCCAAGCTCTGACTAGAGTCAAGTTGCTGAACCTCTGAGTTGCCATCTATAAAATGGGGGCAGTTTCTGCCTTGTTACAAATGCTACATGGAAACAAGTATGAGACATGTTTCATAAATTTAGTATGTTCTATTCATGTGCATGCTTTAAACAGTTATGGCACTTTAATTGACTAGCTTATTCAAAACTATTCTGCCAGAGTTAAGAGTCAGAAATATACTTTCCTTTTCTTTGCTTATTCTATACTCAAAGGACATAAAGATTCTCATTTTAAGGAGCAGTGCAGGAAAGAAACAGGAGAAAGCCTTCAAGTCCCAAAGAGAGAAAGAATTTGAAACTTGCCCATCTTGACATGTGATTAAAAAAGCATACAAGACTATATGCTTCTGTCCTCTTGACAATAATTAGCACCCATAGTAGGTGCTTAAGACGTATTTGTTAAAAGAATGGATACGACATAAATTAAAGATTTTCGGATTTATTGTGTCCAGCCCCTAACTGACACCACTGTATCCCTACTCCCACCCATTTCATCCCTAATTTGAAAATCACAGACTTAGGCACAGCCATTGATGACCTCCAGGAGTTATGTGCCTATAACTGCTAGCACCTTCACAAAAGGTTAAAAAGGTGACTGTGGTATAGATACAGAACTTCTTCCCAACTCATCATTTGTTTTTGGTTTTTTTTTAAGCAACAGACTACCCTTTGTTTTTGCATTGTCTTGAAATTTTGCAAGTGATTTCAATCCTGAGTTGAAACCAAGGGGTCAAAGGACCTGAGAAACCATACTTCCTACCCACAATAGACGTCATTTCAAAAAATGAGAGCAAAAATATCTATATGACCTTTGTACTCCCCGCGTCTCTTGAAGCACCATAAAAAAAAAAAAAAATGAATAGGAATGTTCTGTGATTTGGGATGGGGGCTGGACAGGTATGGCCCCTCACAGCTCCTCACACACCGTCCCAGAGAAAACTTGCTGAACAGAACTCTGCTTGGGGACATCAGGGAGCACCGCGATTCAGACTGCTCCCTCCCAGTCATATCAGAACCCAAGATCAGACAGAGACGCTTCAGGGTTGCACATGTTTGCTGGCCCAGAACTCTCAGTGCGTCAGAGCCTCACCTGACACTGACTCATTGTTGGATGGAGAGCCAAGGCCTAATTGTGTTGGTCATATGTAGCTTCCCATTTGCAGCCAAGTATTCCAAGCCCTTGCAGAAAAAGCTCACCTTGCTCTCCCACTATACCCTAAAATATTTCTAAGACCATAGACACCGCAGACTCCTGAATTCTCTGGCCACCGTCAGTTTGCTCCTGTCTCTTCTGATGGCTCTCCTCCCCCATCACTGCCCAGTTCGGTATCAAACCTAATGCAGAAGCTGGGGGGCTCCTCCCTGTGGGCTCTCAATAAATATTCATCCAACTCATTTCAGTCACTCTCAGAGATAAGAGGCAGCAAGGATGACCAGATTTCCTAAATACATCTGAAAACCCGTTACCCGGCGCCAGGGTGACAGGAGGTGGTTTCTTTACAGAAAAAGCAATTTTCCCAAATGCACAGTGGTAAGCCTCAATACAGATACTGTGTCTTTTATTCAAGCTTTATAAAAAAAATTCAACATGCCTGGCACAGAGCTTAAGGCTCCAAGGCAGAAAATCTAAATTGGTAATAAAATTCTCCCAAAGTCATAGATGCTTCACAGACATCAAGAGTCAAACCCAACATGAAATATGTATTGGACAAAAATAACATAGAGCCAGCTCGTGTTTCTTCATATTTCAGACCTTTTGCTTTCCCATCTACCATGGCAGAGTCCTTGTCTTATTTGTTTGTGTACACACTATGCCTGCAAAGTGCTAGGAACATACATATTTTGGATTTTTTGTTACAGAAATAAAGAATGGACGAATGTGAGGTTAGTAAGAAATGAAGAAAGGAAATGAAAAGGGAAAGAAAAAAGAAAGACTAAACCTATGGCGAATCAACAGTTATTCTATGAGCATAAGAACTTTGCGTTATTTTTGTGTGAATTAACATCTTAATACTAAAAATGAGCCTCTGAAGTCCAATTCTGTGTACAGGGTGTGGGGGGGGGGCGGGGGGGGAATGTAACATCTAACCCTTGAACTCAAAAGAATAAATTGGGGAAAGAAAGTTTCACACACACTGTTAAAAAAAAAACACCCAGGTTATTCAAGATAAAAATACTGAACGTGTGGTAGGATCAAACAAACCTAATTTACCAAAAACTAGCATATTCAATACTTCTATAATTCAAGAGGCAAGAAAGGCTATGGTGGGCAAGAGCACACACACAAAATACCCTACATAAACAAAAAAACAAATAAAAGTACGTAGGCCTCAAAGAATTTAGGGGACTCAAACAAAATAGAAAAGAGAGAATTTCAGGGACCAAACTGGGAATGGTGTTTCCTAGGCGCATGCGTGTGGAATGACTTAAATTAATATAAGCCATCACCAGGGAGTGAGGAGGAGATAGAACCAGAACCGTCCCTCTCCCTTCCTGGATAAATCAGTGACTCTTAACTGTAAATGATAATTAGTAATATTATATTATAAATATTAATAGTATTTATTAACAAGTAACAGCTACAAGTCCAAATTGGGTGGAAAATGATGGAGAAAGAAAAATGTTGAGAAACAGTGAGTCTGGCAAGACCATTTGGGGATAACAGGGGAAGGCAAGGGCCATGTCAACTAAAAGGCAAGGGTGTGGAGCCTCCCTTGCCCACACTGAGGGGGCAGCTCTCTCCTGGGTGCTCACGTAGTTCTGTTCACACATAGAAGCCAGAGCGAGTATTCTTATATATTACTGATTTTGTTGTTTTCCTTGCCAATTTTATCACCTCCTATCATGGTGTTAGCTTATAGCAAGTGCTTAATAAACAGTTGTTGAATGAAAAAAAAAATCAACCAATGATATAGCCTCTGACAATGACAGAATTTTCAAGCAGCTCAAGTGGAAGTTCAGCTTTAAAAAAAAAAAAAACTGATACATGCTTAAAAACAAAACAAAACAAAAACAAAAAAAAAAACCCTAGACCTGACTCTAAATTTGAGCCTGCACTGGAATACCCTAAACAAGGAAATTCAATAAGAATGGTCTCCCAACCTGGACAAAGCTAAACTCTTATCTATTCCCTGCACCTGTAACCGCTTGATTTATAAATAGTTTGCCCTTTTACTTTGCTTCACAGTCAGCTGCACAGCAGAAGAAATGCCTAAGATCACGTTGCTGTTGTGACTAATCTGCAAGAACAGTGCAGTAGATGAAAGGGAAAGCATCTCTAGAGCTCTCCAAATTAGAAGCAAGAAGCCCACTAGCTCAATGTGGAAAGTTGAAATGCAGGCATCTGTGATGAGACTTGCGAAAAGAAAGAAAGAAAGAAAGAAAAGAAAGAAAAGAAAGAGAGAGGGAGAGAGAAAGAAAGAAAACAAAAAATAAAAACACTGAAAAGAATCGGGGTACCATGGGACAGAGATAGCACAAGAAAAGAAAATGATGGATCAGTTTCTGAGAATGTTTGCCCTTATAAGACAGATGTTACAATATCTTAATATTAAGTTATAAATGGCATGGTACACAGCCTCAAAATTTGTCATTATGAAGATTATATGGTAGCATAAATAGTTACTTATTGATCTGATCAGTATTTACTGACCTCCTATGTACCAGCTCTGCTTTATGTGCTAGGTGTGCATAAGGGGGTAAAACAGGCAAAATCTGTCAGAATGAACCGAACATTCTAGTATAATGTGCATAATATAATGCTATATCAAGGCCCACAAAAAAAACCCAAGACAACAAAAAAGAAAGAAGATGAGTTGTGGTGGCCTGGCAGACACAGTTTTAAATCTCAATTCTGCTCCTGACTTATATAATGTCCAGCAGGCAGGTGCTCTTGCTGATTCTCTTTTCTACATTTCTAATCAAGGGGGATATGAGCTATTTCATAGTATTATTATAAAGATTAAACAAGATAAAAAAAATCAATCAGAACTGAATCTGACAATACAATGTTCTAGGTGTTCAAAGAAATCCTCCCAGTAGAGAATACCCACCCCCTCCACACACAAACGTAATATATAAAGTAATTTTTTTAACGTAATGCATGGCTAAATATGCAAAAAAGGGAAATTTTCAGAGACCAGAAACAATGGGAAAACAACACATGTAGAGATATATATAAGCAAGTGTTGACACATTTGTCTTGCAGGCATCTGTCAACCCACACTGGACCCAGGAACAGGGAACCATCAAAATGGGGGGGAAACCCTAAAGCCTTGATTCCCCAAAGATCACACTTTTTTAAAAGATTTTATTTATTTGAGAGTGAGAGAGAGCACAAGCAGAGGGAGTGGCAGAGGGAGAGAGAGAAGCAGACTCCCCGCTGAGCAGGGAGCCTGATGTGGGGCTCGATCCCAGGACCTCGAGATCATGACCTGAACCGAAGGCAGACGCTTAATTGACTGAGCTACCCAGGTACCCCAAGATCACACTTTCAAAGGTGTCTCAAAAGTGTGTCTCATCCTTAGATCTGGTTGGAGAGCAAAATACCCAGAAAGTTACTACCCATAATTCTGCACTCACCCAGTTTTAGGACCTTCTGGTCTCAATACCTGTGTGGACCTTAAAAACAAAAACAAAGCTGAAAATTTAATTTACAAGATTCCTGGGTTGCTGATGCCTCTCCCCTGTGCCCCACCCCCTTCCCTACCAGCACCTGACAGAAGTAAATATAAATTCTTTCTAGAGGAAAGCTCTTTAAACTCAGGTTTCAAAGAGCTCCCACAGATAAGGAGGCAAGGCACATGGTGTTTACACGCAATAAAACCAGCCACCAGGCATGCAAATCAGTAGAAAGAATAAATCGTAACAAGTAGTCAACATATTAAATAAGTATAGTAAATATTACGAAGAAATAAATAAGTGCAAAAACATGTAAAAGGGAATGAGATTTACAAAAATTACCAGGCAGGTGTTTTAAAAGTACAATTCCTAGAAATGAAAACTATAATCATTGAAATTAGAAATGCACCAGGGGAAGTGTCTAGCCAATATATAGGGTCATGTTTATTTTTATAGGCTGGTATCAATGATCCATACTTTTTTTTCCATCTTTATTTTTTAACAGCTTTATTAGGTATAATTGATATACAAAGAACTGCATATATTTAACGTACAATTTGATGAGTTCAGACAGATGTAAACACCTGTGGTGTCATCACAACAGATTTTGAAGTGCACTATTGTTATGTATTGTATTGTTAACTATAGTTACTACTGTTATGTATTGTATTGTTAACTATAGTTACTATGTTGTAAGCTGATCTCTAGAGCTTACATATCTTGCTGAAGATGTATACACATACTGAAACTTTTTTGAGAGAGAGAGAGCGTGCCGGAGTGCACCAGTGGCAGAGGGAGAGGGAGAACGTCAAGCAGGCTCCACACTCAGCGAGGAGCCTGACATAGGGCTTGCTCTTATGACCCTGAGATTATGACCTGAGCTGAAATCGAGAGTCGGTCGCTTAACCGACTGAGCTACCCAGGCGGCCCCATAACTGAAACTTTATGCCCATTGAACAATAACTCCCCATTTTCCCCATCCCCCAGCCCCTTGAAACTACTATTGCATTCTCTGCTTCTATGAGTTTGACTATTTCAGATTCCCTATATAAGTGGAATCATGTAGTATTTGTCCTTCTATGACTAATATTAGTATAATCTTCCAGGCTCATCTGTGTTGTTGCAGCTGGCTGAATTCCTTCTTTTTTAAGACTACATAATGTTTCATTGTCTGTATATGCCACATTTTCTTCAGCCATTCACCCGTTGATGGACACATTGGTTGTTTCCATTTTGGGCTATTCTAAATAATACTACAATAATGTGGAGTGTGATCCATACCTTTTCTATGAAGATATCATAAAATATAATGATTTCCTTAGAGCGAGGGTTCTTAAGTGAAGCCATAATCCTTAGAACTCAGGGAGTCTATGAACTTGAATAGGAAAAAATTTCATATTTATTTTCATTAGTGGAATCTAGCATTTCTTTCCATTTTAAGTGTAAACAACAAAGAATAGTAGCTGTAACAATAACTGACTTTTTCACCATTATGAATCGCAGATATTTTTACATCATATAATTATAATTATTTTTCAGATACCACAAAATATTATTTATACTCATCTCATTAGAATCATACTACTCATTATAATAGACCTATAGTGACTTCCCTGTTATAAAGTGGTATTTTTAGGGTGTACGTATTACTAGATCATGATTTTTAAATTTTTGGATACCTATGTTTCAAGATAATTGGCTCATTTTTTATAACTGGCTTCTTTATAGTCTGGTGTATTTTATTTTATCCATTTAAAAAGCATTATTTAGAGAAGTCCATAGACTACATCTGACAACCACAGGTGTCCATGACACAAATAAGATTAAGAACAATATTACACAAAAACTCAGAAAAAAATGTTATGACTCTGAAAATTTAAGTTTAAATTGATTTACTTTTAATAGCATGGAGGACCATGGGGAAGGGAGGGAAAACTGAACGGGAAGAAATCAGAGAGGGTGACAAACCATGTGGGACTCTGGACTCCAGAAACCAAACTGAGGGTTAGGAAGGGCGGGGGGTGGGGGAATGGGGTAACCGGGTGATGGGAATTAAGGAGGGCACGTGTGGTGATGAGTGTTATATGCAACTAATGAATCGTTGAACACTACATCAAAAACTAATGATGTACTATATGTTGACTAATTGAACATAATAAAAAAAATAATTAATTTCCCTTTTATTTTTTAACTCTGAAAATGATCTTTGTAAGTTACTTAGACAAATTTTATTAAGCATATTTTTGTTTTGGCTTTCAAGTTTTTATATAGATGTTTGTCATAAATTCAATAGTGAAAGAGGAAAGGAGTAAAGAGAAAAAGAAGAAGTGGAAGACACATTTTGCAATCTATCAAGCTATAAGTTCTTACCTCCTGTCTTACCAAAAACAAAAAACAAAAACCAAAAAAAAAAAAAAAATCATTTGAATGCCTCTACGTTCTTAGTCATTTCCACATCACCCATCTAGAAATTTCTACTAAGCATATTTTCAATCTCTTGAGGAAGTAAATTACTTAAACTTACAACCTGGCATGTAAAATAGAATTTCATTTTCAGATGTGTGTCTGAGTTTGGGTATTCCATGGCTTGTCTAACAAGGCTGCTTTATCACACCCTGTCTTAGATCTCTTTCCAAAATGTAGAAATGAAATTTAAATATGTTCCCTTCCCACTGATCTTGTACTCACTTTAACTCCCTCTCTGGCCCTTTTGTATGGCATTCTATCTTAGTCCTTGGAATTCTGCATGTTTGTGTCTCAGGTTCAGTAAACTCAGCTGACCTACCCCACCCCAACCAGAACTTCAAAAGAAGCTGGGAACAGCCGCACTTGTTCTAGCTGGAACATCATCCTAAGTCCCTCCCTGTTTACTCTTGAGATGTTTGGGCCTCCTTTCATCTCCAGTTCTCGGATTCTTCTCTGACGTCAGCATCCAACCGTCTGGATTCCAGGCTGTCACTGAAAGCTTTATGCCGTGATGATTCTGGGGCTGTGCTCTCCACACTAATTTTGCAGTTTCTACTGCCTTGAGTGAGAAATCCCCCTATCTAGGACGAGCCTTCAAATTCCCAGGGGACAGGGATGTGGACATCTATTGCCTCTTTTCTTTCTTTCTTTCTTTCTTGAATTAAGCAAACTTTTATTGAAGCTTAAATTGTGGTACAGAAATACATTTCAACTGATTTAAGTCCAACACCATGAAGAGAGAAATAATGGCACCAAAATTTTCCCTCCTCTATCATACACACTAGGATTAATTTCAATTACTATTTAATCTATAGTTTTAATTTTTCTAGGCTTTCTTCCAGACAAATTTGTGCAGTTTTCAATATTAGATAGAAATCTTTAATCTATTAGGGAAAAAAATCAGACCTCAAGCCAACAAATGTCATCAAATCTCCTGGGACACTGTTCTATTGCCTCTTTTCATACAGCCCAGCCAGACCTGGAAAGATCTGTACCATTAGCCACTGTTGAAACAGGACTTTTCAATGACCCACTGTATGATATCATTGACCTTCTACTGTAACTAAAATAAGATCAACCCTCTTGTTACACTTTCATATCTACTTCAGCAAAGTGACATATCCAATGTAAGAGAAAAGTGGCCTTCTCTGAAGTTTTCTTAGGGGTTAGAAAGTGCAGCGATTACATCTCACAACCCAGAGAAAAACTTCCAAAGAAAAATGTCTCTTACTCATCTTTTTCCCCCAAATCCCCACATCATACAGCAGTAGCCCTCTCTGTCCCTCGCTCTCTTTCTCTCGTTTTCTCTCTCTGAATCTCTAGCTCATTGCTGCTTTCTAACTTCCATGCAGCTATAAAAGAGAATGAGGAAGATCACTATGATTTCATGTGAAGCAATTTCCCAAAGACATCGTGAAGTGACTGACAGCACAATGCATAACAGCAGATGCATTATTCTGTCTTTTGTGTAGCGAATCATACATATACCTGCATCTCTTTACCAAAAAAAAAAAAAAAAAGGCAATAAATGAGAAACCTGAAAACCATGCAAATGGTTACCTGCAAAGGGTGAGGGGAACAGAGTGGAAGGAATATGCAAGGCAGTGACATTTCCCTGAGAAATCCTATTTTTTAGAGTTTTGACTTGAAATCATGTTAATATTCTATATACTCAAAGAATACACAAAAATCTAAAGAAAGGATAAGAGGAAAAAACTAACACTGAAACAAATGAATCCAATGTTATTTAAAACAACAACAACAACACACCCATCATATTACAGGGATGAAATGGCAGTAAGAGCTACTCCAAGTCCCTTACGGCCACAGCGTCTGAATCCCAGCCTTGGGCCTGGCATAAAGCAGGGGCTGGAGAACAGCAAACACATTCTGAATTCTTAGTAACAGGTTTGTTTTTTAACGGTGTGGGCAAAGAGATCTTGAAATTATCTCATACCTATTATAGGGTTTAGCAAATAAACTAAGGTATGGAGATGGCTGGGAACCTTGGTTTTCTCACTGTGGAAGGAAGGACAAACTAATGTGGAACAGGGAAGGCAAAAACCTTGTGAGGATAGAATTGAATTGGCAGGATCAGCATGGGCATAAGATCTCTAATACACATATTTCTATATGCATGTGTATGTGGCACATACATATGTATTTGTGGAATTTATGTATGTGTATATATATAGCAGGTATTTATGTAATTTATATATGTGCATATGTGTATATGTATAGCATATGTGTGTACATAGAGATTCTGTGAATAGAACTAAGATTCTATACGTATACATATACATATATATATGTTAATCTATATGTATACATTAAGATTCTATTTACAGAAAGGCTTAAAGGATATCATAGTAGCAATGAACACCCCTAGTGCCCAGATCTTAATCTCAAATACCATTTCTCACTAAAGGGAACCAGGAATCCTAGTTTCCCTGATACCAAGCTTCATTTAACTGCTCAAACTGGAACTTTTTAATTAACTTTTAAAATGAATAGTTATTACTAAGGATTAAAGATCTCCAAATGTTCTCCATGTTCTTTTGAAAGGTATATAAAGACCCTCAATCTTTAATATTTTAACATCAAATCAAATTCCTAGAGTCTTTTGGCAAATAACTTCTTAAAATCTTTGAAGGCCCCTATCTTATAATTCGAAACAGAAATGAGCTATTGGTATGAGTTTACTGGGTTTTGGGATAGCAAAAATGTCAGAATGCTAGCAGACCTAAGACTCTGTCTATACCCATGTCACCAAAGAAACTGTTTAAAAAATTAACTTGTAGATAGAGTAGCCTTCATGTGGAAAACACATTATCTTTTGCTTCAACAAAAACTTTTCCTAGATTAGATGGTAGTTATTCAGGAAGATCTGTGATCTATGAGTTAAATCAAAGGTCTGTCATTAACGCTTCTTCTAACCTCTAAGCTTGAGAATAACTGAGCTTTTTTTTTTTTTTTAATGCAAGAATGTTGACCATATAAGGAGAGTTGTACACCTTTTGGTCACCTCAGGCAACCTCCTGTTTTGCATCCTATTTCACTTGATTTAACTTTTTGGCACCAAACTTACAGTTTCTTTACCAAAAATAGCAGCCTTACGAGACCAGTAGATTGTGAAGAGCGCCTTATCATAAAGGGAAAAAAAGTATATGGTCTTCTCATCCTCTTCCTGTAATGAAGTGGGACCATAGGTTTCACATGGGACCTACCTTCAGATGCTATCAGGAAGGAGCCCTTCAAACCTGGGCTAACCCCCACAGCAAATGACTCAACCTGCTTCCTATTTATAAGGTCAGTGAAGAAAGGAGTGGCCAAAGCCCCAAGGGGTAAAAACCCCTAATTGGGAGCCAAGGCACCATCCTAGGCAGTTAAACTTAACTACACTCTACCTAGCCTGACTACATAGTTTGCCAGCAGGTCAGGAAGCGTGGGTGTCCTGAAAACTCAAAACAGGAAAGAGGCCATTCACGTCTACTAGTTCATTCTTCAGAGATCAAAAGTGAGGTGAAGTGAATTGCTCAAGACAAAACAAAACAGTGGCACACCTAGGACTAAAACTCTAATCTTTGGTCTAGATTCCAGAATTTTCTCTGGAACAGAATTTGTGTGATGCTGATTTTTTAAATGTAAGCTGCTTTAATCAGCTAATGGTTGGAATGTACACAAGTTATTAAATGTATATAGGGAAACTGTTGAGGTAAAATTACCAATTTGTGAAAATCATTACAGATGAAAACAAAGGCAAGTGATGCATTGTGAAGAAAATGAAGAAAAATTCTTAAAGCATGGCATGTTAGCACTGAAAAAATCCTGGAAGGTGATCTGCTTCAACGTTTTTACAACGGTTTGTTGTTGTTGGGTCTTCTGTGGTTGTGTTTTTTTGCGGGGGAGGGGAGAAGTGTTTGGTTTGGTTTTGCTTGTTTAGATCGGTTCAAACAGCGCCCCCTGAGGCGCCTTTTCTTTCCCGGGGACTCAGCGTGAAAAGCCCCGTCTACTTCAGCCCTTGTTTTATTTCATGGAAACTGAAGGCCAGACACCCAGGTCCCTAAGAAGCAGAGACGTTACTTAATGAAGTAACGAAGTAAAGATACTCTCTCAATCCGTTCTTACACTGCTGCAAAGGGAGGCAGAGGGAAAGGAGGAAGGGAAGGAGGTGAGGAGGCGGTATCCATCCTCTGCGCCGCTTGCCCGGAACCCTGGCGGGCGGGGGGCCCCGGACCGAGGCCGGCGAGCCCGGGGCCGAGCTGGGCGCAGACAGGCGGCCGCCCAGCGCCAGAGACGCCGCGGCCTCCAGGAGACTGGGAGGAGGCAGGAGGCGGCCGGAAAGCTGGAGATCCGCTCCGCCGCTCGCCGCTCGCGTGGGAGGAGGAGAGCAGCAAGGTGCGGGCTCATTCCGGGAGCGAACATCGGGAGAGTGAATGCTGGGCGGCAGGAGGTTGCAAAAGCAGATCGGGTCCCTGCGGGGCTGCAATTTACAGTAGAGTTAGGATCGCTGTGCGTGTGTGTGGGCGCGCGGGATCGCGGGGGCGCTAAGAAAGAATCCCCAAGGGCCAATTCTTAGGGAGAATGTGGTGGAGATATTCCAGAATGGGTTGGTATATATGGATATCCGGCTGGATTGACGAGACACAGTGCAGTCGTCAAAGGTCTTTTGCAAAAGGTGTCTGCACATTGTTAAGGTTTCAGAAATCCCAGCCTGCACCACAGTTGCTTTGGAAGAATGACGGATTAAAAAGCCTTAGCTCCCAATGTTAATCTTGATCCTGGGGAACATGAGAATCTAGCTTGGTGTTCTGATTTAGGAAATGACTGTGCCTGAGTAAAGTTACATGAAAGAATCATAAAATGGAGGGGTCATTTAAAAACCCATCAGGCCCAGCACTTTTTTTCAAAAATTAAATATTTAAAACAGTCAAAACAGACCGTAATTTATCTTAAAGTTAATACTTTCCCAGGTGTATTAATGACTCAATCGTTTATATCACACAACACATTTTCATTGACTGTCATGTTCAAAGTAATGTAGGAGATTAAAAAAAAAAAAGACTACAAAGAGGGTCTTCTAACAATCTACCCGGGGGGGGGGGCGGGGGGAGCGGGGGGCGCCTGGATGACTCAGTTGGTTGAGCATCTGACTCTTGGTTTTGGCTGAGGTCTGATCTCATGGGTCTGGGATGGAGACCCAGTGGGATCTGTGCTCAGCGGGGAGTCAGCTTGAAGATTCTCTCTCTCTGCCCCACTCTTGCTCCCCCTGTTTCTCTCTAAAATAAATAAATTGCTGCACTCTCTCTCGCTCTCAAATAAATAGACAAATCTTTTTTAAAAATCTACCAAGAAAAGATAATTCTAAATCAATGCATCATTAATGTGACAAAGTGGACATAAAAGTTTAGTGTGTGATAAAGTTATGACCAAAAATTAATAAGGAAATGAAAGGTTATCCCTTACATGATATGAAAATGAAATGATTGGAAAAGGTCCTGTCCGTGCTTCTCATCACACCATACTCCTAAATTTAATTCAGAAGGAATAAAGAATAAAGTATTTTTAAAAATCATAAATCAACATGAAGCAAATTTAAGTATATATTTACTATTTGAGAATGGGAAGGACTAAGTAAAATCTTTGAAAGAAATAACAATAAAAACCATTGATAGGCTTGACTATAAAAATGTAAAATCTCTTTAGGAAAAAACAAATGAACTTAGAAGAACAAGTTAGAAAAATATTTGCCAACATAAGCAGCAATACAGAAAAAATTTGTATCTTTACTATAGAAAAATATTAACAACTCAGTAAGATGGGTCCTGAAATAGAAAGTTGGTCAAACATTTTAATAGGCAAAAAATTACAGTTATAGGGGCGCCTGGGTGGCTCAGTCGTTAAGCGTCTGCCTTCGGCTCAGGTCATGATCCCAGGGTCCTGGGATCGAGCCCCCCGTCGGGCTCCCTGCTCACCGGGAAGTCTGCTTCTCCCTCTCCCACTCCCCCTGCTTGTGTTCCCTCTCTCGCTGGGTCTCTCTCTGTCAAATAAATAGATAAAATCTTTAAAAAAAAATTTACAGTTATAAACATTTGAAAAAATATTTCCAAAAAGCACTGAAACATAATTCATTCTCACAAAAAGTTAAATGAAAAAAGAAGACAGATGTAATATTTCATACATCAATTTATCCAAAAAGTTGCATGTTAATATTTTATGTTAATGAAGTAGAATTAAAATAAGTGCTAATTTTCTGGAAATTGGAAAATAATTTCTGATGGATCATGAAGCAATAAATACTAAGAAGCTTACAAGTATTCATACTCTGAACACAGTAATTCCATTTTAGGGACTTATGCTATGGAGTAGTCATAGATTCACACAGATTTGTGAAAATAATAATTGTTCAATGACTTGGGAAATGCATAAGATAAAACATAAATTGCAAAAAGTGGGTTACAATGAATGAAAGCCTGTTTGTACACATTATACACACTGTATGTGTCACAAGCACATAGCTACACTGAAGACTGCAGGAAATATTCCAGAATATTGAGTGGTCATCACTGGGTCATGAAATTATGACTGATTTTCCAACATTTTTATAAGGAACACGAATTACTTTCATTACCAGAAAAATAAATATTATAAAGTGGAAAACAATACAAAAGAACAAAAATAAATTATCCAACATTCTCTTTCTTTTATTTTTTATTTTTATTTTTTATTAACATATAATGTATTATTTGTTTCAGGGGTACAAGTCTGTGATTCATCAGAGAGAAAGAAGTGTAAGTTCTCATGAACCTATCATCCAGCTTCAAGAATTATAAATATTTTTACAATCTTGTTTCATTTAGACCCTCACTTTTGTGTGTGTGGAGGGGCTAGAGTATTTAAGCAAATTCTAGACATTGTCATTTCACCCATAAATACTTCATTATGCATGGCTAATTGAAAGAGTATGTTTTATGTGCAAACCATGTCATTATCACAACTTACAAAATTAACAATTTTAATATAGTCAATCCATATTCAAATTTACATGATTGTCTCACATATTTTAACAATATGTCCCATTTGCTATAATTATGCAAAAAGAATGCGAAAAGTCACTAGAAATCATAAAAGACACTTATTTGAAGAAGCACTTATACTAATAATATATGGTGATGATGAGGAGGAGGATAGACTTGTGACCTATTATAGTAAAAGTAATTATTGTGTCTGGGATTAAGTTGCAAAAATCCTTAGCTTTAAATTGCATAATATTTCAAAAAGTCAATTTAAAAGTTTTTGCTTTTTATTTTTATAAAATTTTATTTGGTTTCCTGAGAATGTTGGATAATTTATTTTTGTTCTTTTGTATTGTTTTCCATTTTATAATATTTATTTTTCTGGTAATGAAAGTAAACAAATGTGATGCAGACAGAAAGATGCTGGCCCTTTACACCCAACCATGCCAGGGCGAGGACATACTTTATCCACTACCACACTGCAACAACCTGCAACTCTGAGTTGTTTTCTTACAGGAGCATATGTGTGTATTGATTTTCCCATACCTCTTGCCCATTCCCCTTAGTAAGTAAGAATATATTTCAGAGGGTTAGAGATCGAGCTTAAAACGTTGGAATACAATCTAAAACATGGGCCTTAAAACTAAATGGCTCATGCGGAATCCAACTCATATTTATTGGCCATGACACTTGCAATTGATAATAAATGACTTGCCCTTGGTGATATTTTTTTTTTAAACCTGATCTGAATGAGTTTTAGAGTCAGAATTTAGATGAAAATTTACAAAGATGATGTGAAATTGTTATGATTATTGTTATTTCAAATAATTAATCACAAGGTGACCTTTAACTTTCATGTAATTAAATGATGAGTCAATTTTTCTAGAATTTTCTAGAAACTAGAATTTTTTCCTTGTCAGCCTTAGATGATAAGGCTGAGCTTGGGACTAAATATAGGTTGGTGCCTTTATCACCATGGCTCCAAAATGTACAGGAAAAGACTTTAAACTAGAAAGCGGAAAGGAAACTTTCCCTTTTCTGTCATCAAACAAGATTGTTAGCAATCTGCTAGAATCGATTCCAATACCCTTTTTCATCTTCTTTCAACCTGGTCATTGGGGTTTTGAAACACTGCCTTGTAAGGAGAAAGACTGCTCATTAGAAATGGAGGCATTCACTCAACATCACTCGGCATCAGGGAACTATAAATCAAAACCTCAATGAGATACCACCTCACACCAGTCAGAATGGCTAAAATTAACAAGTCAGGAAACGACAGATATTGGCGGGGATGCAGAGAAAGGGGAACCCTCCTACACTGTTGGTGGGAATGCAAGCTGGTGCAGCCACTCTGGAAAACAGTATGGAGGTTCCTCAAAAAGTTGAAAATAGAGCTACCCTACAACCCAGCAATTGCACTACTGGGTATTTACCCCAAAGATACAAATGTAGGGATCCGAAGGGGCACATGCACCCCAATGTTTATAGCAGCAATGTCCACAATAGCCAAACCATGGAAAGAGCCTAGATGTCCATCAACAGATGAATGGATATATTCCATTATATATATATAATGGAATATTATGCAGCTATCAAAAAATGAAATCTTGCCAGTTGCAATGACGTGGATGGAACTTGAGGGTATTATGCTAAGCGAAATAAGTCAATCAGAGAAAGACAATTATCATATGATCTCACTGATGTGAGTAATTTGGGAAACAAGACAGAGGATCATAGGGGGAGGGAGGTAAAAATGAAACAAGACAAAACCAGAGAGGGAGACAAACCATGAGATTCTTAATCTCAGGAAACAAACTGAGGGTTGCTGGAGTGGAGCGGGGGTGGGACGGATGGGGTGGCTGGGTGATAGACATTGGGGAGGGTATGTGGTATGGTGAGTTGTGAATTGTGTAAGACTGATGAATTACAGACCTGTACCCCTGAAACAAATAATACATTATATGTTAATAAAAAATAAAAGAAATGGAGGCATTCATTTTTTCTAAGGTGGAAAATTTAAGTGAATCAATAAAGCATCAATTGATAGGGTTCCACAATGTCAACAGTGAAGCTAAAGGACTTTAGCCTTATCACAAAGTTGTCAATAAAAGGATTGTATGATAATAGGACAAAGAAGGGAAGTGTTCAAATAATGGTACTTATCACCTTGGATTTCCAGGGGGGTTATAAAATGCTCTTGCTACTTTAGGCCTCCCTTCAAGTGTGAAGCAGGTAAGGAGAGTGGCCCTCTCTCTTACCTATTGCAGGCCTCAAGTAGAAATGGCCAATCAACTTTCCTGAACTAACAAAGTCACCTCTCAACTAAGGGTGACATCATAAATTCTCTCTGTCTGCAATGGTTAATTTTAATGTGTCGATTTGGCTAGTGTCATGTCCAATTGTTTGGTCAACCACCAATCCAGATGTGATACTGCGAAGCTATTTCTTAGATGTGATTCACATTTAGTCAGTAGACTTTGAGCAAAACAGATTACCCTCCATAATGTAGGCAAGTTTCATCCAATCAGTTGAAGGCCTTAAGAGCTAGGACTGAGGTTTCAGGATAAAGACAGATATATATGCTGTTGTTCTGTTTCCCTGGAGAATCCTGAGTAATATAATATCTTAGAGTGTTTCCAAAGTTTTTGTGAATGGAAAGTAAGTGACTCTCTTTTTAAAACTTAAAGTAGTTCAAGTAAGTGATTTTTCTCTGATTTTATAGTTTATAAACCTATAAATATCACCACATTTTCTCTCACTTCCTTTTTAAAACCCACAAATGGTTTCCCAACCTCCAAAATTCTTAGCATGGTCCACAACGCCCTGTGTGATCTGCCCCAGATAGGAGGTTCATTTGAGCAGATTCACAGACATCACTTCCTACTGTTGGGTATGACAGTCAGCGGAACAAAGGATGTCTCAGTCTGTCCCTGGTGAACACAGAATTAAAGCACTTGGGCATAGATGCTCTTAAAAGTCTCAGTGGAATATCTGAGTGGATTGTTCTATTACTTGCTAAGTATTTCTGTCCAGACAACAGGGGCCTGCCCTCAGATGCAGATTACTGTCTACTCTGAGAACTGCTAACTGCCAATGACAAGGCTTTCCTCATGGGCGCTCATTTCTCCAGACCCCATTTCCATAACTCAATCTGTTTTGACAATACAACATCCCCATAGGTTGGGGGTAGGGGGACAATACACTGTCCTGTTTACACACCCTGATCACTTTGATGGAACCTGAGAAACACCCTGGTGCCTCTGTCTTTGTCTCATTAGCAGCTCATTTACAAAATTACCTCTTAGGTTACTGCCACAGAAGCTACCTTATATCTACTTTGGATCTGTGTTTTTATTTTCTTCAGTTTGAGTGGGAAATGTTTTCTAACACAGTCCCTATAATCTGAGAGTAATGTTCCCTTGCGGGATCTAGAGCTCCCTGTGCCCTGATTAGGTTGTCCCATTCTTGAATAATATGGCCATATGGTTTGTCCCTATCTCTGAGTCATTCAGCACCTTCCCTTAAACCTGTCTAATAACCTCTGTTGTCAAAATATTGGAAGAACTGAGGTTATCCCATCCCCACCCCTCAACAAGCATGATTGAGAGATATCCTACATACTCTTTGAGAGATATGCCAATAAAATGTCCCATAACAGAAGTAGAAATCTGTGGAAATTTCCCAATAAAAACTAGAAATAGAATGAATCTGTAGAAAGTTATAGCTATACCCACATCCATCACGCTGGCTATGCCACCATATCTCACGCTATAATACACGTGCACACACACACACACACACACACACACCCTCACCGTACCATCACCACCAGCACAACAACAACGAAAAGGGACAAGTCTCACATAATCCTAATCAAGTATAATCACAGTATTATAAAAAGAAAAGTTTGGATTTTGTGACCGTAAGTATTAAATGAATCAACAGAAGGAAGAGGTTCTGTGTAGGACCTAGAAATCGAGAAGTAAAGCAAGAAGTGGTCAGTGTATCTCACGCATCATCCAAGGGGGAAGTGCCTTGAAACTTGAACTTGGACATACCATTTTTCTAGGCAGATAATAAAGATAATAGCTCCCACCCATATAGTTCCTACTCTGTGCCAGGAAAAGTTCTGAGTGCTAGGCATTTACTAACCCATTTAATATGCATAGCAGCCTATAAGTAAGTACTATTATTTTCCCCATTTTCAGGTAGGGAAAACTGAAGTACAAAAGATTTATTTCACTGGCCCCAAAACCAGGAGTGGAGATGGACTTGATTCTAGATATGTGCCCCCAGGATCTGCTCTCTAATATTAGAAGAGTAAAACTGGAAAAGACTGCTTCCCTTTCTGTTTAGGAAGAGAGAAGAGAAAACTAGTGTTTCTTGGGCAAATGTGAGTTGCTGGGGATTATGCCAAGAGTGTTACATACACTGTGTTGGAAACAACCCCTGAATCAAACCATCTGATCCTCATTCTATGGAGGTAGAAACTAGGCCTCAGGGAGGTCCCTGGAGAATCAAGTACTTTCTTGAGGATTACCTGGGGAGCTTGTCAAAATCAGAGCCAGTGTGCTGGTTTCCTTTCATTCATCTTGAAACTAAGCAACAAACAAATGTAGTATATTAAACAGACCCTGGCAAGAAGATGTGATCTTGAGATTATGGTCCATGTGTTTATCTGATATGGACCAATGAATCACTTGATAAAACATGCCACACACACACACACACACGAAAAAAACAAAAACAGGAAATTCAGTTCAGCTGTCTTCTGAACTAGTCAAATTTAGTTGAGCGTAACTTAATAGATTCCGTTCTACTGATTATGTGAGTCAACAGAGAGTGTTATGTTTAATGAAAAAGATGTCTCAGAATCTGCAGAATTGAGCACATTTTAAATCACTCCAATTGTTTGGTTAGCACCCTAAAAACTTGTTTAGATGTAGGAGAGAGTTATAATAGAAGTTACAATAGAAGTCAGAACTGGAGCCAAAATCAGCATCCATGAATCTCTCTAAGTATAACAACTTACCCAGAGATATTTCCTTCAAACAAATTTACATTTTCTTTTAAGGATAAAAATAATTGATCTTCTAAAAGGGTCTATGGAAAATAAAGATTAAAATTGTAAGATTAAAACTTACTATCCTGTGGTGGTCACGTTAATATCTGAGGCTGAGATAGTATTTTACAATGCATGCATTTTAGATAATATTTATATCACACTATATATACACTTCTGGGTCTTTTTCAATTAACATTTTATTTGCAATATTTTCCTACGCTATTGAATATTCTTTGAAATTTAAAGCTGCATAGTATTTATAGCATAGATATACCACAGGATATCTTCTACTGTCGGACATTATTTATGTTGTTACCAGCTTGCACCATAATAACCAATGAGGTAAATGTAGCAAGAGTATTGACACATTACTCTGAAAAACTGAAAATAAGGAAAAGAATCAAGCATGTATCATGCCTTTCCAGCATGAACTCTTTTAGGGTAATCAAGTTGTTGGAGAGAGAGCTTTTCTTTACAGAAAATTTCCAGTTGATGCAAAAGGACTGGTTGAATTAGAAAAATACCATTTTGTAAGTTCTAATGAAATAGTGGCTCTAGGCAATGATCACTAATAAATGTTATAACTAACAATTATGTAAAAAGTCAATAGGAACCTTGATAAAGAGGGTTCATCAGAACTACAAATCCATCTTAGAGTCGCTGAAAGTGGGGCAACCAGTAATTATGTGCATACTGATATAATACAACAGGAAGTACAAAACACCACACATACAGTATTCTTGCCAAAAAATAAAACTGAAAATGAGCTTGACTAATCAAGCCTGATTCTCAGTGCTAGTTTACAGAAAATAAGAGAGAAAGAGAAAAACATTAAATGATACCATGAGGCAGACATCATCTAAGTCTGACATTCTATAGGACTAATGACCTAGTTTATTTATCAAATAAATAACAGGAGAAAGAGAAAGGGGGGACTGTTATACATTAACTTAAGAGATGTAACAACAATATGTGCAATGTGCAGACCTTTCTTTTGGATTCTAATGTAAGCAAAACTGTTATCAAAAGACATTCTTTAGTCAGTGAAGAAATGTGAACATAAATCTGTTTAATTCCCTTAGACTTAATAATGGCCTTTGGAACTTTTTAAAGTTTTATCATACTGAAGTATTTACAAATAAAATAATAAGAGGTCTTTCATTTGCTTTAAAATAGTCCTGGACAGAAAGCACACAGAAACAGATGAAACAGGAGTGGGAAAATATTAATAATTTCTGAAGCCAGGTAATGGGTACATAGAGATTGATTGTCATATTCTCTCTACTTTTATATTGGTATAAAATTTTCCATAATAAAAAGCATTCCTAAAATATTGAAATAAAAATCTTTGCATATATATTTGTAATATATATATCATATATAGATATATTTCAGTGATATTTATCTATCTTTGTTTGAAATTTTTACTAAAACCACAGAGTATATTCCTAGAAAGAGAATTATGAGGTCAGAAGGCACAAACTTATTTAAGGTTCTCAAAAAAATTTTTAAGTGCTCTCCAGAAAGTGTTCATACAACAATTTACGACCCCACTGATGTGTCCATCGCCAGACTATTATCAAATTGAATATATATTTTTAAACATTCATTCTATTTTGGTAGAGAAAGGCTATCTTGTTTTAATTAGTGCTTTTCTTAGAAAATGAGTTGAAATCTTTGAATTAAAATTAGCCTCTTATATTTTGTCTTCACTGAATTTTCTGGTTAAACCTTTTATCCGTTTTTTCATTGCAGTCTTAGAGATTTTTGTCTTTGATCTGTAAGAACTTTTTTAAAAAAGATTTTATTTATTTATTTGACGGAAAGAGAGACAGCGAGAGAGGTAACACAAGCAGGGGAAGTAGAAGAGGGAGAAGCAGGCTTCCCACAGAGCAGGGAGCCCGATGTGGGATTCAATCCCAGGACCTGGGGATCATGACCTGAGCCGAAGGCAGACACTTAATGACTGAGTTACCCAGGTGCCCCAGAATTTTTTTTATACTAAAAATGACAGCCCTTCTTAATCTGATGTCAAATATTTTCACATCCATTGTTTGATTTTCATTTTTTTCATTTATGACAATTCAAAAGTCAACTTTTATGTGATCAAATCTATAAACATTTGTGCTTTCTTTCACTGCCTTTATGCTTAAAAATTCCTGTCCTCTCCTAAGATCAGGTAAATACTCATGTTCTTATAATTTTTTAAATGATTTTTTACTTCTATTTTTTTAATCCATCTGGATTTCGTCTTGGCATGTGGCTTATGGTGTTAATTGGGATTTTTAGTCTTTTTCAAATAGTAAGTCAGTCATTTTTTTTCTTCTTCATCTTTTTCTTTTCTTTTTCCTTTTTCAGGTTTAAGATACCTCCTGACACATAATAAAGCTCTCCATATACTCTTGTATGTTTCTGACCTTCTTGATAACACAGCTCCCTCTTACTATTGAATTTTGTGCCTACACCATATGATTATGATTTTGCACCTGGTGAATAGAGATATTTGCAAATCACATATCCAATAAAGGGTTAGTATCCAAAATACATTTAAAAACCTTTACAACTCAACACCAAAAACCCCCAAATAATCAAATTTAAAAAGGGGCAGAAGACATGAACATATATTTCTCCAAAGAAAACATCCAGATAGCCAACAGACACATGAAAAGGTGCTCAACATCACTCATCATCAGGGAAATGCAAATCAAAACCACAATGAGATATCACATCACACCTATCAGAATGGCTAAAGTCAAAAACATAAGAAACAACAAGTGATGGCGAGGGATGTAGAGAAAAAGGAACCCTCATGCACTGTTGGTGGGAATGCAAACTGGTGCAGCCACTGTGGAAAACAATATGGAGGTTTCTCAAAAAATAAAAATTAGAATTATCATATGATCCAGTAATTCCACTATTGGGTATTTACCCAAAGAATATGAAAACATTAATTTGAAAAGATATATGCACCCCTGTTTACTGCAGCATTATTTATAATAGCCAAATTATGGAAGCAACCCAGTGTCCGCTGATAAATGAATGGATAAAGAAGATGTGGTGTATATGTTTAATGGACAACTAGTCAGCCATAAAAAAGAATAAAATCTTGCCATTTACAACAACATGGATGGATCTAGAGAGCATAACGCTAAGTGAAATAAGTCAGAGAAAGACAAATACCATGATTTCACTCATATGTGGAATTTAAGAAACAAAACAAGGAAGAAAAGAGACAGACAAAAAAACCAGACTCTTAACCAGGTGGTTGGGGGGTTGAAATAGGTGAAGGGGATGAAGAGTACACTTATAGTGATGAGCACTGAGTAATGTATAGAATCAATGAATCACTAGATTATACACCTAAAACTATTATAACACTGTATGCTAATTATACTGGAATTAAAATTTTTAAAATAATAAAAAAATGATTTAAAATTACCCTTTTAAAAAAAGAGATAGGGTTGTTAAACTAAGATAGGAAATGAGAGAAACAAGGAGAGGGCAAGAGATTATTACAGCATGAACAACAGATTCATTTCAGTGTATATCATCTATATCACTCAATATTTTGTCAGCAACTATACAAAAGTTGTGTGCTCTAGGAACAAGAGCAAAGCCCCTAAGATGGTGTACAGAATCTGATTTTATTTATTTACTAGCCATATGTTCTTGGACAAAGTAAATAACTTCTCTGATCCTTCACTGCAAAACAAAGATAACATCTATAACATGAGGTTCTTATAAGGTTCAAATGTAGGTGAGAGGTATTTTTCATTATTTTTTTAAGGGGAGGGTGGGGGCTGAGGGAGAGGGAGAGAGAGAATCTCAAGCAGACTCCATTCCCAGCACAGAGCCCAACATGGGGTTCGATCTCCGACCCTGAGATCATGACCTGAGAGGAAATCAAGAGTCGGACCCTTAGCTGACTGAGCCCCCCAGGCACCCTGGTATTTTTCATTTTTTAAACAAAAATATTGATAATGCCCAGGATACTGTGAAAAAAAGGAACCACCAATCCATTGGGAAGATGCTGGAGATGTTTGCCATGTCTTTTTCAATAATTTCTGCTGTAAAGATGTCCACTTTTACGACAAATGGGCATTATGTAATGTGTCAGCTATGCTGAAGGGAGTTAGAAAACGCACAAAAGGTCTTGTTTAGCTTGTGGCATCATTAAGGGAATTAAAAATTTTGCAGTTAACTTCGACTCTATTTGATCAACTTGACTGAAGGGTAGGATGGACTCATTACTTTGTGCCTTTTGGCCACTACCAACATGGCTTCACCTGCACACTGAGGAGTTGAGAGTAGAAGAGAAAAACTCGCCACCACAGTTGTAAACAAATGGGACAAAAACAAACAGCCACCTTAAACATACTTCAACAAGTAAGCTTTGTCTAAACTCTCTTCTCTAATATCAGAAGCTGTGATCTGTGCCTTTAAAAAGATGGAACCAGCACTCACCAGTGCAGCCGTGATCTGTGCCTTTAAAAGGATGGAACCAGCACCCACCAGTGCAGCTTGGAGGACTGGTGCACAGCTGGCACCTGGGGAAGCAGCCAAGCTTCCAGCATGATCTGGAGTGCCTGCCCTCCCTCCTCCTGCTTTAACAACATGGCGGCTGCCTACAGTTGAGCACCCCGCTGTCCTCGTCATCGAGCCTCAGGTTTCCCCATGATGGCTTCTCTTTTCTTTTCTGCCCAACCAGGCTCTGCCTCCTCTCTGGCTTCCCCAACTTCGGCCGTCTTCACTTGCTGTGTCTTGGCTTCCTCCCTAGGTCAACAAGCCCCAGCACGTGGGACATGAGGAGAGCAAACTTTCAATAAATAAACTTGATGAGTAGAACTGAATTTCGGCCAGACTCAAAATGGAAGAATGCAGCCTTAGGGCAACCAAAGCCATAAGTGATAGGAAGGTTGAATCCTAGTGGAACAGATTCCCTGACGGCTCACGTTTGCATTACTCTTTGATCAGAGAGAAGAGCTCAAGTGAAAAGCATGTATGCTAAAATGAAACAGGTTCAAATAACTTCTCAGCCCTGCTTGGCTTCTTTCACTTTTAGTAATGTAATCTCCAGAGGGATTTACTAGTCTTCATATGAGAGCGATTAAAAGAAGAGAAGAATGGCATAAAGGCCATATATATATATATATAGGTGTGAACTATCCTGAAAATCTATATACCATCTAATACTTTAATTCATTCAATGTATTCCCTGTTAATCTAGATTCATATTTAGGTGCGTAAGATTGAGTTGAATGTAAACAAAATAGTCCTGTACATCCTACTATAAAACCACCAAGCACAAACCAGAACCCCAAATTGACTACAGTCCAAACAAATAAAGCCATAGTCCTTCTTCTCATACTTAAGTCATGAAATTAGACGTGCTTCTTAATTATCTTTCCTAATTTCTCAAATTCCTACTAAATGCCTACCACATGATAAACAAAGCCAGGCATTTGCCCATCCATGTTGCCATTAAACGACACAATAACCGTGGTATTACATTTTGAATTCACCAAAGAACACAAAGCTGAGAGAGACCAGGCAGCTATGATGAACAGAACTAGTTTTAACTCAGGTCCTCTGATTCCAAGACCTTTCCACAGCTTAGCTTTTCTTTCCTGAAATCCTTGCTAAATTCAGTGAGTAACTGGTTATAAAGTTTTATCACCATAATAAAAACAAATACGTAAAGTATCATTACAGAGTATACTTTAAAATGTCAGATTGTTTTCCCTTGTATTTAAAATTGGAGGGGCGCCTGGGTGGGGCAGTCAGCTAGGTGACCAACTGTTGGTTTCAGCTCAAGTCATGATCTCAGGGTCATGAGATCAAGCCCCACTTCGGGCTCTGCGCTCAGCAGGGAGTCTGCTTGGGATTCTCTCTCTTCCTCTCCCTCTGCCCCTCCTCCTGTTCGCTCTCTCTCTCTCTCAAATAAATAAATCTTTAAAAAAATAAATAAATAACATAAAATTGGATCATGGATTTCCAAGTAGAAAAAAAGACCAAAATCCAACCATTCTCATCAACATGTAAAAGCAGAGTGAAGAGAAACACCCAGACTCTGAAGATAAACAGACATTTCTGAGAAGCAGCTCTGGATCTGTATTTACTATCTCTGTTTCTCTGAGTAAGTCACTTCGCCCCTCTGAACCTCGGCCTCCTCATCTAGAATGTGAAAAATATAATTCCTCCCACAGAGTCTTGACTCAAGGATTAAATCAAATACCACATAATTACCCTAGGACATAGCCAGAAAATCATAAGCTGGTATAGTGAACTTTCAGGTTTTTAGGAGCAAATTAACTGATTTGCAGAATGAAGATGAATCAAGTTAAACACATACATTCACATACATAATACACATAATTATATATGGGTGTGCATCTGTGTAAATTAGGAGAATACACATGCTATTTGTAAAATATCGTGATAATTGTTGCCTCTGGGATCAAGCATGCAGTGCAAAGTAGTGGCTCTGTCTGCTCAGCCTAGGTCCAGCTCCTTCCCTTCCTTCAATCTTGCCATCCGACCCCATCACTCTTTTCTAGTCCAGGTCAGGATTTGACCTCTTCTCCCTCTTCTGTGATGGCTGCTACCTAACCTGCCCATGTATACAGTTCATCTGCAGAGGTGACAAGGGTCCCAGCACCCCCTGCACCCAACAACAGTTAGCCGGCACCCAAAATGATGACATTTACAGATTATTTGGGATTATTCATGACCTTCCAATGCCTTGTCCCACTCCAAGCCCCCACATACAAAACACCACATACCACCATTATCAACTTTTCTCTCGGTCAATTTACGTTTGACTCTTGCATTTTCTTCACCTGGCCTTCCAAATGGCCCTTCAGCTTCTGTGTCTACACTCTTACAGGGAGAGAATTTCCTCTTAAAGATGCACCATATTTGCTATTTTGATAACTCTGAAAAATTCCTTTCTCATATTAGACCAAAGTCTCCTTTTGGATAATATTAATCTGTGTGTTTTCTTCTCTTTAATGATCCTTAAAAAAAGTCTTATCTAATCCCTTTTCTATGAAGTCAGATGAATTTCAGATGGAGTTCCTTTATAAATCAGGTTGTACCACAAGGGCATAATGCTAAGTGAAAGATGCTAATCTCAAAAGATTACATACAATATGATTCCATTTATATGACATTCTGTAAAAAAGCAAAACTATAAGGACAGAAAACATATCCGTGGTAGCCAGGGGCTGGGTGGCACTAGCATCTGACCACAGAAAGGTGCATAAGGGAAGTCTTCTGAAATTATTCTGCATCCTATTGTGTTGGTATGTGGGTAGTTACAATAATCTATGCATGTATTAAAACTCATAGAACTGTATGCCAAAAAAAAAGGTGACTATTACTATCTGAAAATTTCAAAAAGCATTACGTTTATTGTTCTCTCACTATGTGTGTGTACTATAATTCTTTCATTTTAATCTTCATAATAACCCCATGAGATAAGTAACATTATTATCATCCCCATTCTACAAGTAAAGAAACTGAGACACAGAGAGGTTAACAAACTTGCCTAAGGTCATAAAACTTGATAGAGGCAGAGCTTGGATTTAACCCAAGTAGTCTGACCCCAGAACTGAATATCTACACTGTCCTATGTTGTTTCTGAAAGAAAGGGGAAAAGAGGGCCACCTGGGTGGCTCAGTCTGTTAAGCATCTGACACTTGATCCCAGCTCAGGTCTTGATCTCAGGGTCGTGAGTTCAGGCCCCGCGTCATGCCCCATGTTGGGTTCCATGCCGGGTATGGAGCCTACTTTAAAAATTTTTTAAAGAAAATGAAAAGGAGCTTCACTTACCCTCTGTCAATGAAACCACATGACCTATTTAAGGAATAGAACATCAGATAGAATTGCATCAACACAATTAACTTGCAAATGGAGCAGAGCATATGCCACTAAGACAGACATATTTCTGTGCTACAAAAAGTCTTAATTGCTGTTTTAATAACTAATATTTAAACTTTGCAGTTTCCAATTTTTCTTGCAATGAAATGTCTTCCTGTTAATATACTAAATAAATTGTAAGATCAACTTTCTAATGCCTACGTACACTCGTGGTATAACTGTCCCTTAAGGAATCTTGTTTCTGATGTAAAGACAATGGAGTATATCAGTTGGAAGCTCAAATAAATTGTTTAAAATTTCAAAACTCTTATTCCACTCCTTCTCCTTTCCCACTTCCCCAAAGCTAAATCCTTCCGGATATTTGTTAGAACTAAAACCTCTTAGTAATGAGACAAGCAGATAAATACACCCACGTTTGGCGCCTTGTGGTCATTCTTACACATTCATTTAGGTTTCTCAGTGCCTGCATTCTATATCCCCACAAACTCTATTCCATTCACTTTGTAAAAATAAAACTATCACTGCAAAAGTGGGACATGGCATGCCTTAAATTCAGTAGCACCAGCAGCCGGAAAGAGAAAACAAAGGGAAAGAATTGTGATGGCTTTTAAAAATGAAAGTTACAAAGAATGCCTAAATTTGGTAAGCACAATCGAGATAATACAGGTTGCTTAGTTTTGATGCAAAAAGTTGGTTCAAGGGGCGCCTGGGTGGCTCAATTGGTTAGGCATCTGACTCTTGCTTTCTGCTCAGGTCATGATCTCGTGTACCTGAGATCCAGCCCCATGTTGGGCTCTCTCTCTCAAAATAATAATAATAATAAATAAATAACTTTTAAAAATTTTTAATAAAAAATAAAAATTGATTCAAAAAAATCTGCTTCTGCATTTTTAGTGTCCAATACTTGTTCATGATGGATTTAATAATTTCAGCGCTCTACCCAAGGTAGATTACATGCACAGTCGTGTACCCATTCGCCATCTCCAGGAAAGAATGATCTGAGGTCTCTGTAACGTTTCTGCCTCAGATCACCTTCCCTGAAATATTCAAGAGTTTAACGGAGCTATTCTCAGCCTGCCACCATCATCTTCCAAACCTCTGTAGGCTGAATCCCCTTACTAGAGACCGTTCTTCTAGTAAATTCTATACCTTATGTAACCTACAATTAAGTTTCATGCAAAGTCATCAAAAAAGGAACCAAAGAGAGATTTTTGGAACCTAGTTGGTCATTGGAGTCCAACAGCCCCGGCCCCCTTCATCATTCTATCACTTACCATCAGCGTAACACAAGCACCCTGGTCACCTTTCTTCTATAAAAGTACTTCAGCCATATTTATCTTTCAGAGCTACAGTTAGAATCAAATAAGATGATACTGACCTAACTGGGCTCTCTGTAAGTGATAGTTATAATTACAATCAAGGAGAGAAATCCTACGGATGGAACAGCGTTCATCATGGCCATTTGCAGCTTTATTTCACAATACTTCCTCAGGCAAATTTGCCCTACTCCCTGCCTCAATATCAAGTTTGATCTTGTTATAAACTCATGGGCTTTTCAGTGTTAATTATTAGTTACCAGCACGGCTCTCATGGAACACAATGGTTTTTGGTTGATTAAATTAGGCTTGGGAGAGAAATATTTCAGAGGTCAGAAATGGCTTTGCAACCTGATGCAGCTAGCAGGCGGATTGCACAACCGTAATTCACAAGCACAAGCACACACACCCACACACCCAGGAAATGTGGGGGTTCTTGTGGAAATCGGTAGCTTATCTATTATGTGCACTCCGGAGCTGTAAACAAGACCATGTGAGGACTCAGCTAGAATGCTTCCTCTGAGTCAGTATTAAACAAACTTCCGAACTGTTAGGAAAGGAAATAAAGCCACTGTACCCCCAAAGATACCCAGGACAGACAGCCAGGGATTATGGGAGTTGTTAATATTTAATTTCTGTCAGAGATGGATACAAGAATTAAAGTAAGTTTTGTCATAAAAACAAAATGTTGCTTAATAACCAAAAGCTAGCATGAATTAGAGTAAGTTGTAATCTCCATATGGACTGCCCTATCAGAAATTTGCATGACCTATGTGGAATGGTAGGATTTTTTAAAACCTTTGGTGTTTCACTCCATGAGAATGCTAGCGCAACTTTCTATTTGGTGACAGTAACATGAGTGTCATGGTCTCTAATATGATGTTGGCTCAGAATGAATCAGAGACAAAGATCTCATCAATAGCGGAAAAACAAACAAACAAACCAGGAAATCACAGATTCTCATAGACAGCATAGCATGATGCAGTGAAAAAGACACAGGCTTTGAAATCAGGAGTGTTCCAACCCTGCGTTTTCTAGTGTTGTGATCTTGGGCAAGTCACATCTCCTTACTGAGATCCCATTTTCTCACCTGTAAGATCATGACACTGATGAGGCTCTTGTTAAGATCAAATTAGATATTAGATGAGTAAGCATTTTGACAAGAGCTATATGAATATGAGGTATTATGACTCACTGCTTTATCCTGTGAAAGTCCTCATGTCAACTGAAACAGTTTAGAAATCAAGTTTAGAACACCCTGGCATTGTTGCTTGAGGTAAATAATGAGTTCTAAAGCTTACATCCCTTTTGGCCTTTACAACATTTTGGTTTTTAGAAAGGAAAAAAGATAGATATCACCTATAACTGGAAAACTGTAGTTATAGCTGAATCCAGAGAATATAGCTCTTACTTACATATAATTTCATTTCTGAGTTTTAGAAGACTGAATACAGAATTCACCAATTATAAAATGAGAGGAAATGGTTAAAGCACCTTAATCCTTACCAATGTCCACAAAGGAGGATGTTTTATTAAGTGTTGTCTGGGTGCTCAGACAGTAAAGGACATTACCATTTCCGGCAACCCAAAGCTTGACCTCACACTTGGACTTCTGAAGGTAAACTTCCTGAGAGGAAATTAAATATACAGAGGACCTCTCCCAGTTTGAGATACCAAAAACACCATAGAAACATTTAGACTAAGTTAATTTTTTAAAATTTTACCCTCAAAATATCAAGTCCAACAGAAAAGGCAGTGTTTTTTTTATTTAGAATAGGAAGTGAAAGCAAAATCAAAGATGTCCAAAATATCCTTTTCTTCTTGCCTATGTTCCTATAAAAAAATATGCCCTACAGTAAGATGAGCATTCTTCCTCCTTTCTCTATAATATTTTTACTTAAACCCTAATCTCCAAGCCTTAAAAATGAAAACATTCAACCAAAAGGAAAAGAAAGAAGAACTATAACAGCCATATTTACATATGTGACTTAATGTAAATCAAATCAAATATGAAATTTATGCACCCTATTCTCATTAATCAAGCCACCCAGGATGATTCAGGTTTGCTTTCTTCTCTGAGGTATGGTGCACCTTCCGGGCTCAATGGACACTTTGAAAGGTCAAACAGAGTCCATCCTTCAGGCAGATGAAACACTGTTCTATTTTTAAAAGACCTCTAGAGAAGGAAATTCCACAAGCTTCCCCAACTACACATTCCTGTGTCTATCAAATTGCACTGTCTGAAAATTTTTCCTTCTCTCTTATCTAAATCCCTCATTCTGAAATTTAAGCCTGTTGCCTCCTGTCTGGTCCCTGATGGAGATGGTCATCACCCTTCATAGATCAGCCTTCTCGCATGAGGCTCTTCTCAAATCCCGCAAGCCAGAAGCCCCTTGATTTCTAACGCTCTTTGTCACAGCTCTTAAATCATTGCTGTTCCTCACCTATCATTTTCTGCCAAGTTTTCTTCCTTCGACCTTACATTCATTTCACATATCCTTTCAAAATGATATTTACAAAAAGCAAAGGAAATGAAAATTAGCCAGTAACTTTACTGCACTAAAGCAACCTATTTTTTATTTTCTTTGCTCTCGCCCGTCTTCCATACACATTCAACATCCTTGTAAATGTTATGTGTAATTTTTTTGAATTTATTCCAAGTTTTAAAATTTCTCCTTCAGTTTCACAATCCAGAGCATGTGTTGAGTGAACTAGCTCATCATTATAACTTTAATAAAGCTGGTGCAAAGTTCATGAAGAATTTCCTGCTTCATTCAATAAAATTAAATGAGGGATTATATAGTACTGAAGCTCTCTTTTAGGTTATAAGAACTAAAAGCATTTAGCATTGTCTTTGCCCACACGCAGGTCATAACAAGACACACAGCCAACTAATTAGAATGAAAAAGATCCTGTGTAGATGATTCCCGCATCTACTTATACTGTGCAAACTTAGGTTGATTGAGAGAGCTGGACCTCAGGGGAGGGCTTGACCCTGCAGAAGCCAGGAGTGGAGAGTCACCTGGCAGATGCTTGGGAGGGGCAGGAACTATGGATACATGGTCACATCTCCTACCATCTACTATGAGGTCAGATCCGCTAAGGACAGAATGCTCAGTGCTAATGGGAATTCATACTTCTGTGCCTTCAAATTTGTAGTTTTCTCTTTCAGGAATGTTTCTCCTCTCCTGGTCTGTGTATCTAATCCAGATAATTCATTGTTCAAGACTCTGATCTAGGAATACTTGACTCAAGAGGTTGTCCCTGATACCCTAGCCTGAGTTCCTCTTTAGAGCTTCCCACAGCAACTTCTGCCTGCAGCATTTACCGCCTTCCTGTTGACTTTGCTTTCTCTACCATTATGGGAGCAGAGATTTCTTGGGTGGGGACTACGTCTTACTCTTCTTTCAATCACTCGACTCATATCACTCTGCCACCTGAGTGGCTTATTAAATGAATGAAATAATTATAAAGAGGCATTTAGTAGAGAATGAAGTCACTTCACACTGGGTAGATTAGGATAGCTTTCATGGAGGAGTTGACATTTGTGTTAGACCTTGAAGAACAGTCAGGATTGGGGCATGCAAATTTACGAGAAATGTTATTCTAAAGAATTATGTGAACAAAGAGCATAGCGAAATAGAATGTTTGGAGAACAGTTCAGTTTGGCTGGAATATAGGGTCTGTTGTGGGGAAAAATGCTTTTTAGAAGATTTTATTTATTTATTTGACAGAGAGAGAGACACAGTGAGAGAGGGAACACAAGCAGGGGGAGTGGGAGAGGGAGAAGCAGGCTTCCTGCTGAGCAGGGAGCCCAATGCGGGACTCAATCCTAGGACCCTGGGATCATGACCTGAGCCAAAGGCAGACGCTTAACTGACTGAGCCACCAGGCGCCCCATGGGGAAAATTTTTTAACACACCGACAAAAAAAAAAATGGAGTGTATTCAGTCTAAAGAATCAGTTTTTAATCTATAGACAAGGAATAACCACTGAAGTTTTGTTTTTGTTTAAAGATTTTATTTATCTTTTTGAGAGAGAGTGAGCAAGAGAGAGCACAAGCCAGGGGAGGGGCAGAGGGAGAGGGAGAAGCAGACTCCCCGCGGAGCAAGGAGCCCACAATGGGGGGACTCAATCCCAGAACCCTGGGATCATGACCTGAGCTGAAGGCAGACGCCTAACCAACTGAGCCACCCAGGTGCCCCACCACTGAAGTTCTTTAAAGAGATACATGACAGAGTAAGAGCTATATAATAGAAGAGTCTAGTTTTAGAAATGGTCAAGTACCTGTATTAGACTAACCCTCCCACAGATAACAATTATAAACTCCAAACCAGTAGAAAAAGCAATTATTTGAAGTTACTTCAGAACAACCAAAAGGAGTCCAAGATAGAGGTGATTCAACCCTTCACAGAAGGCAATTGCATTGGGTGAGACTTACTTTTAAAAAGCTTTTCTTCTGAGGGCATTTCTCAATCCATGTGGTTCAGGGTGGCTAAAATTCATAAAGAGAGCAATTGTCTTTCTGACGGAAGGAGTCAGAGAATGAATCAGGGATTCATCAGGGATGCCAAAGTGACTGAAAGGAGGGAACAACAGAGAAGAAAGCCCCCAGATCTCCAATATAAACTCCCTTCAAATCCTTGACTAGTTACTGAACCGTGCATCCATGGAGGAGGCTCCAAATAGCCCAGCAGAGAGCAACCATTAGAAACTGAGCAGAGATTTCAGTTGATTGACCATGCCCCCATGCAAAATAATCAGCATTCTTCAGACAAAGGTAAAAGACCCAAAATCTCTACAACAAATTAGGTGCAATGCCTTATATATAAAATCACTAGAAGAAAAGGAAAATGCGACCGTAGTCAAGAGACAAAATAGTCAAGACAAAGCAAACTCTGAAATGATGCAGACACCATAATTAGCAAAAAAGACTTTAAAGCAGGTATCATAAATATGTTCAAAGACTTAAGAGAAATTATGGTCCTCAAGAGTGAACAGATATGGAATATCAACAGAAAAATGAAAGCTATAAAAAAAGAACAAAATGGAAATTCTAGAATTCTAGCATATAATATCTGAAGTGGAAAACTCCTCAATGAACTTAAAAACTGGAGACTGAAGATTTCAGGGGGAAAGTGGGAGGAGGGTGGTGGGGGTGAACTTTAAGACTGACTTGCTAAAAGGAAAAATATTGAAAAAAATAAGCCTTCATTTTTCAGAGCCTTTATGACTATGGACCAATAATATCAAGAGGTCCACATGCATACAATCGGAGCCCTACATGGAGAGGAACAAGAAAATGCAGGAGAAAATATTTGAAGAAATAATGGCTTAAAATTGCAAATTTGTTTAAAATATTAACTGACACACGTTCTGCATGGAGCACTGGGTGTTATACGCAAACAATGAATCATGGAACACTACATCAAAAACTAATGATGTAATGTATGGTGATGAACATAACATAATAATAAAAAAAATAAAAATAAAATAAAATAAAATAAAATATTAACTGACATATCCAAGAGTCTTGGTGAATCTTAAGCAGGAAAAATATAAAGAAAACTAGGCCTAAGTACATCAAAAATCGAACTAGTGAAAACCAAAGATAAAGGGAAAATCTTGATTGCAACTAGAGGGGAAAGAACATATTACACAAGGATACAACTCATGCCTGACTTCTCATCACTCACAATGGACACAAAACAAAATGGAGCATATGGAAGTAAACAAAAATCTATCAAACCAGCATTATATATCCAGTGAAAATACCCTTTGAAAAGGAAGATAAAATGGACTTTTTGAGATGAATGGAAACTAGAAAATTTACTACCAGCCAGCCGGTCTGCACTAAAAGAAGTTTTTCAGATTGAAGAAAATGACATCAGATAAAAGCTCAGTAGTTACAGGAAAGAATGAAGAGCAATCGAAATGGTAAATAGGAGTAAATAGGAAGACTGTCTTTTTTCTTCTTTTAATTTATTTAAAAGACAACTGAAAAATTTAAAGCCTTCCAAAGATTACCAAACATCTGTGGAAATTTTTAACATAGAGATCAGAACCAAACAACAAAGCTTCATCAAGTCACTTCATTTGAATCTTCAGAACACTGGGGACTAAAGAAGATTCTACAAGCTTCCAGAGAGGGGAAAAAGAAATCACATATAAAAGATTATGAACAAAATTGCTTGGGGATTTTTCAATTACACTGAAAATATGAAGATATTGCCTTCAAATATTTGAAGGAAATTATTTCTAACCTGTAATTCCATATCTATTCAATCATGTAGAAGGCAAAAATAAGGACTTCTTCAGACATTCAAAGACTCAAACAAAATTACCTCCTATTCATCCTAAGACTATTGAGGAAGTGCTCAAAGAAAGCATGGGTTATAAGAAATAGAAGTTTTGGCACAAAAGGATCACAAAGAGAAATCTCAGAACAGCTGTACACCAGATGTAGAGTTAAAAACAGACTTTTCATGGAGAAAAACTTCAAAATAATCTATTTTCAGCCATTTTCTGGGCTACTTAGGGGACCTTTTCAACTTGGCAGCTTAAGTCCTGTGGAAATTCTGTTCAATTGTTTGTTGCATTTGTTTTATTTCTCCATTTATCCTTCGCACATACGAAGGAAGCAGCAAAGACAGACAGCATAAAATAGGATAGAAAATAGAAGCTAGAGATATATTGGAATGTAAGGATTTTTTTTCTTAGCTTGAATTTTCCCAAAAGTAGTGCTTGAGGCAAGAAGTTGCAAACAGGGAGCAGAAGTGAGGGAAGAACAAAGGAAAGTGGAAAAAAGCAAACATACAGTTTTGTTATTAAAGTAACTACTGTAGGCAACTGGCGCTCAGTCAGTTTTATAGAATTTTCTAAAGAGGATATAGAATACCTTTTGGAATTGTTCACCTGAGAATTGATGATTCTCAGCCACCACTCCTATCCCACATTAGTTGAAACTTACTTGAGGATATATCAACCCCTATACACTTCCAGACCAAGCATAGCTGGTCTTTGGAAATACCCAGGGGCAAAAGTGCAAAACAGCCAGGGCTTGAGAAAAGATGTCAGCCCGAGGTAAGCCAAACTACCCACTGAATTTAGTGTGCTGAAATCAGAGACGGGACTTAGAGGATGTGAGTCAGGAATCCAGAAGCAATTCACACAGTCTATCCTTTGTATCCCTCAGAAATACCTCTGCCTCTAAGTCTTCAAGGTCAGCCTCAATCTCTACACCATTTCACAGGTAAAGATTACTACAGTAATCTACAGCCTTCGTTGCTGCAACTGGTCCTGAAGTTATCATTGATATCTTATCACCTCCTTCCTCCACCACCTGTATTAAAATTCCCTCTCCTCCAGCCACTACTCCTACTTGTCCAGGTTCCCAGCCTAGTGGGGTGATGCAACCTTCATCCCTGAGTGGGCTGAACTCTTGGCTATCTTGTTGGTGTCAGACCATGGTTGCTGCAATTGGCATTCAGCGTTATAGTCAGGCATGTGAAAGGCAAGAAATGTCCGTGATTGACCCACACCTTGTCAGTGCCTTAGCCACGTCAAATTGCCCAAGGCTTTTCCCAGGTCTCCTCTTCCTAAATCACTCCCATTGGGAGTCTAGGACTATATATCGTAGCTTGGGTTCTACCAGAAAGCAAAGCCCTAGTCAAGGAGATAATCCCAGAGTACAAGTGGGGGGCCGGAGGAAATGGGGGAAGGGAAAAATGTCTATATAAAGGTGCATTTCTGAGATCACAGCTCTTGGGCACTAGGGTTTAATTCTGGTGTCTAAGGAACATACAGAAAGTATTTCAGAGCTGTCCTCCTGAAGGACAACTGGAGAAAGCATTAATCCATAGGTTTCCATCCCTTGTTGATTGAGGATTGGTCTCGAAGTTAACTTTTATAAATTTGGGGCTCCATGTGTGAGCTTTACAACTAGGATCTCATTCCCAGCTGCAGCATGGGAGAAGTCCTCGAGATGCATGGTGTTCATTTGAGATGAGACTCTTTTGCAATATAGTCAAATCCAGAATTCCCATTGCCTCTAGGTTGGAATCAGAGGTGAGACTGAGAAGATGTGGTTTGGGGTCTCAGAGGCTCTGATAGAGTCCTTATGAGCTTCTCAAGGAGTTTGGAACTTAATTCGGTAAAACATAAGCATATAGCAAAGAGTTTTAAGAACAAGACTGACAATTAGGTTTGTATTGTAGGCAGATAACACTTGAGATGCTGAGGAGGATGAATTAGGCACAGAATGGGATGGCAAAGTACAGGAGAACATTCTGGAGACTCTGCCTTTAGCTGATTGTGCACGAGAGCAGTGTCCGTGAAGAAGGAAGAAGGAGGGAATTAATGAGCTACATGAGATGGAGGGAAATTTGGGAAAAGCTTCCCACTGATAATTTGCTCAAAAATACGATTTTAACAAAGTATCAGCAACCAGCCATTACCTCTCAGTGAGGAGGGAGCGGAGAGTTTGTTGGTACAGTCAATGGGGTTTCAAGCTTAGGCCAACGAAGGGATCATGAGGCCAGTCATAGCATGTGCACAGGAAAAAGAGAACAACTCATGTGTTAACTGTCGTTTTTTCCAAGGGGATGGGTAGAGGAGAAATTGAGGTGATTTTTTACTTTCATTTTCTAAATTATTATCTTTGTGGAATTTTTATCTTTCAACATGAGATCTATAGTCTATATTAGGTTCTAGAATTAGGGGCAGGGGGAATGAAGACATCAAAAATAAAAAAGAAATAGAACTTCTTCCATATACACACAGATATATGCAAAAAAAAAAAAGAAGAAGAGAGAAAATCTTGTCTCTTATGCCCAGAAAATTTAATGTTATATAATTGAAAGAGAGGGTTTTTTAAAAAATAAATAATATAAAAGGAAGTAAAAAAAAATGTATGAAAAGAATTCCTGCAGGAACAAACCAAATGCCACCAAAATGCTGAAAGCATCAAAGTCTATCACCTCATAAGATAGTGATATAAGGTAGAAGTAAGTCTATAAAACCCTTTAGTTTCGGGGTTTATCAGTTCCGATGTGGCTTTGTGCTATCCTCTGCATCTCTTTAGCTATTATTTGAACACTTATCAGATTATATGCTACTTTTTATTTCCTTCGTGGGATATATATTCCTTCAAATACCTAGCCCCATACTGTTCTTTTTTTATTTTTTGTCAATGATATTTAATGAGCAGCTACAATGTATCACTGTGGTAGGGTTGTTGATATTATCATTCATACTGTAGACATGGTACTTAGCCTTCTGATGGTAATTACCTAGATTTGTATCTTACTTTAGCACTTAATTAACAGTATAACTTCAAGTAATTCACCTAATCTTTCTGAGCCTCAACTTTCTCAGTGTTAAAGGGAGGGGGGAATATTACATATACAGGATAGCGTTGAGATAGATATTATTTGTTTGTTCATGCATTTATTAATTTAATAAATATTTGTTAAGTGTGCTCTATGTCTAATATGTATGTGTTTTGTGAACCAAAAATAGTATGTCTCTAGTGTAAGTTACTAATATCTGTATGCAATAAACTGAACTGGCATTTTTTTTACTTATTGGCCTGTTTTTTTAAAAAAAGATTTTTTTAGCCATGATGTTCTATAAATTTAAGTACCAAAATGTGTCATCTTCTAGGTCAGCATTGGTAACCATTTTAATGTCTAAATTCAACAAATTTGTGAATCTGATGAGGAGGATAACATTTTACTTCGAAGCGGTCAAACAGACACTCAGCCAACAAAACTGGAAAGTAAACAGAAGCAAGAAGAAAAATAATGAATAAAGAGAACATAAAGTAAAGTCCCGGGACTCCAGGATCATGACCCGAGCCGAAGGCAGTCGCTTAACCAACTGAGCCACCCAGGCGCCCTGCGGACCATTTTATAAGGTGACTCAGCATGAGACGTCCGTAATATTTGTGTCCTGACATTTGCATTACTTGCTTTGTGAAACTAAATCCCACACATATCTTTATAATATTTAATATAAGCAATAGTCATGGCAGAAAATAAATGGTACAGAAGCTGCACTTACTTTGCTGAGAACATCAAACTTAAAGGGAGAGAAATATTTTATAATAAAGCCCACAACTTTCACCCAACCTTACTCCTTTATATATACCGGTGGGATTAATCACACAGAGACATTTTTCATACTATTTGCTACCTGCAATCTAATAGCAGCTTTTCTGCTTGATCAAGGCTTCATCCTACATATATGCACATACATACATATTTTATGACCTCAAGGAATTTGAAAATTCTCCCGTCTACCACCTGTTCCCTTTATCACTATGTCAACATCATAACTGATAACCAGGAACAAGAAGCAAACCTGGGTAGAAAACGTAGTAAAGGAAGAGTTAAAAATCAGTGGACAGACCAAATGACTTTGGAAATGAGTGGAGTCTCTGACTCACAGTAAAAGGTACTGTACATAAGCACTTGACTCCAGTTGATCAAGTTTTTTCCACAGGAACAAGGGTTCCCAATCTTGATCACTGCGGTACATGAACCCTGGACTTGGCAGATGGTGGGAGAAAGTTTTCGCACTGGTGGAGTGGAAACATACCAATAAGCAAGGGGGGTGGCTAAAATGGTACAAGTGGTAATGGATTGGAGTCGGAAACGTCAACAGGAACTCCCGTTAGGTGGAAAAGCTAGTCTCATCAAACAAATGCTGGCGAACGTATCCGCATAACCCTTTAGTATATGTTCACAAGAGCCTTACAACGTTGTTGATATGTGACTTTAATAACCTACCCTAAGGGGGCGCCTGGGTGGCTCAGTCATTACGTGTCTGCCTTCAGCTCAGGTCACGATCCCAGGGTCCTGGGATCGAGCCCCGCATCGGGCTCCCTGCTCAGCGGAAAGCCTGCTTCTCCCTCTCCCACTCCCCCTGCTTGTGTTCCCTCTCTCCCTGTGTCTCTCTCTGTCAAATAAATAAACAAAATCTTTAAAAAATAATAATAATCTATCCTAGGGGTTGGCAAGCTGTTTCTGCAATGGCCTGAGAGCAGATATTTTAGGCTCTGTGGGCCACGTGGGCTCTGTGGAGGCGACACAATTCCGCCCCTTGTGGCTCCGCAGCAGCTATCAATGAGCCCATGAGTGAGCGTGAGTGATCCACTCAGACAGACAGAGCGCCAGACTTGGCCCGAGGTCTGCCAATCCCTGATCTCTTCTACAGAATAACAAAAGTGAAAGAAAATGCTTGAACAAAACTACATGTGCTGTATGAGCTCAACTGTGGAAGAAGTACTTGTAGAGAAAAATGTTAGCACAAACTGCTTGGAAATGTCAACCAGATTTTTCCCTGGATGGTAGAATAAGAACTTTGCCCCCTCCTTATTCTTACCATTGCACTTTTTGTGTACTGAAAATATAAAAAAGGAATCCTAAAACCAGTCTCTGAATTTGTACTTTCATCAGTAAGCCAGAGATTCCCAGGCCAATTTAAGATTTGGAACTATTCTTCTTTGGTGATACTTATATCCATTCAAAAAAAAAAAAAAAAAAATACTTCAGTTAATCCTCACCCAAGTCTCCCTAATAATGGACTTGTTTTGACATTCAGAAGCCATCTTTTGCAATATTGCTTCCTTCTAATCAATTCACATTATGGTTCTGAATCTATTGTTAGTTATTCATGAAATGTTTCACTTCTTCCAGAGCTTCTGAAGCTTTATGAGGATCGCCTGCAGCCACAATATTGGAAAATGTTGCCTGCTCTCCTCAAGCTCTTTTTAATGACTCGTGTTCTTAATAGCCTCTGTTTAAGTGACAAAAGACCCAGTGTTGTTAGGAGGGATGTGCAGTGCATTACACAAGTTTACCCTGGCAAGCCACAGGCCCTGATCTGCAATCCCGTGTCAGCACTTTTTAGTCCCACTAACATGGATACAGATGGGTGTGCGGGCTGCTCCAGGCTCTTCCGGGGGCCAATCAAAACATGGAAAACAAAGGCCTTTATAAGCTCAGTGCTGACCACAGTCCCTACAGCCTTGCTAAAGTCACATTTTTCCTTTGACTTTCCGTCTACAGAATACCTCTCACCTGAGAGAAATCAGATTGCATTCACAGCCGAGGACTCCGGCTTGCTGTTCTAGTGAGGGTGTGTAAAGGCTCCCTCTGGAAAAGGGAAAAGGGAGCCTTTCTCGGTCAAACCCTCCAGTGGGCGTCTAAACACAGGATACAAACCAAGGACAACTAGTTAGCCCGGAGCACGGGCACACAGCTGGGCTGACACCGTGCAAATAAAGGAAAATAAAGAAAATGAAGCCGCTCTCTGAGACCATTCAAGGGAGAGAAAGACACATTTGCTCAGCTTCACTAGCCCCTCGAAGGTCATCCTCTCCTGTCCTTCACCCCATCCATTATCCTCTCTCAGAAGGACTTCTGTGCTATTATAAGTTTGTCATCGTATTCTGGTTTAAATTTACTTGTTTTTGTCTACTTCCCTTCCTAAAAATATGCTCTTTGTGAGGGCAGAGACTATGGTCTCTTTGTTTTTAGTTTTTGTTGTGTGTACTGTTTTCTATGGTAAATACATGATAAATATTTGTTGAATACATAGATGAATAAAAGAATAATAGTTGAAAGACACTGGATTACTAATCAGACAGTGTGTGTTCTAGTCTGGCTCAATCATCAACTGTGAGGTGTAATAATGAAGTTCCCACCATGATGTGAACATCCACCCCAAATCTTAGTAACCTACATGGGAAAGCATTTACTTTTGCCCACACCACAAGTCTGCATGTTTGCTGAAGCTCTACTAGGCTTGGTTACAACCAGCCCAGCCTTCGGGTTGGAGTCAGGTTGGCTCCCCACATCTCCTCATTTTGGGACAAGCTTCTACTTGGAGCGTGTTTTCATTGTGAATGGCAGAAGCACGAAGGGGAGAGCAGAAACACATACACCTCTTCAAACCTCAGCTTGGAACTGACACACTGTCACTTCTGCCTACATTCCATTGACCAAAACAAATCATCTGGCCAAGCCCAACTCCAGGGGGCAGAGAAGTAGACTCCACACGCCACCCCACAGCAAGGATGAGGAGGGAAGGGAGAATTGTGGATAAATAATATCACCTATCGCATTAGACAAGCAAAATTCATAGTTTCAATTTCTGGGGGAAAAAAAAGAATGACAATTCCAGTCCTGATAAGCACAGGGCTCTTCTGAGGGCTAAATGTTCTTATGTAGACATTATGTAATTAAAATTGTTTAACAAAGAGCTAGACATTGTACTGGCACCAGATAACGATTGGAAATGACGAGTCAGTTTCTTTTTCTTCTAGGAAAAAAGACTACACTCAAAATATAATATGATCATTGCTTCACACAAGTAGTGTATAAAATATTGTGGGAACACGGGATAGAGTTATAAGGTTGGCCTGGGTGATGTTCATGATGTTCTGCAAGCTACTTTAAAATTAAGGAAGGGCAACCATTGTGGAGAAGAAGGAAGTGGAAGTGTGTAGGAAGAGAGGAGGCGTTCACTTTATCAGGAACATTTCCTTTTTAGAAAGAGGAAAGATTTGAAACAAATACGGCAAAAACCAAAGTTGTCATCTGATAAGTCCAGATGTTGAAAAAATGGAGTCTGTTATGTTGTTTTCTGTGTATGCGTGAACTATTTTATAATCAAAAATTAAAAATTATACATTATTTTAGAATCAGTGCCTGGCAGACAGAGAAGGGAAGGAGGATATTCTGGGCAGAAAGAGGACACGTGGTAGGAAAAATGACTTGGTCTTAATGGATAATATTGTGTTAGGGGGATGGTAGAAGAGAATAAGACAGAGGAACAGGAAGGGATGGTAGTAGTTTTGTAGAGCTGCTGTACAAATAAATACTGGGTGGCTCAGAACAGCAGAAATGTATTGTTCTACTGTCCTCCATCTGAGGTCAGGGCATCAGCACGGTTGGTTCCTTCTGAGGGCTCTGAGAGGAATCTGTTCCATGCCTCTGTCCAGGCTTCCAGCGAGGGCCAGTAATTCTTGGCATTCCTTGGCTCATATATACATCACCCCAATCTCTGTCTTTACATTCACACAGCATTCTCTTTGTGTGTCTCTGCCTTCACATGGCCATCTCCCCACCGTGCCCGTCTCTATGTCCAAATTCCCTCTTCTCATAAGGACTTGTTGTCATGTTGGATTACAAGCCCACCCTACTCCAGTTTGACCTCTCCTTAATTTAACTAATGACATCGGCAATGACCCTATTTCCGAAAAAGATCACATTCTGAGGTACTGAGGATTAGGACCTCAACAGATCTTTTGGGGAGACACAATTTAACCCAGAAGAAGTTGCTACTATTTTTTAGCTATTATTATCAGCAAATTTTTGTATTTCCTAAAAAATGCAAAGGAAGAGCATAGTATATTGTTAACCAATTGAAAGACCTCCTCAGGGGACCCCTCACTTAGCTGACTGTGGAAGGAAGGAAATCACCAGATGGATGGTGCTTTCTGCGTTTCTTCCACTTTACTCTTCATGCGCCTCCCAGCCCAACCCCCATTATGCTTGGCCTCACAGCAGCCCACGCAGGGTGACTCACCATCCTGCCCCATCAGTTTTGTCATCCGAAGAAAAAAGCCTCTGGCTACTACCACCACTCTTCTGGACTGCAGTGTTTCGCCCTGAAGTTAATTTTCAACCCTGGGCTCTTCAGAAACAAACTTGCACATCAATATCCAGCACCAGCGATATGCTTCCTAGTTTATCTCCGCTTTCAGAAACTTCCTAAGTGAGCTCTTCATGATGTATGGGCAGAATTTTCCATCCTTCATAATCTGTTTTCCGGTTTACAACTATAAAGAACAGTGAGTCCTTTCAAATCAGTGCTGAGACCACTTGGCCCATCCCTTGTCCTAGCCAAATGCTTCTCCCCTCCAACTGAACCATCTAGCTCTTGTCAATTTCTCTATCCCCCTGCCATTTCATCCCATTCTTTCCTTTGATCCCTATTCTGAAAATCCACTTCCTTTTGTTCTTTGAACATTCCCATGGCCTTTTTATCTCCAGGCCACTCCGCAAGGTTCTTCCTCCAGCTCCTCAAATGTCTGCCCCCTCTCAAACTTCACTCTATTCTCAAATAGCACTTCTTTGGAGAGGTTGGCTTACCCCTCTTCTCTAGAACAGCTTCTTCAGATTCTCAGATTTCTTGTGTCATTTATTTCCTTCTAGAATTATTTGTTCATTTCATGATCTCCTGGCTTACTGTATGTCTTCTTTAGAAAATTAGCAAATATGTCTACCTAGTTCAGTAAAACCTCTGCTGCTCATACAGTACCAGGCATATAATAGGTGCTTCATAAATACAAATTAAATGAGAAAAATAAAACTTTGGGCTCAGGCCTTCTCCAAATCTTCACAAGTTTAGGCTCTAAGCAGGAAATGTAGGCCACTTGCCTTAGCAGCCTGTTAGTGCCAGTGTCCCAGACTTCTGATTCTGTTTGCTGGGTTACTGACACTTTATTCTGAAGTCCCTTATCTTGGCTTTTTGACTTAGTTCCAAAGTTCTGGATTCCAGACCCTGTTTACAAGAGACAGGGACCGAGAGGATCAGCTAGGCTTCTCCCTGCCTCTTCCTGCACTCGAGCTTTTGTGAGCTGAATATGATAATTGCTACTCCTACCTGGCTTAGTTAATAAGCACAGAACTGACCCCAAACCTGCGAAAGCCCTCCTTGTCTGACTCAGTTCCTGTCTTCTCTCTCTCTCCCACCTATCTTTCCACTCGAAATCTTCCTTCTTTTGTTTCCACCCCAATCAGACCATGACGACAAGCATAAAAGCATGGTTCCTATGAACACGGTTTTAAAACCTAATCATTCCAACTCACAGTAACCTCTATTGGAGGCTTGTGCAAAATTGCTAGTACATCGTCTCACTAAATATAATTAATCTCCACATCAACAATTAGGATCGATGCATTTGCCAACTCCAATATAGATAGGGGCTACCCCAGCCACGTTGTCAAGTTTGGGTACTTTTAGACAACTTTCAGATACAGTTGAGACCATTTATAGCCTTGACAATGGGTATGCCTTGAAGACTCCTCTGCAAACCTAATTCTATCACTTTCCTTAAAATCCAGTGTCCAGAAAGCATTGGAGAAAAGCTACTGTGAGTTGCCTGGATATTTTCCAAGCTCTGGATACCATAGTTAGTCACATGGAATGTGGAATGGGCTAGACGTCTTGGAATTGTTCTCGTTAAACTGGTGTAAGCGATTGACCCAAAAGCTTTAATAATCATTATTTGTTTAACAAGTTCCTGTGAGGAAAGCTATGCAGTTGTCTTGTGAAGTAGCTTCTTAAAAGGCTTTTATTTTGTCTGGATATGATAAGAATCATTACATGGTATGTCTAACTGATGACTTAGTGTTCTTTCAGTGCATAGAAACTTCTATGGGAAAAAGAATTAGACAATAAGCACCAGTGACTTAATACATGCCATGTTTCCAATTCAATTTGCTTTGATAAAAATCAAATAATCCCCAGGAACACAAATATTTATCTACAGTGATTGGACAGTCTGTTAAAATTGGCATTCTCAGTCCCTCCAAAACATTCATTTGTCCTTTATACGACCCACACATTGTCAAGAGGTTAATAATGTTGAAAAATTCCTGTGGTGTTTTTAGTTTTTGTGCTATCTGGCAGAGAAACATCAGGATCCTTAATTTTGTTTTCAACATAGCATATTTTTTATTCACAATCAATGCTCCTCAGTCTTAATCAACAAAATAGGAAACAGATTTTTAAATTCTGAAATCACTGTAAATTTATAGCATTTTTCCTTTGAAGTAAAATATTTTACATGACTACAATGAAACATGAAAAGAATCTGTATGATCAGAAAAAAAAAAAGAATTTGTATGGTCAGAAGGGTCAACAATTAAAAGAATAATAATGTGTCTTTAGTGAAACAGACCAAGATTTTAAAGGGGAACAGGTATTATTAAAGAGTTTGGTAAAGTGATTTTCAAATGTGTTAGTTTTTATCTTATAGAATATATTTCAGAATATGATTCAACCCTAAATATAATTATATACCACATTGTTTATGCAAATATTATTCTTTCCTATTTAGACATTGTTTTAGTTATGACAGTCTACCTTGGTAGCAAATACCCCAGCACCAAGGTAAAATTTACCTTAAAAAAGATAAGTTATCTACTCCAATAAAACCATGGCAGATAAACCCTTTGATCAAATATGTTAAGTACATGTTAAATCATAAAATCTTATAGGACTCACTATAGAGGACACCTTCATATTTCAAGGTTACTATCTTTTTTTAAAGATTTGATTGATTGATTGAGAGAGAGAGAGAGAGAGAGTGCAAGTGGGGGGAGGGGCAGCGGGGGGAGGGAGAGAGAGAATCCCAAGCAGACTCTGAGCTGAGCATGGAGCCAGATGCAAGGCTAGATCCCAGGACCCAGAGATCATGACCTGAGCCAAAATCAAGAGTCGGACACTTAACCAAATGAGCCACTCAGGCACCCCTCATGGTTACTATCTTTTATACATTAGATTCCTAATGTGTTTCAAATAAGACTGAAAAAAAGAATAATTTATAGTAAGATATGGCAATAAATAATAGTCATCAAATTCAAAAGCATACATGGGCTTCACTTCCTTCAATAAATCTCAAGAAAACTTCTCCCATCAAAAGAGCAGATAAAGAAGTAAGACCCCAATTCTAACCCAACAGGGAGATGGAAGCCTCTAAAACCTGTAGATTGTATAGCTTCCCATTAGTCTATATGATAGGCACATTGCTATTAAAAAGCAAAGCAATAGACCACCATTTTTTCTTAAATGACATGTAGCCTAGTGATGTTTCCACTGTCCCCAAATGTTCCCAACTTCTTTTTTGGACCTAAAATCTCCTCTGCTACCTTTACTTACCTCATCCGCTGACCCCTCCCCCCATCTCTACCACTATTTTCCTATCTCCTTTGCCTCCTTCAAACTGATCTTGCCCCCTGAGCCCATCCTGACCAACCCCAACCAGCCTGGTTCATGCCCATCTCCACCTTTATCCCCAAGCTTCACTCTCATGCATGGTTCCTCTGCTCAAGGCTATTTTGCCTTGGGTCCATGTTCAGCAGCTGTTCTATGTGTGTGTGTGTGTGTGTGTGTGTGTGTGTGTGTCAGAGCTTGTGTTTTGGAGTCATTCTCTCTGTGCTCAAACCCCAGCTCTGCTCTTACTGCTGTGAGGTGGGTCAACTAACTCCATTAAGCTTCAGTGCCCCTTTCTGTAAAGTGAGGATTATAATGGAATTTACCTAATAGGGATATTGTGAGGATAGACTGAGGTAATGCAAGTAAAGCACTCTGTACAGTGCTGGTAGAGAGTAAACACCTAAGAAATACTGGTTTTTATTATTCTTGTCGTATTTATTATTTCACCCACACAGAGACAACTCTCTTCAATGCAGAAGCAAGGTATCTTATATTACTTTGTATTACCCCATAAGTATGATGACTGCACATTTGAACTAAAATCAGGACAAATGATCCAGCAAAGCACACGCACTCACGCAGCAAAGAAACAGAGGCAGTGAAATAAAAACAGTCCCAGGTGATTCGGGATGGGAAAATCTCTGTGTCCGTAAGTCCTGTGCTTTGCTTTTTTAATAGCTTGAGTCCTCAAATAAAAGCATGCCTGGTCTACACAGTGAAGTAAAGGACTAATTTGTTTGGGTTTGGATTCTGAATTCATAGGCAGATTAGAACAAGTTTTTTTTTTCCCTCCCTGCATGACATGCATAAACAGAAACACCTGTGCAGTGTCCTAGGTTGTTGCTGTTAGAGAAAACCTTATCTTCTCTTCCGACAATTTGTTGTGAGGACAATATCAGGAAAAAAAAAAAAAAAAAAACCTTCCCAGTACCAGGGTGGGAGGGGCCAGCAGACAGAACCCAGCGGGTGAGATAGACGCATTATCATGTGAAAACTGGAGCTGGGAGGAAGTTGCTGATAGAGCTGGAACCCCTGTTGACAAGGAGAATGGGCAGAAGGTCTATGATGTCCAAAGTCTTCAGTAACTGTATTTGAGAACAGACTTGACAAACGCTTTCAAGCCTGTTAACTGGATTGTTTTGGAAAATCCCAGCTACACGCTGAGAACCTCATCTGCCTAATTCCAATTTTGTCAATATTTTAAATGTGTATTTCTAGTATAAGAACCAGGACCTTCTGCAACCATTTGGGTCAAACCAGAGAAGGAGATGGACAGACCGAGAGGGGGGCGGGGGAGGTGTAGGGCTGCAGGTTGGTAGAACAAGAAAGCAGCTCCAACAGAGACTGGCCGCCACAGAATGGCCTTCTATGGCTTTTAAAGGGAATTTCCAGGACGGACACACCTCACAGACAAACGTAGGTAAGTATGGCAACACACTCCAAAGTCAAATACAAATGTTTTTTATCGTCGTCTAGAATCCATGCCCCTGTTCCCAGACATTTATGTGGATAACTGAAAAATGACAGCATAACACATTTCTTTCCTTGACTCTCCATTTCTCTCAAGGCAAATAAGCTATGATACCAAAGGCAAACACCCCACGTAACAAAGGACAATTGCGTCTTGCGTCTCTCGGGTAATCCAGGGATCTTTTCCTGATAGTTGTGCCCTTTCGATGCCCTTCCCAACATTGAATGGAATCAACACACGTGCACCCACGGGAAAAGAATGGCTCCAAATGGCCCTTTGTTCCCACACTCCTAATTCTCATAGTCCTCACACTCTTCTCCTGGCCTTCAAAGTGAAGTATTTATATCCCTACTGTACCTTATATTGATAGCTGATTTATTGTTGTCTCTCACTATGCTTTTTTAAGACGTCATTACTGATAATCCATTAAGACTTTGTATTGGAGGAACAAATATCCATCCTGTACTGGGGTAAGAACGAGGGCCTAAAAGCATATGGTTCATTATCTACTCACCACCAAATGCAGACACACCATAATTTATGTCAGTGTGATATAGAGCATACAATTACAACAGAAGTTATTGAAGCCAGGTCTAGGCACCCAGTTTCTCCACATTCTGTTTTCTCTACTTTGGTGTGTGCTTGAAAATTTTCATCATAAAAAAACTTCAAAAATGTATATGACATCAGAGAGACAAACTCAGAAAAGAAAAAAAAATCATCTAAACGATCATCCTCTGATGTCAGATTACTGTAGGAAGCATTCCTATGCTCAGCAGACCTCCAGTGTTCCTCTTTGCAACCTTGGGAAGCTCGTGGGTGGAAGAGGGGTGTTTATTTTTAGTGTGAGTTACTTTAGTGAGTGCCCAGTTCTCTTGTTGAGGTGGCCCACACATGAAATGCTATATATTTGATTTTTCAAACTACATGGAAGCAAAGAAATAAAAAGGGTAAAGTCTTTGGCATTGCACAGACTACCTTCAAACCCTCTTAGGGTTCAACTTGGGGGAAATGACTAATTTCTCTGACCTTTCATCCCCTGCAAAGTGGAGTTCATATCAGCTTCACAAGGTTATTATAGGAAAAGTGCCTACTCATATGTCTGGCAAATAATAGATTCTCAATGCATGTTCATTTCCTTCCTTCTTTTTTTTTAATATATTTTATTTTATTTTTATTTATTTTCTTTAAAGATTTTATTTATTTATTTGAGAGAGCAAGAGAGAGCATGAATGGTGGGGAGGGACATAGGGAGAGGGAGAAGCAGACTCCCTGCCGAGGGGGAAGCCTGACATGGGGCTTGATCCCGGGACCCTGAGATCATGACCTGAGCCGAAGGCAGACACTTAACCGACTGAACCACCCAGATGCCCCTCCTTCCTTCTTGTCATAGTTTCAGTTGCTAATCATATAACATGTTGAAGAAACTCCAAAGGCTTTCTAAGATAGAACTCTGAAATCTTTTCAGTTTTCCAAAACACCAGTAAAATCTTGGCCTAGCCAGTCACTGCACATTATTAATAGCAGGGCTATTAATAGACAAGGATCCCATGTCTTTAGACAGAATAGACACCAGATTGTAGGGCATTATTAAAAAGGACAATAAACTCTCAGTTAGGGACATGAATTCTTATCTCCACTTTCTCACTAAGAAGCTTTTCCTTTAAAAGGGACACCTAACCATGTCCTGTCCTTGGAGAAGACATTTTTCAAAAGCATTTTTAAGCTCCCAACTTCCTAAGACACAGAGAATGAGAAGTCTAGAAACTGACTCAAATATATGAAATTAACAATTTGATATGTCACTATACTAAACAGAGAGAGATCGCTTTGGTTGTCCTCAGATATGAAAACCACCCTTATTAGATTTTGACAAAGTAAAAGCACTATACAAATATGAGGTTTTGACTCTGGATCAAACAGCCTTGGCCAGAGGCCACTGCAAATAATAGTCATGTTGTGTGATTATTATTGTTTTTACGATGATGAAACCAGGATTATAAATTTAATGCAATAAAGAGCTGCAAATTAGCTCAAGTCCAGGATAGAGAATAATTAACAGTGTGGGACCTCGGGTGTCAGAGGCAGCAGGGCCCTGCGCTTACCGCGGCCTTGGCAAGCTACTTCACATCTGAGAGCTTCATCGCTAGAGTAAGGCAAATCTGTCTTTAAAAGTTGTCAGAAGTTAAATGAGAAAATGCTGGTAAAATGTCCCTGGCCTTAGTAAGTGCTTAAGAATCTATTTTCTTCATGAATTTCCACTTTAGAAATATGATACCAGCTCCTTGCCAATAATGTTGATTTTTCTGAATGAAAATTCAAAATTTTACTTTTCATATTTATGAGTCACTCATTGTTATATTTGTATGTGTAAGAGAGAGAGAGAGACACAGAGATGGACCCACTTGTAGGGTTTCAAAAAACAGCAGAATCTTCACTAAATAGCAAGAGGATGGTATTCAACAGAGCTGAGCAACCATAAAGGCAACATGGGACTCACAGACAGACTAGACGGATTTAAGGATTAAATGACTCTCAGTAGGAAACTGTTTCCTTCCATCAAAAGTCACAGATGTCTCGGGGACACCTGGGTGGCTCAGTCGGTTAGGCATCTGCCTTCGGCTCAGGTCATGATCCTGGGGTCCTGGGTTCGAGTCTTGCATTGGGCTCCTTGCTCGGTGGGCAGTCTGCTTCTCCCTCTCCCTCTGCTGCTCCCCCTGCTTGTGCTCTCATTTTCTCTCTCTTTCTCTGTGTCAAATAAATAAATAAAATCTTAGAAAAAAAAGCCATGGACATCTCTAAAGCCCCAGTCACAGGCAAATTGTGCACAGATGTTGGTCAAGATGATTTGTGGAACTAGGGGATATTATGCTAAGCAAAATAAGTCAATCAGAGAAAGACAATTTTATGGTCTCACTCATATGTGAAATTTAAGAAACAAAACAGAGGATCATAGGGGAAGGGAGGGAAAAATAAAATAAGACGAAATCAGAGAGGGAGACACACCATAAGAGACTCTTAACTACAGGAAACAACCTGAGGGTTGCTGGAGGGGAGGCCAGTGGGGGGCTGGGGTAACTGGGTGATGGGCACTAAGGAGGGCACGTGATGTGATGAGCACTGGGTGTTATATGCAACTGATGAATCACTGACGTCCACCTCGGAAACTAATAATACACTGTATGTTAATTAATTGAATTTAAATAAATTAAAATTTAAAATAAATAAAAATTAAAAGTCACACGTCTCTAAAGCCCTTGCCACCACAGCCCCAGTCACAGGCAACTTGTGCATGCACATTGGTCAAGACGACTGGCAAATCACCCTTGAAAAACACAGGAATCACACCCCAGCATAGCCCATATCTGAAGAATTCAAAGCTAAGAAAAGTAAGAGCCTGCACAATGCCCGTAAACACAGTTGAAGCATCTACATTTAAGATGTTAGTTTTGAACAATTGCCGGAGACAGAAACCTCTTCTGTGGAAAATCAGCTTTGATTCAAGAAGGTGACCCGTAAAACCTGGAGAGTGCATGATGTGACCCCAGCCCCCTGATACTGACACAGATCAGCAGGTGACTCAAAACCAGAGGACAGGAAGAAACAAACCCACAAACGGAACAACCCAGACCAAGCATTCGCCGGACCATAATTATCATCATCCTAATGGTTTGGAATAGAAGACAAGCCACTGCGGGTTATCAGAACCACTCCATGGTATGTGTTGGCTTTGCTCGATGTGAATTCAATGTGCAGATGAATATATATATATATTTCCATTGTTTAGGCTGAGTTTTTCTCAAAGATGGCCTGCAGTTTTGTTTAAAAAAAAAAATCGGGTGAACTGGTCGGATCCCATACCACATTTACAGAGAAACACCCATAACCAAAGGTGGCGAGACGCCCTAATCCTATTTGAGGGCACCACCTCTTATGTGTACGCTACAGGTATTGACTCTGGCCCCTAGAATTTTCGGGCCTCTCACCACAGGATGGGATTTAGGGCACGTAAGTTGGCTATCTTTATGTACGGGCTCAATATAATGGCTGGTGCTCCCCGGGGCGGGAGAGACACCAGGGCTTTCCTAATTTAGGATGGAAAGATTATCTCACCGTGTCTCCATGTCAAACTGAAAAAGCAACTCGTCTACCTTGATATTTCTTCCAGCTTGTATGTCTTCCCCAATGCTTAACTCCTTTTTCTTCTTCCTTTCTAGCCTCACAGTTTCTTTCCCCAAAGCTATTCATCTTTTCCTCACCTCATATCAACAAGGAAATCACTTAGTTGCTGAGACTGGTTGCCCCAGCTTACTCCGTGGTAAAGATAGACCTTCTGCATCATGGAATCCCTGCTAGAAAGACTGCTCCACCATGGCCGCCACCTCATCCTCGGAGCGGGAGAACCCAGACATGTCCCGGGACCTGCAACTGCTCCCACCTGAGGAGGCAGGAACGTCTGAGACAAGAGAGGAAATGCTGTGGACAACAGCAGAAGCCACACAGTCCACAGGGCTCAGCTTTTTCCACCATACCCAGTGGTGGAATTTGTTTCCACGTTGCTCTAAGCACCATTATTTATTAGAGATGAAAGAGAAAGATCATCTGCTCCTCAAGTCAGCTCCGCTGTCCATAGGATACACATGAAAAGTGGGTATTTGCACTTCTCTGATCCAGAAACTAGACAGGGAAGCCCAGTGCTACCTAAAGATTGCCCCTTTCCATACACCTTGCGCACCATGTCTCCCTTGAAACTCCAAGATGGGTGGTGACTTCAGATCAGACCAGAAAGTCATGAAACACGAACAACCTCTGGGACACTCTTTGGAAATCTCGCCAAAATTCTTTAGGAATGATATGTGTTGAGATTTAGCTTTACTAAGCAACATCTAACCGAAGTGAAACGATAATAAAAAGAATAAGGAAGAATCAGGAAAAAGAACAGTGAAAGTACCAGCCATAATCTGCATCCTGAAGGGGTCCTTCCTGTCTTAGCCCAGTCTGTTTCCCCATAAGTGAAGCTGCTATATCCATCAGAACTTGCAGAAATCTCTCGGGCTCCTCTTCTTTTCTTGCATGGTATCTCTCAACTCAGTCCAGGAGCCACATGTCCACCTCTCTCCAGCTCCTGGCTAACGATAAGCAAATCATTCAGTTGTCCCAGCACATACTCCAAATACTTTGCTGTTCTTCCCTGGGTAGGGTCTTCAGAATCAGCACCCCATTTTTTTTTTTACCTCTTCAGTGGTAACACTCTGTCTTTTAATGATGGATCTGATTTTTCGGATCGCCAAGAGATAGTCACAGCCAGTCCCTCTGGGAAATAAAATTGGTTATCAAGCAAGATAAAGCATTTTCTGTTAAAAAATAAAGTGTACTTTAAAATAATGTGCGTGTGTGTGAGAGAGAGAGAGAGAGAGATAAACTGGGTCTGAAAGATGTTTCCACTGAAAAGTTTAAATATGTTTTATGCCAATATGTGTGAAAAGTTTCCAAGGGTCACAGCTCTGAAGGACAATTCACATTTGGAAATAGACATTGTGCTCTGTTTGCTTTAAAAGATTGATTATTTTATAGCTACAACTCATAAAGCCTGTGGTCATAAAACACCTCCCTCTATCTTGGAGGCAGACTACACTTGTATAAATAATGTTATCAGGTTCTAAGTCAGCTAAGACCACCGCTGGCCCTAAACGTGGCTAGACTCCATGCCATACCCAAGTAGCCAGGACCACAGAATCTATTCCCAAAAACAAATATGACTTCTAGCTTACATGGGAAAATAAAGAAGGAAATTTCATCCCCAAAGGACAAATATTGAGAAAGGATAAAAAGTGACTTAAAAAATCAAAATAGCTTAAAAGACAGAAATAAGCATAATATTGGCTTAGGAGCATATTTGTCGGTTACAGAGGGCTTTTAAAAGAGAAAGGCAGCAACTCTATCTTGATTCCACATCTGTACTTGCCAAGGTGTGGTCATCCGTCTTCAACAACCCTGCTTTGTCACCATTTAGCTCCAACGGACTTAACTGTGCCCTTTGTCACTATCGAGTCATACTCCCCAAATCTGCTCTTTGCTACTTTAGAAGCTTCTTGTCTCCTACAACTTAGTATTCTATGCCTACTACTTCCAGGTTTTGTTTACTGATTCCCTTCTTAATCCCCTAAAAAGTGGGATCGTTGTTTTCTGAAATAAAGACTAGACTTCAAGTCAGACAGAGATGGATTCAAATCTTGGCTTTTAGTGGGGACCTCAGAAAATGTAATTAATCTTCCTAAGCTTTTCCAAATTAAAAAAAAAATTACTGTAGGTTGTCCTAAATTATTTAATATATGTTCCTTAAAAATTAAAAAAAATGACTATATACGGCAAGTGTTTATGAGTTTGTTCGGTGTATTTTGTGTGCATATATTATATATAAGTTTTATGAAGTGGGAACATAGTCTAATATTTCTTGTTGTGCAGTTTGCTTTGTTTCCCTTTACAATGTTATCAGTAATGCCGCCTCTGCTTATATATCTCAGCAGTGACCAGGAGCCACATAATTGTGAATGTAGTCCTTTCCGTTGTTGCTGAAATGCTGGTGTTTTGTTTGAGAGAGAACTGTGTTCATCCTCTGATCTCGGTTTTATTTTCCTGTGTATGTGTATAACATAGTTGCCAAAGTGACTACTCTAGAGTCAGGATTGAGCTAGGGCTCAAATCCCAGTCACTGAACAGCTGTGTGTCCTCTCTGAGCTTCTGTGTCTTCATCTATAAGACAGGGATAATAGAAACCACTTCATAAGGTTGTTCCGAAGATTATGTGATTACCGGTAATGCATGTAAAGTGCCTAGGTCGGTAGTTGGCATGAGGCAAGCACTATGTTTGCTGCTATGATGAGGAGGAGGATACTGATGTATGTGCTCAGGGAAAATCACCCTCGTCTTCCCATGTCTCAGTTTCCTAATCTGTGAAATGAAAAGGAAAAAGGATAAATGCTGACAACAATGGTAGTGATGACGGTATGATCCTAGAGCCCTTGCCACTTTTCGAAGCACATCCATACGCAGCGGGTCACTGGGAAGCACTCACTGGTATCCCCTGCTCTCAGCATATCCGACCTGCTGGCACAGCCGGCCAATGTGCTGCAAAGCAGAAATACTGACTCTGGCCTGGGCCTCCATTTAGCAGAAAGAGCCAAAGTCCTCAAATAGCTTATGCCTCCTCCAGTATCTGACTTGCTATCTGCAAAATAATTCAGGCCTGTAAATCTGGACTCCCAAATGGCACCAAGAGACTGGAAAGAAAGAGACATGCAAAGAATAAAACAAGGCAATCATATTTATGGAGCATCTACACTATACTACACTACACTACAGGTCATCAGAATGTTGGTCCCATGGCGTCCTCACAACAACCTAGGTGGAAGGTTTTATTACCCATATTTCTGAGGTAATTTCCTCAGAGAAGTTCAACAGGAGTGCCAAGGTCACACAGCTACTGACTTTAAAACCAAGACGGAAGTCTGACCCAGCCCGAAGCTCGAGCTCATGCTAAAGTTCCATGCTGCCTCGCAGAGATTTGCAATCTACTAGGATTGGGGTGTTGGTTGTCATTTTAACTTCTCCACTAAATCTCAAGCCCGTGGAAAATTCTCCATAAATGGTGCCAAGAACATGATGAGGTATTTTGTTATACACAACTAGCCAATAGGTGGTGCTATTTTTCACTCCATGACTGACCCAATCTGGCGCTCCTCATAAAAGCTTCAAAGCAAAAATATCACTGTATTTTGAAGGCACCCAGAGACGGCTCTACCTCACAAGTCTATCAGGTAAGTGATCGAGACAGCTATTGAGCAATGACATTTCTTCCATATTTACAGAATAACAGAGAACAAACACGTCTGAAGCATGATCATTGTTCCATACAATAAATATTGTCATTGAGTGAGCTCAGGCCACTTTTTTGTTCTTGTTCTTCCTCATTTATTTCCCACCAACACACTTCTTTGCTCCCTGATTTGATGGCTGCTAGCCCTGAGGGCACATGAAGGTGAAGTCAGCATAATATACGTTGCTAAAAAGTCTCCAGTCAGTCAACAGACTTGCTTAAAGGAAGTAGCATGAAAATGAGAGCAATGAAGTCACGGTCTTGAGATCTCAAGGATTTCACTGTGTTTGGCCAACTCCACTGAACTAGAATACTTGGCTTAAATAAGTGAAATTACAATTATATGTTAAGACACATCTACATTATCTTCATTGTCATTTCAATAGACAGTTACTAGATGCCAGGCATGGTACACTATATATTATAGCATTTGGGCCTCACAGATAATCCTGTGAAGTAGGCACAATAGTTATACCCATATTTAATGAGGAAGCTGAGGCACAAAAATGTTATGTAACTTTCCTATTGTCAGAGAACAAAACAATGGTAGCATGAGGATCCACACCCCAGCAGCCAAACTCCAACGCCCATGCTTTCGCAAAGCAAGTTTCTGATTGCCTCTGGAAAATGGCAAGTTACTTAGGTGCCTGCCCATAAACAGGAACTGTTTAGTTTAATAGTTTTCATGAGATTTCCCAATCCATTTAAACAACCCTGTACTAAGCAGTTACTGTTATGAAAATGAACAAGATCTGCATATGCTAAGCAAACCCAAGCCACGGAGATCACATGAATTTCCTCCGTAGGTTCACTTCTTCGCTTACCTGTTGGATTGATCACACGCAACACCTGAGTTGGAATTACACTGAGACTTTTTGGCATGGCTGGAGCTAACTGGTGGTAAGTGTACTTAGGGGATTACATTTGATTATTACTATGACTTTTACTGGAAGTCTCTGACAATGAGATGAATAGTTGTTAGAAAGGAAAGGTAAAAAGAAAACTGTCAGCCCATGGAACAACTTGTCACTGGTTTGTTTCAGAGCCTAGAGTTCATAAACCTTCCCCTCCTGACTCCACAAAGGTCCTTCTCCTTCCAGAAAGTTCCTCTTCCCAAAGCCAAGAACCGATAAGGAATGAGGACAGAACAACAGGTGCCTTGTTGTCTCAAGTGGCTTATTGACATCGCTAAGATTTTTCAGACTGGGTAACACCCATTTAGCTCATTATGCCCCTCATAGTAATAATCTTCTTTAGGTACTTTCTCCCTGTTGAGAGGAAGTGAAGTAGGGTGGAGTGAGAAACATATGAGTCTCTCTCTCTCTTTCTCTGTCTCTCTTTCTCTCTCTCTCCCTATTTCCAAGTTTAATGCAGCTCAATTTATGTCACACAAGGGAGGATCCCATTATAGGAGCTAATTGTAGGTGGCTACAAGATACAACTGAAAGACAAAGGGGGATAAGGGCTTATAACAAGGCACCTAGGAGACCCCACCCTGGGTAATGCTTCCCTGTGTTAGAACCATCTGCCAAGGAGGCATGACAAATGGCACAGCCCTAGTTAGGGGTCAGAAGGTCTGGATCCCAGTGCCGCTCACCCTGTAATCTTGGGCAAGCTCCTTTTCCTGTTGAGGCTCCAGTTGCCTCACTCTTATAAGGGATAAATCCTCACCAGAGGGTTCAGTGGGAATTGATGAGATCTCATGCAGGCAGATATGCTCTAGGTCACTCTAGGGGCCTGTGTCAACGACGGTTGTTGGTTGATTTTTCGGAGTTCTGGCCTTGCTTCTCACTCTAACCAGAAGCTTGTCCTTGATCATTGCACCTCTTCCCAAGCCCGGAAGAGGTAAAGATTTGACATTGCGTTGGGTGTGATCCCAGGCAGTCTTATTAATAAACATGACTTCCTGTTTCCCTACAGTGAGAAAAGAGGAGGGAAGCAAGGTCTGAGGAGAGTGGCGGGGGCCACACCAAATGAGGACCTCAGCAGGGACAATAAGAGCCTGCTCAAGCTGAGTCAGTCCCGTGTTTTTTCCTGTTAAATGATTCACATGCCAAGGCAAATCGGGCTGAGATGTGCAAACTCTTCTCTGCCTTTCATCAGCTTCCAAATGAGTTGGTGATTTTTGTTTTTGTTTTTCCTATCTCACTGCACTTTCCTTGGAAACATGATGGCGCCGTTTTCATTCCAGGTTGAGGTCCCCCCGTCATTTCAATGTCCTGGGGTGGAGGGGTTGTCATATCCAAAAAACACTGTGCTCATACATGACTTTAAAACTACTTAAAGGGTCAATTTAAATGTTATTTGTATTTCTTAAACTTCTTGTGTTTTTTGACTCAAGTAGGTTAAATTATAAACAAAATTTCATAGCATATTATATATAATGAAGTTGGAACTTTGTAAAAATCAAGCTCTAGATATACAAATTTCCTATATGTGTCTTAAAAGGCTTATTGTTGTAAGAACAAGTGGTGGGGAGGGGCAGAGGGAGAGAGAAAGAGAGAAGCGGACTCCCTGCTAGGCAGGAAGCCTGATGCGGACTCGATCCCAGAACCTGGAGATCATGACCTGGGCTGAAGGCAGACATTTAACCGATTGAGATACCCAGATGCCCCTTTTTTCAGTTATTTTGAATGGGAATTCCTTCTGAATATATAACAGACAAAACATTTTTCTTCATAAAAAATTGAAACTTCCATTCATTATTAAAAGTCATGATCCTAGGGGCGCCTGGGTGGCTCAGTCATTAAGTGTCTGCCTTCGGCTCAGGTCATGATCCCAGGATCCTGGGATCAAGCCCCGCACGGGGCTCCCTGCTCAGTGGGAAGCCTGCTTCTCCCTCTCCCACTCCTCCTGCTTGTGTTCCCTCTCTTGCTGTGTCTCTCTCTATCAAATAAATAAATAAAATCTTTAAATAAATAAATAAATAAATAAACAAATAAATAAATACCATGATCCTTAAATCCTTTTAACACTGACAGCCACCATTTTGTCCTCTCATATTTAAGTGAGGTCCAGTTTCATTGAGGCCCTTCTTCCATGTTTTGCTTAATCTCCATGCATATCCATAGCCATCATACCCTTTTTAGCCAAGTTATTCAGGAAGAGATGGTTTTACTATTTGGTTAAATCTGGACATTCCCCAGCTTAAGACCCTCTAGTAACTTCTGATTATAGTTAGAATATTAGCCAAACTCCTTTTCATGACCTATAGATCCCCATATGGCTTATTCCCTGCCTTTCTCTCCAACCAATCTCTCCCCCCTCCACTGTGGCCCACACACTGGCTTTCTCTCTGTTCCTCAAAAGGGCCAGGCTGTCTGAGATTCTTTGCACTTGCCATTGCTACTTCCTGAAAGAGTCTTCCCTCATTTTCATCTGACTGCCTCCTTCTCCCTATTTAGTTCTAAGGTCAAATGTCACTTCCTCACAGAAGCCATCAATGTCTCCCACACCAAACAGGTTGTAACTACTTTCCTGCTTTGTGTTCTCCCCAGCAGTTAAAGCACGATTGGAATGCTTTAATTTGTTTCCTTATTTATTAGTTTTTGTCAATATCCATTTTCTGTCAGGTCTGCTATACTTCAGGAGAAGAAAGCCTTTATCTGTCTTGTTCACTGCTTTATCACCGTTTCCAGAACAGCTCTCAACACATAGGCGGCACTCAATAAATACAGTTGAAGGAAGAAACCCTGGCTCATCTCCATACCTACTTAAAGCTCATCTCCATTTATCATGGGGAGTTCTGGTTGCCTTGAGTCTTATTACACATTGGGTAATCCAGTCTGAATTATCAATTACAACGATATCCTCAGACAGTTGTCACAACAGTAAAAAGCTGGTAATGTCCAATGTCATTCCATCCAATTTTGGAAAGAGACAAAAGAGCTAAGAGAATGTTGATGACACACTCTAATTTCTCGGGTAGTTCTTTTCAAACTTTTCCAACAAAATACAACTAATAGTTTAGAATAGTGAATAATAACATTTAGAAGGGGATCAGACCAGGAGTATAAAATGGCCCCCAAGGACAATATATCTTTGAAGTCATACATTATGTTTTTAAAATCCAGATGAGGGCGCCTGGGTGGCTCAGTCGGTTAAACGTCTGCCTTCAGCTCAGGTCATGATCCCAGGGTCCTGGGATCGAGTCCTACATCGGGTTCCCTGCTCTGCAGGGAGCCTGCTTCTCCCTCTGCCTCTGCCTCTCTCTCTCTCTGTCTCTCATGAATAAATAAATAAAATCTTTTAAAATAAAATAAAATCCAGATGAATTTTGCATTCTAATAATCACATATCTGGGTTTGATTTAGCATAGAAGAAATTTCCCCTCAAATTGTTGGAAAAAATATGCCCTCCAAGAAGATGTGTCCTATTTACTCTGGAAAACCACTGAGAATCCCCAGGTACATATGATCCAAGCTGATAATCATCTAGAAATAATTCTGGAGGAGCCTTGAAGGGAGAACAGCCCTTACCTATCCTTTGTTATCCTCACCCCATCTTCACCCCAGCGTGGAAGAACTCGGGAATAAAGACACCAAAGTGAACCTTGAGTCCTAAGGGGTGTCAAGTTTTGAGAAGGAAAGAGACTAAAAGTTATATCTTTCTGCATCCCTCTCTTTTCAGACATCGCTTTTAAAGTATTTCACAGCTCTCTTTCTTTCCATGTGCTTGGTGAGATGAGAGGGACAAGCTCTCCTTGCTCTTGGGAGGAGAGAGCCTAGAGTGAGCATATAATGCACTTTTCCCAGGACCATCCTGGTTATGACTATGTTGTCATGGCAGTATTATTCATGCTCCCTTTCCATTTGTATAGTATATGGTCACTCCAAGGGATGTCTTCCCCACTCTCCCTCCCACTTAAAAGAAAAAGCAGGAACCACTCTAAAGGAGTCATAAACAACATGATGTAAATCTTCTTCCAGTCCAACATCAACCCACTAAGAAAAAGGAGTCCTTGTGACTCAGATGAGTTGTCCATTTGATCCTTTGAGAAAAATCACAAAAGCATTTGGGGTCCAAACCTTGGTTTTAGCAATAACATTTTCTTTGTCTAATACATTTCTGCAGTTAGGAATTGGTCATTACTATGGGCTGTTCAGTGAGGATTGGAGAATCAGGATCCAAGCCATCATGCATGCATTACAATAATAATATTTATAGGAAGAAGACAAAAGAAACAACTAGGATGGTAAGGGTGAATTGAGTTAATTAGTAAAAGCATTTTAAAATAAAATAAAATGTGATGAACAGAAAGTATGCAGTCAGAGATGCCACATGAATTTGAATAATCAGCCCTTTCAATGACCTGGCATTTGAAGGCATAAAAAAGAAGACCATTATCCCATGAATGTACCAAAAAAGATTGCTGGGATAGTAATTATGGTGGCCACTGTGGGAAGCAGAATAGACCAATGGTCCCAGCTGCTGCCCTCTGAAATCCATCACCACATTTGCTCTGAGTCCATGTTTTCTGTGGTGGCTCCCAGCCATGACTAAGCAGAGCACGGCCACTTAAGGCAGGCCTGTTCCTGAAAGACGCAGGACTCCTCTAATGGGCAGCATCGGCTTGAGAACTCCAAATTAGCCTTGCCAAAACTTCCTCAGAATTGAAATCTGAGGGAAAAAAAAAATTTTAAGATATTATTTATTTATTTTAGAGAAAGAGAGAGTGGGGCCGGGGGGGGCGTGCAAAGAGAGGGAGAGAGAGAATCTCAAGCAGAGTCCCTGTTCAGCACGACCCTGAGATCATGACCTGAGCTGAAATCAAGAGTCAGATGCATTACCGACTGAGCCACCCAGGCGACCCCAGAATTGAAATCTTAAGGCGTTTCTTCCTTGCCTTCTTTCCCTCTCTCCTTCACAGGGATCAGTCCTGCATAGTGGTCTGACAGCTCTCCCAGCCTCCTCCAGTGCCCTCCCCATTTTTCTCCCACAAGGTTTTCCTCAACAAATTTCTCACATGTCTATTCTCATCATGGCATCTGCTTCTCAGAAGACCTGAACTAACACAGTGATCCAGGTAGGGATCTACTTGAGGGACAGGAAGAATTAGGCCATTTGATGCATTTAGGCTAATTTGATCTAATAGTAAGAGGAAGGGTAATGGGTGATGATAAAAGAAGAAGTTCGAAGAGTTTAAGACTTAAAAGGGAAGTTTCGGAGAATAAGTTGTGACAGAAGTGGTTATGATGGTGGGGGTGGAGGTGAGAATAGTCCGGGTCAGAAGTTATTCATTTGCATATTTGATGCTACATTAGGTCCAAAGGCTTGTATGAGATCTTTTTGATGTAGAACTCAGGAAATGTTGACAGCAATGTTTCTTGCACCTAGAAGAAGCCAATCTACAGTGAAAGAGAAGAAAGTCAACTCAGAGAGGGAAGCAGAAGCAAGAGCTGGAGGGAGATCCTGGAGGGAGTTTTTGACCCCTTATTTCAGCTTTTCAGGAAGTCCATCTGTACCCCTATAGTTCCCATAGTTTGATTGCTCAGCATTTCTCATTTTACCTAAACTAGTTCAAGATGGGTTTAGTCACTTGTAACCAACAGAGATGTGACTCACACAACAGAGAAATTTAATTTTGTTTTCCCTTAAAAATATCTATCATTGTATAGTATAAAAATACCCAAGGCCACATCGTTCATAACAGCAAAAATAAGTAAAATGAAAACAACCCAAACATCTACCAATGGTAGAATAAATTATAGCAAAGTCATGCAATGGAATATTATAAACTATGTAATGTATGAACTACATAAACTACATATAAACTACATAAACTACAGCTAAACATGTCAATAATGATAAATCTCAAAATAAAATATTGGGAAACTGGTAAGTTCTAGAAGAACTCATACTATAAGATTCCATTCACATCAAGTTCAAATACAAGTATAACTAAACCATGTATTATCTAGAGATACATACAGAGATGGCAAAACTAAAGGAAAATAGGTAATGATTTACACAAAATTTAGGATAGTGGCTACTTCTAGAGGTGGGGGGGTGTGACTGGAGAGGACACACAAAGACATCTAAGGACTAAGAAAGTTGAATTTCTTAAACTGAGAGGTGTTTATTATATAGGGTGTTTCCTAATTCCATGCATATATATTGAATTCACTTATATACGATAATTTTAAAACAAAAATAATTATTATAATAACTAACTACCACATTTTGAGATGATTAAACAGATGTTTAAAAACAGGGTCCAGCATATAGTAAGCTCTTAAGAAATGATATGAGCCATAATACTAATATTATCACATGCAGATAATTGTACCACCTAGAAGAAGAAAATACCAAAAAGTATGTCTTCATCTGTGTACACCATATAGTCCAAGATGCCCGAAAATCTGTTAGAACCACAGCCCTATTAGAGATGGGAACTTCGTGGTTTTCAACCTCCACTCACCTAAGGGATAGTACCAGAAGAGATTCTCAGATTCACAGCCACAGACAAGAATTTACTTGGTTAGTATCAGGCACCCAGTGGATAGCCATACTAATGAATCTAAGGTGTTAAGGTGTTTAGTTACCTGATATCACATAATTAGCCCAACATTTAAAGAAAAACAATTGATTAATATGGCATCTTAGTAGAGAAAATAATAAACAATGGATCAAGTATCAGCTTCAAGCTATTCTAACTAGGGTCTATTCACAAAATAAGAGAATTGTGGAATTCATAAAGCACCCTGGCCATCATCTCATTCAACTATTTAGTTTACAGCTGAAGAAGGAAAAGCTCAGGGAGGTTATCTGGACTCTTCAAGGTCAACAGTGACTTTGTGGTGGGGTCAGGACTAGTACAGAAGTTAGGATGGAAGCTGCAGAAAATGTCCTGCTATTGGGTGTTCACAGACCAATTAGAAGGGAAGATGGGACTAGAAGGGAAAGTGAGTGAGATCAGGTATGGAAAATTCAGCACTGGTTTCCTTTCAAAGGAGTAGAGAAGCTGGAATCCTTTGAAGCTCCCCATGGATGTAGGCCTAACACACCACTTTTTGAGTGACACCTCTGAATGAACTCTTCTGGGGACAAATTCCTGGGAAGAAGATAGACTCAGTTAATTCTCATAGCAGAAAATATGTCATATGCAATTTCAGGGAAATTTCTATCTCAAGCTCATTCTCATTTCTATCACCTGCATCTAATGCACTTGATGGGCTTACAATACAATACTTGCTCTTACGTGATTAGCTTTCTCTTGAGTCATGGTTATCCCAAGCCAATCACCTATCTAAGGCTAAGTTCACAATTATTCCTTCAATAAGTACTCCCGGGGATGAAGACTCTGTACTAGGCACTAGAAATTTGATGCAAAGTGTTTAATCAAACTCCATTTACCCTGTCCAATCATGGGAGACAGTGACTTATTCAAAAAAAGAACGTATCAACCAGAAGTAACTGGATAAAGACAATGCCCCTCAACCCTTTTGTCACAAGACAATTAAATGAAAGCTCATAAAGAACCTTTGCTTACTTCGGAACTTTATCAGCTTGAGCCCAGCTGATAGGGAAAGTAGGTCTTATGGCTGAACTCTTGAACCAGGAAAGGATCAGTCCAAAGTTTCTGTCAGGTGACGTGACCTACAAAAAATATTTCCACTCCTTGGCTTATCTTTATGACCGACAAATGATTGCCTCTTATTTGCTCTATATGCTGGAAAATGTGGCTAAATTGCTGAAGCTGTCCCAAACAAGAAGGTTCCTTCTGGGGAAAAAAAAATATTCATCCCCTAAAGCAAGGTTTAATTAATGAAAATGTAGCCTAGATTATCAAACTATGCCTTTTGGGGGGGGAGGGTCTGATGTTTAATGGTTTGGGAGCTTTTTGAACAAGCAAAAACACCTCTAAAAAGAAACCAGACCCCTCTCTAACTTTTATATCATAACTTGTTGCCACTCCGCAGTGTTTGTAGCAGCTCATAACAAGAAAGTATGACCTCATCCGTTACTCACTCACTACCATCCACCAATTTAATGAGTTTCACTGGAAATTCCCATTTTAGGGGAAATTTCTAAATTATAAAATAACTCTTTTTTGTTACTTATCAATGAAAAACTTGAATTGTAATCAAAGTATAGTGGATAATTTCTCTAAAGGAGTAAGTCAGTAGACAAAGCCAAGTGTAAGCCTCCCTGTTTATTAAAGGGAGCTAGATCTAAGATCCTAACACGGCACTGTGACCAAACTATGTGAGCATCCAGTGACCTTATGCATTGGCATAACTTAACCAGCTTATAACTTCAGAGACTGACAGCAAAAGGTGAAGTTAATGACTGTCTACTGAATGACCAAGCAATGCGCACAGAGTCCAAACAACTAGAGTGATACCCTCTTCTCAAGTGATTTATTGTCTGAAACACTGAGTTAAATGGAGCACCCGCTATATCTAAAGGCAACGGTCAGTGGACAAAAGCTGTTTGATCAAATGTCAACCTCCATAGTCCATTGGGAGAGGCAGGAATTTACTCAAAATGTAGTATCAGATTAAAGTTATTTTTCAAAAATTAACCCTTTTCTAAAGAAAACAGAGAAAGAAAGAGATAGAAAGCACAAACAAATAACAGTAAATAAATACATCCATCAGACAAGGTCACGGCCATTTTTTTTAATCTCAGAAATTATTCCAGTTTAGACAAAATAATTTGAAAAGATAAATATTTTCATAGTCAGAAAAACTAGGTTTGGGGGGTTGTCTGTTGGTTTAGTTTTGCTTGTTTTAGTTAACTTTCCTATCAAGGGCCAGTTGGTGCCTCTGACCTTGACCCGGCAATAGATTCAAGTGCCTAATCAGAGATATGGAATGCTGTATCTCATGACATCTCATTCTTTCTCTGTCCTTTAAAGCACATACTGCCCCCCCCCCAAGGAACTTTACCATGAAACTAAATGACACAGTTAATAAGGACCTCAGACGGAGACCCTCCCTCCCCAGGCTGCCTGAAGACCCTATCTGAGCCCCTGTCGGTCATCCTTTACAAGAACCAACAAACTGTATGTGTAGTTCCAGTGCTGGGTGGAGGAAACAAGGACAGCAGAAAGCAGCCTTAGATCATCCTCCCAAGGCCCCTGATGTGGAAGGAACAATCACCGAGCACACACAAACGATCATTGTCATCCCCGGTACGAGGGCTTGGGGTGTGGGAAAGGAAGGGCAGCCTGGAATTTGAAAGCTACAATAGCAAGGTACGAGATCTGAGAGCTTCAAGAGGAGTCTGTTTTGTTTGTTTTTAGTCTAGACTGAGAGTGCAAGGGCTTAGGAAATATGCGTTAAGTTAGAAGACACCCTGGGGTTGTTTTCTTTCTCCACTCGGAGCCCTGAGTAATATCGCGCATGCTGGTGCCTGCACCAGAGCTGACTAAAGGCTGGAGGAGCTCCCGCCCTTTCTCTCCACATCCAATCAGGAACCAAGGATGATTGCCACTTGCTTCTTTGGACCTCCTCCACCTTTCCCACACTACCTGTGTCTGCAATACATCAGCTATCTCAATATTTCTCACATGGATTAGAGCCCCTGATCCATATGCCATACTGCTTTCGAAAGAACAGGTTTAAGACTGCCCAATTTAAAAAATTCTTTAGTGGCTTCCAATAGCCTTCAGGTTAAAATCCAAACTGTCTTAGCATACAGGTTCTGATAAGACAATTCCCTTGGTTCATATCCTGTCATTGCTATTTACCAATCTGGGAAAGTTTCTTAACCTCTTTGGTCCTCGGTTTCGTCATCTATAAAATAGGGTAACAACCGTCATTCCTCATAGGTTTGTTGTTAAGATCAATGAGATACCCTTTTCAAAGAGCTTAGCACTGCCTAGTTTTCAGTAACTTTTGGCTATCATGGCTATTGTTATTTTACCAACTTACTATTAGCTACAATAGCCCTCCCCACCATGGCCCCTTCCTCCTCTCCAGTTATGTATCTTGCTACTAGCTCATTGGTAACCACAGGTTTTGTATCTGAAGGACCCACTTTATGCCACAACCCAATGCTAAAGGATTTACATATATTCTTTAATCATTCACAACTCCACGTGATCATTACTAGCATGCTCATGTTACAGATAAGGAAACTGAGACTCAAAAAAGTTAAGGAGTGCCTGTGGCTCAGTGGGTTAAGTGTCTGACTCTTGATTTTGGCTCAGATCATGATCTCAGGATCATGAGATGGACCTGGGAGTTTGACTCCATGCTCAGCATGGAGTCTGCTTGAGATTCTCTCCCTCTCCCTCTGCCCCTCCCCCACTGGTGCATGCGCACACACTCTCTCTCAAATAAATAAATTAAATAAATCTTTAAAAAAAAGAAAGAAAGAAAGAAAGAAAAGTTAAGCAACTTGGCCAAAGTAACCCAGCTATGAAGCAGGAGCCCATAGTTGAAATCAAAGTCCATCATACTCCAAATCTGTTTTGTTTTGTTTTGTTTTGTTTTTAATGACTACACTCTGCTGCGTGTATCCCACCTTATTTCCCCCCAAATTGCTGGAATGGTATTTCTGGTCCTACATGCTTTTCCAGAACCTCACCGCTTCTCCATCAAGAGGTGGAATCTATGTCATCTCCCCTTGATCGGGGGCAGCACCTGTGGATTGCCTCAACTAATTGAGTCTGGCACAAGTCAAGCCATGTGATTTCAGAGGCTAGCTCATAAAAAGAAATGAAGCTTCTGTCTGGCAATCTCTTCTAGAGCGTGCCCCTCTGGAGGCCTAAGCTGCCATTAAGAAGGTCAGCTACCAGCAGCTGGAGCCCCAGCCGCCAGTCATATTTCAAGCATCTCCAGCAGTTGCTGCATGGAATAGAAAGGAGCTGTTCTCACCAAGCCCCACCCAAATCGCAGATTTGTGAATTAAAGACATGATCGTGATTATTGACGCCACTGAGTTTTGGAGTGCTTCGTTATGCCCTAATAGAAAACCAGATCAGCCACGGAAACCTCCAACGCTGTTTAATCACTTTCATTTCCCCTGACAACACACCTCTCACGGCCCTTGCACAAGTGATCGCTTTTGCCTACAAATCACCACCAGCCCACAATGCCCCAGCACAGACACACACACACACACACACACGCCCTCATTTAAAGAGTGACTTGGCTTTCAAGAGTCATTGTAGGTGTTGTAGTTTTAGTCATCTTTCCCAAATTTGGAAGTGAGTGGTTAAGGACCCAAACTTCTAGTCAAAATGTCTAGGCTTAAAATTTTTGTTCACTGCTTCCAAGCTGTAAGACTTAATCTCTCCAAACCTGTTTCTACAAAAGGGAGTGATAACCAAACCCCTATCTTGGTATTACAGGGATTCATTTATAGCTCCTAGCAAAATTCCTAGTATTTAGTAAGAGTTCAATACATGTTGCTGTAATTAGAGCATTAATCATACTGCATTGCAATTATCTATTTTTTTTGTTTCCTCTTCTGAACAAGAACAGTGTATGCTCAATGCCTTGGCACCTAAGATAGGCAAAAACATTTTTGCTAAATACAGAAACAAATAAATGAATAAAGAAGAAAACAAAGGAAGGAGGAAATGAACAGGTATGTATAATCTAGCCTCCTTTCAATTCCTCAGATCTAGTGTGTAAGAGGGTTAAAGTGAGGGGCGCCTGGGTGGCTCAGTCATTAAGTATCTGCCTTCGGCTCAGGTCATGATCTCAGGGTCCTGGGATTGCCCCCCATCGGACTCCCTGCTCGGCGGGAAGTCTGCTTCTCCCTCTGCCTCTGCCCCTCCCCACTGCTTGTGCTCTCTCTCAAATAAATAAGCTTTTAAAACCTTTAAAAAAAAAAAAAAAAGAGGGGTAAAATGACAAGAGATCTCCAGCCCTATAGGAATCAGTTTGGGCACTGGCTGCATGCTCTTCTTCATGTCGGGACCAATTCTCTTTTCCCAGTGGCAGGTAGAACCACAGCCATTATTTCTGAGACTCCCTCCTACCCAAAGCCATGTAGAGAGCATCCTCCCTTGGCCAGGTGAACCTTTTTGCTTCTGACACTCCAAACGAGATGCCAGGACTATAAGGAAAACCAGCACCAAAATCTCAGATGGCCTCCAACTGCAGATTCTCTTTCCTCCTCTATTTTATAGCCTGCCATCAAGATGCCAAGTCAAACGCAGTTAATCTTTTACAGTGTCAGTCCCCTTTATGGACTCCATGATATGGCAATGCCATATGGCGGCAATGCTCTAGAAGGGACTCTGCTCTTACCTGACAAGCAGGTTTATGCTGTACTTAGCAAATAAGTCCCTCTTGCCTCATGCGTGATATCTCCCCACTGATTCCTGCTCAACCTAGTGAAATTGAGAGAAATTACTAAACAGCAACACAGCTTTCATTAATAAGGTGAGAAGTCTACCCTTAATTTTCGTTTTCACTGTAGAATTTACATATATGTATACTTATACATGCAAGTATCATTATAGCAGCTAACAATCTGTGGATATGGTGGCTCAGCTCCACCAATGGCTGTTGGAACTCAACGCTATCCCACAATACCAATGTCATTCTGGAGCACCTTAATTTCAATATCCAGAAAACCCCAATGCCCCGGGGAGTCCTTCAATATGCCCTCTTGCCTCGGCATACGAGTGAAAGTTTAAATATTTATTAAATGAGTAAAATTCAGGGTGTTGGCTGTCTATAGCCATAAATTGCTTTAAAAGCAAATGTGGACTTTGTCTTATTGTTGTTATTACTGCAGATTCTAAGCTTTTTATAGGTTTAAACATTTCTGCATTCTTTCTTCGGAAGGAGCTCTCTCAAGTCTGCTGAAAGTTACAAAGATTTCTGAAGTCTGCTGAAAGCTGAAGATTTCTGAGGCGTGGCACCACATTCTCTGATTGGGCCGCTGCTCTCGAAAGATAGGGGCCTTTTGCTGTTGACTCACCAGAGGGCAGCAGCTTTGCAGCTTGATGTCAGCACGCAAGAATGTCAGACACTTCTCGCCAGCCACCTCCCACCCAACCCCCAGGAGTAGCCCAGAATTAAGCAAAGCTCTTTGGGTTAGCCTCTGCCCAGCCTCCTGGTTGGGCTTCTCGCTGCCCTGGTTACCATGCTCCAGCAAAGAAAATCCCCACCACCTCTCGGCAGGGGAACAATAAACTTTTCCAGCTATGTGTCTCTGGGGATACCGATGTAATGGCCTGATTAATGTTTAGATATTTGGGGATTGGGTATATTTGGGGGATTGGGTATGGTTTTCTGGGTGCTCCTCTTCAACACACACACACACACACATACACACAGGTCTTCTCTAGAAGGAAAACAGCACATGTACAGAAAGAAAGCTGCAAACAGGCACTAGCAAAATTTCTAGATTCTAAATGGATTATGTGTTTTTTGTACTCCTGGTATTCGATCTATATCTGTTTCCCCCACATTTCTGACTGTCTCAACTGAAGCCTCAGATCTAGCTCTAGCCTAGCTTGGACTATCCCCGAGGTCCTTTCTGCCCTAACGGTCTATGTTTGCATGAAATTAAACAATTAAGAGCTTTCTGAGAGGAATAACTTCTTGAGGATACTCATGAGACCCAGCCGGTTGTCTGCCCACAGTGGGTAGTCCTAGTTCCATGAGTACCTATTTTTATATGTCACCTACTTTCACATCTCATCTCCCCTTTAAGAGAGGAGAGTCTTAGTCCTGTGTTAATTAAAATGTTCATATTTTTTGCATTTTTGCAATGGGTCTTGTGGTTTGGGGCAACTGAAAGCAGTCAACAGATGGTAGACTGTATGCCCACTTAAGGTAATCATGGCTAAGACCAAGCAAGCAGTTAGCCAAGGTGAAACTGATGGATCACAGAAACTAAGTCTGCCCAATTCCACTTGCTAAAGAGTGGAGATCCCAGAGCTTAAGGCTCTTTGATTCCCTTCGTACACTAATAGTTGAGGAAAAACCACTCTCTGCGATCTTGCCCTCATACTATTTCTTTAACCTGATGGATGGCACCAGCCTCCACTCCCCATTCTACTTGAATGTCCTCTAAGATTCTCCAATTTGCTTACTGTAGTGGGCTAAAGGGTGGTTCCTAAAAAGATATGTCCATGTCCTAATCCCCAGAACCTGGGAATGTGACCTTATTTGGAAAAAGTTAAGGATCTGGAGATGAGATCATTCTGGATGATCCAAGTGGGCCCTAAATCCAATGGCAAGTATCCTTATAAGAAACCAGAAGATGGGGTTCCTGGGTGGCTCAGTCACTTAAGCCTCCGGCTCTTGGTTTTGGCACAGGTCTTGATCTCGGGGTCATAAGATTGAGCCCTGCATTGGGCTCCATGCTCAGCACAGAGTCTGCTTGAAGATTCTCTCCTTCTGGCCCTCCCCCACCCTCACCCTCTCTCTCTCTCAAATAAATAAATCTTATAAAAAAAGAAAGAAAGAAACACAGAGGAGAGACACGGGGGAGAAGAGGACAACACCATATAAAGATGGAGGCAGAAGTGGAGTCACAAGCCAAGGAACTCCTGGAGCCACCAAAAGCCAGAAGAAGTAAGAAATGGATTCTCCTCTAGAGCCTCTGTGGGGAGCAGAGCTCCTGCCAACATTTTGATTTTGGACTTCCTACCCCCAGAATTGTGAATACATTTCGGTTGTTTTAAAGCAACCGAGTTTGGGTAAGCAGCCATAGAAAACAAATACAGTTATAAACTCAAATGCCTTATAAGGATCATACAGGTAGTCAAATGAGCAAGCAGTCCAGGTAGGGAAATTGTGGTTTTAGCATCCCATTTAATTTTTCATTAACTAAAATTGATACTCGCAAAGGCAGTGAAATAACAGAAAGTACAAGCTGTCTTTAGCCAAAGTGAGAACAAATGTCCTGGCCAAAAGAAGTATCCATCACCCAGATCCACTTAATTGTTACCATATGAAAACATGAACCCAATATTACCACATCTTCCCATTTTTACTGGATTTTTACTTTAAATCTTGTGCATTTTATTTATTTAGTTTTTAAAGATTTTATTTATTTATTTGACAGAGAGAGACACAGCGAGGGAGGGAACACGAGCAGGGGGAGTGGGAGAGGGAGAAGCAGGCTTCCCGCTGAGCAGGGAGCCCGATGCGGGGCTCGATCCCAGGACCCTGGGACCATGACCTGAGCCGAATGCAGACGCTTAACGACTGAGCCACTCGGGTGCCCCAAAATCTTGTGCATTTTAAGTGTTGGTTCAAAGACCAAATGGGCAAACTGCACACTGTGGGCCCAACCAAATGTGTTTGAAGACTGAAGTATGACCACAAGTGGCCAGTTGCAGGGAGCCCACTGACCCTTCTAACAGTATTTAAGGTAAGTACCACTGACAGTTCATGACAAAATCAAAAACAGGGCCTTGTTGTTCTCCTCCTCAACCTGGTCTGGCAGCCCAGGTCACTTATATTCAAAATCATTCTCAGCGTTGGTGTAGGCAGAGAGAAATATTCTGTTGAACCCTGAGATAGTATATCTCCTTCCTCCTTCTAGGCCTCTCCTCTTATGGTGGCTTAATTTGGACTGTGACCATTTAGAATCTAGAAGTCGTGTGTGTGTGTGTGTGTGTGTGTGTGTGTGTGTGTGTGTGTGTTTTGAAGGGTATTATGGATAGCTACTTTGCAGTGTGGTGCATGATTACTTTAGAAGGAAAAATAAAATAAAATTATTCACCAGGGAGAATTAAAATTCAAAAGCCATTTTTCTGTGCTTATTTTATCCCAAAGCATTAAAATATATTTTACTAAAAGGATTGGAATTTAGGTCAGATAAAACTGAAGATATAAAATTGACACATTGTTCACTGTATTTACTTTATTAAAAGTTGCTACTTCTGTGATCATTTATCAAATCTCTAGAGCTATTTTCTAATTTCAGACAGTAAGTGTCCTGCAGAGCATTATAAAGTAAGACATAGTTTCACTAGATTGAATTTTTCAGTCTATGACGGTGATTAGGAAGATAGTTATGAGCTTTGAAAGTGCTACAAGAATAAATTTGATGCAAAGATTTATATTGTAAGAATGAAATACTGATATATATTTATATTGGTTGAGTCCTTAGTAAGGAAAGAAAGTTATAATCGATTTTCATTATTCATCTCTGTGTTCCCATGGAAATACTCTAAAAATAAATAGGAGACTTTTGAAGGGTCCCTCTAAAAGATATAAGAATTTAAAAGATTTTCAGGAGCACCTGGGTGGCTCAGTCATTAAGCGTCTGCCTTCGGCTCAGGTCATGGTCCCAGGGTCCTGGGATTGAGCCTGACATCGGGCTCCCTGCTCAGTGGGAAGCCTGCTTCTCCCTCTCCCACTCCCCCTGCTTGTGTTCCCTTTCTCGCTGTGTCTCTCTCTGTCAAATAAATAAAATCTTTAAAAATAAATAAATAAATAAGAGATTTTCAGAGATAGAAAGAGAAATGAGTTTCCTTACTGGTGGAGACTTTTCCTTAGTCAAATTAAAGTTAAGGACACAACTCAATAAGAAGAAGACAACCCAATTTTAAAATGGGAAAAAGATTTCCACAGACATTTCACAAAAGAAGATGTATAAATGGTTTATAAGCATATGACATTGTGTTGAACGTCATGAGTCATTAGAGAAATGCACATCAAACCCATTATGAGGGAACACTTCACCCCCACTAGGATCAAGTCCATCAAAAAGATAGACAATGACAAGTGTTGGTAAGGATATGGAGAAGCAGGAACCCTCCTTCATATGTTGTTGATAAAGATGTACAATGATACAACCACTTTGGGAAACAGTTTGACCATTTCTTGTAGAGTTAAATATTAATTTCCATACAACATAGCACTCCTACTCCTAGGTGTATACTGAAGAGAAATGAAAAAATATTTCCACACAAAGACTTGAACATGAATGTTCATAACAGCATTATAATAGCCAATAATAATAGCCAAATAATAGCCAAAAAGTAGGAACAACTGAAATGTCCATTAACTGTTGAATGGATACACAAAATGTTGTATATCCATGCAATAGCATGTTATTTAACCATAAAAAAGAATGAAGTAGGGACGCCTGGGTGGCTCAGTCGTTAAGCATCTGCCTTCAGCTCAGGTCATGATCCCAGGGTCCTGGGATCGAGTCCCACGTCAGGCTCTCTGCTCGGCGAGGAGCCTGCTTCTCCCTCCCCCACACCCCCTGCTTGTGTTCCCTCTCTCGCTGTGTCTCTCTCTGTCAAATAAATAAATAAAATCTTTTAAAAAAAAAAGAATGAAACACTGATATATACAACTTTTATAAACCCGAAAAACATTATACTAAATGAAAAAAGCCAGACACAAAGCACCATATATTATATGATTTCATTTATATGAATTGTCCAAAAAAGATAAACTCATAAAAACAGAAAATTGATTAGTGGTTGCCTGTGGCTGGGGTGAGGAGGGGAATAACTAAATGGGCATGAGGGATCTTACTGGGATGATGAAAATGCTCTAAAACTATTGTGGTTATGGTTACACAACTTAGTAAGTTTGTTAAAAGTCATCAGATTGTGCACTTAAAGTGGGTGAATTTATGGTGTGTAAGTTAAAGTTCAATAAAGTTGTTTTTAAAAGTTAGAGAATCATTAAGAGAAGAAAACCTGACACATAAAATATTCTCTCTTTTATCCTATAACCAATTTGTCAACAAATTTGTCAATCGTTCCTACCAAATACCTCTTATTTTTTTATCATTTTATATATTTTAAGTGCATAACAGTTCGAAATATAACATGTACAAAATAGAACACAATGAAAAATTTTTCTTCCACTATTTTCCCTCAGCCACCAAATGCCTCTCCTTGGAAGCAAGCATTGTTATCAGTTTCTTGTATGTTTTTCTAGAAACACTTTATGCATCTCTAGAAATATGTATGTGTGTGTATTCTACCCCCAAAACACACACACACACACACACACACACAACCCTTTTCCCCCACAACTTGCATCATATTATACATAGTGTGTTACACATTTCTCTTTTTTTTTTACTTAATAATCAATAACATATCAGAATCTAAATATCACTCAAATCTTTTCCCTCTTTACCATCCCACTGCCAAGGAACTGGGTAGGACCCTGAGCACCTCTTGCTTGGACCACTGTATTTCATCTAATTTGAGATGCCATCAGTTATAAAACACACTGGTATTTGGGAACCCTTAAGAGAGAAAAAAAAATGCCACCAATTAAACTATGACATAAAATTCATTGTAAGATACATCTCAATTTCAGGGGAAAAAACCATAATGCTAAAAAGTGCCTACATATGCACAAACATGTAAATAATAAAATACGGTAACATTGTCCCAACAGGTCCTCTAACATCATCCCTGGCCCCTCTTCAATTCATCGTCTACTGCCAGAATGATTTTTCTAAGCTCAAAGTTTAATCTTTTCATGCCTCTACTAAAAATCATTTATGGCTTCCCATTGCCACAGGATGAAGTCCAAGTAACTCAGTGTGACAAGTGTCAGTGTTACAAGACCCTTCTCTTTGCTGGCGTTATTTCTTTCCACATGCTGTAGGCATGCCCAACTATTGACCCTTTCTCAAAAATGTAACGTCCTTTCAGACGTGCTTTGGTACATCTTGTCCCCTCTTGCTTGGAATACACTTGACCCTTGCTGGGAGGACCTAGCTAAATACCACTTATCCTCCAAGACTCATCTCCGGGAAAACTGCCACGAACTTCCCCAGTTCAATGAAATGTCCTTTTCTGTCCTGCCGCCCTCCTTGTGCTTGATTCCATCCAAAGCACTCCCTGCCCAGTATCGGGCTTTGCTGTTCTCTTGCCTGTCTTTGCCACTCTTATTTTTCTCACATCACCAAGGATTGCCATGGTACCTCGTCCATGGCAGGTATTCAATAAATATTTATTGAATGGATGTGTACTTTGGCTCCTGGACATAATCAACACATCTGCAATCATGGAGGTGTGGTCAGCTTATTATAGGGGAAAGTACACTGGATCTGAAGTCAGAGGATGCCGGGGGCAGGCTCTGACACTTCCAACTCGCTGGTCTTAGTTTGGTCAGTTCGTTTTTCTAAGACGTGGTTTCCTCATCTGGAACCATGAACAGTACTACTTGCCTAGAAGGGCCGGTGAAGGGATTACCCTAAGGACGTCACTGGCATGGGGCTGGTGCTCTAAACTCAGCAGCTTCGATGACAGTGACTGGAAGATCCTGCGCTGTTGGATGATTTTGTATACGCCAAAAGCAAACACACCACTGACACATGCTGTAATACCAAATGGACTTTGTCTTCCTGCTCTTATTTTATATTATTTAAAATGAAAAGTCATGCCTCTTGACAGACTTGAAAAGGTGATAGATACCATGTTTCAGAAATCCAGGTGACCCAAAAACACGTGGACCCAATTCATGCCCGGAGCATTACCCCAACCCCTGTAGGTAATCAGCTGTAACAGCGTTTTTAACCCTTCCCATGCTTTATTTGTAAGACAAATACGAGCACAGCCAAATACATATTATATTCCCCTCCTTTTTACACAAAATGTGTCATGTTCTGCATATACTGTTTTGCAGATGGCTTTTTCCACTTAACATCTAAAGGGATTCTGTGACCCTGAAGAACTGTTTGCCCTGAAGAATTCCCATCAAGTAGACAAGTCGTGGAAAGAGGGATGCTTCTGGCATCACAGCTCTGAACTATAAGCAGAAGGTAAAAGCCCTGACTCACAGCCTCAACCACAAAGTAACTGCATGACTAACACAACAAACTATCTGCCTGCTGTATCAGGCCACGGGCAAAAAAATTACAACCAGGCTGAAAGGGATACAAAGATCTTAGTATTATTTCCTTGAGATCCAAAGAATGCTGCAAACAGCACCAACACCTACTGTTTCCTACCTGTTCTTCATCACGGAAATGATATGCCCCCCCCCCCCCCAGTGAGCCTTCACCTTGAAAAGAAAAGATTATTTTCAGAATTGTAAATAGCTTCCATTTGGGGGCTGTGCCTCGGGTTTGGAACAAGATCCACAATTTTATAAAGGCTCTGTCTGTTTAGAAACCAAGATCTGGTAGTACAAGGGGCTGGTTTGGGCTCTATAAATAGTTCTTATTCTTTCAGTTTTGTTGATCACATAATTGATAAAATTACAAGTACAAGAATATTAAACATTTGGCAAAATGAGGATGTTAGAATAATAGACCTTCCTTTCCCTGGCAAGTTTAATTATGGCTCGGGTTGTCCATGTCCTCCCTGCCTTCTGATTTCTTTCTCAGGCATCCATCCCCTGAGTTGGTGACCTAAAGTCCCAAACTCTCATCTGAATGGCCCCCGTTTATCCACTCTGCTGCCCACTCCAAATCCCTGACTGCCCACTGTCCTTCCAGAAGTTCTCCACATGGGCAGGGAAACAGGCTAGTTGGGAGAAGTCAGCACAGACAACAGATTCTCCATCTCATACCCAGTAAACCACGTCACTCTGACCCCATTTATCATGTATACACACTGCAGGGAATTTAGCAGGAAGATTAAGAATGAGCTGGGAAGAGGACAGAAACCTCCTGATGTCTCAGAGGGAATTGTGTCTGACCCATAAGCCCAGCAGGTGGGAGCCTGGGTCGTCTCTCCACACTACAGACCACAAATACTGCAAATCCATCAGGCGAAGAAAAATAAGTGCACAGTTATGGGAGCCAGCTGCAAAGGCAATGAATCCAACACGCTGATCTAGAAGGAGGGAGGCGGATTAGGACATTCAGGTGAAGCCCATTAGCAGCTGATTTCTCCACAAACCATAAGGTATTGGCACAATATATTTACTATTGGTGCTGGAGCCAGAATAGGAGGAAAGTCTGAGGAATGAGCTGGAGATGGCCAGGGGGAGGAGGGCACAGGAAACAAGACATACAATCTAAGGCTCGAAGTCTGGAAATAACAAGGCATTTTAATACCTCTAGACAGTTCCATGTGATGGAGACAGAATACCAGGAAGACAAGTCCAGCATCATGGCAGAGACAAGATGAGGCTAGAGAGATGGCCAGCCAATGAAGGATTTTGGGAGGTCATGCTATGGATCTTGGATTTTCACGTGAAAGGCAATACTGGGAGCCACTGTAGGATTTTAAACAGAGAATAACGAGATTAAAGTCATGGGAAGGTCACTCATAGCATGTAGGTCATGGATTCGAGTGCTGCTTCCACGGCACCTACCATACTATATTGTAATAGGCATTCATCTGTCCCCACTAAACTGTAACCTCAGTGAGAGCGGGGAGTGTGTCTGCTTTCTCATTGTTATATCTCCAGACCCGGGTACAATGCCTAGCACACAGTTAGTCATGAGTTAATGAATGGATTGATGGACGGTGGGATCCAGTGTCATTCATCTTTCTGTCCCTGATGCTTATGTAGCGCTCAGCACAATGGAGCTAGTTGATAAAGGCCTGACAAATAAATGAATAAGTATGAACTTCTGCCTCTTTTTCCAGACTTCTCTCCCAATGTTCCCTAAGATTTGTGATCTTATAACAATAAAAATGTATCAGAATCAAAATCAGAAACGTTGCAATAACCTCTGTCTCCTTTTCATAAGCGAGAGCTCAAAGCCCAGTGCCGTTCCCCCCCGCCCACGTGTCTTTTTCCCTGATTACGATCATGGCCACCAACCACCACACACAAGGATTTCTTCCAACCCTGGCTACCGGCATTGTGTGCAACAAGACGGGGTGTACAACTTACTCCTGCCAACTAGAATAGATGGAAGAAAAAAAAAACTAGAAACAACTGATTCTGGCAGTTTTCTCTAACAATAATCACTTTCCGTTTTGCCATCTAATTGCTGCTCTCAAGGTTTAATAATTATCAGTATTGTAGCTAATACTTGTAAAATGCTAGATTTATGTCAGGCACTATCCTAAGTGATCTGTATTACATACATATAGTCATTTAATCCCCATGAAACCCAGATGAAATTCATACCATTATTATCTCTATTTTATAAATGAAGAAACAGAGGCACAGGGAATTGAGTCATTTGTCCATCACACATATTCCAAAACTAATATGTGGCAGAGTGGGGATTTTAACCTCTGCAGTCTGACTCTCGGCCTACAGCTGGGGTTTGCTGGACAGAAAGGGGGGAGGAAGCAGACAATTTATCTGAGCCTTCCCACTATTAACAGTGACTATGGGTAAATATGTAAACTTGCTGAGGCTCAGTGTTGATATCTATAATGTGAAGACAGAAATAGATACTTCACAGTTTGTTGAGAGTAGTAAATATAAACACACATGTAAAATATCTAGTTTGACTGAAAGTCATTTCTCTCCTTCACCCAAGTAGTTCTCTATTTTTAGATTGTCACAGCCCTTCGAGAGCCGCCATCAGAAACCACACGGTTTACTTCCCAGCCCTGTCCTAAACCAGCTGTCAGCTGTGTGAACTGAAGCCCCTGTTTCCTCTACTGTAACCTAGCAATCATAAAACCCATTGTAAGATTAAGTGGGATCATGTTTGAAAGGCTACTAGCACAATGCCTGGCATATGGTAAGTGCTCGGTAAATGATAGCATCTATAACGATGGCGGGAATAAGGAAGAGGAGGGGATTATGAGGAATTAAGGCAATGATGTTTTCAGCTTGATTCTCCCTTCCCACCTAAAAAAAACCTGCCATCTGCCCTCCACGGCTGTAAGAAATAGAAAATTTTGTCACTGTTACTTCCTAAAGGTAGGGAAATTATTTGAATGCCCCCCCACCCCATGAATACACTCAAACACAATAGTCTCAACTTCCAGTGTATAAAATCATCTGGGACATTTATTAAAATTGCAGATAACAGGGAACTACCCTCAAGTTCTGGTCAACAGGAAAGGGATGTGGCCCAGCTCTCACTCAGGTGATCGTGTTGGTAGCCCTGGGATTACACTAAAAAACACTGCCCTGGGATTAAATCAGCATATTTATTGCTTTGAGCCAAGATTATTTCTAAGAATCTAAATGGGACTTTTAGTGAGATTTAAGAGTGACTGTGGCTTTAAGGGGATTATTTATTAGGAAATATTTATCACTGCTTACCAACGCAAAGCATTTGTTCAACCATGGCATGGTTTAATTTTTGAAAATAAAATAAATAAATAAACAGACACCCCTTTCACAAATACATGTGTACTTAAATACATGTGAGTATTAATCTCAGCAGTTTGAAGTATCCTTAAAAAAACTTCCAGTGTAGGGTCCGCCTGGGTGGCTCAGTCGGTTAAGCATCCAACTCCTGATTATGGATCAGGTCATGATCTCAGGGTTGTGAGATCAAGCCCCACGTGGAGCCCCCCACTCAGTGGGGAGTCTGCTCGGGATTCTCTCTCTTCCTCTCCCTCTGCCCTGCCCCTCCCCTGATCATGCATTTTCTCTCTCTCTCTCTCTCTCTGAAATAAATAAATAAACCTTAAAAAAAAAAAAAAAAAGAACTTCCAGTCTATTTTCATTATCTCATACAACCTAGTCTTAAATTTCAGTCCTGCTAGCCTATAAATGGTTTTGTCCAATATTTACCTACTGTTACAAGAAGGATAATGAATTTGTGTTTTCTGTAACTCGGAAGGGGTTTTATTGTCTTTGTCAAACTTTGTTTTATTCGACTTTGTTTTATTCAAACTTTATTCCTCATACACTCATCAAGAATGTTTCAATGCATTTCACAAAGTTCACCTAGTGAAGAGTTCCAGTATCAGTAAAGACAATTTACTCATGGATAGTGTCACTTTCTAGATTAAGAAGTTGAGGGGAAGAGTTTACATGTCCACAGGCCACAAAGAAAGTCAACATGATGAATTGTCATCAAACTAATTCTGTGCCCAAATCACTAGACTTTAGCCAATCTTTGTTTGCTTTAAAGAAAAAGAACTCTTAAAGATAAACAAATGAAATTTTCATGTTTCACTTTTGGCCATTATTATGGCTTCCACGGTATTATTAAGAAGTTAAATCTAAAGTCCTTCCAGAGACAAATATAAGATCACAACCCAGTGAAGTAGATAAATTCATCTTTACTGATCTTAAAAAAAATTTTGAGGCATTCGATAATTTTTAGTTGTTTCTGGCCAAACCTTGAGTAAACTAAAAAACTAAAGAAAATTGAGAAGTGGTTCTTTTTTTTTTTTTTTTAAGATTTTATTTATTTATTTGAGAGAGAGAGAGAATGAGAGACAGAGAGCATGAGAGGGAGGAGGGTCAGAGGGAGAAGCAGACTCCCTGCCGAGCAGGGAGCCTGATGCGGGGCTCGATCCTGGGACTCCAGGATCATGACCTGAGCCGAAGGCAGTCGCTTAACCAACTGAGCCACCCAGGCGCCCAGGAAGTGGTTCTTAATATAAACCAAGTAACTTCACTCAGAGATAATGAACATCTCACGTTTTATTAGGTTTTTCTAGTATTTTTCAAACATTTGTTATGCAAAGAATTATATCAGGTGAGTATCACCAATTCCAGATCTCCTCTTCAACATTATTTTGATCAAGCATTTTTAATCCAAACATTTCTTGTAATATTTGGGAGTAAAATGTTTTAATTTAGCCATTTACACACGTTTGAAGTTAACCATTGACTCAATTTCACGCCAAATTTAAAGAAAAAATTTTAAATGCTTAGTTCATGATTTTTTAAAATTTTGCAGCCAACGAACATTTGTTCCAAAAACTATTTTGGGTCTTATAGCATATTTAATGTCTTAGCCCTGCAGTTGAGTGCTTTTAATATTATCTTTTAAAATTAGAGATTAAAACGGTCTATTTCGACTTGCTATTTATCCTATCCCTTTTAAGGGAAGAGTTATTTGTAAAAAAAGTTGGAGGGCATTTCTAAAGACTAATGGGACATCATAAATTAGAATAACATGATATCTTGGGGCGCCTGGGTGGCTCAGATGGTTAAGTGTCTGCCTTCAGCTCAGGTCATGATCCCAGGGTCCTGGGATCGAGTCCCGCATCGGGCTCCTGCTCCGCGGGAAGCCTGCTTCTCCCTCTCCCACTCCCTCTGCTTGTGTTCCCTCTTTCACTATGTCTCTCTCTGTCAAATAAATAAATAAAATCTTAAAAAAAAAAAGAATAACATGGTATCTTTGCTCAGTCGACAATGTAAAAAACAGGTGCCTATCGGGTTTCTCTTTAGTTTGACAAACAGGTGTGTGGTAGGCTGCAACATGTTGCTGATCCAGCCAGACACTCAAGTTCAGACAAAGGCAATCCAAAGCTCCTAGTCATTTTTGTTTATTCTAACTAAGGAACGTTTGTGAACTCCATCCAGTCCTGGGAGCCTGCTTGCTCAGGGACAATTTTACTGGGTACATTCAGTGGTGTTTCAAAGTTTGCAAGGATGAATTTTTGGGTTGGCTGATTTTCTTTTTGCAGAGTCTAACCTCATCTCTTGAAGCCTCCTGGAAGGCGGTATCAGTGTAACCTACGTCTATTCAAAGTAGATGTTGAGGGGAAAGTAATTCTCCAGTTTAGTGCATTTAAATTAACCTACTACTCTTACTCATTTATAGACATATTCAAAAAACCATGTTTTGCACTCAACCACAGTTTGCACTCAACTGAATCCCACAGTAAGCTATAGGAGGACACACATAAAATATAAAGAACGCTCATTCTTAGCCTAGGTTCCCTGAGCCCTCTGATCCTGTGTGAAAATTCTGTGTGTGTGTGTGTGTGTGTGTGTGTGTGTGTGTGTGTGTGTGTAATCATGCATTTTCCTGAGTAGGAGAACCATGGTTTTCCAGAATTCTCAATGGGGCACACGACTACAAAAAGTTAAAAAAAACACTGACATGGAGAGAAGAATACATGATTACTTGTCTTTGCTTTAGTATCTAGTATAATGAAACATTGCAATATTGGCTTCTTATGACCCTTCATAATCACATCAATCAAAGGCTGATTCTTGGGCCTTTCTCCTCTCCTTAGGGTTACCTTGAGCCTCACTCCAGTATGTATTGCTCAGGGTGCCAGGGCCTCTGGAGGGTTCCAGGGGCCATCAGAGCACTGGTGGGATACCAGATGATTTTAGCTGGCACAGGCATGACACTTAGATAAATTCAGGTAGTTAACAGATGTCTTCCTTCACCTTCTCTTTAGTTCTTCTGCTTATGGCAAAGAAATAGGCCCAGTTGGTATTAGGATTATTTTACCACTTCTATAACACTCCCTAGTCTCTCCTTTCAACAGAGAGAGCAAGCCTCAAGCTCAGTCTTCACAGGCTACTGTATCTGGCAAGAATTTAATAACATTTCTTTGTTCAGGGTACTTCTTTTTATAATTAGCTTCTCTTTAAGGCAAATAATATTGGCTTTCAATGTATAGCTAGTGAGAAATCTTTTTAAGTGAATGTATTTCAATTTTAAAAAGGAGAGACAACTTAGAATCATAAAAGTAAATGATAGAAATTTGGAAAACACTAAACAACTGCTAATCAAGTCATGCTTTTAATTAGATTGACTGTCTTTTGGAAAATTCAGTCTAGTTAGGACAAATCTTTTAACCAACAATAGAAATTTCTATTAAGCATTTCTGAAAATATGTGAGGGATGCCTTTAACATTAGTTAGTTAGGATGTTTTCAGATGCTTGTAATAGAAAACACAACTGGAAGTTACCTTAAACAATAAGGACTATCTCCTGGTAGTTTTAGAGCAGATTCAGTCCCTGACTCTGTGACGCCATCAAAGACCCAGGCTCTTGCCATACTTTCCTCTGCCATTCTTAGCATGTCAGTGTTGTCTTCAGATTTATTCCCTCACGATCTCCAGATAGCTTCCAAGACACCAACCCCCTTGTCCAACAATGACCAGATTCAGAAAAGTGAGAACCACTGTCCTTTGGCCCTTTCAAGTGCAAAGGAGACTTACCCCCAAATTTCCCCTATTTGCTCTCACATTTCATAGGCGAGTTTCCACCCTGTGCCTGTGTCAGAATAAAACATTGCCAAGAAAAAGTCCTCACCAGCATTGCCTAAGCCTAATCCCCAGTTACCCCCCGGAGGGACCAATGAAGATACCAGGCCTAATAACAGAACAGTATCGGGGTTCTTTTTTTTTATTTTTTTAAGATTTTATTTATTTATTTGACAGAGAGAGACAGCGAGAGAGGGAACACAAGCAGGGGGAGTAGGAGAGGGAGAAGCAGGCTCCCCGCCGAGCAGGGAGCCCAATGCGGGGCTCGATCCCAGGACCCTGGGACCATGACCTGAGCCGAAGGCAGATGCTTAACCAACTGAAACACCCAGGTGCCCCAATATTGGGGTTCTGTTGGCAGCACATATGAAGGGAATGGCTGTTGGGCAGGCAATCCACATTGTTTGCCATGAGCTTGCATAAACATAAGATTTTAACAAGTCTGGGGGTGCAAGAAGACTAAAAATTAACATTGGAGAAAAATCTTATTTCAGCGTCACAAAGAAGTAATAGAAACCTGGGCCATCAAAATACACACAGAATATGGTAGTTTTTTTCAGGGTCCAGATAGAGTAAACTCTCAAGAAAATATTACTCTCAGGGATTTAAAAAACATTAATTGGCTGATAATTCTTCTCCCCAATCCCACCTCGCCCCTCAGATCTTATGAACAGGATAAAGATATGCAAGGGCAATCCCACAGCAGTTAAAAAAAAAAAGTGGTTATTGCTGTTATTCTTAAGAATTTGATCTACTTTTTTAAAGCTGCACAATAGGTTACTATGGGGAAAAAATAACAACATTACTGGACTTCGTTGGACACTTTCATTTTTTAAAAAAATTTCACTTGTGGAATATGTCAATAGGTATCCTTATCTTACCTGTGCATAGAGCTCGTAAATGTTTTAATCTGCTCTGACAGGTAACTTTAGTGACAGTAAATGAAATAGGATATAAGCCTCCAACTCACCTCCTTCGGGTTATTTGTGTTGTAAATGCTTCCTAAGCTTAATTCTTGGCTTTATTTCCCACTCCAGAATGAATGGAATCAAATAAATGGTTGAATTAGGATCTGGACGGAGCCATGAGGAGATAGGAAAGACCATTCGACAAATATTGAGATATTGGTTGAGCACTTAAGGGATGTCAAGTTCCTTGTGTTTATTCTGATTCAATAACTCCACAATACAGACACTTTTGTCCAATTTTAGACCAAAGAAGGGGAGTGATTTGCTGGAGTTTACAAAGCTAGTAAATAGTGGAACAAAGATTTGAACCTGGGTCTTTCTGAACCCAAATCCCAGGGATTTGGGTTCAGAAAGACCCAGGTTCAAATATGGGATTTGGGTTCAGTTCTTTCTGAACCCAAATCCCATATTCTTTCCTCATCCTGCCTCCTGAGGGCTTGTGCAGCCAAATACCAAAGGACAAAATCAAGACGTTATAAAATGGGATCGAAAGAACAGGTTAAGAGATGTGGAGAAATAGAAAACCAAAAGTCAAAAACAAATCTAAGCAACAAATAGATATTTAACACCAACTGCGTCCCAAGCATGGAACAGAAGAGAGACTGGAAAACCTGTCTAGACGTGGTGGGGGAAGGGAAGGACCTCAAGAATCCATAGTGACTCCAAGATACTCTGAGATCTAAAGGGAGGGGCTTTTTATAAGTTCGTTGGTGTGGAGCCAGAACAGGGAGTAGGTGTGGCTGGGACGTGGGGATAAACAGGCACACCTGGGGAACAAGGAATGTACTTTACAGGGTGGGGTTGGGGGAAGCATACTTTATGGTGAGGTTGCCTTTTCACCGCTAGGTAAGATTTCCCTTACTTTACACTTCTATGGATCTGGCGGCACAGTCTAGCCATCTAACTCTTAAATCAACTGACACTTTTTCTCCTTGATCACAGCCCAAATAGTCACATGTTTTATACACTGGTTGAAGTTATTTTTATCATAAATTTTAGTAACCAAAATTTATCAGGAATTATTGAAGCTATGATAGTGTTACCATATTTGAGATCCCTCTGGAAAAAAGATTTTAGCATTTCTTCTGTTCACATAACAAAAAGTGGGGCTATTGTTGCCTGAGATGTCCTCTGAGTGTCAGTGTTATCTAGATATCTGTCACTTAAAGAGACTAAATATCTTTATTACGGTTGTCAGTCCAAATAATACCATGCAGTTTCAGCTGTATGACTCATCTGTAGAAAAGAATGCAATTTCTTTTAGTGTATCAATTTTAACCTGCCAATCTTCATAATGGCCTGCATATTTTTCATTAGCCCTTTTCATACTTATCAGTGCTACCAAGAAGACTTGGCAGATGTCCGTATTTATCCAAACCTAAGGAAAAACAATGTTGGTGCTAGGACATATGTTCAATGTGGGCTTACCAAGAGTCCATTTAGTTTCAACCCAAAGCTGGATATACCCTGAAAAGCAAGTTCAGGTGGCCAAACCATGCAACAGAATTTCCAGAGACAGAAAACCAAGGCCACAGCCCTTCCCCCTACCTTTCTCGGAGAGTACAAAAAAATATAGTCTACTCCACACGCTATTGGTCAAAGGTCAAAAGGCACTCTGATCAGTCTAATCCTACTAATGTCTGGAGAGTGTACATAAATTCATTTTACTAAAGATCATCCCATTTCTCAAAAAGCATTGAACTCATTTTTCTAAATGAATTTTTCAGTATTTAAACAGACTTTGGAATTAGCATGCAAAAGTTACTTGTGGTAGATTGTATTGTTTCTTATACAAAGATGATATGAAGATTGTCAGCCTGACCAAAAACTCTGAGCCTGGAGTCAGAAAGAGTCTTGGGTTCAGGTCCTGGCTCAGCCATTTGATTCCCCATTACCTTGGGCAGGTTACAAGACCTCCCTAAATCTTTTCATCTAAAACATAAAGATAATAAATTTTATTTTAACAAGTTATTGGTTTGACTCCAATGAGATGGTACAAATAGGTAGTTATAATAGTTCATGATTCTTAAGGAACTATAAAGAAACAGTAACAAATTTAAAAAGCAATAGACTCAGTCAAGGGGCAGAAAGGAAATGCATTTACGATATAAAGTGATTATTTGACTACTGAGAGAAAATTGAAGGTTTGGGTATTTTAAAAATTCCATGAAAAATACAGAGCAACCACTCTCCAAATACCAAATGATCTCCACATCTTAATCTTCAGCTTTGACCTCTACTCCAAGCTGTAGATTCTGATATCCAGCTCCCCATAGGAACTTCAAAACTATTGTTATTTCTTAACTTAGCTGAGGGTACCCATAATTCATTCGGTCACAAAATTCAGAAACCTGGCTGCCATCCTAAAATCCTCCCTCTCTCATGTTCCACCCCAAACATCTAGATCAAGGTCAACAGAGCTGTGGTTCTTGAATCTGGCAGAGCTTCAGAACGAGAGTGTTTTATAAAAATACCAAGCCTACCCCAGAGATTCTGATTCAGAAGGCTTGAGGTATGCCGTGGGAATCTGCATTCAAAAATAAATAAACAGGGGTGCCTAGCTGGCTCAGTCAGTAGAGCATATGACTCCGGATCTCAGGGTTGTAAGTTCAAGCCCCACATCGGGAGTACAGTTTACTTAAATGAATGAATGAATGAATGAATGAATGAACAGGGAATCTGATGTTCATTGAGATTTAGGAGCCACTATTATAGTGCACATGATCCCCCGATCTCATATCTGTACCTTCCTCACATCCCTACTGCAACTCTCCTACTTCAGACTCTCAGGTCTCTCTTGAATACTGAAATCACTCCATTGGTGGTCACCCTACATCCAGTACCCCTGGCCCCCACCACATTTAATCTATCCTTCTCGGTGCTGCCAGATTTATTTATCTGAACCTAAGCTTCAGAGAAGAACAGATCTAAATTCAAATCCTTGCATTACTAATTAACAAGCCTATAATCTTGAGCAAGTAATTCATCTCTCTAAGACTCAATTTTCTCACCAGGAAAATGAGGATGACACTAATACCTACTAAATGAGATTTGGATGGGATATCATTTGTAAATGATACAGAGGGCTGTTAGAATTATCATCATTATTGTCTTTGTTATCAAGACAGAAATCTAATCATGTAATTGCTGTTTCGTGCCCTCCTCCTGCTTCCAGCCTCTTTTTCAGTGAGCAAATCCCACAGTTAGAACTTCTTGATTCCAATTGCCTTTCTCCAACCTGGGCCTCTAATTATAACCAGTCACAGAGCATCCCATGATATTGTACGGGTCTTTCCAGATTTCTTCCCATGGCTCACACCTGAGGCCTACCCAGATTATGTGGTCCGGCCAAATGAGAATTACCTAGTCTGTGTGGTTTGGGTCTTCTCCTAATCAGGTCTGACTTACCCAACTACCAACTAACCAGAGCAAAGTGTCCTGACTCTAAATGAAGTTAATGAGCACAATCCTCTATATGTTTTGTACAGCACTCAATTTACCACAGATATATGGTATACATAATTATACACTCCTCTCCAAACATAAGGTTCTGGGTGATTCTTGCCTTAGCTAATACCTAAAGTTTAAGATCAGGTCCAAGTAAAGACGGTAGAAGCTCAGGTAAAGGGGACCAGTCTGGAGAGATGTCCTTTTCTGGGGGTGGGTGAGTCTGGTGCTCAGATCAGCAAGAATGCCATTATTCTTTATCGAGGGTGAAACATCTTGATTTCAGAAAGGTACATTGTGGTTGAAGCAGTACCCCTGCCTGTGGCTGGGGGTATCTGAAGTGCAAGGGGGAGGCAGAGTGAAGCCTTGGGAAGAAAGATTAGTAGAACACACACAACGGTAATGATGATGATAGCTGACTTTTACTGAGTATCCACTATGGATTGGGTGCTATGTTAATTCCTTTACAAACATTTTCTCTAACTGTCACAACAACCCTATGAGAGGTTGAGTGCCAGATGGAAAAACTGAGTCTCAGAGGAGGAGTTAAATGACTTGTCCAAGATTACACAACTAGTAAAACAGCCCACCCCCAACCCCACCCCACCTCCCACAGGAACCCAGTCATAAAAACACATGAATGAGACACTTTAGCTCACTGAGCACAGGCATGTCCCAGGGGCACTTGTGAAACAATTTGCATACTGTGCTCAGAATAGCAATTAGTGCCTGTTTCTTTAATCTCTAGGATTCCCCCCTTTTTTTAAATTTCAGGTTTTTATTTAAATTCTAGTTAGTTAACATATATGGTAAAATTGGTTTCAGGTGTAGAGTTCAGTGCTTCATCACTGAAATATAACACCCAGTGTTCATCACAACAAGTAGACTTCTTACTCCCCATCACCCGTTTAGCCCATCCCCCACCCCCCCTCCATCAACCCTCAGTTTGTTCTCTTATAGTTAAGTCTCTTTTTTTTTTAATTTTTTTTTAAAGATTTTATTTATTTGTGAGAGAGAGAATGAGAGACAGAGAGCATGAAAGAGAGGAGGGTCAGAGGGAGAAGCAGACTCCCTGCTGAGCAGAGAGCCCGATGTGGGACTCGATCCCGGGACTCCATGATCATGACCTGAGCCGAAGGCAGTCGCTTAACCAACTGAGCCACCCAGGCGCCCTATAGTTAAGTCTCTTATGGTTTGCTTCCCTCTCTTTCTCTCTTCCCCCCACCCCATGTTCATCTGTTCTGTTTCTTAAATTCCACATATGAGTTTGGCTCAAGCCAGACAGGGTTGAGCCTGCGGGTTGCAGGTGAGACTGGAGCAGAGAATGAATTGGGTGTCTCTGGTCCCACCTCTAAGTTGGCAAAACAGTTTCAGACACTGGCTTAGACAACACTGTCCTTTGAAAGCATGTAAGAGTTCACTCATAAATCTACTAGACTGCCCATCACATAAAAGTAAATAATCTCCTTGAGAATCAATTCTGGAGAACTAATCCAAAATATTCAAACATGGCCTCATTAGTTATAATCCAAAAGAAGACGAAGAAGAAGAAGAAAAAGAAGAAGACGAAGACGAAGACGAAGACGAAGAAGAAGAAGAAGAAGAAGAAGAAAGAAGAAAGAAAGAAAGAAAAGAAAGAAAGAAAGAAAGAAAGAAAGAAAGAAAGAAAGAAAGAAAGAAAGAAAGAAAAGAAAGAAAGAAAAGAAAGAAAGAAAAAGAAAGAAAGAGGGAAAAAGCCCAACAGCACAGGGACAAATAAGTAATTTTTGGCGTAAACCTACAAAACAGCCATTAAGACTTACATGACAAAATGTACATGACAACTTTGAAACAGACTGATGGTATAAGCTGAAGTTTTAAAAAGGAGTCAACATTGTATCTACCATATGGATATAATTACGTTTTTGTCCAAAGCTTAGGAAACAAAATAACAACAAAAAGAATGCAACACAGTTGGGGGGGGGGGCGGGTTTGACCCTAGGCAGTGGTAGCAGAGGTTATACTGTTTATTTTTCTGCTTGTTGGCATATTATATTTTTAATGAGCATAGGTTAATTCTCAATGCAAAAAAAAAAAAAAAACCAGAAACACTTTATTTAAAAATAAATATAAAAAGACTTTCCAGAGCTCCTGGGAAGTCCTAGAGCACTTTGGAATTGTTTCTGAGTCTGGCTCAGCCCACCCTCCTATTTTTGTCCTCATGCAGCCGTGATCCCGTGACCCAACAGCCTGGTGGCCTGCGGTTATCAGACCGATGAAGTAACTTCCCTGAAGTTTTGAGAGTTTTGCCATTTTCTCCTATACCTTATAAAGAGCCGTCAACAGGTTTTTGGCTTCATAAACGATCAGCACTTCAGTCTTCCTCCCAGCAGTCCGTTTTCACAGTGATGTGGTGAAACACAGGACCACACAAGCAAGGACTGGTTTCAATTGTTAAACATTCCCCGTTGTGTTTGGTTTCTTTTTCTCCCTGATGGGCTCCACTAGAACTCATCTGTAAACTGCTGTTCCTGAAGGATTCCCAATTCACATAGCCCCACCACCACCGCCAACACAGTGTATTCTGAACAGAAGTAGCCGGGTCATAAGCTTGCATCAACCACTGCTACCTCAGAATCCTCACCTAAGAGGAAACAAACAGGTGCCAGCCCATCACAGCAAACACAAAAATATCAAAGGGCTCTTGTTACCGTGTTCCAGTGGTCGGAACATACTTTTCAAGTTCTGTTCTAAAATATCTTGGCAGCCATTTTACGCCAGGAATCCAGAGAGGGGAAAGTCTGTTCTTGCATCATGACCAACAGCTTGGGGAAAGCCCAGTCCCTTCACACACAAACAGGGCTGGCTGCATTTGATTGCACAAAGCCCGCCAAACTGGAACTCCTTCACATCTCCTGCCTTCTGCGGCTAGTCACTCAGCACGGCCTCGGAGATTTCGTGGAGAGCACAGAACGCTCCAACGGTGCCCCTTTCAGACCTGTAAGTGTGAGACACCTGGTTTTTTCCACCTTCTGTCAGCCCTGCTTTGGTGAATAGACAGATTCAGTCAAATTCATTTCTGTAAAGCAATGGCGATACCAAAACCACATTAAAGGTATCAACTGAGGGCTATCTGAATTACTAGAAAGACACTTTGACAAACAAGGCTTTCAAAAAAGTGTGCCAACAGCAATATGAAGCCAGATGAACCCAAGAAGGTTAAGAAGAAAAAAAGCTCTAATAGTGGAGAGGGATAGGGGCATCTAAGGGGAATATAGATCTAAGAATGATAAAGAAATCAAGAGAAGAGTAAAAAAAAAAAAAAAAAAACCTGGAGCAAATTTCTATTCTGGAAAAAAACAAAACAAGACAAAAAAACCCTCAATTTTACCTCACTTTGGGTCTGCATCCGGGGATGTAAGTGACGTTGAGGGGCCCCAAATCTTCCAACAGGACTAAATTCACTTTTCCACAAATTGTTTTCCTCACCTACAGCACATACCACCACACCCTCTCTTAGCCTTCCTCTCTCTTCCACCCTTTAATGAAATTAAACAACCTCCAGTATTCATGTTTTACACTGATTTCTTTTTAATTCTAACAAAATGAATCAGAACTGAGGAAAATAAAGTTAAAATATGATACAAAACCAATTGGAAAAATATTTTCCAGGGGTGCCTGGGGGGCTCAGTCAGTTAAGCATTTGCCTTTGGCTCAGGTCATGATGTCAGGCTCCCTGCTCAGTGGGGAGTCTGCTTTTCCCTCTCCCTCTGCCCCTCCCTGCTTGTGTTCTCTCTCTCTCTCTCTCTCGATCACTCTCGCTCTCAAAGAAATAAAATCTTTAAAAAAAATATTTCCCAGAGATTGACAACCGTTTTGGTGTTAGTTGCCACGGCGTTCTTGGTAAGGCCTCCATGATTATGGCCTTCCCTAGCTCTAGAAGCCAAACAAACTCAGTAAAAATTAACACTATTTATCAACAGTCTTCATTTCATCAGACTGTGAGGAAAGCCAAAAGAAGAGTATACGTGACACCTCTTCCCTTAAGGAGCTGAGAATTTCAAAATTCTAAAAGGATCCCAGAGAGCTGTTTTACAGTGAGAAAATGTATATTCATCTGATAATGAAGAAAATGTGGAAGGAGGATTGGTTGTTTAAAAAAAAAAAACAAACTTTCAGATACCCTAAGAATTTTTTACTCAAAATGTAATCCATGGGAGCTTGCTAAAAATATAAAATCATGGACACTACCCCAGATCTACTGGGGTAGAATTTGCATTTTAACAAGATCTACAGTGCAGAAAGTGTTCATTGAAGTTTAAGAGGTACTTACCTAAGACTCCTTAACCCCCTTACACCCCCTGTTCCAATTGCATACAAGATGGTTTAAAATGTTGGATGTGGTAAAAAGAGGTCTAACTGCCCCAAATAGTATAGAGGCTAGATCAACTTTCTTTTTTATTAAAAAAAAAAAAAAAAGTGAGGCATTTCAAAAACTACAATCAAACAAGTACAGGAAGAGGGAAAATGGGGGTTTCAGTTACTGATGAGCTTGATATGAGTCAAGTGACTGTGGCTACAAAAAAAACTGAAAAGCAAGCAAATACAAAAGCTAGAGACTACATTCATAGAAGCACGGTATCTAGTTCAAGAAGATGACTGCGCTACCCTACCTCACACTGACCATTAAGTACATTAATCTTAATCTTATCTTAAGTACATTCAGTTCAAGCCACCATAATTAAGGATACAGACAAACAAGAACATGTTCAGGAAAGAGGGCCCAGGACAGTGAAATTGAAGTCGTGACCCGGGGTGCGGGAGGGGGTCAGATTTTTTTGGAGGAATTGGAGCTGTTAAACCCAGTTACAGAAAGATTTGGTGAAAAAAGCTTAAAAGTATAAAGGAATGTCATGTGGGAAGCACACATGCTGGGTTTGTGGACAAGCACTTGAGAACCATTGGTTAAGGTATTTGAGGACCATTCAAACCTCATACGTCCATTACTCTTGGGCCACAATGAATCTTCAAAGTGTCTCCTGCAAAAACCAACAAGGCAGAGGAGCAGGTACCATTCTCCTTGAATTACAGGAGAGGAAAACCTGATCAATGATGGATCTTGGTCTGGAATGAGGTTTTCTGAGCTTTTATCACCCAGTTTCCTATGAAATTCCTACTTTGGTAATCATTACAGAAGAAAGGTGGCTAAAAGTGACCCCCCCAAAATTATTTTTATTGTTTTTCTTCTATCCTAATGATCCAATACATTTTCCACTTAGCCTCAGATGATATTGTGCACCTGAAACATGGCTAGCGGAACTGAAGAAATAAAATTTAATTTTCATCTAACTTAAGTTAATTGAAATAATAAATATAATTATATACACTGACATTCAATTTGGTTATTGGAAACTTTAAGCATGTTTGAAACATTTGGGATATATGAATCTACTTTTTCAACTGCATATATTATAAAATCTAAACATTATTTCCAGTGACAATTAAACATCTTAATTAGCACATGCTCTAAGTGGAAAATATGCCCCAGATAGCAAATATTTACATGAAAAAAATGAAAAATATTTCAGTGTTTTGTATATTAATTACACATTAAAATATTTTAGACATGAGTTAAAAGATATCATTAAAATTAATTTCCCATTAATTTTTATTTTTGTAATATGTCTATTAAAAATGATAAATGTGGCTCACTTTATATTTCTATTAGACATCCCTGTTCTATGTTATTCTGAAAGAACAAATTATTTTTCTTTGTTCATGTTCAAAAAACAACTCAAGCCTCTCCAAGCTGAGGCTGCCAGTAGTTGACTTTTCTATCAAGCATGCCTGATTTAAGAAGGAAAGAAAAACCGCCAAGAAGAGCAAGATCTCCAGCATTGCTCCCTCCCCAGACCCCTCCAAGGACTGCAGAGGTTTAAGCAGAACCTCTTTCTTAGAAACACAGTTTCCCTGCTCAAAGACACTCCCAAAAAATGAAATGGGACATTTCTGGAACGTATTAAATACAAGAAGGAATTCCTTCTCCTTTCTGCTCAGGCCGGTGGTGGTCCCTCAGGTGGTTGCCCTATTTGGCGGTTGCCCTATTTGCCCTTGGGCGGGACTGGTCACAGAGAATACCACCCTGTTCTTTCTGCCCTTCACGGGAGAAGCAGTGACTACCAAGCTGCATACACTTGAAAGCCTGTGTCAGGAATGAAATTACAGCCTGGCCTCTCCCCCCTCTCCCCCAAATTAACCAAAAGCTCAAAACTTGGGGTTGTGGTTTAAGAAATGAGAGTAGAATGCATCATTTCTTTTCTCTTCTTCTCCACCCGGCGAGCTCCTGCAACTGCCAGTTAAGGTTTCTTTCTTCCAGGAAATCTTCACAAATCCCAACTGTTAATTCACAACGTCCTTTTCTCTATCTGTGTCATTCCCTGTGCCTCCTTCTTTCCTATTCATCACCACTCTCTAGGTTAAAGATCTCCTAGCACCTCCTGAGGTGTCTTTCCCCCATCATTGCCAACATGGAAGCAAAGGCCAGCATGCAAAGGGCATCCTGACTCTTGAGTCTAACTAGTTTGTGGGTCTGGGAATAAGGAAGGAGCTAGCCTAGAGTTATCACAGCGCTTCCCTAACCTCAACTATTCACACATCACCTTCATGTTTGCTGCCATACCTGAGATCCTCCAGAACTTTTTTTAATATTTGCCTTTAAATCAACTCACACTTTTAATGTAAATAAATGCATGTAAAGAAGAAATAAAGAAATTAAAGAAACTTTACATCACTGTTATAAATGGAGAACTAATGTTTTTCACATGCATTAAAAGTACATAACAATCAAAATAAAATATTTACCCACGTAGCACCTAACATCCTCTCTTTTACCACCAACAGCGTGCCTGTGAAACGGAGGAACGATGTTCTAGAATGTCAGTGGCAGAACAGATGAAAGTCTAAAGTGTGGACACGAGCCTATGAAGATTTCACGGTGAACCGATCCATATGGTTTAGGAGACCAGATAGAGTTTCTTCAGGACAAAGACTTTCTCTGAACCACGGTCCACAGATATGCAGATCCTCTCTCTGGACTCAGAGCCCAGGATGGGGTGGGGAGTAGGGAAGCATAGAAATTCGGTTAAGTCCAAGAAAAGAAAAACAATTCCCAAAACTCATTCCCCAACCCCACCTCATTCTCAGTTTCCAGCTTCCAGCAATGGCCTCTGAATGAGCAACATGTTGAGAGTCTTGGGATGGATGAAGACTTTAGAGGGGAGCAAAAAGAAACAAGTATTTGAAGTCTGAAGTTTACTTAGAGTGTGCTGTGTATCCCCAAGTGACCAGATGAGTCTGTCAAGTGCTTCTCCCCCTCCCCCTCTCCTTCATCAAAGACTGTATTTAGCGATTGTTTCAAAATCCCCCTTAAGCCAAGTTCTGCAGATAAAATAAATTCGGCTTGGCTTTTTCTTCTAAGTCCTCTTTCTTACTTGGGACTACTATTTTTACCAGTACAGTGTAGTTGCTCTTTGGCCATGCATGTGAAATGAAACAAAACTTCTCCTTTTGGAAATAGGATCTTAAAATTCTAAAACCTCAAATTTTATTAAAATCCCCTAGGTGCATATAATGACTTTAGATCTAGACTACATTGTAGGTTTACACACATCATCTTATTTCAATCAACTCTCAAGTTGAAACAGAAAGAACAGGTTTAAAAAAAAAAAAACTAAAGTAAATAAACATAGATTTTATATGATATATCCATAGGGATTTAGGCAGTTAGGATAGTAAGGAAAGAGAGTTTCTGATAGCTGGATGGGTAAGCAACAAGCAATTTCCTTTATACCAAATAAAACTAAGGGTGGTGCAAACAGGTTATTTTAGAGGCAGATTTCCACGAACCGTCAATCACTCTCAGTTAACAGAAAATTACACCCATATATTCTTAGAAATCTCTCAGTTCTCTCCTCACTACATAGTGCTAGGGTGGTAATGTTCCTCTTTGAGGTGGTGTATATTAAATTCACATGGCTTGATCTGAAAATGCTAGGGGATTTTTGCATACTTTCCCAGCCTAGTTGCACAAATGCTATTAGAAATACTTAGCAGAAGAAAGTAGAGGTTTGAGATATGTTCCAGATAATCTTTTCGAATAGTGAAAATATTGCCCTAAAAAATAATAGTTCTTTAGAAGGAAGCGATTATTTTCTTAGTAGGAAAAAAAATATTGAAAATAGTTATCTATTTTCAGTGGTATAGTGGTTCTCTTCTACCTCTTTTGCCTGAAACATCTGACAAGTATTGCTTTCCTAGGACCCTTTATAAAGTACGAAGGCAGTATTAGCCCCACAGAAATTAATAAACAGAGAAAATAATATTTTAATCAATGGCAAAGGCCACATGGATATAAAATAATGTGGACTGTGCAAAAAAAAGGAATGGTCTATAATCATATTAATTTTTAAGGTTAATTGTACTATATTAACATGAACTTTCACATTTGTGTTTTCTATCACAAAGACTTTCAGGTTCCTTATCTCCTTTCACTTTCTATAAAATAAGATCGCAGTATTATGCTCAATTTAGCTATGAAGATATAGAAGCCTAGAGAAGTTAAAGAATACTCCCGAAGTTAACAAAGCAAAGTTGTAAATTAACCTGGAACAGCCTGGGACTTTTTTCCTCTGGTCAAATGAAATGATCAAACTGTGGTGTGTCTTCATTCCGTATATTGACCTTACAAGTTAGACTGTCTCATGCTCCTGTCCTTTTTCTTCTTTGGAACCTAATACATCACTTGAACACAGTTCAAATAAAACCTCACTAACACTATGTTGTCTAGTAACACTTATTTAGTTGATGCTGTAAATAATCACTGTGTTGGGCAATCCCATGAGAAAGATAGCATGATTCCCATTCTACTGACAACAAAACTAAGGCTTAAAGAACTTATGTCATGTATGCAGCCACACAGGCCAAAATGGTGAGGGAGGAGACAGAACCTGGGCACTAGCTAATGCAGAGCCAGCATCTTTGCCCCCTTCCCAAGACTCAAGTGAGGTGGTAGAGCTCCAGGGTCACTGTCCAGCCAATACGACTATTTGTGGACAGGCTAAGAAACAGACCAAAGCTGGTCTTCATCCAAGCTAGAAAATTACTTCGGTGAATCACATTAATTGCTATATTACAAAAAAATTATCCAAAAGAGTACATCAAGCAATTAAGTGCTTATAATATCATACAAAGAAAAATGTTAGCAAGCTGTCCCCAAACTTGAAGGCAACCGCTCCAAAAGGACCCATAGGTATCCACAGTGACGACTGTGGTACCGATCTTCTGAAGACTTATGATTCAAAACCAATTCTATGTGGGCGGAAATTTGTTTTTGTACACGTATTTGGTTCCCAATCTGCCTGCATTTCTCAGGACTCTGCTCTGTGACCGCTGGACACTATAGCCTCACTTCTCCTACTGATGCATAGTGACAGCCTAGCCCTCTCTCTAACCCTGCTTTTATTTGGGATCACACGTTCCCTGGATTAGAAGGCATTGTTTAATACTTTAGGGCTACAAACCATATCAGATTGCATCTGTGAATACAAAAGTGAGTAAGTAATACCGACTAGAAATAACTATGCGCTTTTGCGCCCCTAACCCATAATCGCTGTTCAGGAAATATTTGTGGCATTAAACCCAATAATATCAAAAAACAATTCAAAAGGAAGATTTCCCGAGGGTATGTAGGAATATGTAAGATCCACAATGGATAACTGAAAATTGAGTGTACTTTTCCTGCAAATCATAGAAATGGAAGAGGAATTAGAGATAATCACATCCCATGAGCAACTCAGTCCCAGAGAGATGCACCCAAGGTCACGATGATAATTAGTGGCAAGTGGGCCCAGACCCAATAACGACAGATTATTGGTTGAATGCTTTTTCTACAATATTGTCACTTAGAAATGTCATTTTTAAACTAAACTCAGTCACACTCTCAAATAGGTGGTTCCTGCAAAACAGATTTCTAGATATACATGTATATTGAGGCCCTCACATACAGATGCTTTTAGAATGCTGGATATTCCTAAACCTGGTCTCTGAGACAAGAGACCTGAGTTTTATTCTCAGTTTTTAACGAATCACTTGATAGTGAGTCAATCTGGCATACTGGATAGTAGTCTTCTGAACTGTAAATGAAGAGGCCAGGGGTATCTGTTAGGTTACAATCGACAAAAAAAATAAAAAATAAAATATATATTACATATATGTTATATATAGGGTATATATTTATATATAAATTATATATTTAGATATGTTATATATATATAATTTTCATATATTTTATAATATATATATCTCAAACTGACTTAAGCAAAAAATGTAAACTGATTTATCTCTTATAAGAGTTTAGAAATATACACGTTTCAGGTGTGGCTTTTTTTTTAAGATTTTATTTATTTATTTATTTGAAAGAGAGAGAGCATGAGCAGGGGCAGAGGGAGCAGGAGAAGCAGGTTCCCCACTGAGCAGGGAGCCCGATGCGGGGCTCGATCCCACAACCCTGAGATCATGACGTGAGCCAAAGGCAGATGCTTAACTGACTGAGCCACCCAGGCGCCCCTGAGGTGTGGCTTAATCCAGGGGCTTGAATAATGTCAGTGGGATCTAATATTCTCCTATCTCTCTGTTACATTCCTATACATTGGCTCTGCTTTCAGGCCCCATGAGTCACAAGATGGCTGCCAGCTACTCTAGGCCTATATGCTACCAAATTCAAGTCTTTTAGGTCAGATAAAATCAACAACAACACTCGACAAAATACCTTTTAGGTCACTTACATATGTGTTGACTTCTGGTTCCGTGAGCTTCTATTAACGTCTCTCTTAGGTTCTAAGAATAAATGAACTGTTTTGAGGAAACTCAGTAGCTCTCTGTGCTCCAGAGGCGGGCATTTGTTAGACTTCCTCGGCCGTTGCCACAACATAAACTGTCACTTCGTCATGCGCTCCATGCTTCAGTCCTGCCCCATGGCAGTTTCCTCCGGGTACTCTCTTGTCATGTGTCACTCTGCCTTTGTATACTCTCTTCCCTCTGTCTTAGATGACTTTATTCTTCCTTATCTCTCTGAAAAATGTCTACTCACTGAACAGAACATCACTTTCCTTGGGAAATCTTCCCCGATTATAGCCCTCCCCTCAGGTGAAATTAACCACTCGATTGTACTTAAACTTTCTTGCCTACCTCGACCGGCATACATGTTATATTGAATAGTGCTCATATGTTTGCATATCTTCTTTCTCTGAGGATTATTGGCATTGGGAAGGCAGGAACCCATGCCTTATTCAACATTGCATCCCCATGGCCAAATACAATGCCTGAAACATAGCAATCATTCAATCACTCAATAAATTTTAATGAATCAATCAATGAATCAATGAACTTCAGTTCCTCCAAACTAGAACATTATTGACTCCCATTTTGCCCCTAAAACATACAATTATGCTCTGGAAACCCCACCTTTCAGGTTCTTTGAATGAACCACACTCTCAAATCCAGGCTTGTGCATACTGTCCCATCTGCCTGGAATACCCTTCTCCCACTGCCTATCTGATCCCCCAATTTCATCTAATCAAATTTTATTTTCCTTTAGCTCACAGTTCCTCAGGAATACCTCCTGTGATCTCCTGAATTCAATTACACCCTCTTGCATCCTGAACGTTTCCTTCCCAATCCTTATCACACCTCTAATTATTTGTTCAGTGTTTGCCTTCCCTGACTGATTGCGAGGTCCTGAGGGCCAGGACCCTGCTGTCTTCACAACTGTGAATGGGAAAAGAGAACTGTAGAGTAGTCTGATTAAATTTGGGGAGAATGAAGAAATGGAGGATGGAAACATAGATTTTGTTTTCTTTTTTTTTTTTAAGATTTATTTATTTATTTTAGAGGGGGGTGCAGAGGGAGAGAGAATCTCAAGGACACTGCCCGCTGAGCACAGAGCCCACCCGGCCACTCCATCTCATGACCCTGAGATCATGACATGAGCCAAAACCAGGAATCGGACACTTAAATGACTGAGCCACCCGGGTGCCCCAGAAACACAGATTTTGAACACTTGCCAACCTCATTGACTCCTTTTACCTTCTTCACCTGTACCCCAACATACAGCCTGCTTTTGGACTTGTGTTTTATAGCTGAAGATGAAATATAAAAGCCTGATTCCTTTTTTTTTAAGATTTTATTTATCTATTAGAGAGAGAGAGAGAGCAGGGGGAAGGGTTAAAGGAGAAAGAGAGAGAGAATCTCAAGCAGACTCCACACCAAGCATGGAGCCCGATGTCGGAATTGATCTCACAACCCTGAGATCATGACCTGAGCTGAAATTAAGAGTCAGAGACTTAACCAACTGAGCCACCCAGGGGCCCCTAAAAGCCCGCTTCTTAAGATTTTAGGCTCCTTGCTCTGTATATCATTGTAGTCTTTCAGAAAACAATTCAATGAACAAACATTACGGAACTCTTGTTATATGGCCAGCACTCTTCCTATCACTGTAGGTTGTGCACATTAAAAGAGACAGATGCTTTGTCCTGCCTCCATATCTCACCTCTCCACATCCTTCCGAGACACACAGATGCTTGTGTGTGTGTGTTTATCCTTTTCAATTTCCTTTTAAATCAGCACTCTGTGATTGCGGTAACACACTTCAGTGTTGTGTTAGGTGAGAAAGCTAAGATGGTTGCTTACATGACTCAACCCAGCTCATGGTTTCTCCAGAGCATCATTTATTTGACATCCCACCCTCATTCTGACCACACAGCCTTGGCAGCACCACTAAGTCCTGAAGATGGCAATGATTAAGTCCAGTGTCCTAAATAAAAGACGCGTTATGGATCTGTTTGCTTGCAGTAAGAAAAATCATGCTAGTCTCTGTCTGCATTTTAGAGCCTGTGCAGTTCTACAAAGAACAGTCATGTTAAATGTTCACTGTTTTACAAAAAAGAAAAGGAGGCTCATCAAAAAATGTGTTTGTCCTTGGCAACTGGGGCCTTTCTTCCAGAAGCTGATTCTGGAGAGGGAGACTATAACAAAAACCGTCATCTCCCAAACCCCTATGCTTTGAGAGGGACACCCCATGGAGTTTAGAGTGACATGATAAAGGATAAGCATAGAGTATTGGAAATTCTCAAGAAACCAGGAAAGCAACATTACCAAGGTAGAAAATGTAAGTTGAGCAAGAATTTTCTTACTCAAATTAATGTTTACCTAGTAAATGTCAACCTTTGTCACTCAGATGGTGCTAATTCTGGAGATGTAAAGGAGATCGGTGGGGAGAGATCCAAATGGACAAAATCAGAGAGCTGGAGAGAATTCAACGAGTGATCTAAGAAAGAAGGCCCTGGGAGGTAATCAGCTTTCCAGGCGCGCATTCAAAGCCTCAAACAAAATCAATGACAGTTCAAAGAACTTCTGTCTCTAGGCGATTCTCCAAGGCAATTTCTACATGAAGACTCAAAATGGCCCTTATGCCCAGAATGAAGAGGCAGGGGTACAAACTGACAATGAACAGAATAGATCTCATGATGTTGTAAGCTAAGACAGTAAAGGGAACATATAGCCTCATTTTTTCTCCCAAGGCGAAATCACATTTTGCTACCAATAATCTGTGCACTTCTTAATTGTTTACCAAATGTGTTGTATTGCACTAAGCAACTGAGATAGGTGCACCCCATTACTCCGAGGCATGTGGTTTCTGCAGAAAAACAGTCTACATGTCCCAAGCCATGAAAGGAAACAAATCACCGTCGGTAGAAAGGTGATGATAGAACAAAGCTAATGAACCTGCTTGGGAATTACCCTTTAAAAAAGTTTATTCCATCACAGAAGCCTCCGCTCCCCTTCCAGGAATATCTAACATCTCAAAACTCAAGTACAGTCTCAGTTAAATTTCAAAGGGAGGTAGGCAGTATTAATAAAGGAATGTCTTTTTTTTTTTTTTTTTTTTTTTGGTTAGAATCATTTCTGCCTCTCTCCACGACAAGCTGAGAGATTTTAGACAGTTTAAAACTGCAATTCTCAGAGTCTAGTACCACTTTCCTGTGGATATCTTCTGTCAGATCATCCAGGGGAACCTGGCAATCTTGGCTTAAGGCGTGCCAATCGGCTCAGCTCTGCAAGTGAGCCAGGAGCTGGAGGCGTCCTTAAGCCTGGAGCAAGGAACTTGGTGGGTGGTCTAGAAGGGAATCTGGGCTTTGTAACAGAAAGATACAGAGATGGAGCTTCTGGCCATGAAAAGCTGCTGAGGGAGATATTGAAACTCCAGGGAAAGATGCCAGTCCACATCAAGACTACATAATCACCAAAGAGAATTAGCCCAGGTGCCAGCCTCATGCTATAAATACAGAATCTTGGCTTTGTCAGCGGGAAGCCCTTATTATCCTAGGGAATACATTGCACATACACGGATGAGCACACAGAGAAATACATCAAAGGTGTGGATAACAACAAAACTTAGCATACATACAGCGATTATAGTTTTTAAAGTGCGTTTCCACATATGACCTCATTGAATCTTCACAACTCCGGGGATGGAAGATAGGCAGATATTTTATTATCATGATTGCTGTGACCGCCTTTCAGCTTTATCGTGAGGCTAGAAGTGAGATGTTAATGAAAACTATCTTGCATGTGCCACTCATCACATCACGAGACCACCCCAGGGATAAGAGGCCTGATCCCTCCACCCTTCACACAGGAGACAGCCCATGCTCAGATCCTTCGTGACCCCAGTTCCCACACAGTGAGCCCACCCACACATGACTGGGCCAGATCCCACCTCAGATCTTCAGACATCTTTGTCACCAAATGACTCACTCCATCTTTGGAATATCTGTGGTCAATTAATTTCAATTAAGGTTTCCATTCCTATAATCCTCAAATGTCAAAAGAAAGCCAATTTATGTGCCCTGTCCTTAACCCCTTAATGCTCTATACTTCCTCTCTGGCTTCTCTCTTCAAAACACTATGCTTTCTGGAATCTCCTTCCTTTATGTAAACAAAACAAAACAAAAAACCAATAAGCATCTCCCCCCATTATGCTGTGTATTTCACCTACCATAGAACTAAGGGTAGGGGTGACAATCCATGAGATCCTTAATGACACTTTAGAACCATCACACTTCCACCCTGGTACCCATGCCATTAGGTTATACCTACCATGTACAGTTCTATGTTTCTATCACCTACCGACCTCCCAGTCACATTCTTCAGGACATGACATTCCTCTTTCCTCCTCAACCCCACTTCTGCCCATATCTAGAAAACTTCAGTATCTTTGTGGGCAATCCACCCAACACCCTCAATCTACTGTTCCTTGACCTCAAATACACAATAACAAATCTCACCTTCACTCAACTTAGACTCCCCAACACTGCCAGGGAAAACATCCTGAACTTTGTCATTACCAAGAACAGTTCCACACCCAAAATCTTAACTGCAAACATTGCGTCCTTTGACCCAAATGCCTTTCCTCCTGCGTTCTCAGGATCTTCCCTTACATATACCAGCTCCTCAAACTCACTGAGTCCTACAGCTCCTGGTTCTTCATTTCCCCACAGTCCATCAGCCTTCCTCTAAACAAGCTACAAGTAGTAGAGTATCTGAACTACTCATGACCAGCACACTCAAATCCATGCATGTCTCTTCCTACACTACATTCATCAGGCAAACTCCCAGCATAGGGTCAATGTCATCTTGGTACCTAAAAGTTGAACACTCCTTAAGGAAAATGTTATAACCATTCAGATTATTGTCATAACAAACATATGGTCTCTAATTTTAGGACTTCAGTACATCTCCTCAATCCTTTCACTTGATCAACTCTCCTTCCTACTTTCCTTGGTCATTGTTTTAAACCTCAACATCTCTACTGAGGAACCCTACCAGAGCCCACTCCCCTACTCTAAGCAGACAACATCATCTTTTTCATCACTGAAAAAAAAAATGATGTCCAGAAATGTAAGAGGAAAATTGCCGTTTCATAAAAGCAAACTTTTTTTTTTTTTTTGAAGAATCTTCTATCCTCTTTGTGAGACTATTAAAGAGAAAATTTCTCAAGCTTCACCCTTGGCTCTCTTGTCTTCTCATTTTCAGAAGTAGATCTCATCTACTCCTATACTTCAATTATCTTCTTTATGCAAAGGACTTTTTAGTCTCTATTATCAGTCTAGACCTCTCTCCTATGCACCATTAAAACTTCAACTCAACATTTCCACTTATCTACATATCAACAAAGACCCTCAAATCCTCATGTCCAAAATTGACATCTCTTTCTCTGTAAGTCTCTCTCTCTCCATGGTACGTTCAGGCTTGCAGGCTCTCTCTCTCTCTCTCACCCACACCACCCCCACACACACACACACAAATCAATTCTCTTATCTCCTCCTCAGTAAAAGGTATCACCACCCAGTTGCTTGAGATAGAAACCTGGTAGTCATCCTTGCCTCCTCCCTCTGCCTCACCCAATTCATCAACAATTTCTACTAATATTATCTCCTGCCTTTCCTCAAATCCAACCACTTTTTCCTGTTCAAATAATGAACAACAACTTAGTTCAAACAAGGAAACTAGAACTGAGAGAGAGCTTAAGACATTGCACAATGTCACACAACTAGGAGGTGGCAAAGCCACCTCAGACTCCCATCTGCTTCCAAAGCTGTGCTTGAAATTAGAGAATACTGTCTCACTTGAAGGAACTCTCATAGCCAAAGCTATCTCCAAGAAATACATATTAGACTATTTCAACAGCAGGATGTTCCAAAACCCAAGCAAAGAAGGCACCAGGGGTAATCAGCTGTCCAAGGAAGCATTTAAAGCCCCAAACAAAATCAGTAATAGTTCAAAGAACTTCTATGTTCAAGAGGTTCTCCTGAGGTGGTTTCTACATAAAGACCAAAAAAATGGGCCTATGACCAGAATGAAGAGATAGGGGTAAAAATTGATGCTGAATAAAAGAAGCCATTGATGTGACCATTGATGAGCATGAATGAGAATAAGCCTTTGCTTTTTAAGCCACAGAGATTTTGAGGTTCTAGTTACCATAGCATAACCTGGCTTATCCTGACTGATTGAATCTCTTTCTTTCTGTTTTCATTCAGGCTTATGTGGTGCTCTCACTATCAAATCCAACAAGAAATAAATATTGAGGGCACCTGGGTGGCTCAGTCAGTTAAGTGTCTGCCTTTGGCTCAGGTAATGATCCCATAGGATCGAGTCCCACATTGGGCTCCCTGCTCAGCAGGGAGTCTGCTTCTCCCTCTGCCTCTGCCCCTCCCCTCTGCTCATGCTCGCTCACGCTCTCTCTCTCTCAAATAAATAAATAAAATCTTAAAAAAAAAAAAAGAAATAAAGGGGCACCTGGGTGGCTCAGTCGTTGAGCGTCTGCCTTCAGCTCAGGTCATGATCCCAGGGTCCTGGGATCGAGCCCCACATCAGGCTCCATGCTCAGCGGGAGGCCCTTCTCCCTCTCCCACTCCCCCTGCTTGTGTTCCCTCTCTCGCCGTGTCTCTCTCTGTCAAATAAATAAATAAAATCTTAAAAAAAAAAAAAAAAAGAAAGAAAGAAATATTGAAAGGGCTGCAAAGTATTGTTCTCTCCTGGAAATTTTTTCTAATAATTCCATTTGTTTTCTTATGAGGCTCATGTTTCTCCCTGATGGTCTCTTTTTATACTTCTGATATCAGTGAAGGTATCCATTGGAGAGACAGAAGAAATGAATGTTAGGGCAAAAAACTAAATGAATGGCCATTTTTTGGCAGCCCCCAAAATAAAATGATCTTGAAATTACATAAAGAGGGATGCCTGGGTGGCTCAGTCAGTTAAGTGTCTGCCTTCGGCTCAGGTCATGATCCCAGGGTCCTGGAATCGAGTCCCATATTGGGCTCCCTGCTCAGCGGGGAGCCTGCTTCTCCCTCTACCTGCAGCTCTCCCTGCTTGTGTGCTCTCTCTCTCTGTTTGACAAATAAATAAATAAAATCTTTTAAAAAAAGAAAATTACATAAAGAATACACCCTGAAGCCTATGGAAGGTGATGTAACTAGGATCTATTCTTTCTATTACACCATCTTTCTAGAGCTGCATCATTATGTCTTTCTGAGTGTGGTCAGCCAAAATATTCTTTGCACTAGAAGCTGCATTTACCTTTATTCAGTGATTCAGAATTCTAAATTACGTTTGGTAAAAAGCATGGGCTTTGGGGTCTAGCAGGAATAAGTTCATGTCTTGAACTCATGTCAGGTCTAAAATGAAGGCAATGACGTATGCATCCCGGAGGGTGACCGTGAGGTTTAAAACATCAATGAAGGGACAGTGCTTACTGCAGGGCATGGCAGGGCTTATAACAGGTGCTAGTGAGTATTACTAGTAATAGTACTACTATCATTTGCATCACTATTGTTATTTTCATTATATAACAGATATGTGGGGACATGTATTTATGTATCTAATCCATCGCCGCTGGGCCTGAAAGGCAAGAGAATGAGAAGATTATTTTGAAACATGGGAGAAATAAATTCCAACATAGATGCAAACTGAGGAACATATGGTTCTTGTGGACAACTGAGGAGTTAATTTCTGGAAAGGAATCAAGAGACAATCTCTGTAAAATTAATCTTTTTTAACGTAATATTTATTGTTATCAGAGTGATTCATGTGCAATTGGAGGCAAGTCGTACTACCATAAGGCTTATAACAAAAAACAACAGCTGCTTGTTCAGGGTGGGGTAGAGGGGAACTCAAAATATGTGTTATTAAATGGTAAGGGTGAGAGAAAGGCCATATCAAGACTAACTCCAAGTTTGGGGGGCCTAAGCAACTAGGTGGGTGGCGGGCCCATTAACTAAGATGGGGAAGACTGGTGGAAGAGGAGGATTTCCAGCAGCAAAAAGTTGAGGGGGGTCGGTGGAAGCAGAGAATCAAGAGTTCTAATCTGGGCCTAGAAATTTAGACATCAAAGTGGAGATGTTCAGTAGACAACATGATGTACAGCCTAGAGGTTAGGGCATGGGGCATGGGGAGACTTAACCGATTTAGAGACCACTGGCATGTAGCTGTTAAATATTGAATATTTAAATAATAGCAATTTAGGAACAATTGGATGCTGAAGCCCCTCAACGCAGAGAGCTCAGGTAAGGTGACCAAGAAACATCGGCCGGCTAAGACCGGTAAAGAGCCAGGAGGTGCCATGATTCTAGAGCAAACAAGGGTTCAAGGAAGGCCGCATGGTCAGCTCTGCACATGAGGCTCAGTACTCACAATACAAAGCCAGCCAGCCTTCATTTCCCTGCCTCCACCGTGCATGGCAATACTCGCAGTTCCCTTCCCCTTTCTCACAACTGTGTGATTTTGCTTATTCTCTTGCACTGGGATGCCTCCTCACCTGCCAAGATCTTAGCCTTATGACCCATCAAGAATGCCATGACCTTGGCAACGCACTTCCTGACTCCACTAATAAAATATGCCCTCTTCCACCATAATCTCTCATAGCCCGCTGTACACTGTATTTTACTTTGCCTTCTGCTATAAGTATGTGTATTCTCTCTTCATCCTTCCTGTACCCCAACTGGACTATAGCAAGGCCCCCAACCCCTCATAATGTAGCACAAGGTTTGGCATGCACTAGGTGCTCAATGAAGATTTTCAATGAGTCGAATCCAAAAATATAGAACTCAAGTCTGGAGAAGTATCTATAAAGGACAAAAGTCTTTTATCACTTTAGATTTCTGTTTGCCACATGTGTCATCTGCACCCAAGCCCAGGGATTTTTTACACATTTTCCTGACCCTTATAGCGGGAGTAATCATTCCCAGAAAACAAATTTAAAATATCTTTTTTTAAAAGACCGTATGACCAAAACACAGGGTAATGCCGGCAAAGCTCTGGCCACAGTCCTTGGCTACGTATCTCCTGAGCTAATGGCTATTTAAAGAAAAACAATTTTTTTAAAGGTTTATTTATTCATTTGAGAGAGAGAGCAAGATAGAGAAAGAGAGAGAGCAGAGCAGGCACTGAGCAGGGGGGGGAGGAGCAGAGGGAGAGGGAGAAGCAGACTCCCCTCTGAGCAGGGAGCCTAAGTAGGGCTTGATCCCAGGACCATGAGATCATGACCCAAGCCGAAGGCAGATGCTTCACCAACTGAGCCACCCAGGTGCCACTTTAAAAACCATTTTGACTGATGTTTCCTCCAGATCTCAGGTATGAAAATAACAATTTGCAAAAGTCTCATGAAACAACCTTTGTGATCCCTGAACCTCGCACTAAAAAGCTAAAAAGACTGTACCAATCCAAGCCTTGGGTTAAAAGTCAGGCAATGATTCTTGAGTGTTCTTGCTTCAAACATCAGCATGTACTTGCATTCTCTTACATGGGGGAGGAAGAGTGTGGTAGAAAGAAGTCATCTGGAAGGAAGCTCTGGCCAAGAGTTGTAAGAAGAGGAGAGAGAAAAACAGGTTATCAATGGGAAACATAGAGTCAAAGCTTTATGAAGCAAATAGAATTCCCACAGGCCTAACGATTAATGAGAATTTCCTGACAAGCTGCTATGTGCAACGTGCTATAGAAATGGCTGGGGTCTATGGCAAGAATATCAAGTCTTATCATTTCCTTTATCCCCTCTTCTATTGTGCACTATGTTGCCCCTCAACTATCTTCTAAACTAATCACTCTTTCATGGTCAATGGCAATTCAGAAACACAGATCCTTATACTTTTGCTAAAAAGCCCAGGTCTTTACAGATCTTTGCAGATAGACAAATAGCCCAGTGATTAAGGATATACCTCCTTTTTAAGTTATATTCCAGACCCACCACATATTAACTGTGTGATCATCCAAACCGGATGTTTGTGTTATGATTCCTACTTCCTACATTTTCAGACCCTACATATTCAGAATCAGGAAAACTTCACAGAATGCGAGGTGAGCGAGGTGACACCTATTGCCAATGCCCAGGAGTAGACTGCCTAAGTATAAATAATCAACCTAAACTCTCTTTGCTTCCTAACATTTTCTCACAAGACTAAAAAGTCCCGTAACCTCCTTTTCTTAATGGTGGCGCCACTTCAACCACACTCTGGAAGGTATTGGTTTCCTTAAGTACAATGTGGAACCATCAGAATAAAAGAGCAGCATGAGGGAAAACGACAGTATGGGGCTTTGTGGCCTATCGATTCAGTTGCTCATACAAGAATCTGGGAGGGGGAAACCCCCGAAAGATTAGTCACTTCATTTTGTGTTGCGGAGCTCAATTCAGGTTAACAAAGCATTTGCTAACAAAGGAGATGGGAGAATGGCAGTATTCACTTGCTCTGGACTGAATAAACAAATGTGGGATTTGTGGGCTGACTAATGTCCTGGGATAAACCAGGCATTCAGCCAAATTCTAGGAGTTTTGATGAAAAGACCAGCAAGCCCACACTTTTCTTCTTGGAAAGTGCTCCATGGGAGTATTGATGTCCACAGGGCAGCCCGGGCCTTCAGCTTGCCTTAAAGTTTCACCCCATATTCCGCCACGGGGAATTCTCAATGCCTCTGTAATCGAAGACCTAGATTAAGCGATAGAAGCTGGATTCCACCTTCTTGGGAAGTGTTAAATATGCCATTCATCTCCTTTTAGAAATGTGTTATCTCTGTCCCTTTTTAAATACTACATTACCCTGAAAATATACAGGTAGGCCACTAAAATGTGACTCTGGTTCTATCTTTCCATTCTTTCATTAATTTCATTCGTTCAACGAATGAATGGTGCTCCAGGCACCATGTAAGTGTCTGTGGATAAAATGAATCAGACACAGTCCATGCCCTTGGGAAGCCTCCAGACCAAACTTGAAATCTTTAAGAGCACTGGAAAAATAATAAAGCCCTATAATTTTATTTTTGGTTGGAGGCAAGTGTTAAAATTTGCAATGATTTTCATTGGGCAAGGCAAGAAGTCCTTCAATCAAGGTCACAATATAAACTTGTAGGGATGTCAGAAATAAGAATAAGGGCTTGCCCTTTCTTTCTACCGTGCTATTAGGACCATACAACCATGGTCTAGACGAAAGTTGATTTTATTACAAACTACAGCTAGTGAAACTTAACTCTTAAGAGTTAAGTTTCACAGGTTCTTAAGTAACTCAGGAAAAACTTCCCAGCAGCAGCTGATACAATCTTCTTTAAACTATAAATGTGGCTTATCTACCCAGATCAGAAACATATAGGGGCACTTGGGTGGCTCAGTCAGTTAAGTGTCTGCCTTCAGCTCGGGTCATGATCCCAGGGTCCTGGGACCCAGCCGGGCGTGGGGCTCCCTGCTCAGCAGGGAGTCTGCTTCTCCCTCTCCTTCTGCCCTTCCCCCGCTCTTGCATGCTCTCGCTCGCTCTCAAATAAATAAATAAAATCTTAAAAAAAAAGAAACATATATGGTATATGCATGGAACGATTCAATGTGAACATAATATAAACTAGAGGAAGAAAGTTCATGGTAGCAACTGACAGAGCGCACTTTTTTTTTTTTTTTTAAGATTTTATTTTATTTATTTGACAGAGAGGGAGACAGCTAGAGAGGGAACACAAGCAGGGGGAGTGGGAGAGGGAGAAGCAGGCTCCTGGCCGAGCAGAGAGCCCGATGCGGGGCTCGATCCCAGGACCCTGGGATCATGACCTGAGCCGAAGGCAGACGCTCAATGACTGAGCCACCCAGGCGCCCCCTGACAGAGCGCACTTTAAAGATCTCCACAAAAATCTCCAATCTTCCTCGAAATTTAGAGTCTTAAGTGGTATTTACCTACATCAGGACTTTCATACTTCCCTTATGAAGACCTAATCTTCAGGACTTATTAGCCCTCCCAGAGTGCCAGAGGAGGCTGCCAAATGGCAAATGCAGAGAATTAGTTTTAAGAGGCATTCTATGTAACTGCATTTAGGAGGAAATTCAAGTAGATGAGCAAAGATTTTAAGCGGGCTCTTTCAGAAAACAAAAAACAAAAAAACAAACAACAACAACAACAAAAATCTGGCAAGGAATCAATACCAAGTTTAACATACTTCGGTTAGCCTTCTAAACATCATTCCGCAGAAATGTAGGTATTATAAAATCAAGGTTTGGAAAAGGAGCCTAGTTCCTGCTTACTCACTATGAAGGCGGGAGGGAGAGTTGAAAGGGAAAGCTACGGACAAACTGGGAGAGAGCTATTTCAGGTTTTAAAACTCGGAAAAGAGACCGGAGCCTGAGCCTGGGGCTGGCTGATGAGCAGGCAGCAGAAGCCACCCACAAAAACTCGGAGCAGCGGCTAGTGAGCGAGCGCCTGGAAGGAACAGACGCCGGGCACAGCCCACAAGCCAGAGGAAGGCCTGCACAGGAAGCGGAGAGCACATGCGGGGCTATGGAGTCCGGGGCAGGATGAAGCCAGTCCATGTGAGGTTCAAGAAAACCAAGCAGGCAATCCAAGCATCGAAGTGTTTCCTCGTGTCATTAACGCGGGACCACATCCTGATTTCAAACAACAGGGAACCACGGATAGGGGTCGTTTTCTTTCAGACGTGTCAGACATGACCAGAGCCCTCTCTGAGCACTCTGCAGGGCACGCGCGGGATCCCACGGGGGTGAGCGACTTGACGGGCAGGGGCCGATGTCCCAGCAAAATGAGACAAGCGGCTTGACTTGACAAGTAGCAAGAAGGAGCATAAAGAGCTTCCCTAGACAGTGCCAGGGCGTTAGGTGCCAAAAGCTTGAGGTGGTTATTAGAAAAGGTTACCGCCCCTGATCGTCTGACTACAGCCAATTCATCCCCAGAAAACAGCCAGGGCAGAATCCGGCCAACGCAATCAGCGCTCCCTTGGGAAGCAGGCGCCCTTCACCGTTCACCGGGAGCGCTTGCTAACATCGCTGCCGCTCGCAAAGTGGCTAGGCTGCGCAGTGACAGCAATTCCTGTCCTCAGTTAAGGAGAGATTGCCTGGTGGGCTTTTAACTTTGAATTGGATGTCAGCCACGCTGCTTCCTTTGGTTACCTCTCCGCTGGGACTTCTTTGGCAGCCAAGTTCTAGTGCAGTTCACTTCCACAGTCATCTGAGCGGTAGGGAGGAAGAAAAACTGTCCAGGGCTCAGAACACCCCCGGCCCTATCCCTAATCCGCTGCAAGGCTTTTGGCTCAGCCAGATTACTTCTCTGTGTTCCCTTTTCCTTTAATTATAAAATCGGAAATATAAAACCTACTTCACATGCTTCTGAAGCCATAGGAGAAAACAGATGAGCAAAAGGCTACCGAAGGTGTATATTCATATATAAATACTTAAGTGTGTGCATACACACTTTTAATGTTTTCCATACAACTCTTTTAATGTTTTCCAATTGCATAAAAGAGAAGTGTCGATTGACCAAGTACCTGAGTAAGTTAAGTGATAAAGACGATCTAGATATTTTGGAACAAAATCGCCACCCTTAGTTTTAGGGGAAAAAACAGTTGTCTAAATTCTTCAGACTATTTTTCTCTCCAAGTCTCTGTCATGGAATCTACAGAAGACTGGCTTTCCTGACGGCAGGAGGCCAGAAACAAAGTATTTTGAGGGAAAAGCAGGAAGAGCAACTGATTATTGTTTATGCCGGCCAATTTATGAAGCACTTTACAGATATTATTTCACTTTCTCTTCATTACAATTACAATCCCGTGACATGTGTATTATTTAATAACATTATACAGTATGCCTAAGTTTCTGAACAAATGCATTGTCTGAACTGATACTGAAATTCAAATCTGTCTGGCTTTGGGGCCCTCAATCTTAATTAGAGCCATTCTAGCTCTGTGAAGGAAACTGGGCTTCTCTTTTTTCCCTGCTTGGGGCTTGGGCATTTTGCCTTGCCATTACAAGTTGGGCCATGTGCTCTGGTTGGTCTGTGGGTCAGTCCCTCTGTGGCCCCTCATTTAGGAGCGGACAGTTACTGGAGGGTGACATGGGGTGAGGTGTGAAAAAAGAGTTCCCAAAGAAGCAGACAAAGAAGGTTCATAAGTAAAGCACCTACGGGACCCAGTTTTGAGGGGCTGCATTTCTTGGGTAAGTGCCATAGAACAGGAAGAAATTTTCTTATATTCTCTGGTCATTCTATTTAGAGAAAAACTACTCTTCAGATGTGGCAATGAGCTATTTGGGAATTTTATTCCGTTAGGATTAATGTCTAAAAAGTTGTTATTTCCTATCCCCACCTGCTACCTCAGGTGGTTGCTTTGGAGTTAGATACATTCCAAATAGGCATTCAAATTTGGTCCTAAAAAGCAGTACTGACTCAGGAAAGGTGTCTAATATGCTTCACCAGAATGCTTTAACCCTAGAAGAATGTCAGAGCATATTAGCTTAGTTATTAGAAATTACCTAGAAACACCAACTGGGAAGGTTTAAACAACAGCATTTTTAAAGCGGGAGTAATAATAATATGTGAATGGCTGACATTTGTTGAGCCCTTACACAATGGAAAGCATAGTGCTACCCCTCTTACGCAAGTTATTTCATTTGGATTTTGCAATATCCCTCTGAGGCAAGCACTGTTATGATTCTCATTTTCAAATGAGAAGGCAAAGTTTGTCATCAGTATTTCTCATTGTCAAAATGGCCACCAAAATGACAAAGGAGGGTAGAGTGGAGGCTAGAATCATGGAACATTTTCACATATCCACCCCTTCCTGCCTCCCCACTTCTCCAGTGTCCTCCCAAATATCTTCTTCGTTCACCCAAGGCAGTCCAAAAATCCATTCATTTGTCCTATTGCTTCGCTAAAAGGGATTGCTGACTCAGTATATTCCATGAAATTATCTCTGCCTCCTCCCAAAACAGTAAAACCTTAAGAGAAGCAATTAAAGACATTTAACTTAAAAGGCCTTGAGAATGAACTCTGACTCCAAGAAAAGGGTACATGCAATTTATGCAAGGGATTGTGAAACCTAATAATCCAATGGAGAACCCTAACTGCCAGACTAGCCCCATAAATAGTCTTTTCCATGCAATTCAATGAAGGTATTCCACTGGAATTATACAAAAGAGAAGGCAAACAAGAGATTTTGTTGAGAAATGCAAGATCAGGAGAGGTAGGCCAATATGATGAGGAGCTTTGGTTGGTATGTGTCCTTTGGCCAGCTCCCTCACTCCTACAGCCTGCCCCCGCTGGGAGATTTCCCACCAGCCTCAACCGTAGAGGCCCATGCCCTGGGGCAGTGAGGTTAGTACAGAAAGACATTGACAGGATGATAGTGACAAGCTAGTTGTTGATGAAATCCAAAATATACCCGACGGTATACATCGACCTTGGGTTTCCAATTTAATATTTGTTCATCTAGTATCTAACCACGGAAAAGCTGGATCTCAAAATCCCCTTAAAGGGAAAAATTTAGGAGGAAGTTATAGAGTAGGTCCTTGTTTCTTTGTCGCTGCTGTTGTTATAAATTAGCTCTCTTTTGCAATATATTTTCTTTAGAATCATAAAATGATATAAGGAACTTTGTACAATTGAACTTGAGCTATATGAATCAGATTAAATAATAGTTATGATACATTTTAGCATGTGTAATGCAGTGCAGCGTTATAGGCTGCTCTGCTGGGTTCAGACTTGCTGCTTGGCTAATCACGAGTGCTAAGGGCTTCGGCTCAGCAGTTCTTGGAAGCATGAAGTTGCAACAGCGGTGAAAGAGTGTCTCTCTGATGCCTGAGTCAAAGTTAAATCTCAGAAACAACTGCTTCTTTCTCACCAGTTCACCAGCATCCAGACTTTCCTTCTAAAACTTGTGAGGATAAAATACTTCTATCAGCATATAAATGAAATCAAACACTCAGTTTCTCCTTTATACACAGTGGCTGCAATAAGACACATATACATAACAGTAGAGCTTGTGCAAAATTGGGCACAGAAAAAAAAATAAGGAAAAGAGAAGAGAAGGGGGGGAGAGGGGAGGGGAGAAGCTGAAGGGGAGGGGATAGGGGCTTCAGCAAGGACAGGAGATAAAAAGACTCTTTTCCCATCCAGTTTGTTTTCTGTCTATCAGTGTCATAAATTTACCTGCATAACTTGCATTTTACCTTTGTGATAACTCTGGAGGTAATCTGAATCCCCCTCATTTTCCTGAAAAAGAAACTGGTGCTCAAAATAGTAAAGTAGGCCACACTACTAAAAACTGCCAGCCCCATGTTGAAAAAGAAAAGCAAAGCTGGTGGCATCACAATTCCGGACTTCAAGTTCTATTGCAGAGCTGTAATCATCAAGACAGTATGGTATGGGCACAAAAACAGACACATAGATCAATGGAACTGAATAGAGAGCCCAGAAATGGATTCTCAACTCTATGGTCAACTAATCTTCATCAAAGCAGGAAAAAATATGCAATGGAAAAAAGACAGTCTCTTCAATAAATGGTGCTGGGAAAATTGGACAGCCACATGCAGAAGAATGAAACTGGATCATTTCCTTATACCATACACATAAAAATAGACTCAAAATGTATGAAACACCTCAATGTGAGACAGGAATCCATCAAAATCCTAGAGGAGAACACAGGCAGCAACCTCTTCGACCTCAGCCGCAGCAACTTCTTCCTAGAAACATCACCAAAGGCAAGGGAAGCAAGGGCAAAAATGAACTTCATCAAGATAAAAAGCTTTTGCACAGCAAAGGAAACAGTCAACAAAACCAAAAGACAACCGACAGAATGGGAGAAGATATTTGCAAATGACATATCAGATAAAGGGTTAGTATTCCAAATCTATAAAGAACTTATCAAACTCAACACCCGAAGAACCAATAATCCAATCAAGAAATGGGCAGAAGACATGAACAGACATTTCTGCAAAGAAGACATCCAAATAGCCAACAAGCACATGAAAAAGTGCTCAACATCGCTCGGCATCAGGGAAATCCAAATCAAAACCTCAATGAGATACCACCTCACACCAGTCAGAATGGCTAAAATTAACAAGTCAGGAAACGACAGATGTTGGCAAGGATGCAGAGAAAGGGGAACCCTCCTACACCGTTGGTGGGAATGCAAGCTGGTGCAGCCACTCTGGAAAACAGTATGGAGGTTCCTCAAAAAGTTGAAAATAGAGCTACCGTATGACCCAGCAATTGCACTACTGGGTATTTACCCCAAAGATACAAATGTAGGGATCCAAAGGGGTACGTGCACCCCAATGTTTACAGCAGCAATGTCCACAATAGCCAAACTGTGGAAAGAGACGAGATGTCCATCGACAGATGAATGGATAAAGAAGATGTGGTGTATATATACAATGGAATATTATGCAGCCATCAAAAGGAATGAAATCTTGCCATTTGCAATGATGTGGATGGAACTGGAGGGTATTATGCTGAGCGAAATAAGTCAAACAGAGGAAGACATGTATCATATGACCTCACTGATATGAGGAATTCTTAATCTCAGGAAACAAACTGAAGGTTGCTGGAGTGGTGGGGGGTGGGAGGGATGGGGTGGCTGGGTGATGGACACTGGGGAGGGTATGTGCTATGGTGAGTGCTGTGAATTGTGTAAGACTGATGAATCACAGACCTGTACCTCTGAAACAAATAATACATTATATCTTTTAAAAAAAGAAGAAGAAGATAGTAGGAAGGGAAAAATGAACGGGAGGAACTGGAGGGGGAGAAGAACCATGAGAGACTATGGACTCTGAGAAACAAACTGAGGGTTTTGGAGAGGAGGGGGGTGGGGGGATGGGTTAGCCTGGTGATGGGTATTAAGGAGAGCACATATTGCATGGAGCACTGGGTGTTATATGCAAACAATGAATCATGGAACACTAGATCAAAAACTAATGATGTAAAAAAAAATAATGATGTAAGGTATGGTGACTAACATAATAAAATAAAATTAAATAAATAAATAAATAAATAAATAAAATAAAATAAAATAAAATAAAATAAAATAAAAAGTGTCAACCCCAGGATTCAATCCTAGGTCTCTAGGATTTTAAAAATACCCAATCTCTTTCATTGTATCTCATTAGCCCTCTTCCCAAGAGAAGCCTCCTTTGATGTGTGCTTTCAATTCTGTAAGTGTAGATAACATATATCTGGTGCCAAGAAGACAGAAGTCTTTTCGCTGGTCAATATGACTGAACAAGAATGAGGTTTATTCTTCTCATCAAAATAGAGACTGGATGTAGGAGAAAGAAGAGGTAGATGTTAATCCTGTGATTTGGCTTTGACCTAAACATAGCAGATATATCCTAATCCCCCTTCCTAAACACCTTTATCACCTTGGACAGTGTATGGAGTGGAAAAATACATGGAACATTATACATGTCTACTTGATAAATAGAATACAATAGTTCTACCTTTTAATTGAGCACAGATGTCTAGTTGAAACCTATGCACCAAATCCTCCTGCATTCTTCTTCCTCTTGCAGCAACTATCTATACAGAGTCAAGTCTCCTTGACAACCTTAGTGGTCCCTTGAGGGGGCAGGCCGTCTAGGGGGTTAAGTACAAGGGCTTTCACATCCTATGTGGGTTCAGATTCCAGGTCCATCATTGATGTGGCCTTGGAAGCGCACATTATTTTACTTCTCTGATCTTTCTGTGGTTCCTCAATCCCTAAAATGGGGATAATAATATCTCATGGAGTTGCTACTAAAATTTTAAAAAATGGAAAAAAAAATTAAATTAAACAAGATGATGTGCATAAAGTTCCTACCGTGGTGCTTAAGACATAATAAGAGTCAGTACATTTTTCTCGAATTATTGCTCTGATCTAGCTCAATAAACTGTACTTTGAGGTTGCTCTAAGGTCTAGGGAGTCATTCTGATGGCTCCTATTTGCTACAGGGAAATTTATCTGGAAGAAAAGAAGCTGTCAAAGAAGCTGAGAACTTTCTCAAGAGAGCTGGGCTATTTAAGTTGTCCCAAATTTGTTTCCTTATGTTCTCAGCCCACAGCAAACAAAATTTCAACCTATTAAATATTTAATATTTAATATAGCCAATAAATTCATTTTAGGTCCAATTTGTGATACTACAATACAGTATTGTATTATTGTATGTATGTATAAAATATTGTTAAATGAATGTGCATGATGATTTATGAAGATTTTAAAGAGCTCAAACCACAATTTTGAGGAATTTACATCATGATAGACCTTTCTACTGTTGTATCTTCACTTTTATAACATATTGTTAAATCTATATGGCTCATCTAACACCAAGATCTTTTTTTTAAAGATTTTATTTATTTATTTGTCTGAGAGAGCACAAGCAGGGGGAGTGGTGGGCAGAGGGAGAAGCAGACTTCCTGCTGAGCAAGGAGCCAGAGGTGGGATCATGACCTGAGCCACCCAGGCATCCCCTAACACCAAGATCTTGGTAAAGAATACAACCTCCAAGAATAACTTGCGACTTTAAATGAACTAATTTTTGACCTGCACTATGACAAAGACCAGGGAATGTATTTTACTACTTCCTCCGTCAAAACCACACCAGCACCCAACAATTACCACTCCCCAAACCTATTCCACTTATTAAGCACTGACAGTTGAAAAAAAAATAATTGACTAACTTAATGAAGCTAAGTTATTTCTACATTTTTGAGACAGTTCTATGAATTACCATTAATAATAAATACTTGTGTCAAAAAGCAAGCTACAGAGGTTATAGCAGTGACTCAGTGAGACTACCAGAGGGTTCAAATCCCACCCCACCACTAATTTAGCAGTGGAGTTGAATGAATTAAACTCTCTAAGCCTCAATTCCTACACCTACAAAATCTAAACAAATTCAAAACAGTGTTTATGTCATTCAATTAGGTTAGATATTTTGATTAGTGTTTTACCTAGTATATAAGAAACACTCAATACAGTAGCTACTACTGTATGCTAGGATACAAACAATTCATTTTCACTTTATAAATCTGCCCATGTTTCTTTCCCCCTTTTTAAAAATCTATATATCTTTCCTTTCACTCTTAACCCTACTATATTATTTGTTTTGTAAAACTCACTTAAATCCTTTGTGGAGGGAGATGAGGTATTAAGAAAAAAGCACACACAAATAAATAATATTTTTCTACTTCTGTCTTCAAAGAACAACTTTCTGAGCATTGAGTTTGTGAAATGTACGTGCAGTGGAGGATCATTTGGCACTTTCTACCTTGAATCCAGAGTAGTGTTCTCAGGAGAGGGTCAGGAGGGCTGTGTGAGGATCCTCGTGAAACATAATCAGGCACATTTTGCCTTCAACCTCTTTTCCCAGCCAAGATAAAAAAAAAAATGTGGGTTCAACATTTCCACTCTAACTGACTCATCTGGCAGAAAAAGAAATCCAGATGCCAGGAGGAATCGGAAGGGAAAAAACAAAAAAACTGGTGGAGGAAAAAGGTCCCGGAAGGAGGGGGAGGTTGGAGAAGCATGTCATATCTCATCAAGCTATAAAAAACCAATCTTGAGGATTAAAAAGGAGGAAGCACTGACCTTCACAAGTAAAAGCAGGGCCCTGGAAATAGAACAATTCTTAAAGTATACTTCACACCAAAGAGTGTTAATAATCAAAGTGGTTTTTTAATGAATTACTATGCTATAATTCAGTTATCTACAAGATAATAACAAAAAATCTGTGTGAGCCTTCATGGGAAAGCCAGGGGTAAAACCTCTAAAACATTCATGTTCAAATATACTAATAAATCCAAAGCTGTACTTTAATTAGACTATTGTGAAAAATAATCAGAGTATGGTTACACAAGTGTACACATATGTCCAAAATCATCAAATTATAAGCATTAATTATGTGCAGTTTTTGTATACCTATATTTCAATAAAGATTGAGGAAAAAAGAAAAACAATCAGTGTAATTGTCTGATAGTTTAATTATGTGAAATAACTAGTGTATTTTAATCTTTTTCTAAGTACCTTATAATCTTTAGCTAATTTGTTCCATAATAATTGCTGAGGTAAATTCATTATTTCTTACAGCTCCCACCATTTATGTAAATGTCCAATGAAAATATTTAATCAAAATTGCTGAGATAAATTCATTATTTCTTACAGCTCCCACCATTTATGTAAATGTCCAATGAAAATATTTAATCAACATAGTCCAAGCACCTTTAGATGTTTCATCTTTCTAGTTTTGACCTGAAATATATTATCTATGCCCAGAATACATAAACGGGACAATGGACAGCATACTCTTCCAGCTATTTAAGTCTTTATTATTCACCAAAGTATCTCTCAGATACTCTGTCTTCGACATTTTTACAGGGAAGATAAACAATGGAATGCTAAATGAGGTGTATCTAGAAAGTTCATGTCAAAGAAGAATTAAAAGGCAGGTTTTATGGGGTATATCGTACCATTTAGTTAGTTGAAAAATGTTTATTCAGCACCAAGTACATGGCACTCTGCTAAAAACGCAGAGTGAGAAACAAATAAGGCATGGTTTGTACTTGGAGCTCACCATTTGTTGGAAGCCAAATTCAGGCATGCAAAAAAAAAAAAAAAAAAACAACCAAGTGCATGTCATAAAATCTATGATGAAAATATCAGCTATGAAAACACAGGGAAATTTTTCATAATTATTATGGTGACTCAACTTTTTTCCCTCTATAAAGTGAGGGAGCTGTCTTAGGTCCTGTATGTCTCTTCCAGCATTAATATTTTGTGATGCTATGTTTAGAACAATATTTATTTCACTATTTTTTAGCAGAGAGCTAGAAGAATTGTGTCTTTAATAAGTTAGGCACTTATGCCAGAGAGTGCAAAAAGCTTTTGAATAAATGCCTTGGGTCAATAGGACAGAGATTAGCAACTGGAGAAACAGAAAACCAATAACTAAAGAAAAGAAAATGTGTTTTAATCTGATTTCTCTCACTTGATCCTGCATTCCTAGAATGGGTGTAATTATACTAACATCCTTTTTCTGGGGTTATTATTTTGTTTGATTAACAAATGTATTTGATAAAAAAAAGTTTTTTAATCTGCCACCATCACATCCAGTTTACATAAAATAATCAGATGTGAAATCTCAGTCAACTAAAGAAAAGAATAAAAATGAAAACATCATGACATGTGTTCATTATAGCTGCCCTAGGCAAGGAATGAGAAAGTTCCACTTCTGCTCTTCCCTCCTCCTCTCCCCTTTGTATCACCTCTCTGTGATATGCATGCCTGTGAGAGAGCAAAGATTAAATAAGATAAAATTAAATGACACACGTAAAGCCTTCAATAAATAATAGCTCTCATGACCGTTGCTATGATTATTATCATTACTTATGCATTTTATTTTTCCTGCCATTCTTCACTCTCAAAGGTGGGCCCCACTTTTTTTTAAAGATTTATTAGGATTCTTTATTTATTTGAGAGAGAGAATGAGAGAGAGAGAGAGAGCATGAGAGGGGGGAAGGTCAGAGGGAGAAGCAGACTCCCCACTGAGCAGGGAACCTGATGCAGGACTCGATCCCAGGACTCCAGGATCATGACCTGAGCCGAAGGCAGTCGCTTAACCAACTGAGCCACCCAGGCGCCCAAAGGTGGGCCCTACTTTTGTAAAGCCTCCCAAAATATGATATGTGTCATACTTGAGAGCACTTGAGAAGATTTGGGGATGCATACAGACAAATATGTGTGTGTGTGTGTGTGTGTGTGTGTGTATACATATATATAATTATATTTGTATTACTAAATAACTAATTTAGCCCAAATATGTACTAATTTGTACTTATTTGTACTAATATATGACTACTAAATTAAATATGTATATTGAATATAACATGTATATTTTATATATTTAATTTATTTTATACTTATTTGTATGTATTATATATTGTATCATTTATTATTTATATTTATTTTATATAATTAATTTGTTTTATTTATATATTTAATATATATTTAAAATATATGATATCTATTTAATTTAGTAGTCCTATAGTTATATTAAAGTATATTTGAAAATGTTATAGCTAGCACATCAACCTAGTGATTTAAAAGATATTACTATTGAATAGACTTAATTAAGTTAAAATCGCAGTATATTTACAGAGGCATAACAGCACAGGTGGTATGTGACTCTAGCAAAAATTATGAAGGTGGTCCGTGAACAACTGGAGTTTGGGAAACAATTAGCTAAAGCACCAACGACTGTTTTCACAGTCGAAGGAGTGGGGAAGCAGTGTCACAGTTTGAAAGAGGCAAATGTCTTACTTTCTAAATTATAAGTTCCTTGAGGGGAAATTCTTTCTCCACCTAGATGAGTATATTAATATGTGCTCGGCAACTGAATGCTGCATAGATCTGAAGACAACTGAAGTTGTGTGTGTGTGTGTGTGTGTGTGTGTGTGTGCACGTAATGGCAGGGGCACCATTGGACAAGGTGGGGTCAGGGTACAGCAGGGAGGGTGGGGTTAACTCTGATCTCACAGTGACGAATGAACCGGTCTCCACTCATTCATTTTATGTGTTGAAATCTACAAATACATTTCTATGCCATACCTTCCCAAAGAGCATTTGTGCACTTCCTGCTCTTTAAAGACAGAAATAACAACGATCTGGGTTACTGAGCTCTGTCAATAGCAAAATTTTCCACTGAGTATTATAATTCTTCATTTATAAGTGCCTGAAGGTAGAAAACACCGAGTTCACTATTATATTTCTAGAGCCCAGGTCAGTACCTGACACATTATAGGTTTTCAGTAAATATGTGTTGAATGAATGAATTTATAAATGAAGGCTTCGGTCCCTAGAGAGTTGGCAGGAGAAGGGCTTTGGGAGAGGAAATAGGAAAGAGAACTTTCGAGACCCCAAATCAAGCCATTTATTTCATGGCCTCTTGTGCCTACCAGGTCCAGCAAGGAGCCAGCCAAGCAGTGATTTCACCTGTAGAACCTGCTGGGCAAGGCCAGTCAGCAGGTGAGGTGAGTCCCACCACTCAGGTGTCAAACACAGTCAGCTTGGCTCATAGATTCCCAGAAGTACAGTGTGACTGCTCTCTCTACATCCAGATCTGCCCCGGTAAACTCGATCTAATTAACCACCGTGGAATTTGGCCAGTACACTGAGATTATGGTATGTTGAGAAATTTGAACTTTAACCACACATAAATAAAAGCACAAGGATCAGGGCCACTCCCTCTTACTTCTGGGTGATTTTTGAAAAAAAAAATTTTTTTTTTCAAAAAGAAAACAGTTGCTTAGGAGTCTGTGAGTTTTCTTTTTTTGTTTGTTTTTAAAAGATTTTATTTATTTATTTCAGAGAGAGAGTGTGTGTGAGCAGCGGGGAGGGTCAGAGGGAGAAGGAGAGAGAGAATCTCTAGCAGCTCCCCACTGAGCACGGAGCCCAACTCAGGGCTCGATCTCACGACCCCGAGATCATGACCTGAGCTGAAATCAAGAGCCGGACACTTAACCGACAGAGTCACCACGCAGGCACCCCAAGAGTCTGTGAGTTTTCAACAAGAGGGAAATGTAAGTCAAATTGATTCAATGTTTTAATGTAAACTCTTCCAAATGTCTTTAAAATAATTAAAATCTATTGAATAATAATATCTGGAATCTAAATAAAAAGCAGCACCCTTTATTAATCCTCGAGAAAATTGTTAGATGCAGAGAAAGATACAAAATAAGTAAGATACAGTCCTTGGTGTTGCCTTTTTCAGTCAGATTTCCACTGAAGTAGTTCAAAGCTCTAAGAAAATGTTCTCCTTTGTCCCTCAGTAATAGATGCAGAAAGGTTAAGTCTTTCAAGTTTACAATAGAAGGTCACCATGCACATTATCACATGTCCATACAGTAGAATTAAACAGATTTTAATGTTCCTTTTTCAGCAAATTTTCCTGGCAAAGAAAAATTGTCTCAGGGTTATGCTTGTCTGGCATTCTCAAGCTTTCTGGGTGCAGCTGGGCAAAGTCCTCTCCATAAACAAACTCGAGGTTGATCAGAGTTTTCTTTACTTTAAAAAATGGTTTACGGTAGGAACCCAACAGCTTGACCATTTCCACAGTGCATTACACTTTTGTCCACCGTAGTGACAAATCTTCAGGATCACACCTTGTGAAGAAGCTCAGATACACGTGTAAGAATTATTCTCCTCACCATCTCAGCACTGACTGATTGCCTTTAATTTTCTCTCATTTCCTTTCCCCCGAATATAGCCCTTCTTTCTTGCATTGAAGGATACCACTTTGCAACAGGCCTTCTTATCTCTTTTTTATCTCCTATACCATCAACGTCTCTGGTACAGTTGTTTTCTGTTTTCATGGCTATTTCTGCCTTGACAGACAGTTACTTAAGCGGCAGGGGAGGGGGGTATAAAACCACAGGACTGACTAGAAACATCACAGCAAGCAAAGCTGATCTTACTGGCAGTGAGAAATGATAGAGACAATGCTGGATTGAAATCAGAAAATCTAGGGATTGGTGCTGGCACCAAGGATTACCTGGTGGTCTTGGAATTCAGGGAACCTCTTGAGTAGTTCAGTTTCCTCCTCTACCTAAGGAGTACGCTCGTGGCCCTGTGTGCTTGACAGAAATGACAATTAAACTGAATCAGACCGCAGGAGTTTTATGTTGCACTAATTTATAAATTGTACGTCTCTGTACCCCATGAGATGTGGTGGTTGATGATGTGGTGCACTCACGCACACCAGCTGCCCCCAGCCCTCTGTCTACTCTTGCCAGGACTGGACTAACTCAGGGAAATTGTGGAGTTCATTCCTCTGGATACAAGGAATTCATACCCATGAACAATCCTACCATCTTTAGTAGACGCTGTCCAGTTGGTTGGCTTCATCAAGCTCCTCCCAAGCCTGCTTTATGAACTTGCTACTGGCCATGATCTCCTTTCAACCTGTAAGCACTGTCCACACCCCCAGCTGTGGTCTGGCTGTTTGTGAGCATCTGGACTAGACCAGAACGGAGCAGGGTGATGGCTCTGGTATTAGACTGGCATGGGTTCAGACAGTGGCACTATTATGAAGTAGCTGTGACACCTGAAACTTGTTATTTAATTTCTCTGAGACTCCATTTCCCAATTTGTATAGAGAAGACCCTAATAGTTACACTGCAAAGGGTTGGAACAAATAAAAAGCAATAAGGCTTTATTATAGCCCAAGAGCTAAAAGTAATAGACATCGCAAATATGGATATTTAGAATTGTCCAGATATTTGAGCTACAGTCTTTTAAAAATAAAAGATTTTATTTATTTATTTGACAGAGACAGAGATAGCAAGATCAGGAACACAAGCAGGGGGAGTGGCAGAGGGAGAAGCAGGCTTCCCGCCGAGCAGGGAGCCCGATGCTATGCGGGGCTCGATCCCAGGACCCTGGGATCATGACCTGAGCCGAAGGCAGACACTTAACGACTGAGCCATCCAGGCACCCTAAAAATAGAAGATTTTAAAGAGAGGCAGCCGTGGGGCACCTGGGTGGCTCAGTCAGTTAAGCATCTGACTCTTGATTTCGGCTCTGGTTATGATGATGCCTTTTTCAGTCAGATTTCCACACTCAGTGGGGAGTCTGCTTAAGATTCTTTCTCCCTCTCCTTCTCCTCCCTGCTCCCACTCTGCTCTCTCTAAAATAGATAAATAAATCTTCAAATAAATAAATAAAGAGGCAGCTGTGCAATCAAAATAAGAGACACTTAATGCTTTTTTGAGCTCATAGCTCCTCGTTAGATTATCAAATCTGCACTGGTACAACAAAGCCTAATAAGTACTTAACTATTTTTAAATAAATAAATAACTGAATGAATGAATGAGTGAGTGAATGAATGAATAAATGAATGAATGAATCCCACTGAAGCTGTTTGGAGAAATGTGGAATTCCACATATGTCCTCTAGGTGGCGAACTGATACCTCCTACCCTGTGTTGCATTTCCTGTGTCCTCCACAATTGACAGGAAAACTACTAAAGAAATCTGTCACTTTATGTCTGTCATAGTCTAGAAGTAAGAAACCATTAATGTATTTTCTACCAAAGTTATCTATTTTTACGACTGTATGCTTCTTGTCAAAAAAAACTGTTTATAGAAAGTCATTAAGAAATATGACTGTGTAAGTACTATACAGAGTTGTCCAAGAGACTTTTCAGAGCACTTCTGCAAGCTTGCTGTGAGGACTTTCCATTTCATGGTGTACTGAGCAAAACATTGTTTCGCCCAAAGCTCGTTATTATTTTCCTAGGGTGTTCATTCTCTTCTAAATACGGGAAAAAATAAAAGTAATTCTACTAACAATGACTTTTTATAAAAACTAAGTCTCAACTACATTTTTTTTCTTCTAGATTCACCGTGACAGTGACAGATAAAATTGAATAAAAGCTGAATGCATTATCCTGTCAGTTGACTAGAGAAGAACAATCCAAGGAGATAAATTAATCCAAATGCATTGCTTTAATTTTCCTTCAAGCCAGGATATGAGATCCCTGAATGATTTAAATAATGCCCCCCAATCTCCATTTCCCTTTTGTGATGACATAGTCTATATTTTCTTTATACAGGAAACATGACTCAAAAATATCTTGGAGTGCCATGAGAGCTGAAGGACAAAGCTAAACTCCATCTACAAGCACACCAAACAGGAACAACAAGAATTGAAGATTCCTGTCCTGATTCCAAAAGTGAGGGGAGGAGGTAAGTAAAAAGAACAATGACATGTTATAGCCCAAGAGCTAAAATTAAATGCATGTAAATAATTCTTGTTGAAACTAGAAGCCAGTGTAGATTAGGCAAACCAGGTAGAGAGTTCTTTCTTGCCAAAACATGCCAGGCTAAGAGTCACTTAGCATTGAGACATGGCTACTGACAGAAGTGAGGTTAATACTGGACAATTGCGGGGGATTCTGAACTCACAGGGCAGTTCTCAAAAGATAGTAATGTACCTAAAGCCCAAAGATTCTGTTTTATCCTATCCAGAAAGCTGGAAATCAGTTGTCGGGGATACCGGAATCTGAATGAGAATTTCCAGCATACATGTAAATATTTCTCTAACACCCATTTCTTAAGCAACCACTGTGGGCCAGGCCCTTGAATAATACAAAGATGAATAAGGCATGGTCCCTGCCCTCAGACACGTACACACATAATTATATGAGATTAATCAAGGGAGAGGGAGAGACAAAAAGGAGCTAAGGTCAAATGGGTATGTTGATGCGAGAGTGTGGATGATCCCATCCCACAGTTGGGTTCCTGGCAACTTGTCTGACCAGAATCCAGCCATAACGGTAGTTTCTGCTGAATGTTGAATTGAACCTATACTGCTGGGTCTCTGATGCAGCTAAAGCCATGGAAATAGACCTGGAAAGGGAGGTATAAGCACCTAAAATACCTTTCCAATGGCATTTTGGGCTTGTTTCATTAGGTCATTCCCAAAAGTATGCAAGAAGCCAGAGGAGTTACAGAAGAAAACACCCTCCATTAAATCAACGTATTACTCCTAACTTTGTCATGAGCATGCAACCCCAAACCTTCCTAAGTAAACTAATTTAACCAGCTAAATAATCATTAATAGAGAAGTATAAATAAACCACAGACTCTCTCATATAGCAATTTTAAAAGAATGATGTAGCTCTAGGAGAGAAACATTTCCATACATATAGAAGTGAAAGAAAACAGCTAGGAGGAAAGAATTTAGGCTATAAACTTGCCTTGGTATTGGATACAATTTAAAGACTTTTTCTAAAGGTTAAGTAAAAGCAGAAAATGGCACAAATATGTTAATAAAGTATGAGATATGATGCACTCTTTATTTATCACTATTACGTTATACCTCCAGAATTATGATTTAAAGTGGATTTTTTATTTAAAATTTTTGGGGTGTTTGGATTGTTATTTTACCTACAAAAAACACATTTTATCTTGACGTGCAGGGTGTGAAGATTTTTAATATTTTCCCTAAATATTATTAGGTTGTTTTAGGCCCTTTCTCTGTAGCCACTTTTGCAAGCTAACCCACGTTTAAAGCCTTCAATCCAATTAGCCCATGCACACTCTAATTTCAGTTCAAAGAGATAAAAGTACATTTTGACCCAACTTCTATTATTAAGTTGATATCCTATCCCCATACCAGCCGCCCAAGGCAGATCTGTTGTTATTTGTCTTTACTCTTCATTACAAGAGAAAAAAAAGAAAAAAGGAGAAGAGGGAAAGGGGACTTAATAAAAGAAAGGGACTGACCACCCCTTCCAATAGCAGAAATTGAAAGTTGCCTGTTAACTGTAGCCCTTACATTTATAGTAAGTCAACAACCCAGGCCCTGTGGCTTCTGCTTTATTGTGATTGTATAATTTTCTCCCTCGGTGAAAAATTCTCTTTAGGTAAGCTCTCTACAATGACTCAAGACCCTCAGATGTGATAGCCTTGTCTACTTCTAGGGAAATTTAGAAATACAAAAAGCCAGAGTCTTCCTTCTGTAAGTCAAACTCACCTCTAGAAATGAAGCAGAATTGCCACCAAAAGAAAGTCAGTGTCATACGCAGAGGATGTGGGGCGCAACCCAAAAGCTCAAATCAGCCAGTGACCTTTTACCAAGGCAAATACACAGAGAAGCACCACTATATTGGTGCCAATTTACTCAAGTAGAACAGGTGTATCCACCCTCTCCTGGTGCCACAGCCCAAGCTAGACACACCCAGACGCTCCCACTCACAGGGCCACCAGGGCTGGTCTCAATTCAAGTCAGTGGAAGCTTACTGCCATGGGGATAGGTGAGATCTGTGTTTGATGCCAATCAATATACGCGTGATTACCCAACAAGGAAAATAAAGAAGTAAAGCAAACAGATGCGCCCATGTCTGCACAATTCTTTTAAAAAGGGCTTGAAGTACAAAACCGAAGCCTAAGAGAGAATGGTATTAGCTCAATTAGTATGAAATAAGCACCAACCCTCTCTAAAACAATTTTCTAATTCCAGCAGAAGAATCTTCAATGGTGAACCAGCAAAACCCAGTTTCAGCTGCCCTCCACAGCACTTACTGGTTTACTGTAAATACATAAGCTAGACTAAATAACCACCACCACCAACAACAAAAAACCCTAAAAGAAATTAAAGTAATAATGCTAGAATGATGATAATAATAATTACAGGTCTCCTGGCTTTTTCCTTACCCTTTCCTTTCTCCTACATTGGCCAGCTTGGGCCTTCTCTCCAAGTCATTCCCATAGGAAGGTGCCCACCCACCCCCTCTGTCTGCCTAGAGCATGCATCCAAGGCCAGGGCTCAGGACTGCAGACTGGGTTGGGGCCTTCTCTGCCTCAGGGGCATGGGAGCTGGGGAAGGGGCTTTTAAGAGATAACAAAAGGAACAAACAATAAAGTCTTTGGCAGCTGCCACCTACTCAGATCTTTGAAGGTCGCAAGGTTTTGATGATCTAGATTCATTAGGAATGTCTCCTTGCCAGCCAGCCAGGGCCAAGACCCCCAGCCTGCAGAGGGCAGAGGCCCTCCCAGTCCCCAGGCTGCCACCAGCCCAGGGGCCCTTGTCTTACAGAGGCCCAGGTCTGAGGCTGCAGAAATCTGGGGCAGCCACCATAAGAGGCCCCTTTCAGGGGCCAGAATTCCTTTACCAGCATGGATTCAGGACGGGACTACATAACCAAAGCAGTTGCGGTGTTTGTTTTGTTTTTGTTTTTTTTTATAGCTTTTTTCCCAAAAATGATTTGCAGTTGTATGTGCAGCACTTCGCCGTGAGATGTGTGCTCTACAATAAAAAACAAATCTAATTTTTTTAAAAAGCAGGCCAGTTTGCTATAGTGAGCTACTTAACTTCATCTTCGTAACAGCCTCATGAAGTAGGTTTTTTATCCCCATTTTACAGATAATGAAGCTATATAAATCTAAAATAAGTATCTTCTCCCAAAATACCCAGCTAGAGTGAAAGAGCCATCATCAAGCTCCAAATGAATTTTTTCCATGTACCAGGGGTCAGCAAACTAGGACCCTTGTGTCCTATCTGTCCCGCTGACTGTCTTTGCAAATAAAGTTGCATCGGCGTTCAGACATTCTCATTCATTTCTATATTATCTGTGGCAGCTTTGGTGCTATGGACAGCAGAGCTGAATAGCCCCGTGAAAGAAACCATATGGGCTCACAGAAGCTAAACAATTTCCTATCAGGCCCTTTAGAGAAAAACTTTGTCAACCTCTGCTCTTCAATGTGCCATTAAGAATTTTTAGAAGGTTGAGTATAAAGAATATTTTCAGAGAATTAGGAAATTCTAACAAGTGAGAGTTTGCCACAATCAATTTCTTTGTGAACAGCTACCCTAGGACATTCTACCCATGCGTACAGCTTTCTTCCAGTCCCTCAAACCTCAGGGAAAGAGTGTTTTAGAAAACAAGGATCTAAATTTCACGGACCAACTCATTCAAGCCCTCCCCAGTTCTACCTCCAGCTTCTCCTTGCCTCAGCTTCTCACAGGACAGCTCCAGCTTCTCCCTAAGAGAAAAGGAGAGAGATGAACACAGTGAAAAAGTGTTGCTATAGCTTCATGGAACTTCCATTCCATTTTCAGACCCTGCTCCCATGTCAGAGGTAAAATTTGAAGGAAACATGACAAATATCAGGGTTTACTTGGTTTAGGCTTGTCAGATTGATGAAAGCCTGAGTGGATAAATTTATAGACTAGAATAATATAATTTTAATATGGAAGGCACATCAGATAATAACCAATTGAGATGATTCACTTTATCAAAAAAACAAAAAACAAAAAACAAGAACCCAGCAAAGCTGGGTGACTGACTTCTCCCAGGTTAGCAACAGAGAAGAGGCTTCTCATCCATTCTACCACATATTCAGCAGAATCCGGTTTAAGGCCACAACTGTATCCTATTCACCAGCTTCCATATATACATTAATTTCATGTCCTTTCTCAAGGCCACACCTTTGGCGGAAAGAGCACCTTTGGGGAATCAAGCCGGTTCAGGTTCAAACCCTGTTTTGGTCCCTTACTACTTGTGCAAACTTAGGAAAGTCAGTAAACCAGTGGAAGCCTCAGTTTTATAGAAGTAAAACATAGTTAACTGTTCCCTGCATGGAAAGAAGAGAAAATGAAACATTCAGTGCCGAACAAAGTACCCCTAGCATGTTGTAGGCACTTTCTCAATACATGGCAAACACTAGTATTGCTCTTAAGGGACAAGTAAAACTGCATCACCTTAGTCTTTTATTAGGCCAAGGTCAGTGGGTATTAACAGTTGGACAAAGAAGCATTTCCCGGTACAGGGATAGATGATAACCTGCTGGCCACATATTATAGAGGTATTTCCACTCTGAGGGAAATTTAGAATTTTAACCTGAGAAAGCTAAATGTTAATTTTCTAATCAAGTCCTGTACCAGTTGCATATAATTGTTATTATATGTTATGATTTACGGACAGCCTTGTTTTTAATTATGAGGTTTTTATTGGAGAGACAGGTTTCGGGGTGAGTCTGCCATAGGACCTGCCAGCACTTGTTAAAAGTTTTTATAGTGTGACTCATTTACGTGTGTGTGTGTGTGTGTGTGTGTGTTTAGGAGTGCTATTATTAAACATTCCTGGCATATAGTGAAAAATTTGTGATTCAAATTTGTCCATATATTTACCTCCCCACCATCTACACTATCCTTTCACATAACTCACCCCTCCCCCATCCATCAAGGCTAGCTTCAGATTATTTTCAAGGTTTTCTACAGATAAACTCACTTGGAATGTTCCTTGCCTAATTCCCTTTAGCTCTCTCTCTGCATGTGAAATAGAAGAAAACACTGCTCAAAAGCAAAAATCTTTCAGGTAATGTGGTGGATGGAAAAACTAGAGGAAATTTAAAAAGCATGAATGCCATTTCTTTATGCTCAATGTTTTTCATTTTTTTTAAGATTTTCTATTTACTTATTTGAGAGAACGTGAGAGAGAGAGAAAGAGAGAGAGCATGAGCAGGGGCGAGGGGCAGAGGGAGAAGCAGACTCCCCACTGAGCAGGGAGTCTGGTCGGGACTCCATCCCAGGACCCGGGATCATGACCTGAGCCGAAGGTAGATGCTTAACCAACTGAGCCACCCAGGCGCCCCTTAATGTTTTTAATTTTGTAGAAAGAGTACCTGCAGGAAAAATCGCCTTCACATTGACGAAGTCCACGAGAGGTTCTGATAGATCAGTGCTATAAATTGCCTACAAAGGAAAAGAGAGGGAACATGAGTACACAAAGCCCACAGAAGAATAAAGATATTTCCATAAGTAGAAAAATGAAAACAAAACAGAATGGATAGCATTGATTCAACTCCCATGGTGATTCAATAATACCAACAGCCAAACCTTTGTTAGATGTGTGCACTACATGAGTACTATGAAGCCAACATACGAAGCCTGGCACAGGGCATTGGGGAAAGGTGTAGCTGATAACATTTTGCAGATGGAGGAGTTTTCTTTTGCGCTATTGACTTTAAGTTTCCAACTGTTCCATTAATTAGAAGTATGAAAGAGTAAGAGGAATAAAGGGAAAGAGCGAAAGAGAGAGGGTAGGGAGGAAAGAATCAGGAAATGAGAAAGAAAAAGTGTCCAGTGCTAGATATCACAGTGCCACAGAACCGCAAACACTTGGGGCCCAGGCCCAGTGGTGATAACTTGGCCCTACGTCCACCGAACCACTTCCGGAAATGAGTCCCGTAGACTTGTGTTCTATATTGCTGAATAACAGATTAATTCTCCCAACCCAATATCCAAAAATGAAGAGTTTAAAATGCCTGTGGTCAAGGCCCTGGAGATGGCTTTGCTGGGTCTTCGGCTTCACAGTCTCCCACAAGGCTGCAGGCAAGGTGTCCATCAAAGCTGGGTCTCATCTGAAGGCTCACCTAGGGAAGGATCTGGGTCCCAACCAACCACACGGAATTGTTGGTGGGATTCATTTCCTTTTGGGATGTTGAACTGAGGGCTTCAGTTCCCTGCTGTGCTTGGGTCACCCTTCCTATGGCAGCTTGCTTCATCAAAATCAGTGCAAGAGAGAGAAACTTCTAGCAAGACAGAAGTCACAATCTTTTAGAAACTAAGCAGGGAAGCAACACCTCCTCTAAGTTGCCATATTCTATTGGGTTAGAAAACAGTTTCTCAAGTGGAGGGGATTACACAGGCATGAATACTAGATGGTGAGATAATCAGGGGCTGTCTTAGAGGCTGCCTACCACAACTTGGCAATCGACTCTCCTTTTCTTTGCTAACTTTTTTCCGTCTCATCTCTATTCAGATTACCACAAAATTCCAAAATAGTCAGGTCTAAATAGACAAAAGTTTACTTTTAGGTCTAAGTTTGCACTCCTTAGAAGAGTTAGTAGTATAGCAGAAGCAATAAGATAAGTGGGTTAATAAGAAGGCATGAGTACCAGGCCCAGTTCTGGAAATTTGCCGGCTATAAGATTTTATCCATGAGCCTGATTTCCTCATCTTTGAAATGGGGATAATTATGTTTTCTCTATTTTACCTCACATAACAATTATGAGGACCAAGGAATATCATGTGTGGCAGTGTTTTCCAAAACACAGTAATATAGTGCTGGAGGGACTTCCGATGACTATAGGTGGTATATGGACTACAGGTGGAACTTTTTGAAGTATTTGTTTTTAGAGCGCATTAAAAAAATAAAACTTGCACAACAAATCCATGATCTTATAGCTAATGTTGCTCAAATGAGACTTAAATGAAGTTGGAAAAAAGGTGAGTCAATCTGATGAAAACTATTAAGAAAGTAATGATAGATGGTCTGAGAATGGGGCAAACATTATGATGGTGATACACAAATGATGGCATAAAATGTAAAATGCTCCACAAATACATCCAGTCTTGTTCATTAACTCACACTCCATGACTCCGATTTAAGAAGGAAACTAGATACATTCTTTGCTACCAATAGAGCAAACCTAACTACAATGGTGAAAGAGATGGCCACTTGAAAATCCAGTCCTAAATGTTTTGCCCACAAAGAATCCTTGCCCTAGTACTCCTTTTCCTGTGTCTCATTTATCATTTTATTGTTTCAAGTGCCCCCACAGAGTGCCTTGAACATATTAATCAAGCTTTGAAAGTTTACTGACTTGATTGTATATTTTTTTATTTCATTTATTTATTTTTATTTAAATTCTAGTTAGTTGACATACAGTTCAATATTGGTTTCAGGAGTACAGTTCAGTGGTTAATCATTTACATATAATACCAGTGCTCTTCCTAACAAGTGCCCTCCTTAATATCCATCACCCATCTGCCCCATCCCCCACCCACCTCCCTCCATCAACCCTCAATTTGTTCTACATAGTTAAGAGTCTCTCATGATTTGTTCCCCCCTTCCCCCCTCCCGAATGTTCATCATTTTGTTTCTTAAATTCCATATATGAGTGAAATCATATGGTATTTGTCTTTCTCTGATTGACTTATTTCATTTAGCATAATACACTCTAGCTCCCATCCACCTTGTCATTGCAAATGGCATGATCTCTTTCTTTTGGATGGCTGAGTAGTATTCTTCTGTGTGTGTGTGTGTGTGTGTGTGTGTGTGTGTGTGCGCGCGCGCGCGTATATATATATATACATACCACAGCTTCTTTATCTTCTTTATCCATTCATCAGTTGGTGGGCATTTAAGCTCTATTATTTAAAAAAAAAATTATATCATTTGTTCCCTGATGCACTTTCTTTCCTAACAATATATTAATAATAATTTGAATTTATTAGGGGCTTACTGTGTGCTAAAATGTACATATACTATTTCAATGAATACTTCTCCTAGGAGAAAGGTTGTGTTATCATAGCTTATGAATAAGGAAACTGAAGCCTAAAGAGGTTAAATCACTTGACCAAAATCACTCAGCTGGTAAGTAACACTTATATTTTCGCATTGCAATTTTTTTTTCTCTGGAATGTAGGAAAATACATCAACACCAGAGCATTCAAAACAAGGTCAGAGAATGAGTCACCTTTTGCCAAATACCCAGACAGGACATATACACTAAATAAAACAAGAGAAGCAACTACCTACTGATCCAGACTCTCACCCCACTCATTCTCAGGGGCAAAGGAGCAAACAGAAAGATAAGTTTCAGACACTTCCTAGGGCTCCTCCCAGGCAGAGATGTCACACTCACCACTTCCCCTGAATGACCTCCGAACCAAGGACAATTCTATAAGCAAAGAAGAAGTGCATTACCAATGGGCTCCAAACACCTGGTGAGCTGTTTAACTTCAAAGTCTCTCCTCAAAAGAAGATGACATCTCACTTTTGCTTTTTTCAGGATGACATGTAAATTTTGGTTGAAACCAGATATTCCAAGTGATAAGGGTAACTGAAATGTGTTTCATTCTCTTTCAAGAAGAGCTTTGAGCTTTATATCTTTAGAGCTAGAAAAATAGACTTAAAAAACCTATTGTGAGAAAACTGATTGTTAAAGGTATAGCTCACTAACCAGGAAGTGGAATTCAAGAGACTGCAGAAGGTAGAATGGTACCATATAGGAAATATTATTTTCTATACTCAGATTATCTACTATCCATTTTGTAACAGAAAACAAGTTATTGCTCAGCTGAATCATGGAATATTAATATCACAATGCTTTTATATTGATTATGTTTTGCTAATTCTTTATTTTAATTTGTTTTGAAACTTTCATTTCAACTATGCCTTGGTTTATAACCATATCCAGTTTTTCAGCATTGAATTATGCATATGCATTTAGTATGGGAATAGCAAAATTAAAAATCTAAACCTAGGGGCATCTGGGTGGCTCAGTCAGTTAAGCATCTGTCTTTGGCTCAGGTCATGATCCCAGGGTCCTGGAATGGAGCCCTGTGTCTGGCTCCTTGCTCAGCAGAGAGCTTGCTTCTCCGTCTCCTTCTGCCTGCAGCTCCCCCTGCTTGTGCTCTCTCTCTCACTATCTCTCTCTATATATATGTGTCAAATAAATAAAATCTTTTAAAAAATCTAAACCTAACATGCCTTATTTAGGTACCAAAGTCTATTTCTTGAAACTTTTATTTTAACTCGGCCAAGGTTTCTCTGAGATGAACAATCACTTTGCAATTTGTTTATGATTATTGAGGAAATGGTTTTATTATTGATTCATTCATATAACAAAAATTATTTTAGAAGTCTTCCTGTAACGTGGGTATTGATTTCTCATAGGCCAGACCTTGTATGTTTGATCATGTAAGATAAAAACATGAAGCACTCTTTTAAGTGCTATGACTATAATGTGATTGACTTTACTACAGAAATTGCTGTCCCTGCTGTAATGTAAGAGCCATGAAGACAGGGGCGCCTGGGTGGCTCAGTCGTTAAGCGTCTGCCTTCAGCTCAGGTCATGATCCCAGAGTCCTGGGATCGAGCCCCACATCGGGCTCTCTGCTCGGCGGGAAGCCTGCTTCTCCCTCTCCCACTCCCCCTGTTTGTGTTCCCTCTCTCGCTGTGTCTTTCTCTGTCAAATAAATAAATAAAATCTTTAAAAAAAAAAAAAAAAAAGAGCCATGAAGACAGGCATCTTTTACTGTTTTGTCACTGATGTATCTTTTTGTTTTGTTTTGTTTTGTTTTGTTTTTAAAGACTCGGTATTTTCTTTCTTAATTGTGTTTACCTTTTTTTAAAAAAATTTTTATTGTTATGTTAATCATCATACATTACAGCATTAGTTTTTGATGTAGTGTTCCATGATTCATTGTTTGTGCATAACACCCAGTGATCCATGCAGAATGTGCCCTCTTTAATACCCATCACCAGGCTAACCCATCCTCCCACCCCCATCCCCTCTAGAACCCTCAGTTTGTTTTTCAGAGTCCATTGTCTCTCATGGTTCGTCTCCCCCTCCGATTTCCCCCCCTTCATTCTTCCCCTCCTGCTATCTTCTTTTTTTTTTTTTCTTAACACATATTGCTTTATTTGTTTCAGAGGTACAGATCTGTGATTCAACAGTCTTCCACATTTCACAGCGCTCAGCATAGCACATAACCTCCCCAATGTCTATCACCCAGCCACCCCATCCCTCCCACCCCCCACCATTCCAGCAACCCTCAGTTTGTTTCCTGAGATTAACAATTCCTCATATCAGTGAGATCATATGATACATGTCTTTCTCTGTTTGACTTATTTCACTCAGCATAATACCCTCCAGTTCCATCCACGTCACTGCAAATGACAAGATTTCATTCCTTTTGATGGCTGCATAATATTCCATTGTATATATATACCACATCTTCTTCTGTCTTCTAATGTACTTCTTCTGTCGATGGACATCTCAGCTCTTTCCATAGTTTGGCTATTGTGGACATTGCTACTATAAACATTGGGGTGCACGTACCCCTTTGGATCACTACATTTGTATCTTTGGGATAAATACCCAGTAGTGCAATTGCTGGGTCGTAGGGTAGCTCTATTTTCAACTTTTTGAGGAACTTCCATACTGTTTTCCAGAGTGGTTGCACCAGCTTGCATTCCCACCAACGGTGTAGGAGGGTTCCCCTTTCTCCACATCCCCGCCAACATCTGTCGTTTCCTGACTTGTTAATTTTAGCCATTCTGACTGGTGTGAGGTGGTATCTCATTGAGGTTTTGATTTGGATTTCCCTGATGCCGTGCGATGTTGAGCACTTTTTCATGTGTCTTTTGGCCATTTGGATGTCTTCTTTGGAAAAATGTCTCTTCATGTCTTCTGCCCATTTCTTGATTGGATCATTTGTTCTTTGGGTGTTGACTTTGATCAGTTCTTTATAGATTTTGGATACTAGCCCTTTATCTGATATGTCATTTGCAAATATCTTCTCCCATTCTGTTGGTTGTCTTTTGGTTTTGTTGACTGTTTCCTTTGTTGTGCAAAAGCTTTTTATCTTGATGAAGTCCTTGATGAAGTTCATTTTTGCCCTTGCTTCCCTTGCCTTTGGCGATGTTTCTAGGAAGAAGTTGCTGCGGCTGAGGTCGAAGAGGTTGCTGCCTGTGTTCTCCTCTAGGATGTTGATGGATTCCTGTCTCACATTTAGGTCTTTCATCCATTTGGAGGCTATTTTTGTGTGTGGTGCAAGGAAGTGGTCCAGTTTCATTCTTCTGCATGTGGCTGTCCAATTTTCCCAACACCATTTGTTGAAGAGACTGTCTTTTTTCCATTGGACATTCTTTCCTGCTTTGTCGAAGATTAGTTGACCATAGAGTTGAGCTCTCTATTCAGTTCCATTGATCTATGCGTCTGTTTTTGTGCCAGTACCATACTGTCTTGATGATGACAGCTTTGTAATACAGCTGGAAGTCCGGAATTGTGATGCCGCCAGCTTTGCTTTTCTTTTTCAACATTCCTCTGGCTATTCGGGGTCTTTTCTGGTTCCACACAAATTTTAGGATTATTTGTTCCATTTCTTTGAAAAAAGTGGATAGTATTTTGATGGGGATTGCATTGAATGTGTAGATTGCTCTAGGTAGCATTGACATCTTCACAATATTTGTTCTTCCAATCCATGAGCATGGAACGTTTTTCCATTTCTTTGTGTCTTCCTCAATTTCTTTCATGAGTATTTTATAGTTCTCTGAGTACAGATCCTTTGCCTCTTTGATTAGATTTATTCCTAGGTATCTTATGGTTTTGGGTGCAATTGTAAATGGGATCGACTCCTTAATTTCTCTTTCTTCTGTCTTGTTCTGGGTGTATAGGAATGCCACTGATTTCTGTGCATTGATTTTATATCCTGCCACTTTACTGAATTCCTGTATGAGTTCTAGCAGTTTGGGGGTGGAGTCTTTTGGGTTTTCCACATAAAGTATCATATCATCTGCAAAGAGTGAGAGTTTGACTTCTTCTTTGCCAATTTGGATGCCTTTGATTTCTTTTTGTTGTCTGATTGCTGTGGCTAGGACTTCTAATACTATGTTGAATAGCAATGGTGATATTGGACATCCCTGCCGTGTTCCTGACCTTAGGGGGAAAGCTCTCAGTTTTTCCCCATTGAGAATGATATTCACTGTAGGTTTTTCATAGATGGCTTTTATGATATTGAGGTATGTACCCTCTATCCCTATACTCTGAAGAGTTTTGATCAAGAAAGGATGCTGTACTTTGTCAAATGCTTTTTCTGCATCTATTGAGAGGATCATATGACTCTTGTTCTTTCTTTTGTTAATGTATTGTATCACGTTGATTGATTTGCAGATGTTGAACCAACCTTGCAGCCCAAAGATAAATCCGACTTGGTCGTGGTGAATAATCCTTTTAATGTACTGTTGGATCCTATTGGCTAGTATTTTGGTGAGAATTTTTGCATCCATGTTCATCAAGGATATTGGTCTGTAATTCTCCTTTTTCATGGGGTCCTTGTCTGGTTTTGGGATCGAGGTAATGGTGGCCTCATAAAACGAGTTTGGAAGTTTTCCTTCCATTTCTATTTTTTGGAACAGTTTCAGAAGAATAGGTATTAATTCTTCTTTAAATGTTTGGTAGAATTCCCCTGGGAAGCCATCTGGCCCTGGGCTTTTGTTTTTTGGGAGATTTTTGATGACTGCTTCAATTTCCTTAGTGGTTAGAGGTCTGTTCAGGTTTTCTATTTCTTCCTGGTTCAGTTTTGGTAGTTGATACATCTCTAGGAATGCATCCATTTCTTCCAGGTTATCTAATTTGCTGGCATAGACTTGCTCATAATATGTTCTTATAATTGTTTGTATTTCTTTGGTGTTGGTTGTGATCTCTCCTCTTTCATTCATAATTTTGTTGATTTGGGTCATTTCTCTTTTCTTTTTGATAAGTCTGGCTAGGGGTTTATCAATCTTGTTAATTCTTTCAAAGAACCAGCTCCTAGTTTTGTTAATCTGTTCTGTTTTTTTGGTTTCTATTTCATTGATTTCTGCTCTGATCTTTATTATTTCTCTTCTCCTGCTGGGTTTTGGCTTTATTTGTTGTTCTTTCTCCAGCTCCTTTAGGTGTAGGGTTAGGTTGTGTATTTGAGACCTTTCTTGTTTCTTGAGAAAGGCTTGTATTGCTATATACTTTTCTCTGAGGACTGCCTTTGCTGCATCCCAAAGATTTTGAACAGTTGTGTTTTCATTTTCATTGGTTTCCATGAATTTTTTTAATTCTTCTTTAATTTCCTGGTTGACCCATTCATTCTTTAGTAGGATACTCTTTAGCCTCCATGTATTTGAGTTCTTTCCAACTTTCCTCTTGTGATTGAGTTCTAGTTTCAAAGCATTGTGGTCTGAAAATAGGCAGGGAATGATCGCAAGCTTTTGGTACTGGTTGAGACCTGATTTGTGACCTAGGATGTGATCTATTCTGGAGAATGTTCCATGGGCACTCGAGAAGAATGTGTATTCTGTTGCTTTGGGATGGAATGTTCTGAATATGTCTGTGAAGTCCATTTGGTCCAGTGTGTCATTTAAAGTCTTTATTTCTTTGTTGATCTTTTGCTTAGATGATCTGTCCATTTCAGTGAGGGGGGTGTTAAAGTCCCCCACTATTATTGTATTGTTGTCGATGTGTTTCTTTGCTTTTGTTATTAATTGCCTTATATAATTGGCTGCTCCCATGTTAGGGGCATAGATATTTACAATTGTTAGATCTTCTTGTTGGACAGACCCTTTAAGTAGGATATAGTGTCCTTCCTCATCTCTTATTACAGTCTGGTTTAAAATCTAATTTGTCTGATAAAAGGATTGCCACCCCAGCTTTCTTTTGATGTCCATTAGCATGGTAAATGGTTTTCCATCCCCTCACTTTCAATCTGGAGGTGTCTTTGGGTCTAAAATGAGTCTCTTGCAGACAGCATATCGATGGGTCTTGTTTTTTAATCCAATCTGATAACCTGTGTCTTTTGATTGGGGCATTGAGCCCATTTACATTCAGGGTAACTATTGAAAGATAGGAATTTAGTGCCATTGTATTGGCTGTAAGGTGACTGTTACTGTATATTGTCTGTGTTCCTTTCTGGTCTATGTTGTTTTTAGGCTCTCTCTTTGCTTAGAGGACCCCTTTCAATATTTCTTGTAGGGCTGGTTTCATGTTTGCAAATTCCTTTAGTTTTTGTTTGTCCTGGAAGCTTTTTATCTCTCCTTCTATTTTCAATGACAGCCTAGCTGGGTATAGTATTCTTGGCTGCATATTTTTCTCATTTAGTGCTCTGAATATATCATGCCAATCCTTTCTGGCCTGCCGGGTCTCTGTGGATAGGTCTGTTGCCAGTCTAATGTTTCTACCATTGTAGGTTACATATCTCTTGTCCTGAGCTGCTTTCAGGATTTTCTCTTTGTCTCTGAGACTCGTAAGTTTTACTATTAGATGTCGGGGTGTTGACCTATTTTTATTGATTATGAGAGGGGTTCTCTGTGCCTCCTGGATTTTGATGCCTGTTTCCTTCCCCAAATTAGGGAAGTTCTCTGCTATAATTTGCTCCAATATACCTTCTGCCCCTCTCTCTCTTTCTTCTTCTTCTGGGATCCCAATTATTCTAATGTTGTTTTGTCATATGGTATCACTTATCTCTCGAATTCTGCCCTCGTGATCCAGTATTTGTTTATCTCTCTTTTTCTCAGCTTCTTTATTTTCCATCATTTGATCTTCCATATCACTGATTCTCTCTTCTGCCTCATTTATCCTAGCAGTTAGCGCCCCCACTTTTGATTGCACCTCATTAATAGCCTTTTTGATTTCGACTTGGTTAGATTTTAGTTCTTTTATTTCTCCAGAAAGGGTTTCTCTGATAACTTCCATGCTTTTTTCAAGCCCAGCTAGTATCTTTAAAGTGATGATTCTGAACTCTAGATCTGACATCGTACTAATGTCCGTATTGAGTAGGTCCCTGGCAGTCGGTACTACCTCTTGTTCTTTTTGTTGAGGTGATTTTTTCTGTCTTGTCATTTTGTCCAGAGGAGAATAGGTGAATGAGAGAACAAAATACTAACAGGGTAACAACGTCCCCAGAAAATATACTCTAAACAAATCAGAAAAGACCTGAAGCCGGGGGAAAAGAAAGGGAAAGAGAGAAAAAAGAAAAAGAAAAAAAAAAGAAAAAGATAAAAACAAACAAAAACAGACCAAAACAAAAAAAAAAAAAACAGAATATGATCAAATATGATCAGGCTGGTGCATAGATCAGTGCCACTCACTAGATTTTGGGTGTATTTTGGTCTGTTAGAAGGAAGTGCCTCCCAAAATTTTAAAGAAAGAAAAACTTATATATGTACAAAAATAAGGGTTGATATGATGAAGGGATGGAATATGACTCTAAAGATGAAAATTATAAAAAATTTTATAAAAGGAATTGATAAGAAGTTGTTTGAAAAAAGAAAGGAGAGGATTTAAAAAAAAAAAAGAAAAAAAGGGGGAGAGAATGTGATCAGGCAGGAGACTAGAACAAAGCCACACACTAGAGATTTAGGGTATATTTTGATCTGTTAGAAGAAACTGTATCTCAAAATTTTAAAGAGAGAACAACTTATATATATATGCCAAAAATAAGGGTAACTACTATGAAGGGATAGAATATGACTCTAAAAATGAAAAATAAAAATATTTTTTAAAAAAGGGATTGATAAGATGTTGGTTGAACAAGGGAAAAAGAAAAATTAAAAAAAAAAAAAGACAGTTAAAAAAATTAACTTTGAAAGACTACAGAATCATGGTAAAAAAGCCATGGATTCTATGTGCAGTATTCCCCTAGCACTGGAGTTCTGCTGTTCTCATTGATCGGTAAACTTGGTCTTGGCTGGCTGTTCTTGCTGATCTTCTGGGGGAGGGTCCTGTTGCTGTGGTTCCCAAATGTCTTTGCTGGAGGCAGAATTGCCCCGCCCTTGCCGGGTCCGGGCCAAGTAATCTGCTGGGGTTTGCTCTCGGGAGCTTTTGTTCCCTGCAAGCTTTCAGTACAGCTTTGGAGGAGGAGAGTGAAAATGTCGGCCTCCCAATCTCTGCCCCGGAGGAACCGAGAACTCGGGGCCCCGCTCCTCCTTGCGCCCCCAGAGAAAAGCAGTCAGTCACTCCCATCTCCCCGGTCTCCGTCCGCACTCCGTGTTCACCCAGCCTGTGACTGAGCATTTCTATCTCTGGCACCTGACCCTGTGTGGAGTCTCCAAACCCAGCAGATCCCTGCGGTGCGCTCCCGCGCTGCTCCTCCCGGGGGAGGAAGGGGAGTCTCCCCGGATCTGCCGCTTGTTGGGTCCCTGCTGGAGGAGCAGTGGCCCGACTGTGCCCCGGGTCATGGTCTATGGCAACCCCGAGCTGAGAGCCCGCTCCTCGGCTCCATCTCTGCAGCCGGCTTCCCCGCTCTGATACCTGGGAGCTCTGCCGCACTCAGGCACCCCCAGTCTTTCTGTGACCCTGAGGGTCCTGAGACCACACTGTCCCGCGAGGGTTCCACCCCTTGCTTAGCCACTGGAGTGACCTCCCTCAGCGGAGCCGACCTCTAAAAGTTCGGATTTTGTGCTCCGCGGCTCTATCACTTGCCAGAAGCAGCTGACGGAGGCCCCCTCCCCCGCCGTCTATCCTCCCAAATATCACCTCGGATTCACTTCTCCACACGTCCTACCTTCCAGAAAGTGGTCGCTTTTCTGTTCAGAGGGTTGTTGCTATTCTTTTCTTCGATCTCCTGTTGAGTTTGTAGGTGTTCAGAATGGTTTGATCCCTATCCAGCTGAATTCCTGAGACCAGACGAAATCCAGGTCTCCTACTCCTCCGCCATCTTGCTCCGCCCACCGTCACTGATGTATCTTAAGGGTCTAGAAGAGTGACTGGGACATAACAGATGCTCAATAAATATTTGCTGAATAGCTAACAGATGAATGGAATAATCAACACAGCTTGTACATAGGAAAGAACAACCATGAAAAAATTCTTCATTCAGAAAGGGTGTTATTTTTAAATGATTTTCTAATAATATTGTTTTGCTCATTTTTCTCTCATTTGGTAAGAATGAATATAGAGAGATAAATTTTAGACGAAACTCTTATCAGGAACAGTATGTAGTAAATGCTTTCTCCTGGCTTTTTTTTCTTTCATTTAGTTCTCTGAATTTTTTTCAGTAGATTATTCTAAGTTTGAATTTGAATTATATTTATGTCTTGGGAACTGGTCCTTATATACAAGTAATCAAAGAAAATGTTGAACATGCAATTTTTTAAATAAAACAGGATTAACAATGTAAAGGATTATGAAAAATGTCTTCAGAATGAGCAAACTGAGAGACAGAAGAGGTGGTATCAACATATATTATCAAATTTGTTTGGTAGAATATGTTCAGAATTAATTGAAAAGTAAACTAATCTTCTATACTAAAATTTGTGCCAGAAATTTTCATTTCTTCATTTATTAGTATAAATTAGTCCATATTAGGAATATGCACTCCTCTCTGAGCTATAGACCCATCTTTCTAACAATAAATATTTCCATCTGGATATATCACCATGTCTCAATTTCAAGCTCTCTGATCCTGAACCCATCATCTTCACCTCAAACTGCATTCTCATCCAGTGTTCCCTATTTTGGTGACCATAATTACCAACCTCTCCAGTTGTACAAACCTGCCTAACACCTTCTGCCTCATCTGTTATCTCAAGTTTATTGCTAAACTGTTGAAATTATTTCTTAAATATATCTTAAAGGTTTCTCCTTCTTTCCATCTTAGGTGCAAACACTTTAGTCCAAACTACCATAATCTATCCTTTGAACTACTGGTCCACCAGTATCCATTCTAGCTTCTCCTCCAAACCATTCTCCAAAGTGCATGGAAAGTGATTTTTTAAATTTAACTAAAAATCTGATCATATCGCTTATCTGCTCAAACCCATAAATGGCTTCTCTCTTTTTTTTTAAGATCTATTTATTTGAGTGAGAGAGAGAGAGAGAACTGGCACACGTGCCAGTGGGGGAAGGGCAGAGGGAGAGGAAGAGAGAGAATCCTCAAGCACTCCCCACTGAGCACAGAGCCAGACGAGGGACTCTATCCCAGGACCCTGAGATCATGACCTGAACTGAAATCAAGAGTTGGCCACTTAACTGACTGAGTCACCCAGGTGCCCCGGGCTTCTTTTTGTAAGATAAAGATAAAAAGGCTTCAGATGGCCTATACAGCCCTACAGGATTTTGCAGTGCTTATGTCTCCAACTATAGCCAGCCATATTCTCCTCCTCCATCCCTGTGCTCCAACCACAGTTCCTTCAATATGCGCATGCTTTGTCCCACCCCAGAGGTTGCCACATGCAATTCCTTCAACCTGGAATGTTCCTCCTTGCAACTACTGACCCACACCTTTGATTAGTTAATACCAATGTAATTCTGCAGATCTCAACACCCTCCATCTCTTTGACCACCAGACTTTCATTATGCATTCAAATAGCATCCAGGGCTTTTATTTCATGGAAGTTACCATCTTTTGTAATTAATAGTTTCTGACTCGCTCATCATTTGTACCTAGCAAATAGTATCTGATACTTACGAGAGATTCAATATCCAATTTTTAATGGATAAGTAAATATTTTACTAGCTAATAATTCAAGATTTTATTTTAGCATTGTTACTAAAAACATGGATGAACTAAATGTAGATTAAGAATATATTTTTAGAAAGATGTAAACGTGTTGGTATTATTTACATCACATACATGACATATGTGATCAGTAATATATGAGAGAACAGCTTCATCAGAAGCAAGAAAGTTAAGAACAGCAAGAAAAAGGGGTTCATCAGGATCCAAAGCTGCACAGAAGAAACTGCAAGAGATGAAGGCTGAGATTACTGGATCTAGCAAGAAGAAAGCCATTGGTTACCTTGGCAATTAGTTACTTGATTTTGTGTGAAATTGGTTACTAATTCTGTGTGAAAGCCAGATTACGGAAGATTGAGGAGTGAATGGAAATAGAGATAACATTCCTCTTCCAAGGATCTTAACATCTGATTATGCTGTTTCTTGGGCCATGCAGAAGTTAATTTTTGATTGGGTCTGTGCTGTGTGATTGGATCTACACAAAAGCAACAATTTCAGATGAGAAAAAAATTCAGGTTCCAATTCACAATGACTCATAAAGATGAAAGCTTGACTGCAGGACTGGATCCACAGCATATCAGATTACCAGATCTTCAAGCCAATTGATTCTGCTGAGATATGTGTATAGGTGTGTGTGTGTGTGTGTGTGTGCGTGCGCGCGCATGCCTTTTTTTTCTTAACAAAGAAGCTTCCTAAAATTAAAAAAAGTTTCAAAAAATCACTACATTTTTTAGGATGGGTTTTATGCAAGAGCCCTGGAAAGAAAATACACTTTATCAGAAATGTATCAATTATCTCTAATGAAAGAGTATTCAACATAGGGGTGCCTGGGTGGCTCAGTTGGTTGAGCAGCTGACTCTTGATTTCAGTTCAGGTCATGATCTTGGGGTCCTGGGATTGAGCCCCATGTCTGGCTCTGTTCTCAGAGGGGAGTCTTCTTGAGGATTCTCTTTTTCCCTCTCCCTCTGCCCCTCCCACCCCCGCTCACGAGCACACGCACGTGGGCTCTCTCTCTCTCAAATAAATAAATAAATCTTAAAAAAAAAAGATTACTCAACATAGTTCAGAAGTAACACATTTGTGAGGGGAAAAAAGCAAATTAAATGTGTAACTTATGCTAAATAACAATCTTCACAAGAAAATTAAGATGAAGTAAAATTCTCAATTTGTTGCTCTTTTCAGCATATTTTCTTTTTTTAAGATTTTATTTATTTGAGAAAGAGCATGAGCAGAGGGGAGGGGCAAAGGGAGAGGGAGAAGCCGACTCCCTGCTGAGCAGGGAGTCCCACACAGGGCTGGATCCCAGGACCCCAGATCATGACCTGAGCAAAAGGCAGACGCCAAACCGATTGAGCCACCCAGGTTCCCCTCAGCATATTTTCAAGAAATTAAGCTCACAGAGTCTCTCTCTACTTTGAGACAATGTTTTCCACTAACTCAACCTCTCACTCCCCCTCTCAATATTCAATTTACAAGAGTAACAGTTGTGAGATGCACTTGATCCTAATATTAATGCCAGACCTCCAAGATAAGAGAGAGAGAAGTCTGGATACACACAACTTAGTTTCAGAAATAATTACTGACTCCTATATCACTGTGTTATTCAACATGTCTAACTTTAGCATAAAGTCACTTCAGTAGCAGGTAATGTTTGGATACTGATGCTCTCCCCCTCGGCATGTGATGGCCTACTGAGTTCTCTTCAACTTGAGAAGGCTCTTTCATCATGAAATTTCTGGCAAACAAGAACTGTACATTACTAGTATTATAAGGTACACAAGCCAAGATTGGCCTAATGTTTTTAAGTGGGGTCTCTGCCATGATTTAACAATAAAGGAAAACTTTATTCAAGAACAAGCTTCAATGGGAAGATAAAATTTGATAAAATGAAGAAATAAATGATTTTATGCCTGAACTGAGTGCAGTATACTTCCATGAGTACACCTGAAGAAGTTCAAACTTCCCTAGCACACACAAAGTCTGGATTCAGTTGGGGGTGTGTGGAAGGGAGGTAGACAAATCATAAAGCAGAAGATTTTTTATTTTATAATGAAATCATCCCTTTGATCTCATCTCCTTCTATCCATGTGTCATTGAAATCAGTGATTTTTCTAAGGGAGCCACCCTATGGGGTATTTTGGATATTTTTTGGTGGCATTTTTTGTTGTAACAATGACTTGGGGGCCCTCTGGGCTCAAAGATAGGCCCAAAGACTCACACCATTGAATTTTCAACAACCCCCTGGACATTCATGTAAGTGAAAATATGTGTAAATATTCTGAGCAAAGAAGCTAAATTTATGTTTTACATGTAAACATAAGGGCCTTGAAATATCATGGCCTGCTGGGTGGCAATAAAGTCCTCAGCACTGACGATGCACTTTTTAAATACCATTCTCCACTAAAAAGAATCAATGCTCCTTGGAGAAATGGTTGATTCTATATATAGTACATGAAAAGTATAAGATAAAACTGGAATACGTTGCCATACCAAAAATCAAGGATTCTGTCAAAGACTACTGGAGTCACATTAAAAGTCTCAGGAACCAACTTGCAGAGGCTCTCACTGGCCAAAGACAGGCCTTGAGAATCAATAGGAATGATAATTATAGTGGATGAAAACACATCAATTATGTTCAAATCCACAAGTTTACAATAATTCAAAAATCATTAGTCACCTCTGAAAGATGCTGGAAGCTCAAATCATTAGTTTTAAAACCTATAAATAAATTTGAAAATAGAATACTTCCCCTGCCTTTCTTATATATACCTGAGGGCAAACAAGTAGATAGCAAAGGAAGCTTTCTCTTTATAGAAGTATTTCAGCTATTAAATGAAGCAGGGACGGTAGAATTAGAATGCCACCATTTTGTGACATGGACATGTGACATGACTAAGGAAATAATAGATTTAAGAAATAATTATCAATGGCTGCTATAATCATGGAGAAGCAACCAGATTATGTGCCTTTTGGTAGAAGTTTATAGTACTTATAAAGTATTTTTGCCAAAATATCAAACTTGAATCACATCCAGACTCTAGATCTAAATAATAAATTACAAGAAATACAGGTGACAGAGAAAAATGTTAACTGTCATCATGAAGAAGCATTCTGCGAAGCTCAGACTTCAGAAAACTCCAGAACTAACAATCCCATTCCTGCAACAAATAAATTGAAAAGAGAAAGAAAGAAAAAAAGAAAGAAAGAAAGAAAGAAAGAAAGAAAGAAAGAAAGAAAGAAAGAAAGAAGAAAGAAAGAAAGAAAGAAAGAAAGAAAGAAAGAAAGAAAGAAAGAAAGAAAGAAAGAAAGAAAGAAAGAAAGAAAGAAGGAAGGAAGGAAAGAAAGAAAGAAAGGAAGAAAAAAAGGAAGAAGAAAGAAAGGAATCTATAGATTAGAAGAGACACAAATTGGGGTGCCTGGCTGGCTCAGTCAGTAGAGCAAGTGACTCTGGATCTCACGGTTGTGAGTTTGAGCCCCACATTGGGTGTACAGATTACTTAAAAATAAAATATTTAAAAAATAAATAAATAAAATATAAAAGAGACACAAGAGACTGGTATCAATATCAACAAATTTCAATGTGTTGACATTATTTTCACCCTTATTCAAATAAACAAATTAATAAAAATGATATGTGTAGAAATTGGGAAAGACTCCATTATAGACTGAATTGTGTCCCCCCAAAATTCATATGTTAAATCTTTGACCGTCAGTATCTCAGAATGTGACTGTATTTGAAGATAGGGCATGTAGAGAAGTGATTAAGTTAAAATGAGGCTGTTGGAGTGGGTCCTAATCCAATCTGACTAGTGTCCTTATGAGAAGAGGGAATTTGAACACACAAAAGAGATTACCAGGGACTTACATGCACACAGGATGAATATGAGAAGAAGCAGCAGGAATGTGACCATCTGCAAACCTAGGAGAGAGACCTCAGGAGAAACCAAGCTGAGAAAATAAATTTCTATTGTTTAAGCCAACTAGTCTATAGTATTGTTTTATGGCAGCCTTGGAAAACTAATATAGATGCTAAAATGTCCACTGTTCAATTAAACTTAAATAAATATGGGAGGGGCGCCTGGGTGGCTCAGTTGGTTGAGCATCTGCCTTCAGCTCAGGTCGTGATCTTGGGATCCTGGGATCAAGCCCTCCCTGGGACTCCCTGCTGAACAGGGAGTCTGCTTCTCCCTCTCCCTCTGCCCCTCCCCCCTGCTGTGCACTCTCTCTCTCTCTCAAATAAATAAACAAAATCTTCTTTTAAAAAAAGGGAAGAAATAAATATGGGAATATAGAAAGAGATATACTATGAATCCTGAAGCATAAATCTCAACTGATGAAATGGAGAGAATCAAGTCTCCTGATGGGAGGTGGGTCATACAAATACAAATTGATTTGTATTCACACTTTGATAGTGAGTTCATATATAGTTTCACCAACTAGAATATGAACATTTTCATTGGAAATTTGCATTATTTGTAATATTGAAACCGATTCTACTCATTCCCTTCTTTTTTTTTTTTTTTTTTAAGATTTATTTGTTTGTTTGTCAGAGAGAGAGAAAGAGAGGGAGGGAGGGAGAGCACGAACAGAGGGAATGGCAGGCAGAGGGAGAAGCAGGCTCCCTGCTGAGCAAGGAGCCCGACATGGGGCTCAATCCCAGGACCCTGGAATAATGACCTGAGCCAAAGGCAGACACTTAACTGACTGAGCCACCCAGCCACCCCTCTACTCATTCCCTTCTATTTACCTCCAAAATTCTATGCCAATTTACCATTTACTTTCTCCCTTTTCTCACTTATAAATTATCCACCCTATTAAATGGCATAGCTGTGACAATTCTAAGTTTCAGCTGCCCGCTATGTTCCCATCCACTTCATCTCTTAAATGTGTTTAAAGCATTAACAATAGGTTGTGTTTCATCCTAGAGACAGCTGGGTTTCAGGGAGAGGTAAAATGTTTCATTATCTCACCCTATTGTCCAAGACAAATGTGCTATTGTATTACATGTGAAATGTCATCTTTGAAGTCTATTAAGGGTGTGCTGTGAGGTGAACCATCTGGAAAACACAATGTAGGCTGGAAAATAATTATAAGCCAGTTCATTGCACTTTTTTTTCCAGTGAAGCCTACCATGACAGCTGCTAAAAACACTATGTAGTGTTAGGGGTAGAGGCTCTGAAGACACACAGGTTAGACCCTACCTCCAACAATGCTTAACTAGTATGCAAGTTACTTAATTTCTTTGATCCTTTTGTCTTGTCTGTAAAATTGAGAAACTGATACATTTTGCATTGGAGTTTTATGAGAGTTAAATGAAATACTTGTAAATCACTTGGAACAGGGTAGACATTAAGTATATTTCTCCTCTCTTCTTTTAAATATAGAGACGATTTCATGTTCTTTACATAGAGAATATTAGATAATCCAGTAATATTTGGAAATCAGATTAAGCAGTCCGTTGTAAAGATGTTTTGTAAATTAGTCCATCGAGTTTCCATGTGATTCTTTGAATTTCAGGGGAGAAAAGGGGTTTGGAATATCAAGTGTGAAGCTTTCTCAGGAATTCTCAGTCTGGAGTGGGTTAGGACCACCTAGATGCGCTTCCTAGGAAGGCGCTGTCCGTGGTGCTAGTAATCGCGCGTACCGCTAGCAACATTTCCCCCGCCCAAAATTCTTTCCCAGTCAACTTACTGAGTGAAGCTCACATATCTGCCTCGTGGAAGATTCTCAGACATTCGGCTAATTGGCTTTTTCTCTATCTTACCACTCTTTGTCTATGTCCCCTTCAACTAAAAACAATTTTCTTCCATCTCCTTATCAACTCCAAATAGTTTTCATTTTTTCAGACACTTTGGCCATGCTTACCACTTAAGAAGGTGGCTCAAAAATTGGCTCATGCTATCTTTTTCTGACCTTTTTGTTAAGTTTCAGAGAAATCCAAAGCTCAAATCTAGAACACAGGAAATATTTTCTGATGCATTCTTTAGAGACTCTTCATCTGGTAACTCCTCTGCATCTCCATCTTGATTTAAGTTCCCCTCTTCTTACTCCCAAAATATCCTATAGATACATCCTCAGTAAAGTTATTGCATTAAATTGAAACTCTCTATTTATTAGTTTTGAGTGCCACCAGGGAGACTTTCTTAAAAGCTAGCACCCATATCTTACTCAATTGTGGACTCCTGGAATATAGGACATACTGAGCTAAATTTTGTTGAACTAATTTAATTACTGGATCCGTTAGAAGAAAGACCCCAACAACACTCCTTTAAAAGGCAACCTGCCTTTTTACATTTGGCTGTGCACTAAATTTCAGGGTAGCTAGGCTTTCTGTTGAAGATACTCTGGACTGAGTCCATTTGCCACCACATCCACCACTATCAGTCTGATGACTCAGCCCCTCAGAGTGACTGCCAAAGAAACAATGCCATCCATTTCAAAACTCTGGCTTCCCACTGTCTCTATTTCCTCTTCCTTCTCCCATTCTGCCTATACACCTGTAATCTCCAGTACACCATGGGTGGGGACTAGCTCCAAAGACTGGTCAAAAACAGCTCATCTATGCTTTTCAACCAGAAGTAGACTTCTATTCCTCTGGCCAGACCAAGAAATGGAGCCACCATCAACAAATAAAAGGACTTTTCTTTTTCAGATAAGAGTGGAGGTTCAAATAAGAGGGAAAGATAGAGAAATTAAGAAGCTGAAAACTAAGAAATGAGATGGGGTAAGATTATCAATGCTGCCTCCTCCCCTTCCCTATCCAGGTGGATTTCAACTCTGTCTCAGTCAGTAGATCTTCATCCCTAACCACCACTTCTATGGGCTCCCCTGTCTTTGAAGAACTCTTCCTTATTCTTCAATGGATTGGGGAGGGGGAGCCCAAGCTAAGGTATGCTAGAAGAAACACGTGAGGGGCGCCTGGGTGGCTCAGTCATTAAGCGTCTGCCTTTGCCTCAGGTCGAGATCCCAGGGTCCTGGGATCGAGCGCGCATTCAGGCTCCCTGCTCAGCGGGAAGCCTGTTTCTCTCTCTCCCACTCCCCCTGCTTGTGTTCCCTCTCTCGCTGTGTCTCTCTCTGTCAAATAAATCAATAAAATCTTTAAATTTTTTTTAAAAAAAGAAACATGTGAAACAAACTCCCATTTATGAGTAAGCAAGCAATTGCCCTTCCTTAGGCACTCTTCCTCTGCACTCTGAACCAAAATTAACTTGTAAATAAGAACTGTTCCGTGTTAGAAGAAGCTCAGTCTAATGTAGTTCCTCACCAAAGCTTTCAGAGAACAGATACATAACTTGTGGTTCTCTTCCTATTTTAATCGAACATCAGCTGCAATTTTTTAAATCTTTAAAGCAATACATATGTTAATTCAAACACCTAGGAAGATTGGGAAGAAAGGCAATTGGCCTTTAAATCTTCAGAAGAGGATTTAATGACAGGTTCAGCCTGTTTAATGACAGGCCCAGCACCACACCCCTGTTTTATTATGCTTCATTATTACTGCATAAATTTCCTTTATTACTCATGATAAATAAAAATCAAATACTTGCGAAGTGGGTTTAAATAGGTAAGAGTGCAAACAAAAATAATACTATTCAAATATCATGAAACTGGAATCTCAGATTCTTAAAATACATATTTATATTTTTTAAAAGTCTCACATGTACCAGGTTGCCATTGTCATTCCCAAACTAGGTTTGTTTTTTGGAGTTGTGTGTGTGTGTGTGTGTGTGTGTGTGTGTATCCATTATTTAAAGATGAAAAGAATAAAAAACACATTCAAAACAGGATTCTCAGGATTTTTCACTGTGACTGATTTTTGACTAATTCAACTAAGAAGACACACCCAAAAGAAAATTGCTAAGGTTGATGCAAGATGTGAAGCTAGTGAAGTTCAAGTACTCCCTGGGGATGAATTTAACCTGCATGACAGGTGCAAAAATGTCACTTTCAGAAATCTTAGGGGAGACGAAGTTATTTTGAATGCCTCTTAGCCAGTCGTTCAATTGCACAAGGAACGACTAACGTCTCCAGAGTGAAACCAGCTGGCACGGGGGCTGAAGGAATAGAAATCCTCTGCTCCGCCTGCTGGAGGGAGGGGATTAGGAGCTGACTGCATTAATTCAACTTTTCCAAAACCTTAGCTAAGGCCTTGCAGGACACTGGGCCAGCAGGACAGCAAGCTCCGCACGCCCGGTGTCTGGCGCATGCGTCCCAGCACAGTCCGGGCTGGCTTCCCCCTCGCCCGCCCCTACCTCGTCGGCTGTAACGTCATCTGCGGGCCAGGCCTCCCGGCCAGCGGAGTGGGAAGTGCCAGCGCCGGCCGGCCGGACAGAGGGCGGAGCCTAAGGGGGTGGGGAATGCCCTGCCCGGCCGCCCAGCGTGAAACGGATTCATTCCCAGCCGGCTCTCCATCTAGCCGGAGCGAGGCTTCGCAGTGGGAACGCTGCGACGCGCCCGCGCTCGGCGGCCGGAGGCGCCCTGCGCTCGGCTGCGGCCACGCGAGGCGCTTTTTCCCGGGAGTGAGCCGGGAAAAGCCCGGTTTAACCACGAGTGGCACGGCATTGCAAGGACCTCCAAGGCGACAGAAGGACGGCGAAAGAGGGCTGAAGCTGACCTGAACTTTCCCACGGAGGGGAGACGGCGCCTAGGCGAGGTGGGGAACAAGGGAGTGTGGCGACGCTCACGGCCAGCGGTGGATTATCCCGGTCAGTCTGCGTCTGCGGCCTGCGAAATGCGCGAGGAGGACAAGGGCATGCTCGGTGGTGGTGGCGACGACGCGGGCCTGGCCAACGCCTCGGCGCAGGGGCAAGTGGAGACCGTGCGGCAGCTCCTGGAAACCGGTGCGGATCCCAACGGAGTCAACCGCTTCGGGAGGCGGCCGATCCAGGTAGCTGGGGCCCTGGGGCCTCGCCGGCAGGGGGCGCATGAACAAAGGGGAGCGGCCTCCGTGGGACGCGGCTGGGACCGAGATCTTCACCAACGTACCTGTGTCTCTCTTCCTTGAGGTGTGGAGCCCAGGTGTAAAGCAGGTTCTCCCCCACCAAGGATCCTAAAGAAAGGGATTGAAAAAAACCACTACTTCAGTTTGGTTTTCTTTTTAGTAGTGGAAAAAATGTCAATATTCCCTCTCCCGTCTTGTGATCACAGATGCAAGGGATAAATTCAATTGGGGGGAGAAGGAGGGTTATTTGGGGAGGAAAATTTTTGTCTGTCTTTCAATAAATATCGATCAACTTTCATTGATAGAGATAATTAAATGACAAAATTACACAATCTGGATTAGATTTGAGGAATCATGCAGAATCATAGTGCATGAAAAAAATTACCGTGCACTTCTAGGCTGCAATATGAAATTCTCTTATTCTTTTCTCATAGAGGCAAACTGAATACAAAGAGATAAGCCAGGATTCCTTGACCACAGAACTTAATTCCTTTTATGTTATCAGTGTCTCTTGAGTGTTACATAAGAAAAAATATGCTTCCATAGATTTTTGTTTAATTATACAGTGATTAGATTACAAAAGCATGCTTGCAGCAATTTTTAGGTCCTTTTTAAATGGCAGAGGGTCTACATAAATAATTCCCCTCTTCATTGTTAAAATCCTTTATTCAGTATGTTTATGAATCCCTTTAATTAGTACTGATTTTTTTTAATTCCTTTAAAATCCAAGGTAATGTTTTGTGCTTTATTGTTGACTATAATGGTTAGTATTCATCTCAGTGTCACGTTCTAGAACCAAGCTGTTATTAAGGAATCTTATTAATTGTGTAGATTTTTAAAGAAATATATGTTCATTCCTTTTGCATTCTTAGAAAAGTGTTACAAGAAGTGAGGGATAGCTTGGGGCGCCTGGGTGGCTCAGTCGATTAAGCATCTGCCTTCCCCTGGGATCATGATCTTAGGGTCCTGAGATCAAGCCCTGCCTCCAGCTCCCTGCTCAGCGGGGAGTCTGCTTCTTCCTCTCCCTCTGCCTCTCCTGCCTCCCCTGCTTGTGTGTGTGCACGCACCATGCGTGCGCTCTCAAATAAGGGGATAAAATCTTTAAAAAAAGAAAAGAAAAAGAAATGAGGGATAGTTTAAAGCAACAAAAATATTGTAGTTATTAAAGACTTCAAATGATATTAATAATTTTAAAAGAGATTTTAATTGTAGTTTTAATTCATCATTTTCGGAGATACTAAGAACCACTTTTTTTTTCCCTCTATATATGAAATATCTGACATACATCACTAGTGGAAATGATAACATATCATGGTTTTTAAGGGAGGAAATGGATGTTTCTAATATTCATGAAACAAAAAGTACTGTCTTTCAATTACATGGTACATTTTAAAATACATAAACTCACAAGAATAAAGAACTCCGTTTTGGATATTTAGTTATCAAAAACTGTTTTATTGTTAAAATAAGAAAGTAAATGCTTGTATAATGTACATGTACACAAGTGGACACTACAGGCTTACAGCTCCAAAACATCTTTTTTCTAAATTATGTATTGCTCTGATTTGACTAACATCCGAGCTCTTTTTTACATAGCAAATTATTTACTATCTAACATTATAAAATCCTGTTACATTATAAAATCCTGTACAATGTAAATATAGTGTTTATGTTACATTAAATATATTACCCTTTAAACTTTATCCCTTACCTATAATGTAAACTTAAAATATTAAAAATGGTAAATCACTTGTTAAAAAAATAACTTGTTTTCATCATCTTATAAGGCTAGACGTGACATTACTTTTTCCCCTCTATCTCCAATTTTGGCTCAAACTGTCAGACTATATTCAGTTCATGAGCGCAAACATATATGACAATGAAATGTAAAAGCCTCCCACAGGGGATATAAGAGGAAAACTAAACAACTTAAAACATTATTTCTGGGGCGCCTGGGTGGCTCAATCATTAAGCATCCGCCTTCAGCTCAGGTCATGGTCCCGGAGTTCTGGGATTGAGCTCCAAATCGGGCTCCCTGCTCCGCAGGAAGCCTGCTTCTCCCTCTCCCACTCCCCCTGCTTTTGTTCCCTCTCTGGCTGTCTCTCTCTGTCAAATAAATAAACTCTTAAAAAAATAAAAAATAAAACATTATTTGTCCTCTAAAGCATTTCTCTCTTAAAAATATCAGCTGACTGCCTAGTAAATATTTTTAGATCCGGATTATGGCTGAGGTGGGAGAGGCGTCAAGGGAAATAATCTAAGACTTTAAAAGCTTTTCGACGTAACTCTGCCCATAAATCATTTAACAAAATAGATTCCCATGTTCCAACAGAAATCAAAATTTTCTTTTTCGCACAACGACTATTAGAGCTTTATTATCAGCTCTTTCTTGTCTCCGCATGTTTGGAGAATAAAATGCAACCCAATTAGGACTGAGTAGAGTTATAACAGGGGAGAGGGGGGAGGGTGTTGGGATTGCATCAGCAAACGAAGCATAACCAGACTCCTGAGACTTGTAAGCTCCCCTGCGTTAGGTGGATACTTCATGAATAGGTATTTCTTTGAAACGGTTCTACCTGTCCCGGCCCAGGCCTGCATCTTGCTGCCCTGACCACCGCCGCCCTGACCACTCTGCTCTCTCCGGCAGGTCATGATGATGGGCAGCACCCGCGTGGCCGAGCTGCTGCTGTGCCACGGCGCGGAGCCCAACTGCGCCGACCCTACCACCCTCACCCGACCTGTGCACGACGCGGCCCGGGAGGGCTTCCTGGACACGCTCGTGCTGCTGCACCGAGCCGGCGCGCGGCTGGACGTGCGCGATGCCTGGGGCCGCCTGCCCGTGGACCTGGCTGAGGAGCGGGGCCACCGCGCTGTCGCCGGGTACCTGCGCGCAGCTGCAGGAGACTGATGGCAGGTACCCCCAGCCGCCCACAACGACACTTCTTTTCTCCCCTGTTCCCCAGCCCCAACTTAGTTCAAGGGAGGCTACAAATGTGGAGCGGCGGAAAGCCTGAAAGCCTTCCAGGAGACTTGACTCACCGTGGGGGAGGAGAAGCGGACCATGAATGAATACATTTTTTTTTCTTTCTTCTTTTCCCCTGGATCCCGCCCTCACACTCACGGTGCAGCCAAACGCAGAGGTGGTGCAAATGGATTTCCAGAGAGATTTAGGAGCTGAACGTGAAGCTCCCGGGTGTCGTTTCCTTTCAGGGTTTTCTGGCAAAAAGCGGCCTATAAAGTCCCTAACGACCCCAGGTGTCTGCCAAACTTCACTGGAAAGACGCTGGCGGCACAGTGGGAGGCGGCGATGGTTGGCATTTGAGCAGGAGGCAGATGGCACGTTTGCCCTCTGACCTTGAAGGAGCATATCGGCAGCCCCTATGCTGGGTTTGAGGCGCCGGGGGCTAGAAGGAAACCTCTGAAGACTGAGGAGACGACAACGATGCCAAAGACGAGTTCGACAGTAGAGGGCATCAGCAGGTGCCCAAGGCTTTATAGGCTGTGTGTTGCCACCCAAGTCACCTGCGAAGCCCTGGGAACTTGCGCCCAGTTCCACCGGATAGTGACGGGAAAGGAGGATGCGAGAGCCACCTTGAATTTGCCCACAGGTTCTACGATCCCTGGGTCAAGACGACACAGAACAGCTCCCGGAGAGGGGCAGGTGCTTGCTGTTTGTTATTCAGTCGAGGGGAGATTCTTGGGGAGTTCCAGAAGTCAGCGCGCAGGATGACGTGGTGGATTGTAGGGAGAGCAACTGTCGCGATTAACTGTAAGGACTTGCTTCATCTATATACGATAGGATAAAGAACCCCACCCCCCCCCCGCAGATGAAAAGATTTTGTGATATTTTGTACTTTGAGTTGTTCTTCAGTAACACTCTTACTGGGGAGGCTTTAAATAACAAAGTAACTCGTGCTCCTCGGTGAGGAAGAAATACAGCTTTTAAATGAAGCTCTGTCACAGTGCTAAAGCTTAGACCCATTCATCCTTAACCTATTTATTTCTTTGTTAAATTTTCTGACCGTTTCCTTTACTAGAGTGTCTCAGGGGGTCAAACTATGAAATATTCCAAATATCTTTTAGAAAACTGAGGCACTTGCCCAGTAAATTATTTTGGGGTATTTCCCAAAGGGTTACTGAAAGAGTAAATTGAGTATAAAACTGTTTAAAATATATGATGATGGCTCGTGGAATGTCTTCATATCTGCTGAGCAAACTAAAGGTGTACTGCTTTGGGATTTAATGTCCAGTGTTGCTTGATTCCTTACAGCATTGGAACAACTGATACTTCAATGCTTTAATAAAGAAAAAACAATAGATTGGACTCAAAGATGTAGATATTTTGGTTTAAAAATGTATGATCATGGATTTACCACTAACTCCTGAGAAATGTTAAAGACTCAAAGAGGTTCACTTCTCTCACTCTTTATAATAATTATTGATAAATGATACCGACAACAATTTATAAAAAAAAAAAAAAAAACTGCTACACATACTAGGAAAAGATTTATGGGGTGTGTGTGAGAAAGAGAGTGAGAGAAACAGAAAAAAAACTAATTTGAGAGACCAAAAGAAGAGGTTTCTTTAAATTGAATTAAAAAATCTTTACTTCCCCATCAATTCCTTATACCCAAATGAATACATTACTGGGGAAAGTTAGTTGAGAATCAGAGCATTTCTTATTGGAAAAAATATGTAAGCACTTATTGACACATAACTTGTGCCAGGCATACATTAAAATATATTCATTTAATACGTAAACTGGAGAGATAGGTATCATTTCCCAGATGAGAACAAGATAGAGAAATATTAGTTGATTATTTTTTATAAGAGGGTATAATTCTTCCAATGTTCAAGACACAGTTCAAGATTCTACCAGAAGAAGAGCAAGTAGAATCGGTGATCTGGAAAAATGATAGAAGTCATCTGAAGAAGCACTTCTGTGGACTGCCTTATGTAGAAAATGCAAAAGTCAGTGTCACTTAAAATAGAAGAGGTCTGGGGCGCCTGACTGGCTCAGTTGGTAGATAGAGCATCTGACTCTTGATCTTGGGGTCATGAGTTCAAGCCCCACATTGGGTGCAGAGATTAAAGAAATAAATAAAAATTTAAAAATAAAATAAAAGAGATCTGCTTTCATGTATATGTTAGCAGCTAATTACAACCTAATTCTGACATCCTAAGTTTTCTTTTTTCTTTTAAGATTTTATTTATTTATTTGACAGAGACGTAGCGAGAGAGGGATCACAAGCAGGGGGAGTGGGAGAGGGAGAAGCAGGCTTCCCGCTGAGCAGGGAGCCCGACGTGGGGCTCGATCCCAGGACCCTGGGATCATGACCCGAGCCGAAGGCAGACGCTTAATGACTGAGCCACCCAGGTGCCCCTGACATCCTAAGTTTTTATTATTAACAACCTATTGAGTCATTCTATGAAAACTTGAATAATTTGGGGCTTGGTATAATTTCACAGTGTTCAGTTAACTAAGCTACAAATAGATATGAACATAGAGATGATAGATGATAGAACATATGTAAGAAAATAAGAAAATACAATTTTAAGTTTAAAAATTATTTGAAGGAGCAACAATAGTTGTGTCACAATACTTTCCATGATCTTCTCCTGTCCTATTTATAATGCCAGGGAAGGAAAGGAAAGGAAGGAAGGAAAGAGGGAAGGAAGGAAAGAGAAGTTAGGACCTGATTGGAAAAATGGAAGACCTGGGTCCCAGTACTGGTTCTCCAACTACATGACCTGAGTCCTGTGACTTTGATTAGCCTCATTCCCCTCATCTATAAAAGGTGGGAATTAGACTAGATAACTCCAAAGCTCCCTACCATCACTAAAGCTTTACCCCTTTATGAATTTGTGGCATATATGAATGTAGTGGGGTCTTACATTTTATTAGTAATAATTGTGCCATACTAAGAGTCAAGGAAAGATACATAGAAGAATAGAGAGGAAAGACATATTTTAAAATTCTGGAGCCTTGGGAGGGAAAAAAATCTTTATTAAGCACCACCTCCACCAGTTAGTTGAAAAATTACAGACAAATTTGCGAGACAAATTTGCGAGAACTAGGAGCAGAAAAGATGCTTTCCAAATTAATAGTTTAAATGTTCAGGTCTTTTTCATTTTGTTTTACCTCATTTTCCCTGTTGCTTTTTGCATTTCTCTTAATGCCACTCAAAGCCACTAGAGGAATTAGTTTCTTAAAGTGAGATAAGCAAGTAGACCAAATAGATTTATAAAGTAATGCTGAAATAGGCATTGCAAACTAATGTAAGTGTTCTGAAAGAAAAAGTGGTTTTAAAATGAGCACATAACAAGGGATTCTGACCTAGAATGGGTTGGTTTAGGAGTTAGAACCAAGAGAAAAGGTTGGGCTGGGGCACCTAGCTGGCTCAGTTGGTAGAGCATGTGATTCTTGATTTCTGAGTCTTGATCTTGGGGTGGTGAGTTCAAGCCCCACGCTGGGTTGTAGAGCTTACTTAAAAAGAGGGAGGGAGGGAGAGAGAGAGACAGAGAGAGAGAGAGAAGGTTGGGGATATCAGAAAGAACAAAGTGCGAAGGTGAGAAAATGCTAAAATATATAGTCATTCAAAGGTAAGTAACTCGGTAAACAGCAGTCATGGATCTTACAGACCCATTTCTAGGGGTCTGTACTTTCTGGTTTGTTTCTATTGGATTCCTTGAAACTTTAGGTCCTTAAATTTTGCCTGGGGGATAGTAGAAACCAGCTGGTTAGGGAAGACTTCTGTATCACCTAAATGTGTACCTGTCGCTATTCAGGAGGGCAGAGAAGGAGATGAAAGCAACAAAAGGAATACAAGGAGGAACAGCTTGGTGGTGTTTTGTGCAAGGTCAGTAATTCAACAGAATTAATCAAATCAAATCAAAACAAACTTATATGGTCTACATACTGATGGGATTTGCGAAATGTTCCCAGGCCTAAAATAATCAGAATCTGCTCATTCCCTACTGCCTTGGTTTTCTATAAAACTTTTCTCAAGTTCAGCTACGACAAATAGGATGGCTCCTTTCTTGCCTCTTGACTCCCCCACTCAGAAGATTTTAATATCATTCCTTGCATAAGGAAAAGAATTACTTTACTTTTAGAAATGGTAACTTTTGTAAGTCATTTATATTTATCATTTATATTTAATTATATAACTGTATAATATGTATAATGTATAATATATAATTATAAATATATACAAATTTAAGTATTTATATATATTTACTAAATTTTTAAGTTTTAATTAAATTTTAATTTAATTTAAATATTTAAATTTTATATATTTATATATTTATAATTTCTTTATTAATTTTGCCACAAATTTGCTTTGAAACAAGTGCTACTAATGAAATAATATGTAACTAGCATGGATTACATACCAAGCACACTAATATAAATCAGCATGTACATCAAAACTGAGAATCCAACTCTGATTCACTAATTTGAAGTCTGAAAGATTTTGCCGGGGGTGGGGGAAAAACCCTGAGAGATAGGTGAAGGTGACATGCTGACTCACAACCATCTACATTATAGTGGAAGTTTACAAAGGAACCCCAAACACCTGTTAATCCCTTTCCCACTCAGAAGCCCCAAGCATTAGAGTTCCAATACCTGTGTGGGTCTGAGTTGCTGGGTTCTACCACCTCTCCTAGGGCACAGGAGAAATGTCTGTAGTCCCCTGTATCTCCTCCCAACATGCCACCTAGAGTTTTAAACACTAACCTTCCCTGAAATAGTCGGTCGTCTTCTACTACTCTAATTTCTGGACTGCCTTTGATAGAGTTATCACATACAAATCTATCCAGGATTGCAGGAGCCTTTTGATCTGCTTAAATATCACCATAAACAAACAAACAAAAAATGTAATGTCATCCTCTCTCTAGAGAAAAATTAAATGACATTTCATTTTACATTCACCTCAGGTATTTATTATATCTTTAAAAAGATAGTGCTGTCCCCGCCAGTCATTGGAGACCAACAGATAGGGACATGGTTCTCAATCTTGGCTCCACATTAGAATCACCTACAGAGAGAGATGTTCTAAAATTTATATTTACTGACCATCAGGTCTACAGAATTAGCATCTCTACATTTGAGATGTCTGTGGTGGTTACTTTAAAATTTTTGTTCACGGTAAACTTTCAAGCAGTACAAAAAATAAACAAAATTAAGTAAAAATCTCCTAAAACCTCACTACCCCTCCCCATTCTCACTACCCAGAGGTAACCACTATTTTTAAATTTTTTTAATTAACCTTCCAGAAATATAGGTACATATAATTGTAAACACCTCTCCCACAGTACACATATTTGGAAAACATAAATGGGATCATACTATCCCACAACTATTTGTTTTCTTTGATTAGTAATAGATCTTAGACAACTTCCATTAGCAGGACAGATAGATGCACTTCATTTTTTTATGGCTGTATAATTTTATATTTTATGGATGAAACCCAGTTTAAAAAAGAAATCTATTGGCAAACACATAAATTATCTCCTTTTTCCTTTCTTGCTTTTTTTTTGCTACTATATATGATGCTATAAAGAATCTTTTTTGCATTCTTACATGAACTATCTGCAGAAATTTATAGGAGGGAAACTTCAAGGGTTAAGAATATCTCTCTCTCTCGGGCGCCTGGGTGGCTCAGTTGGTTAAGCGACTGCCTTCGGCTCAGGTCATGATCCTGGAGTCCCAGGATCGAGTCCCGCATCGGGCTCCCTGCTCAGCAGGGAGTCTGCTTCTCCCTCTGACCCTCCCCCCTCTCATGTGCTCTCTCTCTCAAATAAATAAATAAAATCTTTAAAAAAAAAAAAAAAAGAATATCTCTCTCTCTCAAAAAAAAAGAATATATCTCTCTCTCACACACCCATGCACACAAAGTGTGTGTGCATATGTGTGTCTGTGTAAAATCTTTCCAAACTTATATGTGCATGTGTATATATGTGTGTCTGTATATCTTCAATATTACATATGAGTGTGTGTATATATGCACATAAATAGATATATACTTTTCATACTGGTATGAGTTATTGAGTGGAAATGCTGAGTTAAAGGGACATGTATCTTTATATATGTGTATAAACATATATCTGTATATATAAAAATACAAATATCATAAACACAAATACATGCATGCATGCATAGCATATATCTCTTTCCATACATATATATACACAGTACATATATGGTATATATATTTCCATGCATATATTTATGTATGTGTATCTTTGCATCCTTATATGAGCTATAGGAGAGGAATTGCTAAGTCAAAGGGACACGTATGTATGTTCAATTTTTATAAATAGTCTAAAGTTGCCTTCCAAAACAATCTCACCAAGTTACAATAGTGTGTGTGATTGTTTCCTGACGACTTTACCAACATTATCGCTCCTTTTTAAATTTTTGCCACACCCATAGATATGTCATGGTTTCTGTTACCTTTCTTTACTAATGAGTAAAACTGAGTATCTTTTCATATATTTTTCTGACCATTTGTATATGCTCTACTATAAGCTACCCATTGTATTCTTTGCTCATATTTCTATTGGTTTACCTTTTTGTTCATATATGTATTTATATATTTTAAAAGTTAATCTTTTGTCATATGTTCAAATGATAGTTTTAAAATCTTGCTTATGGTGACTTTTGTCTTATACCTTTGGGGTTTTCAGCTTGAACATGTGCAGCATTATGGAAGTTTCTCATGGAATTCTGATCATCAAGAGTTACCTGAGAGGAGAAACTAATATCCTGGACATTATGGGAGTGGGGGGGGCAGTGGCACAAAGCAAGTAAAATATCCTCTTCTATCTCTGCCTGTGGGATGAATTTGCTGATCCAAAATAGAAAATAATTTTCCTCCATTAAAAAACTAAGAGCTACTTTGGCTGTGAACATAACTGCTCTTAAAAATATATATATATATATTTTTGGGGGCGCCTGGGTGGCTCAGTCATTACACATCTGCCTTTGGCTCAGGTCATGATCCCAGGGTCCTGGGATCGAGCCCCGCATCGGGCTCCCTGCTCAGCGGGAAGCCTGCTTCTCCCTCTCCTGCTCCCCCTGCTTGTGTTCCCTCTCTCACTGTGTCTCTCTCTGTCAAATAAATAAATAACATCTTTAAAAAAAAATCTAAGAGAGATCTATGCCTTAAACTTATGAGTAAAAAAAAAAAACTAAGAGAGATCTAAGAGATCAGTTTTTTAGGCCAAAGGAAAAGAGCAAAGAAAAGAAATCACATTCAGTGATTCTCTATTTGCACAAATGACCCACTGATAGCTCACTCCCTATTGACTCCAGCCTTTAGTACAACAGAAAGAGCACAAGGCTTATAGTCCAAAAACCTTCTTGATGATTCCAGCCCTAGCACTTGCTGGCCATAGACTGTCCAAGATTTGAGCCCCTGTGGCTTCAGTTTTCTCACCCGTAAAATAGAAGCAGTAATCCCAAATTCAAAGGGCCACTGTACGATACAATAAGTAATACAAGTAAAAGGGTGTACACATAATAATGCTCAGGCCTTGGGCCTACATTTTTTGAAGAGCACACAGCCAAAAGTCATTTGGAATTCCAAAAGTCTTTGTAATGCCACAAATTGGTTGTTTTGCTAAAGATTCATCTACGTAATTGTATTTTGCTTACTCTACTATTAAAATTGCATAGAATTCCCCTGCATGCCACAACTTACAAAACACAGGTACTGGGCAGCAGGGGAAAACCAAGATGGGATTTAAGTTTAAATTTTAAAACTTATATTCATTGAACACAGAGCTTATTGTATAATGAATGACCTTACTTAATGCTCTTACTCAAATGGCATTCCTCTGAAGTGGGCAACTTCCCTTATCCCCAGAACAAGTCTGGGTGAAGATGAAAGGGCTACAGGTTAAGTTATATGGGTCCAATCAATACAGACAGATTCCTGAATTTAAACTTGTCTGGAAAACTGAGGCTCAGCAGACCCTAGACATAATGGGATAATATGATATTTAATATTAGGTGTCACCTTGGCTAGGTTACAGTACCAGCTGTTTTGTCAAATACCAGTCAAGATGTTGCTGGGAAGGTACTTTTAAGTATAATTAACATTTAAATCCATAGACTTTGAATAAAGCAGATTACCCTCCATAATGTGTGCAGAACTCACCAAGGCCTTAAGTGAAAAGACAGTTTTTCCAAAGAAGCAATTCTTTCTCCAGGCTGCTTGACTCAAAACTGCAGCATCAGCTCCTCCCTGGGTCTCCAGCCTCAACTATCTGTCTTGCAGATTTCAGACTTGCCAGCCCCTATAATCAGATAAGCTAGTTCCTTAGAATAAATCATACACACAGGCACACGCACACCCATCCTATTGGTTCTGTTTCTCTGGAAACAGAATTTCTCTAGAAATTTTATATAAAAATTTTCCAATTTTTCTCTGGAAACTAATAATTTCAGGAGATGTGCAACACACGTCTTCTTCCATGGTTTAGTGCCACAGCTAATCGCCTGCCTGGAAACCCTCACTCTTCCACTTCTCCAGGTTCCTTCAATAATACCATGCTGGAATCTGGCAGCTCCCTTTTTCCTCCAGGATGCTTTCTCTGAACTACCCACCCTCTAAAGTGCCCCTCCTCTGGGCCATAAAATGAAATCCCCTCATTATAATTGTATATTTTTACTAATGATATACATTATGAAGGTTTTTTTGGAGGACGGGGGGGGGGGGAGAGGGTCATTGGTGTAGTGCAAGAGAGCAGGATCTGCCTCCCATGGAGTTTACAGACTACTGTAAGAGACAAACCACAAACAAGTAAACAATTACATAGGATAATTTGTTCGCTAAATGCTATACAAAAAGGGGGAAAAAAAAAAACCCCACCATGGTGATAAGATGGGGCCTGAGAGAGGGAGAGTCTCTGAGCAGGGAAACTTGAGATCTTAAGGAGAAAGAGCTAGCCTATGAAGACCGAGAAAGGGGATTCCCTCTGGACGGAGGGGTGGCAAGTTTCTCATGGAATTCTGATCATCAAGAGTTACCTGAGAGAAGAAACTAATATCCTGGACATTATGGGAGTGGGGGGGGGGGCAGTGGCACAAAGCCCCAGCAGGGAACACGGTGTTCGGGAAATTCTGAGCGGATCCCACAGGAGAGGGGAGAGGCGCGTTTGTGAAGATCTAGATATTTAGAGTAGCTATTTAAGACTGGTACCTAAGTCTCACTTCATGCAACCGGCCTGGTCGGCGGCTAAGTCGTGCGATGAGGGGAGGGATGGAGAACGGGCAGAAGCCTGCCGCCAGCCCTGGCCTCTCCGTAGTGTACGGTGGCTTGGGCAACGCAAACCTCACTGTCTCCACGTACCGCGGAGCTTGGCACCTGATGTATAAGGCCCCGTCGGCTCTCATGCTGAGGGTCCTCTTCTGCCGCTAAACCACCAGGCCCGGGCACAAGTAGAAGCCACAGCGCGGCGGGCCACCTTTAAGGTTCCGCGAAGGCTGGGCCTAGCTAGTCCCACATCCTCTGCCTCACGCCCGGCCGGCCAGGCCGCGCCTGCAGCGGGCGAGGCTCTAGATCGATCGCGACTGACTGCAGGCGGGGGAGGCCGGGGCACCGAGTCAGCGCCGCCCGCCGGAAAGCGGCGTCCTGGGCTCGACTCCCCGCCTCCGTGGAGCCAGCGAGCCCGCGTCCGAGCTCCATCCAGCCCCGCAGCCGGGGACCTGCCAGGCTGCGCTCTGGGAACTGAGCTCCTTGTCCTCAGGCCGCCTCTGTATCCTCGACTCACCCCTCCTTTATGCTGCTGCTTCCTTTCCTTCCCCCGCTTTTCCTGTGCTGAGTGGACCACGGCGGGGAAGGGGGAGGAGGAGGGAGGATGGCCGAGCAATAAAGAATCAGTGGTGTGGAAGAGAAGAGGGGCAGGAGGAGGAAGGGAGGAGCGGGGAGAGCGACCACGCGGAGGAGTCCGGCAGCGAAAGCGAAGGGTGCCGGAGCGCCGGCAGGGTGGAGGAGGAGGAGGGCTGCCGGCCGGGCATCAGGCTGCCGCAGGGAAACCGGGAAAAGCGGGGAGCAGCCCATGGGGGAGGGGAGTGCCGCGGGCGGAGGAAAGAGGAAGAAGCGTTCAGATGTTGCGCTGCGTCTCGGAGGTTAAAACCGAAAATAAAAACTGCCCGGCTTCTCCGCCCAGCCCCGCGCCCTCGGCGACGCGGGCAGCAGAGGGTGGAAGAGGTGCCCCCGACCCAGCAGGGACCCCGGGGTTGGGGTTCGGCTCCACCTACCTGGTGGGGCGGCCAGCCCGCCGCTGCGGCGGCGCCAGCGCCACTCAGTGTCCAGATGTCGCGTCGGCTGCAGGCAGCGGTTTCCTTTAATTTCGCTCGTTTCCCAAATCTAGAAGTGGAGCTTAGCGCCATTTCTTTCAAAACCGACATCCAGCCTCCTGAATGGCTGATGCAGCGCTGTGATGACCTTGCTTTTCCTTTCTTTTTCTCTTTTAAATAATCCGGTTTGGAGCGATGGAAGACCCTTAGCGAGTGGCGCGAGGAATAAAAGAAGGGGGGTTGGGGAGCCGGGGCGCGAGCAGGACTGGAAGCAGCCGCAATGCGGTGGTTCCTGCTTACGGCCGTGTCAGGTGACAAATGTTGCGAGGGGGCGGGGGCCTGGAGATGCGTTCTGGCGACAGGCCCTTGAGCTGTCACCGCGTGGGGCGCCGGCGCGGAGGGTGGGAAGGTGGGGGAGAGCGCGGATCGGGCGGGAAAGAGGAGGCGGGGGGAGGGAGGGGAACCTTGGGTGCTTGCCGCCCGCGCGCGCGCAGCCCTCGGGCTTCACCACCGGCCTTTCCCGCGCGCGCCGGGCGCAGAACGGTTCTGAGATCGGGGGGAGGTCTGGGGGCGCGCGAGCGCGCGCAGGGAACGCGGGGGCGCGCCTGCGGGGCGGGGATGGGCGGGGGGCGGTGCGTGGGTCCCAGTCGGCGATCGGGGGGCGGGCGCGGCGCTGCCTACCTCTGATGCCAAAAGGCGGCGCAGCGGTCGCGGAGCACAGAGGAGGTGGCGGCGGCGAGAGTATGGTGCGCGCGTTTTTGATCACAGTGCGGATTCGGCGCGCTGGTGGCCCGCCGCGAGTGAGGGCTTTTGTGGTGCGGATCACGCGGCCCGCGGGTGAGTGGGCAGAGCCGGGTGTGCGGGCCGCTGCGGCCCTGGTGTTAAAGCTAGTGAGGAGCCGTCGCAGACCGCAGCAGCCGCATCCTAGAAGAGCAGGTAAGAAAGGCCTCGAAAAGTCCCGGGCGCAGTCGGCCCTTGGAAGATTTTGTTTGGTATGATTTAATACAGATAAACCATCTTCCGGACCAGGATAGGAGGAGGAGGTTTCTAGGGGTGGAAGCTCTCTCCCCTCTTTCCCCATTCGGGTTACAGTTACTTAGAGGTGCGGTGCTCCGAATATCTTGAGCCCAGAGCCCCCTTCACACACCTCCTCAATCCAGTGAAACTCCGGGGAGAAGCGGGAGATTCTAACCCACCTGAGAAGTCAGTCACTCCTGAATTTCCTGGGTGGGAGTCATTAAACACACACATACACACACACACACACACATACCACATAACACACACACCCCACATAGCACACAACACACACACACACCCACACACACACAGTGAAGGTGTATTTCTAGGGCACTTTATTTCGCCCTGGAGGAAAGTATTACTAACGGTGTTGGTTTTATGTGGGCCACCTGTTTTCTCCCCTGCCAGGTCAACCCTCTCTGCTTACAGTAGGTGGAGGATGTTCCAGGGTGGGTGCTCGCACATGGTTTGACTTCCCGAAATAGTAACACTGATCGAAGGAGCAAACACTTGCTTTTGTGGTCAGTAGAGAGTTGGGCTTTGGTAGTAAGATGGAGATCTCATATTTGGAGCCCTAACAGATTCAAACTGCTCGGGATGATGCTTAGCAAAATGTTTAGCAAAAAACATATCTATTGTGGTGAGTCTGAGCAATCACAACCGATCATATTTTAATCATATCAGGCCACAATTAACACTTTTTAAAAAATGAGGCCTACTTGAAAAACAAAATCCTAGGTAGTTTTGTCCTCACATCAGACAAATCTTTACTCGGTGTAATTTCCTATGACCAGAAAAATTGAAAATCTATATTGCTACAATATGCAGAATCCTAGTTAGAATTTGGATATAAATCTAAAAGCAATTTCATGAAGCTTCATTTTTGTGACCTTACTTGGGGCATCCATTTTCCCCAGGTATAGATGTTTTGAAAAAGCAAAGGCCAGGAGAAGGGGAATTATTTTTTTATTGTAACGTTAATAGGCCTTTGTCATGTAAGTGTAAAACTGTTAAAACTACGGGTGTTTAGTTAGGTGCCTCAATTCACAAAAATTTACAAGCAGGGGGCCTGGCTGGCTCAGTCCGAAGAGCCGGCAACTCTTGATCTCGGGGTTGTAAGTTCGAGCCCCACGTTTGTGTAGAGATTACTTAAAAATAAAATCTTAAAAAATTTACAAACAACTTATAGGGTAAATACACATTTTCTTTTTCATATTATTATGAAAGTTCAGTTTTTTAAAAGAATTAGTAAGAGCTTGTAAAGGATTTCATGCTATGTTGCTGGACTTAACTTCAGTTCATTTTAAAACATTAACAAGACCCTGTTTGTTTGTTTCTTTTATGGTGCTTTATTCTGACCAGCAAACGTTTAACCACCATATGTTTTTGAATATCAGAGTTGTTACTATTACTCTCTACTTAAAGCTATTTACTTAAAGTATTAGGTTGCTTCTGGAAATCTCTAATAACAAAGTAGAAAATTTTAATCTATGTAAATATCATAATTATGTGTTTTCTATTTTAGGACTACGCAATGTAATACTGTAATTACTTTAAGTTAGATACAGTATTTTTATATTTTTATGAAATGTTAAAAATATAAAAATAATAGGCTCATGGAAAGTAGCCATTTATTTTTTGTTACTTAAGTATAAATCAATTTTCAGGACTAATATGTAAAGTTATTTAAAAATGTATTGACTAGGGGCGCCTGGGTGGCTCAGTTGGTTAAGCAGCTGCCTTCGGCTCAGGTCATGATCCTGGGGTCCTGGGATCGAGCCCCACGTCCAGCTCCCTGCTCAGCGGAGAGCCTGCTTCTCCCTCTCCCTCTGCCTGCCACTCTGCCTACTTGTGCTCTCTCTCTCTCTCTGTCAAATAAATAAATAAAATCTTTTAAAAAAATGTATTGACTATTTGAAAAGCCCAATTTTTAGTAAATATCTGGCCCAATTTTTAGTGAATATCTGAAGACAGGACACACAACTTAGGTAGAATAGAATATGTCTTAAAAAGTTGTGCAATTATCCTTTACTTGTGAAATTATACACATATGTGACATATGGAAGTATTAATTATAAGTGATGTTTGATGATATATTTCACATAAATATATATTATGCCTATGGTTATACTGACTTAAGAATATATATGGATGGTAATTATATTGGGACTAATTCAATTTCTTAAGAACCACAATGCTAAAAAATTATTTGTATGAATTACTTAATATTAATACAAATATATAAGATGTAATTATTTTTTATTTTTAAGGTTTCTGCAACTATGTTCATTATGACTTTTTATTTTTATATGACTGGAAAATGTATATAATAAAATTCCATATTACTAGTTTCTTTTTCACACATGCCTGATGAATTACATTAATTGATTTGTTACTTCTACCTTGGTGTGTTTACAAAACAGTTGTATTTTTATGACATGAAGTATTTATTTGTTTACTCCTATTTGGGAACCCTTAGGGTTTTTTATCACCTTTAACAGCATAGCGTTCTCTCAAGGTAAGCACTGTACATTAGCATAAACCATTATTCCCAACGTGTACATGATCCCCAGGTTGTATTATGTTCTAAAGAAACAGTGACACTTTCAGTAAGCAAAACGTAATATTCATTTACTTCTTTGGGGACTCTTGAATTTTAAAAAGTCCATTGTCATCCTAAGGTAGGGAGGACATAACCTTGTCTATGTTCGTAATATTTTATAAGTCTCTTTAATTACATGGAGTTCATCACTAGTAACTACCGTAGTAGAGTTAAGCTAAATCACTTTTCCAACACGTGAATGACTCCTATTAGTAAAGTGATCCAAATCATCTCAAAAATACTTTCTTAAAGGAAGGCTAAACATTTGACCCAGTATTTTTATTCTTTTTAATTTTTAATCCTTTTTGAGAAGCATAACAATCTCACTTGCCCCCTCCATACTAAAATACCTTAGGCCAGAGAATCCTTCTGTCTGCTGCAAAATCTGACTTGAGAAAAAATTTTTGTGGTGCTTTATTTCTACAGTTTAAATTATGTAAACAATGGATGTTCTTTCACTTTCTAAATATAAAATTATTGTATTGAATAGCTTTTTTAAAAAGCTACAGATATCAAAATTCTCGTTCTCACATAATGATCACTAATATTGTGTCTGTTTATTGACTAATGAGATTAATGCACTTTTTAAACACCCCACTGGCAAGGACATTGTTATTGTAGGTATGAAGAACTTTTAAAATATCCATACATTTTTGGAGGCACCTGGCTGGCTCAGTCCCTAAAGCACATGACTCTTGATCTTGGGGTCCTGAGTTCAAGCCCCACGTAGGGCATAGTGTTTACTTTAAAAATTTTTTAATCAGAAAAAAATATTCATACATTTTATTCAACTATTCTCTGTGTAGGCATCATCCAACGAAAGAAAGATTATGACAAAGATCAATAGACAGATAAATAGTAGCAAGAAATTGAAAATTGCCTTGAATTCTAACAATAAGATGTTAAATTGTGACATGAAACTATACTCTGGAATAATGGTCTGGAATATTCTGGACTCTGGAATATTATAGACAATCATTTCTGAAGAATATTTAATAGAATGTGAAATGATTACATTATAAGGTTAGGTGATTTTTCAAGATTCGAAACAGTAAACAGTTCTTATTTTTGCTTTTCCTCTTTTCCTCTCTCTGGACACACACACACATACACACCCTGTTTATGTACCAAAATACCTATAGTGCTTTCCTTAGGTTGGGGGGACTGGGATTGGTAATCTTTAATTTTTTCGTTATACTTTCCAGTTTTCCAAAGTGTGATGACCGTCAGCAGTAAAAAACATAGGTCATTTTCGAAGCCTGAAATGATCCTACGTTACGGATGAACTAGAGCCTGCTTAGCGTTAGACTGGGGGAGACAGTGAGGAAACTGAGTTGTGCAAGTATCATATATAAGAAGGTTCTTGTAAAGTCCGGAGAAAGCACGAGAGAGTTGTGACTTAAGACTAACGCACACCGTGCCTATTCACAACCTACTTCGTTTTTACCTAGACGATAAATGCATAGCTGTGTTAATTTCCCAAGTGCCTGGGCGTTAGGCCTGCTGTCACAAAACTTGCCCCCTTCTAGGAATCCCTCTCACGAGTCCTCTCCCGACCACTTCAAGCTGGGGCTCACCGCCTCCCAGAGCCGGACGGGGGTTGCAACGGGCCTCCCCAGAACCCCAGAAAGAGCCCGCCAGCAGGAAGCGAGACTCGAAGCTTTTCGGACCTCGCCTCCCCCACCTCCCGGCTGCAACCAGCCTCCAGGACCCTATCTCCTCCCCAGCCTCTCAATTCCTAGAGACGCTGCGGATTCCTGGAAATTTAATTGGCAGCTGGCGTAGGACTCTCTAGCAAGAGTTGAGAGGCATGGCCCACTGATCATCCCACTCCGCGAATGCACCCCTTCAGCTTTTAGCCGCTCCTGAGCCTCGCCCCACACCCCAACTATTTCTTCAAGTAAGATTTGATCAGAGTAACAGACCAGGGGTTACACGTAGAGCGGGAATGGGGCTTCACTAGATGGAGGAGGAAGTGGGGGCAGGCAGAGGCTGAGGTGGCCTCGTGGATTCAAGAGAGGTGCAAGGTAGGACCGAGGACGTCTCTTGGTCACCTCCCCAGCTTGGAACTAGCTAGCCTTTTTTTCTAGAGGGGAGAATCCGGGAATGGATCAGGTTGACTCCGAGACACCGTGAGGAAAGTGTCCAAAACTTGGCAGCTTATCCCTTCCGGGCCAGGTGGTGACCAAAGAGTATTGAAAAGGCCTCCTCCTCTTTGTTCCTCTGTCTGCGGTACAAGAGGGTAAGGAGCATGACCCGTAGTATTTTTCCAGTGATGAAGAAGTTGCCTCAAATTCTTCTCTCAACTGTTTTCTTCTCATACTGCAGCTTTCCTCAGGTTTGAGAACTTCCCCTCAGTTAAAAAAAAAAAAAAAAAAATGTCAGTAAGTATTAAAACAAGACCAACTTCTATGACAGTAAGCCAACCAATGGAGAAAACCTTGGGAATAAATAAAGGCTTTGTTCAGTAGGGGAAAGAAGGCCTCTATAAGGCTCTCCTCCATCCTAGAAAATGCCCACCAACTTGGGACCTGCACAGATTCACCATATCCTAATTCATGTTATTTCAATGTGTATGTACATTGACAGTTGTTGAACTTACTAAGGGTCAGTAGCATTTGTTTTTTAGAGAAAGGAAAATTGAAGAAAATCTCTGCTTCTCAGTGCAGTTATTTATTTCATGAGCCCTAGAATGATTGCTGCAACTGGGCAGACCTACATAATGAGAAAGAAGTAATAAAAGGGAAAAAAATTAAAACCATCCACCACAAGACTTAAAATTCCAGTGCCTCAGAGGTCCTTCAAAAAATAAGTTGATTTTTATTTTTTATATTGTAAGTCTTATAATGGCTCTGTTCATGAAAATATAAAAATGTTATCACAAATGACTTTTTAATTCTTGTTTGACAAGATCTCAGTTTTCCCCTTCACCTCAAAAAAAAGGGGGGGCTCAGAATAATTTAAATGGTTTCAAGCCAGTAGGAAGAAAGGTTCTGTAGGGGTTCAGAACTATATGAACAAAGATATGTAATCTCTTAAACAAACTGAAACTAATAAAATTGTGCAATCAGAGTGGTGTAAATAAATATGCCTTTACTTTCTCAATTTAAGCATGAGATTAGTGAGAAGTCGAACTAAGGCAAGGCTTATCAGGAGCATCATTACCTGAACTGCTGTTTAGAATATACATTTCTGGGGCCCATTCCCAGAAAATCTAATTCAGCATATTTGCCGTGAGTCCCAAGAATCTGCATTTTAAAAAGCGCTTGAGGGGGATTCTGTTACAGGTGGCCTTTCTGCAACACCATTTGGCAAATATGGACAGTGTTGCTTTTTAAACCTTATTTTTGCTTATTTATTTTTAAATCAAGGCCCTGGCCTTTTAGGTAAGATTTAAATTTTAGAATCAGTCAGTCACACTTTGGGTCCCAGGAAGGATACTGAGAATCTGAGTAATCAATGAAGGAGCTATTTTACTAAATAAGGGAGACTTTATTATTATGTGATCCTTCATCTGAATTGGAAGATTATCTTTTAGATGCCAGATTTTTACTATCAGAACATATTTTGGGGAGGGGGAAGGTTGTAACAGGATATACTTGTGTGTTAAAGCTTGTAGCACCAGACAGAAAATTTCCACATAAAACATTTATGATATTTTAGAAATTTTATCTTTTTGAAACACTATACGTACTTACCCCTGCTTACATACGATGAATAGTTCCAGATAGATAGATAGATAGATAGATAATAAGGGGTTTCTCTCAGTTCATTTTATTATCCAAACAGAAACCAGGCTGGTAAACATGATAATCTAAAATGATGTAAGAGAGGAAAAAAAAAACAGAGAAATGTTTCACAGGTTTAAATGGTATTTATAGATCAAGGCAAAATTGCCATAGAATGTCACCAAAAGAGCATAAAGCACTTGTGGACAAAATTATGGGGTCTCTGTATCTCTGCAAAAGCACAACGACCAGAGAGGAAATATATGTAACTAATGTAAGCTAAAAAATAATTAGCCATTCTAAGAAAAACTAAAATATTACGCCTTCCAAATTATCATTTTTCTGCCTTTCAAGTACAATTTGTCTCATGTTATACCTACTTTGCTGGTGTATTAGGGAAGCTTATGTTTTGCTTGCTTTCTTTCTTTTTTTTGAGTGCCACCATTTTCTTGCTCTGAATCTCCGAGGCTGCCAGATCCTCTGACTCAGCAACTACAACTCTTTCACTCAATTTAAAGAAACAACAGCCATCCAAAGAACGACGACTCCCCCCCAGCAAATCTTTCTCACCTGTAGAACAAATAGTGTACTTTAACTTCGGAATAATTGCTAAATGTCCATACCACATGGGACACTTGGAATTTTACTCGGTTCAGTTTACATGCTGAATAATTGAAGCTGATTATATTTCATGGAACATACGATTTTTAAAAGAAGCTTTATTGAAACTTTCTTCCAAAAGCCTACGGTCAAGTTTGCTTTCTCTATTCTTTCAAAATAATTATGAGGGGCCTAACAGTAATAGAACACATCAACTCACATCATCTCATTCAATTGTCACATTATCCTTCTGTTTTAGAGATTTTATTTTCTCGTTTTATAGACTGGAGACTGGGGTTCAGATAAGTCGTTGTATGGTCTGCCAAAAGTCATTCACCAGTAATTCACGTACAGTTGAACTGGTGTGCTTCTTGCCCCAAGTGCCCACACTTACCACCTTATAATTTTATTATATAAATATTTTTTATATTTATTTATATATATATTTTATTATATAAATATAAATATATATATATATAGTATAAATTACTTATTCCCCACTTTGACTTAAGAGCAATCAATGGGAAATCTATGCACAAGCATAAGAATCACTTAAGCATGAAGTAGAAAAGTCACTTTCTTGAAATACATGACCTGGGATTAGATTGTTTCCTTTACTTACTAGGTGTGTACTATTAGGACTAAGTACTTAAAGCACTCAGTGTTTCCATTTTCTCATCTGTAAACCTGAGACAGTAGCCTATAGTATTCATCTAATAAAAACTAGATATAATAGTATATGTAAAGATACATTAGGAACTTTCAACTGGCATACATTTGTCAGTTGTTGTTAAAATGCCAAATGAAACTATGCCCTTAAAAGCACATTAGTTTACTTTTACAGTAAGTGCCTACTTAATTTGACTTTAATTATTCAGATTAGCAGGAAATTCCTGAACTCCACTTTTAAAAATGTACATATCATAATAAAAATATATTTATCAGTTCAAATCCCTGCCACATTCCAAGGTGTCATGTGAAATCAATGTAAATTTGCCTACTTTTTTTAACCCATACCTGTACAGAAACCCTGTATGATGGTCTTTACAGTATGACTCAGAACTGTAGTATTCATAATCATTAAGTAGATATTAAACAATATTCATGACCTCTGCTTTCTAAGATGAAGAAATCAAATTAGTTTTAGAAAGCTGAAAAAAGTTATTGACCTGCCTTCAATTATCAAAAAACTCAATATAATAATTTCTGGAGGGAACACTGAGGTAGTAGACTCCTAATTCCTCCAGAAGGTTGCCACCAGTCTAAACATCTGAATCAATAGTGTTGGCACAGAATTTTGTAAAAAAAAAAAAAAAAATTAGTATAAAAATGCTGTGTGTGAGAGAGAGAGAATGCAAGGAAAGAGGAGTAGAAAGATTAAAGTCATCCTCAGAACCTTCAGAATCTCTGCCTTGGAAGGTGGCATGCAATTATTTACATTTAGGAGGATATCAAAAAGATGAGATATATTATGTAAACTTCCTTAAGGCAAAATTGACTTAGGTGTATAAAACTGGTGCAGAGTAAACATAAATTGTATTCTGTTATCATTGCCTTTTTAAAAATGAAGTATGGAAGTTATCATCTTAACCATAAGAAAGAAAAATATAAAACTGTACTTTCTCTTTTTTTAAGATTTTATTTATTTATTTAACACACACACACAGAGGGAGAGCGAGGGCACAAGCAGGGGGAAGGGCAGGCAGGGGAGAAGCAAACTCCCCGCTGAGCAGGGAGCTTGATGTGGGGCTCCATCCCAGGACCCTGGCATCACGCCCTGAGCTGAAGGCAGATGCTCAACCGACTGAGCCACCCAGGCGCCCCAAAGCTGTACTTTCAACCCAGAGACTCAAAGGAAAACATGAGTGGAGATGTTACATCTGTAAGTATTTCCTGATTTATTCAGAGTTGATACATATCATCATGAAATTGATTCCTTCCAGAGGAGTTTAATCACATATTAGGTGAAGAATGTCACTTGAGGAAGAGCGATCCAAAACAAGAATTATTATAATCTTTTATAGTATCAGGTGACATTTTGGCTTCAGAAGTCCAGGAAAAAAAAAATGTTTTGAACATAACAGTAGGACTATAGAGCCCCAAGAAGGCAGGCTACTCTTAAAGAGGGCAACCAGTTCTCCATTTGAAGAGGAAATCTTCAACTTAAATGATTCCCCCTGAAATTAGAATATCCTAAGTCACTGTTAAATCCAGTCAACCATGAACAGTCAATTCCCACCCCCAAGAGTGAAGACTTAAAAGAATATTATTTCTCTGTGAGTTTCAATTGTTCCTTTGCATTCTAGTAGCACATACATACATCAGCAGCATAAGCAAAAATAGAATAGTATATGTGTTCATGCTTAGCAATTAAGAGGGCAACATGTGTTTGAAAGGAGAAAATCTATTCCATGAGTGGGAAAAAGAGGGAGGTTGGGAATAGAGGTTTAAAGAAGGTAAACTTTATAATCCCTCAATTTTGCCTGTAGTTTCCCCATTGTACCTGATATATGACCTGCACACCAAGTAATGGTGGTGGGTGGCAAAGAATGCAGGGAAAACACTGAACACTCACTTGCTTCATTGTTACTTCCCATGATTTAATGAAGGTTTTTGTGCAAGTTCTTTTGTTTTAACACAGCCAACTTTATTACGAAGAAGGTCTGTTTTCAGGGGGTTAGAATTCAAAGAAGATAATCACACCTTTTGGGAGGGAGTTGGCTTGTTCAAACCACAGGTACCCACCAGAATGTATAGTAACAACAACAACAAAAATACCCCAGAGGAAATTGACTTTGATGGCCTAAATGAGTAACATGATAGTAAATGTCATATCTATTCTCCAAAAAAGGAAGTTCTATTTATTAAGAGCCTACTGTGTGCTTAGATTTTATATATCTGACATTCTTTATTCTTTATAATAACCTATGAGGTAAGCTTTATTTTCCCCACTTTTGAGAGGTGGGAAGATGGAGGCTCTTGATATAATGAGCAGTGGGTATTATATACAACTGATGAGTCACTGAACTCTACCTCTGAAAATACTAATACACTGTATGTTTATTAATTGAATTGAAATTTTAAAAAAGTTCCCATAACTATTAAAGCCCACAGAGCTAGTAAAGGAGGGATCGGGTCTATGAGGGTATAGAGACTGGGGCTGTCTCATTATCATGCTTCATTTGTGTCTCCTCCAAGACTGTTAAGGATATGGTTGACATTCTCACCAACCACATCTCTCCAAGTCAGAGTAAGTAGCTGTAGCCACAGAAAGATTATGGAGAGAGGATTGATTTCAAGACCTGCAACAAATATTTATTAACTGTGCAACCATGACAATGTACCACCCCTCCATTTTCTTATCTATGAATCAAGGGGGTAGCTTTTTGAAAAGCAAATTGCAATATGTGGCAGAGCCTTATACTTTTTGAAAAACTGCAATACTATTTATTGTAGCAATTAGAAACCCCTAAAATATCTGACAACAGGGGCATCACTAAGTAAACTATAACACTGTCTCAGTGGAATGTGTTGCAACTGTTAAAAGTGGTGTTTATAGGGCTGCCTGGGTGGCTCAGTCGGTTAAGCATCTGCCTTCGGCTCAGGTCATGATCCCAGGGTCCTGGGATCGAGCCCTGCATCGCTTCTCCCTCTCCCACTCCCCCTGCTTGTGTTCCCTCTCTCGCTCTCTCTCTGTCGAATAAATAAATAAATAAAAGTGGTGTTTATAAAGTGATATTTTAGAGAATTTAGGGAAATGTTTTAATGAGAAGTGAGAGGAAAAGCTTATTTCAGAATTGTACTGTATCTACAAGAACTAAGCAAGGAAAAAAAATATTTCAAAATGTTAACAGTCACTGCTTCTGTGCAGTGTAATTTTTCATTTTCTTTATGTATCTCATTTCTTAAAAAATGTTTACACATGTGAACTATAATCAGGAAAAAATTATTCAAAAATGATCGAGTTAAGTGACTTTGAAAGGACATGAAGATCCAAATTTCTGTCATTATGTGTATTATTAACCACCAGTACATCACTCAGAAACACAGTAGTTTCTGAAAGTGGAGATCCTGTCATCTTAGTCCAGGATTTGCCACCTGCTCACGGGCACAGTTCTCAATGAAAAGAAAGCATTGCTGAGTGTTGTCCACCATGTACTGTAAAATCAATCAACAGGGAGACACACCAGGGAGAGTGTTGACCTCTCAGATAGAACTGTTAACCTTGAGTTCGAACTCCCATCTCCTTGTGCATTGTTCCTTAAGCACTCTGGGCTTCTTTTCTGATCTATGAAGAAAGGATAATACTCTCTATCCCACAGGACAGCTGTGGGGTTAGAAATGATATAGGTAAAGCTGTTTAATGCTTGTCACATAGTTGGAGTTCAATAAATGGTAGCCATTATGATTTTCTTGGCAATTTTTTTTTAAGATTTTATTTATTTGACAGAGAGAGACACAGCGAGAGAAGGAACATAAGCAAAGGGAGTGGGAGAGGGAGAAGCAGACTTCCTGCCGAGCAGGAAGCCCAATGTGGGGCTGGATGCCAGGACCCTGGGATCATGACCTGAGCCGAAGGCAGACGCTTAACGACTGAGCCATCCAGGCACCCTAATTTTCTTGGCAATTTTGAATGAATTTCCTATTGTCTCTATTTCTGTCTGTCTCTCCTTTAATTATATACCTTATTACTTATTTTGTTCCTCAGGATGAGGCTAATTCTCAATATCTGTGCAAGTAAACAAATTATACACATACACACAAATACATACTACAGATAGATACTTAGATAGATGTACATGAACACACAAACTATGCTAATATTTTAGTTTTCTCAGCTGGCCAAATAGCGACAGATAGATATAAGTAATTCACCTCAGAAACTTCTCAATATGCAAAAGCAGACATTTACAAAACAGCTGAATTCTGGAATGATTGTTTTCATGACCTGCAAAGATTCCTCATTTCATAAGAACCCACTCTATTGATACTTTTAATAGTAAACTCCTTCATAGATTTAAAATAACATTTGTTTTGCACACAATTTAGAAAAGACATCTGCTATATAATATGTAATACATTTCTAAATTGTCCTCAGAATGATTTTGGGAAGATGATAGGTACTGCAGATTCTATGCTCAGTTAATACTTTGGAAACTAAAGTTGAAAAGTTGTGACCTACCTATAATTATGCATCATGTTTATAATAAGTCATTTTGAGTTTTATGATCCTTGCCAAAGTCCTGTCTGAGCAGGAAGAGAAAAATTATAGTAATTCTGAGTGAACGAAGATGTCATGGAGTCCCTAAAGAGTGCCTTACTTATAGCAAATATTCAATAATTGTGCTATATTGAATTTAATTAGAGAATATTACAAGAGAGAAGGAAACATCCTCCATCTTGCATTTTCCATAGAGCTAATCCGGGATCCTCTTTTCTCAGCAAACTTGTTGGAGGTCTGCTCTGTTTTCTCAGGGGTCTCCCTTTCATGTTAAAGGTACCTTTTCTTCTTGTGGAAAAATAAATAAAGGAAGACCTAGTCTTTCTTTGCCATTTTTCATGTAAGGAAGTCCTTGTTTCCCATTTAAAATACCCAGATTGGACACTGAAAACTTCAGAATTCTTACCCAAGGGCACTTCAAGAGGGGAACATGTTTCTTGGCTGAACAATAATATTTTGAGGCACAGTCATCAATATACTTGTTTTGTAAATGGGGATATTGAAGCCAGAATAATGTATGACCTGCTCAAGGTTATAGGCGGTAGAGCTAGACCTGCGGCTCTCTTTTCCTTACATTATTAACTTCTTCTATATTAAAGGGGTGCATGAAATTATTCTCTCATTGCCTTAGTCTTCAAATAATCCTGTTGCACCCAGCATTCAATCTTAGAGCCCATCTATTCAGACTTAACCCAGCTGTGTCCAGAAGCTCTTTCATGGAGAATACCTTGCTCTGATAAGCTATTTCCTAAGAACCTCTCCTTAATTATGGGATCCGCTCGAGAACCTGAAATACATCTTTTCCCTGCTAACACAGGTCTGAGGTGTCAGTTATCAGAATGCATTTTCCTTCTCCTATACTGTTAATGTAGACTCCCCTCAAGGGCTCATCCCATTTCAAAACCACCTTCCCCCTCCAGGGAAGCAAACATGTTGATGGTTGTTACCAATACACCCTCTTGACTAAGGACCCTTCTTTTTCTGTACCCATAGCTTAAAGCCAAGCACCTGACATACAGTATATGTCTTCAGTTACTCTTTGTCAAAGTTATGAATGATGGTTTTCAGAAAGGCAACTCTTACTTTTCTAATAAATGTATCATGTTCATTTAATTAATTAGAATAGCTAATATATGCACATAGTACAAAATTCAAACATTACAAGTTGCAGAATATGAAAAAGAAAGTCTCATGTCCATCCCAGTTCCTCATTTCCTTCCCCCACAGTTAATAGACTTTTCTGTATCTTTCCAGAGATATTCTACGTATATTTTATTTTTAACCTCAAACTATATTTTGAACAACTGTTTAGTAACAGTACTAATATTGGATATGGCAAAGAGATATATGTTTTTAAACACAGCTTTTGTGTGTGTTTCACTTGATATAATAACCTCATGAAGTAGAAAGAATAGAACAAGATAGATCTCACTTTAAAGATATGGACATTGAAGCTAAAAATAGTCTCAAAGGAGTTCATATTCAAAAAAGCAGTTCACTAGATACATCAGGACTGTCACTTGGTCCCAATTCAGAGCTACTTCTCCAAACCTTTTATTTTCCCAATAAAGTAATATTATCATATGATATGTTTGCACACAATGCATACCGTACCTTGCCAATCCTGCAATGCCTTGTCAGAACCAGAACCTAATTTCAAGATACTATCTTCTGAAATATCTTTTTATCTCTTTCTGGTGATGTGTTAAATTAATAGTCACATCTAGAATGACAATCTGAGCAGCCCTTCCCAGGCTCCTCTGACGTCTCTTTTTCCATTTTATTTTCCAACTTCTCGCCATACATCCCAGTGAATCACTTTCAGTGTTCCCAAACTTCCCCACCCTTTCCACCAAATTCTTTGATTTGTAGGGTTACTGGGGTAGCACCATTGCAAGGCTTTCTTTAAGTAAAATAGTCAGGTTCTCCTGAATGTCATGATCTCCACCCTCAGCTGGGTTCTCCAGGCTGATGAAATATTTCTCTAAGTCCTACTCAGCCCATCCCTCTCTCCTCATAACATATTCTAAATCTTCACCATTCTCACTTCCTTTTTTAAACATAATTTAAATTCCAGTTAGTTTACATACAGTGTAATATTAGTTGCAGGTGTACAATTTAGTGATTCACTAATATTAGTTTTGGGTGTACGTTTAGTGATTGTATGATTGCTTACATACAATACCTGGTGCTCATCACAAGTGCCCTCCTTAATCCCCATCACCCATTTCACCCCTCTCCCCAACCACCTCCCCCTGGTAACCATCAGTTTGTTCTCTATAGTTAAGAGTCTGTTTCTTGGTTTGACTCTCCTTTATTTCCCCTATGATCATTTGTTTTGTTTCTTAAATTCCACATATGAGTGAAATCATATGGTATTTGTCTTTCTCTGACCAACTTATTTCCCTTAGCATTATACTCTCAAATTCCATCCACCTCATTACAAATGGCAAGATTTCATTCTTTTTGATGGCTGAGTAATATTCCTGTGTATGTGTCTGTGTGTATGTATACCACATCTTTTTTATCCATTCATCAGTTGCTGGACACTTGGGCTCTTTCCATAATTGGCTATTCTAGATAATACTGCTGTAAACATGAGGGTGCATGTATCCCTTTGAATTAGTATTTTTGTGTTATTTGGGTAAATACCTAGTAGTACGATTGCTGGATCATAAGGTAATTCTTTTTTTCTTCTTTCTTTTTCTTTCTTTCTCTTTCTTTCTTTCTTTCTCTTTCTTTCTTTCTTTCTTTCTTTCTTTCTTTTTCTTCTTCTTCTTCTTCTTCTTCTTCTTCTTCTTCTTCTTCTTCTTCTTTTTTTTTTTTTTTTAAGAGAGGTGGGGAGGGGCAGAGGCAGACGGAGAGAGAGAATCTCAAAGGAGACTCTGGACCCCCATGCAGGGCTCAATCTCACAACACTGAGATCTGACCTGAGCTGAAATCAAGAGTCCGACATTTAACCAACTGAGCCACCCAGGCGCCCCAGGGTAGTTCTATTTTTAACTTTTTGAGGAACCTCCATACTGTTTTCCAGAGTGGCTGCACCAGTTTGCATTCCCACCAAGTGTGAGAGGGTTCCCCTTTCTCAACATCCTCACCAACACATGTTGTTTCTTGTTTAATTTTAGCCATTCTGGGGTGCCTGGGTGGCTCAGTCAGTTAAGAGTCTGCTTTCGGCTCAGGTCACGATCCTGGGGTCCTGGGATTGAGCCCTGCATCGGGCTCCCTGCTCAGCAGGGAGTCTGCTTCTCTCTCTTCCTCTGCTGCTCCCTTTTTTTCTGTCAAATAAATAAATAAAATCTTTAAAAAAAATTTTAGCCATTCCGACAGGTGTGAAATGATATCTCATTGTTGTTTTGATTTGCATTTCCCTGATGATGAGTGATGTTGAGCATCTTTTCATGTGTCTGTTGGCCATCTGGATGTCTTCTTTGGAGAAATGTCTATTCGTGTCTTCTGCCCATTTTTTAAGTGGATTATTTGTTTTTTGGGTATTGAGTTTGATAAGTTCTTTATATATTTTGGATATTAGCCCTTTATCAGACGTGCCATTCAGTCTCACTTCCTAACCCACCATCTTATCCTCACTGCAAACAAGCCAGCCTCTTCCTTCATGAGAGGAAGTGCTTTAACTTCCTCCCTGCCCTGACCTTTTCTCCTTTCTCAAATCTAGCTATATCTCCTGCATCCAAATTTATAACCACTCTCTGTGCCTTGTATTCCATTTTTTCCTGACTTTTTAGGAACCTCAGGTCCTAGAAATACCTTACCTTGCCTGGGTCCTCAACTTCCCTTTTTTTCTCTTCTAGCTTCCTTCTCTTGGCCTGGGACCTTTCCTTGTGTGTGCTCAGGCCTCCTCCACCCTTCCCTCTACCTCCCATCACCCGACATTGCTGTGAACCATCACAGCTAAGCTGGGAAAAAATAGTCCACATAGTGTCCCCACTTCCTTGCCATCCCATACACGCCTGCTTTTCCTTCTGACCATCTGAGCAGCCCTTCCCAGGCTCCTCTGAAGGCTCTTTTCCAGGAGTTTATTTCTCCAGCTTATTACCATACATCCCAGTGAATGATTTTCAGTGGTCCCAAACTTCTATGCCTTTTCACCTGCTCTCACCTCTGCTTGGAACATCTTTCTCCTCCTTTTATGTCTTTATACTCCTACACCTCTCTCCAAGGCTCGGGTCAGTTTTCAGCATCTGTGCAGCCTCTGCTGGAGCCACCAGAAGTTTGGTTCCCTTTTCATTTTCTTGTGTCATCCTCTGCTTCCATTTGCTCTTCAACACACATTACATGTAATGCCAGTTTAACACCTACAACAACTCTTTGAGGCAAGTACTATTATTATCTCATGTATACAGATGGGAAAACAAACCTAGATGCAGTAAGTAACTTTGTTCAAAGTTATAGAGCATTAAGTGAAAAGTACAGCTTTGAACTCAGGCAGTCTTACTCTAGAACCCACATGTTTAACACCCCACCACCACGCTCCACCCTTAGCCTCTGAGTTTGTCGAATGAATGAAGGAGTGTTAGTCTTTTTCTTAAAAAATGGATCAAAATTGAAACAAGTTTAAATTTCATAGCATAGATTTTCAAAACTGCCAAGGCAGCACAAACCTAAATAAGGCCATGACATTCTCAAGGAAGAAGAAAATTAAGTTGGGGAATGATAATAACAATATGTAACAAAGTTTAGGATTCAGAAAGCTCTTTGGCTTCATCATCTTATTTAATCAACCTGAGAAATATATTATGATTCCATTTTACACATGGGCAATCTGAGGCTAGAATAACCAGCACCAGGATCCTGGGCTTTATATTCTATTTCTTCTTGGTACTGGCCCTAAGGTCTGATCTGATATAGAAGAGTAAATTCGAGTATGGTAGCTTCTTTAAAAGAAAAACTAGGAAAGTTTTACACTATTATTAACTACTTATTTACACAAGATTTCTAATAGAGTATGGGATCAATTTCTAGACTTGAGGGGCCACACCCAAGGATGCCATAATCTTTTGCAAGCTCTACTGCAAAAGTGCCAGAGCTAGGATATACCTGTCTAAAACCTGTTCTTGGAAAAAGTCAACCTCCATGTCTGTATATAATTCATCCAGAGGTGGTTTTTATACGGTTCCCTCACGCATTTCCTTCAACAGTAGTCCAATATATTGCATAAGAGTTTAAAGAGCTCTTGAGTAGGAATCCGTAGTTGGTTTTAGAAGAATTTCTAAATTCCCTAAAAGTTATATTCAGAAATACATGTGCAAATAGGGGTCCCTGGGTGGCTCAGTCAGTTAAGCATCTGACTCTTGATTTCAGCTCAAATCATGATCTCAGGGTCATGAGATCAACCCCCCCCCCCTCCCCAGCTCAGCAAGGAGTCTGCTTGAGATTCTCTCTCTCTCCCTCTCCCTGTGCTCCTCCCCACCCCTCGCTTACCTGTGCGGGAGCGAGCTCTTTCTCTCTAAAATAAATATATAAATCTTTTTTAAAAATATATATGCAAATGAGCACACTAGTTTAAAAAATTATCGCATACTTTATTTTTGGGGGAGAGGGTCTACAGCTTTCAACAGATTATCAAAGCCCTACTCCCCCTGCTCCAAGATTAAGAGCCATTATTTTAGTGATGGAAGCTAATTTTGATACTGGTCTAAAACCAAGACACATTATAAAGAAACTCTGTTCCCTCCTTCCCAATACCACAACCACTATTTTCCCCTTCCCTATCATACCATACCTACATTAAAGAATTTTATGTTCTCGGGCGCCTGGGTGGCTCAGTTGGTTAAGCGACTGCCTTCGGCTCAGGTCATGATCCTGTAGTCCCGGGATCGAGTCCCGCATCAGGCTCACTGCTCTGCAGGGAGTCTGCTCCTCCCTCTGACCCTCCTCCCTCTCATGCTCTCTGTCTCTCATTCTCTCTCTCTCAAATAAATAAATAAAATCTTTAAAAAATAAAATAAAAAAAAAAGAATTTTATGTTCTCAACCACAGTTTGAATTTTCCACACCACTGTTGCCCAGATAATAGAGAGGTGCCTGGAAGAAAATATAGAAAGCACAGCAATTCATTTTTTAGAACAGATTTTACATCCCATAAGAGTTTTAACTGGCATCATTTTAGTTTTTTTTTTTTTAATTTTAAGTAATCTCTAAGCCCAATGTGGGGCTCAAACTCATGACCCAGAGATCAACACTCACATGCTCTACATGCCCTTAACTGGCATCATTTTATTTTTTTTAAGATTTTATTTATTTATTTGAAAGGGAGAGAGAGCATGAGCAAGCAGGGTGAGGGGCAGAGGGAGAGGCAGACTCCCCGCTGAACAGGCAGACTCCTTGCTGAGCAGGGAGCCCAACTGGACTGGACTTGGGGTTCAATCCCAGGAGCCTGGGGATCATGACCTGAGCTGAAGGCAGACACTTAACTGACTGAGCCACCCAGGTGCCCCAACTGGCATCATTTTAAAACTACATGTTTTCCCTGAACTAACAGCAACTGAAAGTATTTTGGGGGCTTGAAGAGAAGTCAACTAGGGATTGAAACGTAACTTTTGAGTAGAGCTGTGTTATCTAGTAGGCAGATGAAACATGTGCTATTAAGGCATTAGCAAAGCCTGAGCGATCCATTTTTTGAAAATAATACATATTTTAAAATATATTAGCCACAGGAAAAAAGTAATAACCACAGGTAAAATTAGAACCATGCTGGATTTTCTTTTGCTTGTTATACTCTTAGTTCTGTTTAACTTTTCATTAAATATGAGGGAGGTGGAGGGTGTCCTTTATCTTTTCAGTGATTAAGGTCTTCTTGGCCTTCCCTTTCATATAATATTCATAATTCTATCCAAAGCCTTTTATTCTCTGTGACTCACAGCAAGATTGTAAGAGAATCCTCAAAATAGAAAATTTAAGAGCTAAGGTATTAATTAGCTTAAGATGAGCCACACTGTTCTAAATGAACTTATGTTCATCAATTCATTTAAAACTCACAACAGCCCTATGAAGTAGGGACCACTCTTAGCCTCCCATTTTATAACTAAGATAATTGTGAGGCTTTTTCAGGAGGAAGAAGAGATGTGGGGGACGGGAGAGGAGCAGGAGTCTCTCCATCCAGGAGAGCGCTGTTCTGCCGTCTTCCCGAGGAGGCGCCCTTCATTCTTTTTTTTTTTTTTTTTTAAAGATTTTATTTATTTATTTGAGAGAGAGAATGAGAGACAGAGAGCATGAGAGGGGTTAGGGCCAGAGGGAGAAGCAGACCCCCTGCCGAGCAGGGAGCCCGATGCGGGACTCGATCCAGGGACTCGATCCAGGGACTCCAGGATCATGACCTGAGCCGAAGGCAGTCGCTTTACCAACTGAGCCACCCAGGCGCCCTGAGGCGCCCTTCATTCTGAACTCGCTGTGAATGTGATAGACTCTGAATCACTAAGCAACTCTGTTTCTAGAGCTCTGAGCACTTTTTTTCTGGTCTAGGAGTAATTATTTATTTTTTTAAAGATTTTATTTATTTGACAGAGGGAGACACAGCGAGAGAGGGAACACAAGCAGGGGGAGTGGGAGAGGGAGAAGCAGGCCTCCCGTGGAGCAGGGAGCCCGATGAGGAGCTCGATCCCATGACGCCGGGATCATGACCTGAGCCACCCAGGCACCCCTAGGAGTAATTATTTATTAAGAGCAAAGTCTATCAGCCCAATGACTCCCTCGCCAGTTTCCTATCTGCTTGTTGGCAGAAATCTCCATCATCCCTGTTAAATAGACCTCATCTTCTCGGAGCCAGCCCTTATCAGAGCGCTAGTACCAGGCATTGCACAAGTTTGGGAAACCTCCGCCCTCGTCATCCATTTTACAGGTGGGGTGTGTGTGTGTGTGTGTGTGTGTGTGTGTGTGTGTGTGTGTGGACAGACTGCTGGCGGGTGGGCAGACTCTCCAAAATTAATGGTGTGTGTGTGTGTGTGTGTGTGGACAGGCTGCTGGCGGGTGGGCAGACTCTCCAAAATTAATGGTGTGTGTGTGTGTGTGTGTGTGTGTGTGTGTGTGTGTGTGTGTGGACAGGCTGCTGGCGGGTGGGCAGACTCTCCAAAATTAATGTTTGAGCAAGGATTTCTGGCATGGTGGACCCAGCACGCGAACCCAGGTGTTGAATGGTGGAAGGGGGAGAGTTATCTAAAAGTAGGGAAGCCTCGTAGTGGCACCGGTGACACCGATCCTCGTCAGGGCTCTGACTGCGAGGAAGAGTTAGCTGTTTCTTCTGATTAAAAGAGGAAGCAATACTTTGCCTACGACATCAAACACCCTGGTTCGAAATTGGCGGTTAGGAATCCTGTGTGGCTTTCAAATGCGAGGGGTTGTACCAGAGAGGCAGGAAACAGGAGAGCAAAGTCGCTTCAACCGAGTGAACTCGCTCTGAGACCGCGAGCGTCTCCGTTGGGGGCGGGGGGAGCGCAGCGCCGGGAGGAGGGCGGAGGGAGCGGGGAGCGGCGGCTGCGGAGGGGCTCAGGGCTCCCTCCCTGCCACGGCTTCGTCAGACTCCCCACGCCAGCCCCCCGGGCGAGCCGCGGAACCGTGACAGCAGAGGCCCCGCGTGGGGCGACTTCAGGGGGTGTCACGTTCACAGCGAGTTCAGAGCGAAGGGCGCCTCCTCGGGAATACAGCAGAACGGCGCTCTCCTGGATGGAAAGACTCCTGCAGGAGGAGTCGAGGGGCAGAGTCGGGGGGTGGCTTCCGCCGGCCCCGGAGGAGGAGAGAGGAGGGGCGGGCTGGTCACGAGAGGCTGGGGCGGGCCACTGGCGCCCGACCTCGGCGGAGGGAGGGAGGGAGCCAGGGGGCAAGCGCTGGGGAGCAGCATGGAGCCCTCCGCAGACAGGCTGGCCACCGCAGCCGCCCAGGGCCGGGCCGACGAGGTGCGGGCGCTGCTCGCGGCTGGGGTGCCGCCCAACGCGCGGAACCGCCAAGGTCGGAGCCCGATTCAGGTGGGTGAGCCGGCCTGCCGCGGGAGGAGGGGGTGGCGGGCGACTTTGGAGCACAAGCTTTGTAAGGGAGTCGGAACCAGGCCAGCGTTTCGATTCTCGGTAAAGGGGAGACTTCTTGGCGAGTTCTCAGGTGGAGTTTGGAGCCGAGACCTCCCCGTGTCCACGTCGTGGGGGCTTAGGAAGCCACGAGGAATGAGGAGCCACGTGGGGTGCAGATCCTTAGAGTGGTGTGGAGATGGGGGGGGTGAACCTATTCGTGTTCATACAGTTCGAGGTATGTTCTTTATCTGATACACGGTTGCGAAAGTTTGAGGTAAAAAGCAAGATTTTAAAGAAATGGAAGGTTTGTTGGGTCCACTAGCCCGGAACTCAGATCCCCGAAGGGAGCTGATCATCTTCTCTTCTGGGGGGGGGGGGATTGCAGTGAAAACCTTCTGCTGTGTAAATTGAATAAATATCAGTTGAAATTATTCAGAAGCAACTATATATTGTGTTTATTTTTACTTTAACCAAGTAAAGAAAATATATGCGTGTTCTAAGAATTTAGGTAATACAGACATATGAAGAAAAACATTAGTGTGATCTTGCCTGAAATAATGTCGTCAATTTAGTCACCATTTTGAAGGTATCTCTTATAATTTTTGTTATTTTTAACTTGCTTGCTATAGATTAACTTATTTGGGACTTATTATTCCTCACTGTTCAAAAATGTCGTTTCTCCCCTCCTCACTCCAGTTGTGTGTAGGGGTGGGGGGGGGGAGTGTTCGGCATTTGTGGTTGTTTGCCTTCACTAACTTCCTAAATCCAGGCTAAAAAAAACGATTTCTTCCTGGCAGTCACCACCCTAGTTTTATTCCCAATGTCCACAGTGATTTCTGATTCTGAAAAATAAAATCTATGTGAAACAAAAGCTTACTGCACAAATTCCAGCATAACAAGACAAAGGAAATAATTGTACCTGCCATTTCACAGATTTCACAAGTCAGTCTTCCTTTCCTGAAACTATGCTACATAGGATAAATTTTATACACTTTAAAATACAGATATAAAAATAAAACCAAAATGCCTTAAAACTTGAGATTATTTGGGATTTGAAGTGCAAAGAGATTTTGAGAGGAGAGAGGCTGTGTGATGGTAGAAGAAAAGCATGAGTCCTTTAAAAAGAATGCATGCATGATTCCTAATTTCTCTAAAATTTTGCTCGGAGACTGTGAGTTTGACCTTGAAGTTCTGGAATATGTTAGAAGAGGCTTTATTTGTTTAAATACAAAAAGAAAAAAGAAAATTGGATAATTAGTTTTAACCATTTTTTTTAATAGGGAAGATAAGAACATAGAGAAAGGGGGGCATGATTTTGGTTTAGAATCCTAACCAAACTTGTGTTTAATATAAAACTAGTTTATAGAAAATTTTAATTAAAGATAATGTCTTATCAAATGGATTTAAGCACTCTACAAATATTCATTTAATTGATTTTTTCTTTTTGCTTTGGATTGCTATTTAGATTTAAATATTTAAATGTTAGGTTTCCTTCCATACTTTAATACTGCAAAATGTAATGAAAACCTTTAAAATCAGTTAAATGATGAAGTACTTCATTGGATAAACACAATGTTTCATCTATTATATTTTCACCTGTATTATATATATATATATATGTGGAAGGTGACTTCTTCTAAGAACAGGTTTTAGACATGTGTTTTCTAGCTCTGGCACTTGCAGTAGAGCTCCCAAAAGATTATGGTATCCTTGGGTGTGGCCCCTTTGTTCTAGAAATTGACACCATAATCTGTTAGAAGTCTTGCATAATTAAGTAAAGGTGTGAGAGCTTTCCCAGTTTTTCTTTTAAAACAGTGAATTGTTCTAATCCACTGCAATAGTTTTTATTTTTGTAGCTGTAATTTGGTTCACTGATATTGTCTCTCTCTTTTTGAAAATTAAATCAGTTTCACTTTTTCCAGACAAGAATCAACCACTATAGTATAACTTATGTTTCCTTGGTTTTGAGAAATTAAAAAATGCATCTTCAATACAGAATGAAATGAAAAATAAGGAATTTCTCTTTATACAGTCACTGTTGTCTAGCTAATATAATCAAATAATGGTTACCCTAAAAAGGAATTGTCTGCCTTCACTATCCACCATGCAACACTCAAATTTTAAGGTTGCTGTAATTGTGGATACTATTTAAAGATTCCTCTTTGGTAATGACTTTGTTTCAAAGATGATTTATGAACCAAATGAGGGGAGCACCTCCTGTTTAATGAACTCTCAGAGTGTAAACTTGGGAAGTTTCTTAGTTTCCTATTTCTACTGTAACAAATTACCACAACTTTCATGTCTCAAACCAACCTAAATTTATTATCTTGTAGTTCTGGAGGTCAACAGTCTAAAATGGATCCACAGGGCTGCATTTCTTTTGGAAGTTTTAGAGGAGAATCTGTTTCTCTGTCTTTTCCAACTTCTAATGGCCATCAGCATTCCTTGGCTCATGGCCCCTGCATCTTCTCTCTGACCTCCATTCTTAGATCTTTCCTCTGTAACCTTCTTATAAGGAAACCTGTGATTACATTGGACTCCTCCTGACAATTCCCGTTAATCTCCCTCAAAATACTTAATTTAATTACATCTGCCAAATCTCTTCTCCCATGTAAGGTATTATATTCACAGGTTTTAAGTGTGAGGTAGTAGACATCTTTGGGAGCATTATTTAGCTTACCACAAGAAGGAATTTAGGGGCTGGTTAGACAAAGCTCATTTTATACTTAAAGAAAGTGAATTTTAACATTCTGGGAGGCTAAGTGTAGAATAAAAGTTTTACAAAAATTAAAGGTTTGCTGTTTTCATTTTCACTTTTTAATAATTACCTCGTCCTGGGCTTGGATATACAGAAGAAAACCATACAAAATCTCTGGGCCTTACATAATTTTGCATCAAAATGAGGGGGGAAATACAGGAGGTTAGGCTGTAGTTCAAGCCATTTTGTCCCTCACCCTTTTGCTATTGTCTGTGCCTCTGGCAGTGTTCTGTGTGTGGCTGGAACTCAGCAAAAGTTTGGAGAATATAATGGAATTCAGTGTGTACAGAAAAATGAAATGAGTAGGAGAACTGGCTAAGGGAGTTGGTAACTGAAAACAAATAGAGAGTAACTAGACACCTGTGGCTTGCACCGGCATCTGCACGGGGTGGGGGCTTCACAAATAGTTTCTTTAGTCTTGCCCCTGCCACCCGTCCCTGCCCTGACCACTCTGCTCTCTCCGGCAGGTCATGATGATGGGCAGCACCCGCGTGGCCGAGCTGCTGCTGTGCCACGGCGCGGAGCCCAACTGCGCCGACCCTACCACCCTCACCCGACCTGTGCACGACGCGGCCCGGGAGGGCTTCCTGGACACGCTCGTGCTGCTGCACCGAGCCGGCGCGCGGCTGGACGTGCGCGATGCCTGGGGCCGCCTGCCCGTGGACCTGGCTGAGGAGCGGGGCCACCGCGCTGTCGCCGGGTACCTGCGCGCAGCTGCGGGGGGCACCGAAGGTGGTAGCCACGCCCTTACGGAAGTTGCGGAAGGTCCCGGCAGGTGAGGTGGCAGATTTAAGAGTTGAAACTCAAGATAGCTTCTGCAGCCCAGGGCACTCCTTTTTTTCAGAAGAGAACGCTGGCTCCAGGGGAGCAGGGTCTTGGGTCTTGCCTCAGCTCTCGCACTGCCACCCTGTAGGACAACCCCACTGTCCCAATCGCACTACCTCGCTCGGGCTGCGGACAGGAAATAGCCTAGATGGATTTCCACACATTAAAGCCCATCCCACAAACCGTACCCCTATTCCCGCAAACACTCACCCTCCCCAGAGCTCAAGCCCTAGACTATGGAACAGCGACGACTCTGGAGGCTAGAGGTCTAGTGGCCCCTCTTCCTCCAAACTAGCTGGCAGCAGCATCCATTCAGCTACCCTCAGTTTCCGTATTAGCATACATAGGTAGCTGGACCAACCCTGCTATTTCCAAAAGCATTTCAGCGTGGCATCGTCTGGAAGAAATCTGTCACCCCCAACTCTACGGCAAATTTTGACTAAATCCGACCCTCTGCTCTATGCGGTGTTGTTTTCCAGAGCTGCCGAAGGGAGAGAGATCTCTCCAACGCTGGCAGTCTGCACCCAGGGATTTGCTACACTCTCTGAGAAACAGAGACCCTCTCTTAAGCTTTTTCTTCTCTGCGAGAGAGATCGCTGAGAGAGGGAAGATGGCCATGTGATCCTCCTTGCCTTCTCCTTCTACAACCACAAAGCCTTCTTCTCTTGCGGTCCCCTTTCTCCACTTCCACTCCTGCCTGCCTGAAGTACCAACTTTACTGATTTTTTCTGAAGGGAGAACCATATATATATATGAAATTAACACGAATATTTCAGGTAAACCATAACTTCGAAGATACTAAGATCTATCCCATTTTGGCTCAGAATTGGGGCACTAGACCCTCTAGGATTTAATGGGGCCTGAGAGGACAGAGGGGAGAGGCTTGCTCTGAGCCCTAGACCAGAGATGCAGCGAGTTTTGAGCCTTCGGCGTGGGAAGTCCGAAGAATCTCCTTTAGCCTGCCCACCCTCTCTCTCCACCAACTGAAGTTCGCATCCGGACACAGCGCAGGGCGAGGGACCAATCATAGGGCCGGTTGCGCGGCGCAAGAACCGGGAGGAGCTGAAGAGAAGGATTCGGTGCCTGAATCCGGCAACCAGCAAATAAATAGAGTAACGCTTTATAAGCAAAACTACGAGATTTGACCCAAGCACACAAGTCCGTCCACTCCTTTCTTCCTCCCCTCCATCCCTCCCTCCTTCTTTCCCTTTATCCTCCTACATAATCAGCTCCATTTTAGATGGGACTTAAAGTGAATGAGACAAAACAGGAGTCCTGCCCTCATAGAGCTTACATTCTGGGAAACAGACTTTAAGCAATAAACAACGTATTTTCAGACAGTTTGTGAAACCATTGTGAAGGATAAGAGTGAAGTCTGAATGGGAAGGGGGTTTTAGGGTGGTCAGAGAGCCTGACTGATGAAAAGAGATTAGCTACTGGAGGCAGAAGCACTCTGTACACTTTGTACAAGTGCAAAGACAGTGGCGGTTTAGGACAGAAAGGCCGGCTGGAGCGCGCACACGGCGAGATCACTCGAGAGGACGGTCAAAGAAAGGATGCTAGGTCGAAACGTGGATTTTGTTCGAGAAACTTTAGAAAGCCATTAGCGGGTTTGGGAGAGGGAGCCTGGGGAGAAAGACGACAGGACTGGAACCGAATGTCCCTATACTGCCCAGCCGCTCTGGCGCCTCAGGTGCCCTCAGCTTACGCGTGTCGCCAAGTCGCTCTGCGTCAGGTGCAAGAGACCCCTACGGATACGCGAAGAGCCTGGCGCTGTGTGTGGCATGCCCTCAGCACGCATTATATACCCGGGCTTTCCTGTTGCAAGCCCGCCGGCGGCATGGCCGCGCCCTCCCTGCCCTCGCCTGGCGGGCCTGGAGCTCGGCGAGCCCGAGCAGCCAGCCGCGTAGTGCAGGCGGTATCTGCGGGGCTGGGGAGTCGGGCTGCTGACAGGGTCCAGCCTTCACGGACAGACCCTGTGCGGAGGGGTGGGGATATTGATAAGGGGCCAGCGAAGCCGTCTGAGAACGTTGCTCATACGTGTCTGAATACCGGGTGGGAGACTATGAGGGGAAGGAGGGATGGGTCGCACACCCTTCATTTCTAGTTTCTAATGTGTTTTTTCTTTCTGCCCTCTGCAGACAGCCCGGACTTAAAGAATGATTGAGATCTAAAGACACCTCAAAATGGTTTGATCTTCAGTCAACAAAAGAGTAACCCCACCCCACCCAACTCTTGCCTGCCTTCTTAGTTGCCATTTATCAAATAGCGCTTTTTAACACTGTAGACTGCTTCTCCTTCCCCTAGATTTCCATTTGTATTTTCATTTATACATTGTTATAAAAGGTAAAAAAATTAAAAAAAACCAACAAAACACTGTTTCTGCCTTTTTATTATTGGGTTGGAGTTTTCTGGAACTTTAGGCCTATGTGGGCACTTCCTCTTTCCAGCCTCGCACCCCCCAGGGTGCTGTTGTTGTTACAGACATTTAATGAACTAAGGATACGAAACTTAAATGGGTTACATGGCCTTTCCTGTGTCATACGGCCATCAAGCGGTAGTGCCAGGGTTCACTTAAAAAAAAAAAAAAGTGTTTTTTTGTTTACTCATTTGTTCAGTCAACATTTATTGAGCACCTATTATGGCACCTTGCCAGGGGGAGGGAGGAGAAAGACATCAACTAATGAAGACACAAACACATGACTAGAAATTTTAACACCAATTTCATTGACTAGAAGGTAGTATTTTTTCCAAAAGATAAATGCATGCCACAGTAAGAGTACACAGCATGGATTGTAAGACTTCTGGATTTCAGATGATAAAATGTCAAGACCTGCGTCTTCAGATGGATGAAATGGGGTAAACAAGTGGTGAAGAGAAACTCCATGGAGACCTCAGATTGACAGACTCACGCTTGGCCTTCCATTACGTATCTGGCAGCAGGAGCTGAGCCTCTCAAGGTTTAGGATATTTTCCCCTAACCTCTGCATGACAGAGCCAGCAGAGCATGGTCCACAACCACAGAGCCAGCCTGGGGGTTCCTGACAGAGCTGCCCCCCAACTACACCCCACCCAGCCTTCTGAAACTCCCCCACAGTGGCTCCAGAGGGCTGTGAAGTAGCTACTGACCACCACCTGAACCAAAAGCAGCTCCAGCTTCTCTACCACAGCAGGGGGAGAAACATGGCTCCAACCTCAGCTGACACACAGAGGCCATGCTGCCTCCTCTGCAGTATGGGTACCATACCTTCATGACTTTTTTTTTGAGGTGCAATTCATACAACATAAAATTAACAATTTTGAACTGTACAATTTGTTGGCATTTAATAAACTCACAATGTTGTGCAGCCATCACCATTTATTTAGTTCCAAAACATTTCGATCACCTCCAAAGGAGACCCTACACCTATTAAGCATACCCATTAAATCCTCCCTGTCCCCAGGCCCTGGCCACCACTAATCTTCTTTTGTCTCTATGGATTTACCTATTCTGGACATTTCATGTAAGTGGAAGCATACAATATGTTGCCTTTTGTGTCCGGCTTCTTTCATTTAGCTTAATGTGTTTGCTGTTCATCCATGTTGTAGCATGTACCAGGACTTCATTCCTTTTTATCGCTGAGTAGTATTCCATTACTTACTCCATCTCATAATGAATATTTGGGTTGTTTCCACCTTTTAGGTATTGTGACCAGGGCTATATTCGTATACAAGCATTGGTTTGAATACTTTTCAATTCTTTGGGGTATATACCTAGGAGTGGAATGGCTGGGTCATGTAATAGTACTCTGCTTAACTTTTTGAGGAACTGTCAAACTGTTTTCCACAGTAGCTGTACCAATAAATATTCCCACAACAATATACAAGGGTTCCAATATCTCCACATCCTCAATAACACTTGTTATTTTCTGGGTTGTTTTTTTTTTTTTTTTTTAGAAGCTATCCTAGTGGGTATAAAGTAGTATCTAATTGTGGGTTTGATTTGCATTTTCTTAATGACTACAGATGTTGAGCATCTTTTTGTGTGTTTATTGGTCATTCACGTATTTTCTTAGGAGAAATGTCTATTCAAGTCCTTTGCCCATTTTTAAATTGAGTTGTTTTTCTTTTTGTTGTTAAGTTGTAAGAGTTCTTTGTATATTATGGATATTAGACCTTTATCAAACATATGATTTATAAATATTTTCTCTCATTCTATGTGCTGTCATTTCACTTTCTTGATGGTGTCCTTTGATGCACAAAAGACTTTAATTTTGATTGAGTTTGTTTTTCCCTATTGTATAAGGTAGGACTCTAACTTCATTCTTTTTCATGTGGATATCCAATTGTCCTAGCACCATTTGTTAAAGAGGCTATGCTTTGCCAATGAATCATCTAGGATCCTTGTCAAAAATCAATTGACTATAGAGGTACTGGTTTATTTCTAGACTCTCAGTTCTATTCCATGAAATATATGTCTGTCTTTACATCAGTTCTACACTATTTGATTACTGTAGCTTTGTAGTATGTTTTGGAAAATGAGAACTGTGAGTACTCCAACTTTGTTCTTTTTCAAAATTATTTTAATCTGTTTTAAGCTTTTATCTGGGGTCGCTTGCAGTTCCATATGCATTTATGGATTAGCTTTCCCATTTCTACCAAAAAAAAAAGACCACTGGGATTTTCATGGGGACTGCATTGTATATGTAGATCATTTTGGGTCCTACTGCCACCTTGACAATATTAAGTCTTCCAATTCATGAACACAGGATGTCTTTCCATTCATTTAGTTTTTAATTCCAGCAATGTTTCATGTTTTCAGTGCACAAGTATTGCACGTATTTGGTTAAATTTATTCCTATTTTATTCTGTTTGATGCTACTAAAAACTGAATTGCTTTCTTATTTTTTTTTTTTTTGGACTGTTCATTGTTAATGTATAGAAATACAACTGATTTTGAAGTGTTGGTCTTTTATCCTGCAGCTTCACTAAAATTGTTTATTAACCCTAATTGTTTTTTAGTGGATTCTTTAGGATTTTCTACATATAAGATCATGATATCTGCAGAGAAGGATAGTTTTATTATTTCTTTCTAATATGGATGTCTCATTTCTTTTTTTCTTGCCTAATTTCTCAGGTTAAAACTTTCAGGACAATGTTGCTTGTAAAACTTTGAATAGAAGAAACAAAAGCAGGCATTCTTTTCTTGTGCCTGATATTAGCAGGAAATCTCTATCTTTCACCACTGATTATGATGTTAGCCTATGGTTTTTTCAAAAGTGACCTTAATCAGATTGAAGAAGTTCTGTTCATTCCTACTTTGATTTTTTTTTTTTAATCATGAAAGAGTGTTGGATTTTCTCAAATTCTTTTTCTGCATTGACATGATGGTATGTTTTTTCCTTCATTCTATTAATATATTACATTGATTGACTTTTATATGTCAAACCCCTTGCATTCCTGAGATAAATTTCACTTGATAATGGTGTGTAATTATTTTAACATTCTGTTGGGTTTGGTTTGCAAAGACTTTGTTGAGGATTTTTTTTTCATCTATATTCACAAGGGTATTGGTCTGTAGTTTTCTTTTCTTATAATGTCTTTGCCTGGTTTTTTATCAGGGTAATGTTGGCCCCATCAAATGAGTTAGGAAGTGTTCAATATTCTATTTCTTAGGAGAGCCAGAGAAGGACTGGTGTTAATTTTCTTTAAACATTTGATACAAGTCACTAGTGAAGCCATCTGGTCCTGGACTTTTCTTTGTCAGGAGGTTTTTGACGACTGATTTAATCTCTACTTGTTATAAGTCTGTTCACATTTCCTTTTTTTTTTTTTTCTTGAGTCAGTTTTGCTAGTTTGTATGTTTCTAAGGAATTTGTCTATTTTATTTAGGTTTGTTAGCATACATTGTTCATAGTTTTCTCTTACGATCCCTTTTATTCCTTTAAGGTTGCTAGTGATGTCCCCATTATGCTGTGTTTAAGTCATCTTTTTCTTGATCAAGAGTTCACTTGGTTGCTGTAAACCTGTGACTACTTTCCAGAGTTCCCACAAAGTCAATTCCGACGCTAATCTTTTTGGTGTTTCTGTTTAGGGATGGGCTCTTGGAGCTTCCAACCCTGCTATTGGCACTGATGTCACTTCTGTTTTTTGTTTTCTATTAGAGTATAATGGCCAACTGCCTCTGATGCACCAAGTTCCTTCCCCCATACATCCCGCCTGACTGGGATTCAGTGCCCCACTACTGGCCTTCCCACCATCTGGGTATCTGTCCCCCACCATTTCTCTGAATGTATCTAGCTCTGATACTAAGCTATGTCCCTTCAAATGTTTTCCACCTTCCCTCCTCCTCCTCCCGCTCCTCCGGTTTGTAGGAGCTCGCTCTTCTTTGCTCAACTCTCCTGAGCGCGCGCACCCCCTCCCCCTCGCCCCGGAGTCACTCTCCTACCCTTGGCCAGCAGGCTCCGCTGTGGCGTGGGCGCCTCCGGAACAGCACTGGCGCCTACTCGGAAGCCCCGGGGCCTCAGGCCAGGCGGCGCTTCCCTCCGAGGCCCGACGCTGCCCGGAGCTCGCGGAGGCTCCACGTGCGCGTCTCCCCGCACGCCGAGCGCGCGCACGCCCGCGCGCCCACGCCCGCGCCTTCGCGGAGGGACCTGGGAGTGAAGCGCAGGCCTGGGCCTGGGTCGCGCAGGTGGGCCTGGGTGGCACAGGTGCGCCTGAGAAACGCGAGGTCGACTTTCCATGGTTAAGAAAGGAAGAGAGGGAGAAAGAGAGGAGGGTGCGAGAAAGGGAGAAGAAGAGAGAGCGAGGCGCGGCTGCAGGATCGCAGCTCAGCTCTGAGACAGGGGCTTTCCCGTGGTAACCGACCAAATGTCCGAACCGACAAGCCGTGGGGTATGTAGGGCTAGGGGGAGTGGGCAGGTGGGAGGGAATAAAGATAAAACATAGAAAAGGCAGTGATGGACTGCAGCGTTTTAAAGCTTGGGTCGGAGCGCAGCCTGGCTCCGGCAAACTGAGAACCGGGAAACGGTCCTGGACGCGGCCACGCCTCTGAGACCTAAAGCGGCCGTGAGCTTCCCTGGGCCCCGCGCACCCCCAGGCGGCCGGGTGGGAAGGGCTGGCTCCCCAGCTCTTGCACCTCCTTTCAGGTCTCACAGACCTGGTTTAAGCAATAACACTCAAATAAATAAGCAAATAAACATATTTTTAAATGACTACATTATTATAAGCCACCTTTTTTCCTACTCAAGCTTTTCTTTTGAGTGAATTGTCCTGCGACAGTTTTCTGAATTCTCAGTTGTCTTTTCATCAAATATTGGACATAATACTTTGGTGTTGCCAGTCCTATCTGTAGATAATTTGGTCTTAGAAATGTTTCTCTTGAGAGATTGCAGCCAAAGAACAAATCTGAGAAAATCGCTCTTGGGGCGCCTGGGTGGCTCCGTCGGTGAAGTGTCTGCCTTCGGCTCAGGTCATGATCTCAGGGTCCTGGGATCAGCCCCGCATCGGGCTCCCTGCTCGGCGGGGAGCCTGCTTCTCCCTCTCCCACTCCCCCTGCTTGTGTTCCCTCTCTAGCTGTGTCTCTCTCTGTGTCAAATAAATAAAAAAAATAAAATCTAAAAGAAAAGAAAATCGCTCTTACATGTTTTCTGTCTATGGACTACTCTTTGAGATTTCTTTAAAGTTTTTCTGAACATATTGAGAATAATCAATCCCTAACCTCTGTCTCCATTTAGATGGATAATGTAGCTGCCCCAGATAGTACTTGCACTCTTGTTTACTAGAAAAAATGTATGTGAGATCTGAAGGAGAGATAGAGTGAGGAGTTCTAACTGTAAGTAAATTTCCCATTCACTAATTCATTCCAGAAATAATCATTGAGCACCTCTTGTATACCAGGCACTGTGTTAGGCAATAGGAGTAAAAGGCTCATCATCTCAAAAGAAAGATTAAAAACAAAACAGGAGGTATGTGTGGTGGTCATAAATCTTCCCATGTTCTGTTCTAGTTCTCTCCTGAGAGAGTCCTTCCTCCCCATAGCAGGGGAAAAAATTATTAACAGACTAAAACCATACCTGTTCCCCAACCAAGCCGAGCCTTCTTGATCTGGTAAAGATCACCAAAGATAATTTTTAATGAGTAAGAGATCAAATCAGCATGTTCTACCCAGAAGAAGCTAGTGATAGTATTTTCTTTCTTTCTTTTTTAAAGATTTTATTTATTTATTTGTCAGGGAGAGAGAGAAAGAAAGAGCACAAGTAGGGGGAGTAGAAGGCAGAGGGAGAAGCAGGCTCCCCGCTGAGCAAGGAGCCCCATGTGGACTTGATCCCAGGCCCCTGGGATCAGGATCTGAGCCCAAAGCAGACACTTAACTGGCTGAGCCACCCAAGCACCCAGTATTTTTTCTTATTGGAGATGAGGAGAGAGAAAGACAGAGAAATCGTGTTCCTCTCATTATAAATCATTTAATGGACTGATTTTGGGTGTGAAAACTGTTGTTACAGGTGAAATATGAAGTTAGCAACCCAGGAAGTAAATCTCAGGATCCTTCTAACTACCATTTTCTAAGTAATCAAGTCTGATAAATTGCTATACGATTTTAAAGCTATTTTAACATGTAAAAAGTTTTTATTAGTTGTCATACTCTCAAGCTTTAGATAGGAACAGCAAGGTAAAATAAAATTTGGCCTTACACATCAAGGAATCTATATAGATGGGACACTGAGAAAACTACTTTGCATATAGCTAAACAATAATCAAATAAAATGTTTTCCTAAGGACCCTTGAAATGAGATTGATGAAAGGAGGGAAGAGAGAAATGGGGAGACAGTGTATCTCTTTCTGCCAGGGAAAGTACCTCAAATACATAGCTCTCAGAAAGGGGCAGGTGTCCACTTGGTCCACCATTGAACCAAAGGTGGATACTTCTGCAAAGTGCAATCAGAAAGTGATCCGGGGTTGTGAGGGGCCAGTCGACCCCAAAGCAGAGTTTTCTGCTACATGGAAGAATAGAATTAATAATTTCCATGCCCATCCTAAATGAAGTATATCAATCATGTATAAAGTTAAAGAAAAGGGACTCGATTTCACAGTTTCAGCTAGAAGGTAGTACTGTTCCAGGAAATGGGTCGTTGATGCAACCCCTGGGCAAAGTTAAAAATAACTAAGTTTGTCTATACGCAAATAAGATCAATTTTTTTTTCCTTTTCATTCTTTTCCTCTTGTGCAAAGTGTTTTCATAGTGTCAGATATAGTGTGGATAATATTGCTGAGGGGGGTAAATTTATATAACATCCACAGAGAAAAATTAGCAGTATTGATGAAAAATTTAAAGGGACATCTCTTTGATTCAGTAATTCCACCTCTAGAAATTATTCTGCAGACACATTTACATATGGGCAAAATGGCCCATGTGTAAGAATAGTAACTATAGTTTTGCAATAACAAAAGATATAAGAACATTTCAATGGCCATAAATGAGGAGAGATTAATGAAATTATGAGGCTTCCCTAAAATTAATAATATATAGCTATTAAACAGAATGCAGCAGATCTAGCAAAAATGTAGTCATTTTCAAGATACATCGTGAGAGTAAAAAAAGAGAGTGGTACTGGAAAATGTATGTAAAATAGTTCAAATTAAATTTTATTTTATTTGTTTATTTTTTTAAAGATTTTATTTATTTATTTGACAGAGAGCAAGACAGCGGAGAGAGGGAACACAAGCAGGGGGAGTGGGAGAGGGAGAAGCAGGCTTCCTGCGGTGCAGGGAGCCCGATGCAGGGCTCCATCCCAGGACCCTGGGATCGGGACCTGAGCCAAAGGCAGACGCTTAGCAACTGAGCCACACAGGCGCCCCTCAAATTAAATTTTAGAAATATTTGTATATGTGCTTGTACATACATAGAGTATTTCTGTAAAGACATGCAAAATGTTGTTGATTGTTGCCTCAGGGTAAGGACATGGATAGCTGGGGGCTGTGTGGAGGGAGATTTATTTTGTACAGAATATAATTTGCTACCAGTTTTAAAAACAAGTGTTTGAAGGGAGGGGGGTGGGAGGATGGGTTAGCCTGGCAATGGGTATTAAAGAGGGCACGTTCTGCATGGAGCACTGTTATATGCAAACAATGAATCATGGAACACTACATCAAAAAGTAATGATGTAATGTATGGTGATTAACATAACATAATTAAAAAAAAAACACAAGTGTTTGAACTACCTAATACAAATAAATAACTAATAAAGTAAGCCAAGCACTGGTAGCAGGAAGTTTTTCTAGAACTGACCACATTCTATTTTGTAAGAATTCTGCAACTGTCAATGTTGCATTAACAGGAAGATTAAAAAAAAGAAGAGACATCAGGGTATTTCAGTTAGTTAGGCCTTATCTAAGCCTTAGTTTCCTCATTTGTAAAATGGGTACAGAGGTGGCTATTTTGCAGTGGTTGCCTGGATTAGACATAAAGGGTATAAATTATTATACATACTAGTACACACACACACACACACACACACACACACACACACACACACTCCTCTGGCTTTGGCCTTCAGTTTACCCAAAATAGTTCCCAGAGAAAGACCAAGCTGGACTTGAAGCAGGAAGAACTTAGGCATACCACCACGTCTCACCGGCACAGGACTTAGCATTAGCAGTTAAGTCCTACCCCCTTGGACTTCTGTTACTAAACAAACATTACCTTTGTAGTACTGAGCTGGGTGCTTGGATACAATGATGCGCAAGACAAAACTCTGTGCTTTAAACTATGTTATGCAGTTTATACATGAGTGTATTTGTATTCAAATCATATAAAACAAAACTAATGTTTCCTTTTGCTGCTACCGTTGCCCACAGAGGTGAATGCTGATATCCTCATAAAGGTGGGGGAGATCATTAGGACTTGTGGCTTTGTTTGGTGTATGCTGTTTTCCCCCTTACATAATATGCATCATAAAATAAGCACTGTTCTGTAACTGGCTAAAATATCAATAAGTCTTGGAGATTTTTGCAGGTCATAAAGATTCTCCCCTGTTCTTTTAAACTGCTGCAGGTATCCTTTTATATGGATAAATGTACCAATTACTTAATCATTTCCCTACTGATGGACATTTAAGTTGTTATCAATTTTTACTTGTATTGAATGCTCTAAAGAACAGTTATACATACATCTGTTTCATATATTCAAACACTTTTTCTTTCTTCCTTTTCCTCTGAGACTATTATCCTTGGTTATATACATTACAAATGTCTGCCGGCTTGTTGCTTGTATTATTACTTTGTATATGGTATTATTCAACCTACAGAATTTAAATTTTTAGATGGAAACAAATGTACCAACCAATCTTTAAAAAAAGATGTCTTACAACTTTGTTGTCATGTTTAAGGTCTTTTATACACCCAGAATTATACACACACATTCTCCTATATATTCTGTTATTATTTGACATTTACATATTTTATCAACCTAGAATTTATTTTCAATGTATGTCAAGTTGTGGTAGGCAGTATAATGCTCCTCCCCACAAAATGTGTATATCCTAATCTCTAGAACCTGTGAATATGTTAGGTTACAAGGCAAAATGAAATCAAAGTTGGAGATGGAATTAAGGTTGGTAATCAGCAGACTTTAAGATGATGTATTAGTTTCCTATTGCTGCTATGACAAATCACCACAAATTTAGTAGCTTATAACGCACAATTTTATCCACTTACAGTTCTAGAGGTCAGAAGGCCGAATGAAATAAGTTTCATTGGGCTGGATTGAAAATGTAGGGCTGGCATCAGAAAGGATGAATACCCAACTTTTACATCAACATGGATGGGACTGGAGGAGGTTATGCTAAGTGAAATAAGTCAAGCAGAGAAAGTCAATTATCATATGGTTTCATTTATTTGTGGAACATAAGGAATAGCATGGAGGACATTAGGAGAAGGAAGGGAAAAATGAAGGGGGTGGAATCGGAGGGAGAGATGAACCATGAGAGACTATGGACTCTGAGAAACAAACAGCGTTTTAGAGGGGAGGGGGATTGGTTAGCCCAGTGATGGGTATTAAGGAGGGCACGTACTGCATGGAGCACTGGGTGTTATACGAAAACAATGGATCGTGGATCACCACATCAAAAACTAATGATGTATTGTATGGTGACTAACATAACATAATAAAATTAAAAAAGAAAGAAAGAAAGAAGAAAGAAAAGGAAGGAAGGAAGGACGAAAAAGAAAGAAAAGAAAGAAAGAAAGAAAAAGGAAAGAAAGAAAGAAAGAAAGAAAGAAAGAAAGAAAGAAAGAAAGAAAGAAAAAGAAAGAAAGAAAGAGAAAGAAAGAAAGAAAGAAAGAAAGAAAGAAAGAAAGAAAGAAAGAAAGAAAGAAAAGAAAGAAAAAGAGAAAGAGAGAGAAAGAAGAAAGAAAATGTAGGGCTGGTTCTTTCTGGAGGCTCTGAGGGGAAAGTCCCATCCCTTGCTTTTTTCAACAAGTGGCTACTTGTATTGCTTGACTTCCCCTGCCTTCAAAGCACATCTCTCTAATCTCTGCTCTGTCATCATATCTCCTTCACCTTCCTGTTGTCAAATCTCCTTGGTCTCTCTCTTATAAGGACACTTGTGATTATATTTAGAGCTCACCCAGATAATCCAGGATAATTTCCTCATTTCAGGATCCTTAACTTAATTACATAGGCAAAGTCCCTTTTTCCATAAAAGTAACAATCATAGGTTCCAGGAATTCAGGTCCAGGTATTTGGGGGGACATTATTCAGTCTGCCAAGTAGAGAAAGATTATTCTGGATTATCCAGATGGGCCCAACATATCACAATTCTTATAAATAAAAGAGGGAGGCAGAACAAAGAGAACCAGAGAGATGGCAGTGTGAAAAAGACGCAGCTTAATGTTGCTGGCTTTCAAGATGGAAGGAGGATGCACTAAATCAAGGAATGTGGGTGACCTCTAGAGAGTCACCCACAAAGGCAAGAAACAAATTATCCCCTACAGCCTCAAAAGGGAACACAACCATGTTAACACATTAATTCTAACCCAGTGAGACCCATCTTAGAATTCCTTTTAAAAACTTTAATTTTAGGGGGCGCCTGGGTGGCTCAGTCAGCTGAGCATCCAGCTCTTGTTTTTGGCTCAGGTCATGATCTCAGGGTCTCATCTCAATTCACATCAGGCTCCTTTCTCAGCGGGAAGTCTGCTTGGGATTATCTCTCCCTCTCCCTCTGCCCCCCCATTTGTATGTGCTCTCTCTCTCTCTAGAATAAATAAATAAATCTTTTTTTAAAAAAAAGCTTTAGGGCGCCTGGGTGGCTCAGTTGGTTAAGCGACTGCCTTCGGCTCAGGTCATGATCCTGGAGTCCTGGGATCGAGTCCCACGTCAGGCTCCCTGCTCAGCAGGGAGTCTGCTTCTCCCTCTGACCCTCCCCTCTCTCATTCTCTCTCTGTCTCTCAAATAAATAAATAAAATCTTAAAAAAAAAAAAAAAGCTTTAATTTTAGTAAGAACACTTAACATGAGATTTACCCTCTTAACAAAATCTTTTTTAAAGATTTATTTATTGGGGTGCCTCGGATGGCTCAGTTGGGTAAGCAGTCCGACTTTGGCTTGGTCATGATCTTCCTCCGCTTGCGCTCACACTCTCTTTCAAATAAATAAAATACTTTAAAAAATTAATTTACAGACTTTACAGAGAGAGCTCGTGCATGCAGTGTGTGTGGGGGGGAGAGGGGCAGAGAGAGAGGGTGAGTGAGAATATCAAGCAGACTCCCTGCTGAGTGTAGAGCCCCATGCAGGGCTTTTTCCCACGACCTTGAGCTCATGACCTGAGGCAAAATCAAGAGTCGGTGAGCCACCAGGCACTCCTCTTAACAATTTTTTAAGTGTACAATACAGTATTACTGACTATAGGTATAATGTTGTAGAGAAAATCTCTAGAACTTACTCATCTTGAGATTATTGAAACTGTATGGCTGTTGATTAATAATTCACATTTCCCCTTTCTCCAGTTCCTGGCAACCACAGTTACACATTTTGATTTTATGAATTTGACTATTTTAGATAACTCATGTAAGTAAAATCATACAATATTTGTCTTTCTGTGACTGGTTTATTCCACTTAGCATAATGTCTTCAAGGTTCATCCATGTTGTTGCATATGGCAGAATTGCCTTCTTTTTTTTTTTAATTTTATTATGTTATGTTAATCACCATACATTACATCATTAGTTTTTGATGTAGTGTTCCATGACTCATTGTTTGCGTATAACACCCAGTGCTCCATTCAGTACGTGTGCCCTCTTTAATACCCATCACTAGGCTAACACATCCCCCCACCCCCCTCCCCTCTAGAACCCTCAGTTTGTTTCTCAGAGTCCATAGTCTCTCATGGTTCATCTCCCCTCCGATTCCCCCCCTTCATTTTACCCTTCCTACTATCTTCTTCTTTTTTTAACATATAACATATTATTTGTTTCAGAGGTACAGGTCTGTGATTCAACAGTCTTACACAATTCACAGCGCTCACCATAGCACATACCCTCCCCAATGTCTATCACCCAGCCACCCCATCCCTCCCACCCCCACCACTCTAGCAACCCTCAGTTTGTTTCCTGAGATTAAGAATGCCTTATATCACTGAGATCATATGATACATGTCTTTCTCTGATTGACTTATTTTGCTCAGCATAATTCTTTTTAAAGGCTTCTTTTCCATTGTATATGTATACCACAATTTCTTTATCCATTTATCTGTTGATGAGCATTTATGTTGTTTCCACATTTTGACTATTGTGTATGGTGCTGCAATGAGTATGGGAATGCTAATATTTTTTAAGATCCTCCTTCAGTTCTTTTGGAAATATCCAGAAGTGGGATTGCTGGATCGTGTAGTAGTTTTATTTTTAATTTTAATCTCCATTCTATTTACCATAGTGGTTACACCAGTTTGCATTCCCACCAACAGTGCACAAGGGTTCCAAATTCCCTATATCCTCACCCACACTTGTGGGTTTTTGTTTTTGTTTTGTTTTGTTTATAATAGCCATCCTGACAAACATGAAGTGATATTTCATTGTGGTTTTGATTTGCATTCCCTAGTGATTATTGATGTTGGAGCATTTTTTCATAAAGCTGATAGCCATTTACATGTCTTCTTTAGAGAAATGTCTATTCAACTCCTGAGCTCATTTTTAAATCAAGTTTTGGGGTTTTTTGTTTGTTTATTTTTTTGCTATTGAGTTGTAGGAGTTCCTTACCTATTTTGGATATTAACCCCTTACCAGATATAGGGTTCACACATATTTTTTCCCATTGCATAAGCTGCCTTTTCACTCTGCTAATTGTTTTCATTGCTGTACAGAAGCTTTTTAGTTTGATGTAGTCCCACTTGACTGTGATGCCTTTAGCTTTGTTCTTCTTTCTCAAGATTGTTTGGCTGTGTCCTTTGTGGTTCTATTTGAATTTTAGGATTTTTTTTCTTCTTCTGAATAAAAGCCAGTAGGATTTTGATAGGGAATGCTTTGAATTGGTAGATCACTTTGGGTAGCATGGACATTTTAACACTATCAATTATTCCAATCCATGAATACAGGATGTCTTTCCATTGGTTTATGTCTTCTTTAATGTCATTTATCAATTTTTTAAAAGTAGGCTCTGTGCCCAATGTGGGGCTTGAACTCACGAGCCTGAGATCAAGAGTCACATGCTCTACTGGCTGAGCCAGCCAGGCACCCCTCATTTATCAATGTTTTGAAGTATTCAGTATACAAGTCTTTCACCTCATTAGCTAAGTTTGTTTCAAAGCATTTTCTTTTTTTTTGATGCTATTGCAAATGGGACTTTTTCTTTCTACATAGTTCATTGTTAGTGTATAGAAACACCACTGATTTTTCTATATTGACTTTGTATCATACCACATTACTGAATTAATAATTCTAGTAGTTGGGTTTTTTTTTTTTTTTTAGTCTTTAGAGTTTTCTACATGTAAGATTATGCCATCTACAGAGATAATTTTACTTCTTCCTTTCCAATTTGGATGCATTTTATTTTATTTTCTTGTCTAATTGCAGTGGCTAAGACTTCCAATACTATGTTGAATTGAAGTAGAAAGAATAGGCATCCTTGCCTTGTTGCTGATTTTTCAGTTTTAGAAACAGCTTTCCATTTTTCACTGCTCAATATGATGTTAATCATGGGCTTCTCATATATGACCTTTGTTAAGGTCATTTTCTTTAAGTTCCTAGTTTATTGACAGTTTTATCATGAAAGGATGTTGAATTTTGTCAGATGTTTTTCTGTATCTGTTATTATTTAATCTCTTGTTATAGGCCTGTTCAGATTGTCTTTTTATTCTCAAGTCAATTTGGAAATTTGTGTGTTTCCAGGACTTTGCCTATTTTATCTGGGGTATCTAATTTGTTGGCATACAATTGCTCATAGTATTCTTTTATAATTCTCTTTATTTCTTTGAGAACAGTAGAAGGACCTCATCTTTCATTTCTAATTCCAGCAATTTGAGTGCCATCTCTTTTGTCTTGGTTAATCAAGCTAAAGTTTTGCCAATTTTGTTGCTCTTTTCAGAGAATCAGCTTTTTAATTTATTTTCTATATTTTTTTTCTATTCTCTGTTTTATTAATTTCCATTCTAATCTATTTCCTTTCTTCTTGCTTTAGGTTTATTTTGCTCTGAAACTCTGTTCATTTTTCTTCATTCTTTTATCTCTGCTCTTCAGGTTGTATAATCTCTATTGAACTTTATTCAAATTTGGTAATTATTTCTTCTAAATCAAATCTACTGCTGCTGAGCCTCTTTAGTGAATTTTTCACTTTAGTCATTGTATTTTTCTACTTTAGAATCTCCATTTATTTTTTTAATAATTCCTATCTCTTTATTGATATCCTCTATTTGCTGCAACATGTTCATCATACTGTTTTAACTCTTTGTGTTTCTCTTTAGTTCTTTGAACATGTTTATAATGGCTACTTTGAAAACTGTTAAACTTGACATCTGGTTGCTCTACAGGCAGTTTCTGTTGTCTGCTTTTTTCCAGTGTATGGGTCATACTTTCCTGTTTCCTTGCATGACTAATCATTTTTATTGGAATCTGGACACTTTAGATAATATATTGTAGCAAATCTGGGCACTGGTGCCTCCCCTTTGGTGCTCCTTATTGTTATTTGCTTGTTTATTTGTTTAGTAACAAATTATTTTATTAGAGTCTATTTGTCTCTTGCACCAGTACGCTTCTGATACTGTTCTTCAGAGAGCATATCCTTGGGTTATGCACACAGTCACCCTGGGTTAACAGTGTTTTTTTTTTTCAAGATTCTCTTCGGTTGTCCCTTTCCCTGATCATACCCAGCTGTTAAACTATTGCTAGGTGATTTCTTCATTGCTTACAACAATATAAATGCTCATAAACTAACTCAATGAAATTCGGATTCCTTTGAAGGGATAGTTCTGGAAGTCAGTTATTGATATTTGTTCTGATCCCAGACAGTCTTCTGTCAGCTATGTTTTTCCAGGTTCTCTCATGCACACGAGCTGGCCCAGTTTGGGTTATATATCTCATGATTCTACCAATATCATCCCAATTGCCCTTCACTACTACCTTCACTGTTTTGGGGAGCACCCTTGGGCTTGAACTTCTCCACACTCTGTTGCAAATGAAGTCAGTTCCTTTAGGAAAAGAATTGGAGTTCTCTGATTTATTGCCTACTCTCCCTCCAGGCAAAATCTCTGAGTTATGGCTATGGGGCTGGAAGGGAGGACAATGGCAAACTTCTCTCTGAATGACACTCTCAGTTTAGGAGCTGAGCGCTCAGTGGTGGTGGTTGGTTGGGGGTGGGGTGGGGGGGGCAGTACCTTCAGCTTTTTTTGCTTGACTCTCCTCATGTTACAGGCTGGGGGAAGGATGATTGGGGTCCCAGTATTCTCAGCAACACCACCTACAGGGTAGAGTTCCTTAGGGGCTGGGTAGAAGAAGAAAGACTCCACCCCTCATTGACACTTGCCTATAACTTAGCCTCAGTAGCAGATAGGAGGGGGGCAGGATGAGAAATACTGACATCCTGCCCCTCCTGGGATGATAGCTCTCCAACTGGGAACTAGGGGAGATGAAACTCTGTGTTCTTGGCTGCACCAGTCTAGAGTAAATTTTCCATCTTTCTGAATTGGGAGGGAGGAAGGGGGAAGCAGATCTTTCAGTTCAAATACCACAGACTGCCATGGTTCCTAATACGTTTTAGTAAATTCTCTTGAATGTGTGTTTATTTTGTTACTAAGTGTTCTTCAACCATACCCAGAGATTTTAGCTGGTTGTTTTAAAATAATTTTCACTGGTTTTGCTGGTGAGCTTGTCCACAGAGTTCCTTATGCTGTTATGCTGAGAGTCAGAGAAATGCCACTCATCTTCTTTATTTCCTCTTTCTGGAACATGTATTCTCTCCAGTAAGATTTATGTTGGGACTTCTGCTGCGTTTTACATTTCAAGCTGTCTGCCATGTTTTCCATCTTGATTTCTCTGTACATTCTGAGTTTTAGTTCATAATCCAGCTAACCAATTTTCTCTCCAACTCTAATGTTCTGAATTACTCTTTTGAGTTTTTAGTTGTATTGACTGTATTTTAAATTTTCTTCAGTACTAGTTTGTTTTTTTTTTTAATCTGCCTGGTATTTAAGATAGAGTCTCATTGTTTTCTTATATTTTCTCTTCCTATGGCTTTGTTTCTAACCATTTATCCAATATGTATTTCATAGTATATATCTGATCTGTTCCTAAATTCTAAGGAATTTCTATTTCTTGTTTACTAAACTTATTTGCCATGAATGACTTAAATTTTATGAAATACTCTTTCTGTGTATATATTAAGACATGTATTTTTAAAATTTATTTATTTGAAAGGGGGATGGGGCAGAGGGAGACGGAGAGAGAGAATCTCAAGCAGGCTCCACACTCAGTGCAGAGCCTGTCGAGGGCTCAATCTCATGACCCTGAGATCATGACCTGAGCTGAAATCAAGAGTCAGACACTTAACTGACTGAGCCACCCTTGTGCCCCAAGATATTTGAACTTTTGAATATTCACTGCATATTTGATGCCTTGAAGGAAATTTTAATTTTCAAATGTGTGCGAATGGTATCGTGGCTCCCTTAAAAATACTTATCCTTTAGAAGTAACATGGAAATACTCATGGATGAAATTATATGATGTATGTGAAATGCTTCAAATAACATGGGAGGAGTGTAGTGGGTGGGAGTATAGAAGAAACCCATTGGCTATGAGATGGTAATTCTTGAAGCCGGGTAATAAAGTTCATTACTATTCTTTGTATTTTTGTATACATTTGGAATTGACTTTCCTATTCCTTACTGCTTTAACCTTGTAATCTTGATTCTTACAGAGAATTTGTAAACTAAAGTGAGGTCACAAAGAGCAGTTAACGAACGCATCATCACATTCCGATGTGTAGACTTTTTAAACCTGAATCATCTATAAAGCTGAGGGCATCGTTTGAAAACACTGACAATTTCCTGTTAATTTTCCCTAAATGAAATCATCAAATGCTTTTGTTTTTATTATGGAAAAAAATGTGCTCTGCAACAAAATACCTATGAATTCAAGCACACATCTTTTTCAATTATATGCTGAATTCTACAACACTTAGGTATTTTGGTGTTTGTACTTTTTCAAAAATCTTTTCCTCAAGATCCTATTGATATGACCAGCTATTCAATTTCTGTGTGTGTTCAGTTTACTGAGTGAGGTAAAACCAACAACTTTTTGTTGATTGCTCATTTTTTTTTTAAGATTTTTTTTATTCATTTGAGAGAGAGGCAGAGAGAACACAAGCAGGGGGAGAGGTAGAAGGAGAAGCAGACTCCCCGCTGAGCAGGGAGCCCAATGCGGGGCTTGAGCCCAGGACCCTGGGATCATGACCGGAGCCGAAGGCAGTCACTTAACCAACTGAGCCACCCAGGCGCCCCTCTTTCTTTTTTAAAATAGATTTTATTAAGTCCAGAGCAGAAACAACTTTTTTTTTTTTTTTTTTTAATTTGACAGAGAGAGCATAAGCAGGGGGAGCAGGAGAGGGAGAAGCAGGCTTCCCCACTGAACAGGTAGCCTGATGTGGGGCTGGATCCCAGGATGCTGGTATCATGACCTGAGCTGAAGGCAGACATTTAACTGACTGAGCCACCCAGGTACCCCAGTTCCTGGATATATTTTGGATGGTAGAATAAATATCTTCCTGGTGTGTGGGTTTTGAAGAGTCAAGGATAACTCCATGTTTTCGGTCTGAGGAACTGGAAGGGTGAAACTTCCAACGCCCGAGATGGGAAAGTACTGGGAGAGATTTGGGGGTGGGGGTGGGGACTGGAACCAGTCACTGAGGAATGAGTGGAGATAGAGAAGTCCAAGAGTTGACCCCTGGAGCAGGTAACATTAAAAGATTTGAGAGAACAGCAGGAACCAGAAGAGACTGAGTAGCAACCATTGAGGTAGAAAGAAAACTGAGTGTGGTGTCCTTGGAAGCCAAGTGAAGAATATTTATCAAGGAAGAGGGAGGGATTAAATGTATCATATGCTGCTGATAGGAAAAGAAAGATTAAGCTCAGAACTGACCAGTAGATTTAGTAAGGTGGTGACCTTGAGAATAGTGGTGGTGGTGTTAGAAGTGGGGTGCTGGCAAAATCTGGACTGGAGTGAGCTGAAGAAACAAGGAAGAGGAATTGGGAGACAGAAGAGATCTTCGGGGGCTATATCCCAATAAAAGACAAAGCAGTAAGACAAACAGCACACTAATTGCGGCCAAGAATTTTTTTTTTAATGGGAGAAGTACCAGCATATTTGTGTGCTGGGAGAAATGATCCAATGAGGGAAAATTTGAGCATGGAGAGATGGGCAACCACTAATGTGAGGTCTTTGACAGGTGAGAGTCACACAGGAAAGACAGAATTAGATTTTCATTTACACAAATATTCGTTGAACTTGTGCTAAGTACAAGGAACTGAGGATCCCAAGTGAAAAAGACAAAGTTCATGCTTTTATGGAGGTTTATCAAATAATGAGGGAGATGGGGAAGTCCTTAACTGAATGACAGCCCTTTAAATATTTAAAGTTCTGTTTTTCCTTCAGTGGTTAAAGATACTCAATTTCTTTAACCATTACTTATGTGGCATGGTCTTCCCAGTGCTCACACCCTTCTAAACTGGTGCTCTTTAGATGGTCAATGTTCTCCTCAAAGTGTTGTGCCCAGAACAGGATAGTGTTCCAGACATGATTTAACAAATTCAGTATCAAATTAAGAGAGATTAGTTTCTTATTTTACATGAACTGCTACAAAGCCAGGTCTCCTCTAGTGTCCACTCCTTAAAGAGAGTAGATGATTATGGTAAAAAGCTCAAACAGTGCAGAAAGGCATGAAGTAGACAGTAGGTCTCTTGAGTCATACCTCAGAGATTATCATTTTTTTTTTTTTTAAGATTTATATGAGAGAGAGAGAGAAAACGAGTGGGGGGAGGGGCAGAGGAAGAGGGAAAAGCAGAGTCCCCGCTGAGCAGGGAGCCCAACACTGGGCTTGATCCCAGCACCCTGGGATCATGACCTGAGCCGAAGGCAGATGCTTAACCAACTGAGCCACTCAGGCGCCCCTATTACTAAGCTTCTTACCAGAAACTTCTTATGAACAGAAAGCATAAATATGCTATCCACACACCTGAACTGCGTTCTTACTTTACTTCATAATTTTTCTGATTTCCACTTAATTCCATACTGGTGCATAAAGATAATGCATCATTTATTTGTATTGATGCACCTTATTTAGATGCCACCATTGAGAATTTTAGCCATTCCTAAGCTTTTGCCTATTATAAACAACTCCAGGATGCACTGGGGCTAATGTGCAAAACATTTCAGGTCTCAAATATAACCCTGGTATTCCAGCCTTCTCCATCTTTTTTTGGTTAACACTCTACATATGAACTATTCTGGTTCATCCACAAAATTATGAAAAACAATGCATTACCAATAACATTTTCTAAGTAGATGCAAATGCACTTATCAGTAACTTGGCACTCTTCCAAAGGGCTAAGTCACTAAGGTACAACTTTCCATTATGCCCATAATCCACTGGGTTAACTCTGAAATACTCAAACTGATCACCGTTTACTTAATTTTATAGCTTAAAAAAAAAAAAAAGTGAAAGATGATGTAAGTAAAAAGCAATCCAGGAAGAAATGGTCAGCAAAGTCCTCAAGAATGAGGTGTCCGGAAGAATACATTGGCTTTGTATAAGGAGTGGCTGACGGGTAACAACAACAGAAGAGAAGTATACTCCATATGAGAAGTCTGAAAATGAGGTTGCTAGAAAAGGCTACTGAATCAGGAGACACCCCTGAAAGCTGCTGGGGCAGAACTGTACTTTCTGAAGGCAGCAAGAAAAATGCCCACATGTTTTTGCCTTGACATCCTCAGACATGTACTAAGAACGAAGCAAAGAAGGTATATATAGTATTACAGAGTAGTGGATCAGGGCTTACAGAGACAGGGAGTTCTGGGTTCAGGTCCGTTATATCATCTGTGTATCTCTAATGTGCAGCCGGGGTTGGATCCCTGCACTGGGGAATTCGAGAATCATAATCCCACATAACCCAAACAGCTCAATATTAATGCTGGGGGGGGGTAACCACTTTATTTTGTTGTTTACAATTAGCAGCTTATTATCTTGAAGACAGTCTCCTAGACACAAACACAGACTTTACAGATTCTTTAAACAGACAAGCTACATGACTAAAGGACCCAGTAACAGGCCACAGTGAATAGTAGTATCTCTGAGGGAAAAAAAGGCTCTCCCTGCGAGAGAAAACAAAACACACTCCTATAAAATGAACAACAAAAAGCAGAGAAAGAAGCAAGCTTCTGTTTTATGAAAAATCCAAACCATTAACTTATGTAAAATAATTCATCAACTCATAAAAAGTAGAAACAAAGGTCAAATATTAATTTTAAAAATACCTGACACACAAGCATGTGTGTCTGTAGTCTCTTACAGAGTTTCAGACTCTCTGAGGATTAAACACCCAGTTATTCTCAAGTTGTTGCAGGCCCAAGTATTGTTCTCACTGTACAGTTATTAATGATCCTCTTTTTTAATACAATGAAGACGGAACCCAAACAGAACTCCTCTTAGAATTACCATCTTAAACTTTGCTTCACATCAGTTGTTTTCAAGAACTGGATCTTTTTATTTTTAAGACAACTTTATTATTTGATTATATTCATTGTAGAAAAATGTGAAGACACAGAAAAATAGAAAATTAAAATGATTCAGTGACCCAACCCCAAATACAGTAACAAAAGATTATATATCCATTTCTGGTCTTTTTGTACATTAATGTAGAACTTTAAAACAAAATTAGCAATGGAAAATGTGTGCACATATCCTTTTTTCCTTTCATATTATAGAGCAGCCATTTCTTTAGGACATTAAATATTATGTGAAAACACGATCCTCAGTTGGCTGCTCCACAATCCAATTAGAGGTAGGCCATAATTTACCTCCAACTGTTGGATATTCAGATTGTTCTGAATATTTACTATTATAACTAATGGTATATTAGACATCCTTCTTTATACATAATTCTTTGTATCTCTGATAATTTTTTAAAGATAAATTCCTAGGAGTAGTGTAACCAGCACAAAGGGTCTAAGTATTTTTAAGCCTTTGATACATTTTAGCAAACTGCCCTCCAAAAAGACTGTACAAATTTACAGTCACACCAATAAACAGCCTAAGAATTCCCATTTCTTCTTCATATTTCCTTGGTAACATAGGGAACTGGATGTTACCTCCCACCCTTTATTATTACAAATTTACTGGGGGAAGGATAAATGGGGTCTAATCTTTTTTTCTAAAGTGTCAGAATTTTTCCACATGTTCATTGGTCATTTTCTGAAGCAGCCTAAGCCTTCTAGAAGGCATCTCTGATAAGTGCATGTCTTCTTGTCTTATCATGTTCTTCTCCTTAACAGGCGAGGGCATGAGAGCTGCATGTCTTTTCCATGTTTTTTCCAAGTTAAGCTGAAATTTCTCAAATGGCTGAAATTAGAAAGTCTTCTTGTCTCCTAGGCAGCAGTGCTCGTTTAATGTCTTGGTAATAAAACAGAAAACTGGGCCATATTCTAAAAGGAAGAAAACAGGCACAGTTAACCAAGCATTTGCTATAGGTAGTGATTCTGAAGATCAGGATAATCACCAGGAGTACTTATAAAAAACCAGATTTTGATTTCAGAGACTAAGGACTCACGGTATACACACTTTCAATAAACTCCCCAGGGAATTCTCCTGTTCACCAAACCTTAAAACCAACCAACCAGGTGTGGGACTTGCGACATAGCCCCTAACTCTTAGTTCCTCCCTCTCCTTTCTTGTAAAGTGAGTTGTGCTTATCTCAAGAAGGCTGTTCAGATTCTCCTGGACCTCCGGCCCCTTGCACATCCACTAGGATACACTTTATACACCAACCTCCAGCCTGGATTAATGTAAATCAACCTCTGTCATTCACCTTATCCCGCTGGAAAAAAAATCCTTGAAATCTTAGTACATTAGTATCTCTAAACCTAATAGGACCTTCTTCATCACTGCAAGCCTTACCTATCTTTATAAACCACAGCTGGTCACACAGTGGGTGCTGAGTGTTTCCGAAATGAATGAGTGAATGGACGATACGCATTTCAGTGTAGAGGGGACTGAACACGCTACCCCAGAATAAGCGGTTATTAGTAGGGTGTTCCTTAATGAGACAGAACGGAGGCCATGATTCTCAGTATCATCTAGAGCAGCAATTCTTCATTTTCTTTCTTTAGATCATGTATCTCTTTGAGAATCTGAGGAAAGCTACACATATTAACTCTCTTCAAAAATGCATACATACAGAAGCACACTATTTTTACATACTTCCAGAAACTTCACAGAAGGAAAGGAGAACGTGGATTTCTACCATCCTAGCACTTTTCTACTTAAAAATGAAGCTGAAATAATACATTTATTGCTTGAGAAATTATCTTCAAATTCAAAAGACTACGGTCAAATGGGGTCAGTTGGAAAACCTAAAACAAAACAAAACAAAACCAACCCCCAAACAAAAGAACAACCCATCACATGTTGCAGGTGACATTAGCCTCCGCAGCAGCAGAAGCATGAGTCATATTTGCCATAATCAATAGCGTGCTTATTTAGACAAGCTAACATCCTGCCGTTCCAGTTGCCCTGCATTCAGGGAAATGTAACGGTTTCCACTTTAAACTGACTTTCCTCAATTCTTAGAAATTAGTTTCACATTTGTAATAAAGGCTTGCCTGTATTTCAATTACGATGCAACACTTCATGGGGGAAAGAGGGGCGATCATTTACTCATTAAAGAACATTTAGCTCCTAGGTATAGAGGTTGAAACCAACACATGTGTTTCCTGTCCCTTATGGGCTTAAAGTCTGGTGGGAAAAAAATGGAATCCAAGTTCCAATATTCCTGACTTTGCCAGTGCGTAGGGCGGAGAGACAACCTGTTACAGGGGTGAGTACTGCAGCCTGCCGTATCTGCTTGCAAGAACAGGCCCTGTGTATCTCTCAGGGGTTTTGTATTGATAGCTGGAAACCGGCTGGGTTGGAGCACTTCCACCACGCACGCGGTATCCACTAAAATCATGGCTCCTCAATGCCCAGCAGCTCTCAGTCACTGACCACCACACAGTGTCTTCACCACACTAAAATTGTGGCTCTCATTCCAGAGCTCCTTAGTGGTAGCAGGTCAGGTAGGGAGGGCTTTTATCAACTTTTCAAATCCTCTCTCAACTACTTGTCATAAGACCCAAGAGTATAGGTATGAGCTAGACCTTAGGACATGCTAGCCACGTCCTCTGGATACTAGGGGAATGTAATATCCAATCGATTTGAGGCAACTCCTTATCCAGTGTGGTTAGTCAAGAGAGTCACAAAATGTCCAAATAAAAATCATGCGTCTCTGAGCTTAGCACTCAGTTTAAATTATATTCTGAGAATTACTACTAGAGTTGAAAAGCTACCAGTCTACAACCCATCCCATGTTTATCATTAATCATTGTCTTAGTCTGATACAACATCAACACTAAGTAGACATTCCCTGGCACTGTTTTGGTATTGCTATTAGTATTTTGGCTTTAAAGGCTGCCAACACTTTGCCTGGGTCTGCCAAAGAGCAAACCGCTTTGTCAGCAATGTAAGCCACGTACAGAACAAGCACTATCAACCTTCTGAAGTATGACTTAGGGATACCCTGCAAAGCATGACAATGTTAAGAGCCTGGCAGACGAGATACTAAAACTCTCACCACCTGAACTTTCAATAGTCTTGCATTACTCGCCAAAATATATAATTACTCAATTTCACAATGGTTAGTATGGTAGTAAAGAGCATGAAAACTTGTAGAGAACTTCTAGACTAGTATAAAACACATGACGAGCTGGACCAAGGATGAAATGCAAGTAAGAGAAAAAGGCAGCCGATGGTCTGTGGAAGCGTCTGCTTGCAGATGGCTGAGGGTACTCACCTTCAGGTTATGGAGGGTTTCTGACCATTCCATGGACCCTATCTGAGGTATGGTAGTGAGGAGTAAACTTTTGGCTTTATTGGCATTTTCTTTCAGGGTCTTTAAGACCCGGTCCACCGAAACCTAGAAAAACAACAGCACAGGATGTTACTAGCAATTTACAATCCCACTGCTCTCCGCAGAACATTTTCCTGAGCTCCTACCTGATCTGTAAAGTCAGTTTACTCCAATTCCAATCCCCTGAGCACCAGCTCTGCATTTTTCAAGGCAGGCTCGTTCCCGGGGTGGGGGCAGGGGGGTTGTGCCTTGGAGAAACCCAATGACATCTCTGAAAAGCACTGCTGTTTTCAATATAATGTCTGAGAAACTATCTCAGATGTATAATGTGTTAGCATGGTCTGGAAAGATGTGGCTAATTCTCACGTCCACAGTAAAATGGATTCCAGTCTTAAAATTGTTTCCACGCTGGCTCACCAATCACAAGATAAGCACATTGCTCTTTAGAGAAGTCTTCGAGCTAATGAAGAGAAATGCTGGAATCAGAGTATCATCATTTCTACAGCTCCCAATGAATTAATGGATGGGCGGCTAACATCACAGAACAACAACAAAAAAATCCCAAACCGAACAAACAATCCACTTTGATGAGCTTCCTGACAGGAAAACTAAACACTGGTTTTGACATCTGAATTGGATGAACTCTCTGGAACCAGCTGTCAGTTTACAGAAAATACAGACGACAGAGAAATCTGTCAAACTACCCCCAAGGAGATGATTTCAGTGATCCAGAAAATTTCCTATGGGAAACTCTACAGGGCAGATGACCTAGTTTCTTTTCAGAACACTTGGAAGTAAAAAATTGTGATATTTGAGATAGCTAGAAACGTGAACTGTGCTTCGATATATTAAGGAATTACTGTTGGAATGTGACAGTGATAATGGGGTTATGTTAGATGTTTATGGATAAAATCATGGATCAGAGTCCAGATGAAATATAATTGGTCCTAAGCTGATACGTTTATAGTTGAAGCTGCATGTTGATTTACAAAAGCTCATACCGTCGTCGACTTTTGTATATGACTGAAATTGCTTCATAAGGATGTTGAAAAAAAAGTTGTGAATGTAAAATGATCAGAGGTGGAGTACTCGTCACACCTCACTATACTTAGAGAGTATCTGAGGTTCAGGGGCACAAAGATTACACCTTTCTTTCTATTTCCTGGAGTTTATATAAAGTCCAGATCCATCCCACAAACACTGAAGTGTGTTCAGAAAAAACTGACGAGCACTGTAGCAGATGGGAGTCCCACTGCTGTGGGAACACCCTGCAGTGAGCAGCTGGGTGCTCGCAAGTACACGCAGAGGCACGTTTTTAAGCAGTCTTCCGATGCAGGCTCATGCAGCATCCAAGAAATTCACCTTATATTTACTTTTTTCCTTATGCTTTTCCTTTGATTGATATTTCTTTTTTTTTTTAAGATTTTATTTATTTGAGAGCAAGAGAGAGAGCATGAGTGGGGGGGGGAGGGGCAGAAGCAGAGGGAGAAGCAGACTCCCCGCCGAGCAGGGAGCCCGATGTGGGACTCGATCCCAGGACCCTGAGATCATGACCCGAGCTGAAGGCAGACACTTAACCTTCCTTTGACTGATATTTCCATACAGACTCTGATTGCTCTTTTCTCGTCTTTGTTCCTGCTGTTGGGCTCCACCCAAAATGCCTGTTCTACTAACCTCCTCACAGTAAAATCTAACCCTCTGTTGAATGCCCAGTTCAAATGTCCAGTTTTCTTCTCAAACATTTCTGCGCCACCCCCCTGCATCATAGCTGGCATGTGATGACTGCCTTCTCAGGAGCCAGCTCTATAGGGGCTGCTCTACGTATCTAATTTGGTTTCACTCTCCCAGAAATCCCGCAAGGTCAGAACTGTAAGTAAACAACCTCCACCCCTCACCTCTGGCTCCATCCCACAGAAGAGTAAATGGATCAACGAACTTGCCCCGTGTTACAAGGAAGTGGAGTAACAGGAATCTGAAGGTGGGTGTAGGCAACTCGAAAATCGTTTGTACCATGCCACGCTGCACATCTGGTTTAAAGCACGGTGACACACACGGCTGGCTGAGGATGCGATTTTCGCCTGTGCTTTTCTTGTGGCATTTAGCATTATCTGCCTTCATGCCTTACCACTTACACACAGCTTAGCGTCTCTGCTTTCAACTCAAGGGGCTCTAACTGCCTGCTTTCCAAACCTCATGTAGTAAAGGAAAGCACCACGTGCTCTGCAGGGGAGACAGATGTTTCTAGACTGAGCAGAAAGCCACAGGCAGGAAGCAACCTGCTCTCGGGGAGCGGCAGAGACTGGAGCCTCCTGCTAATTGGAGGCTGCTTCTCACCACCATGAGGCTGAGCTGTCCCTTAGGTGACCAGAGCTGCCAAGTCAGAGATTATGCTGTGTCAGGATCTGGAAGTTTCTTGCACACAAAATATCCTAGTAGTTAGCAATGGTTTATTACACTGAGGAGTCGGGACAAGGTACTCACACAAAACAAAGAACCTGTGTTCAAGTACAACCCAAACTCCATATACACAGATGGACTGACAGCAAGGGTACCTTACTGTTTTCCATGACAATGGACAGCACAACAAGCAGCTCTGAGATGGTGGGAAGGGCCATCTTGGAGAAGAGGTCACGTCCCATAAATGTGCTCCCAACAGCCACCCCTGCACTTGTTCACTTTAAAACCCCTTGATTGTAATTTTGTCCCTTTCTCCATTTTAAATATTTTTATTTATTTGAGAGAGAGAAAGAGAGAGAGCGTGCACACCAGCAGAGGGCGGGGCAGAGGGCGAGGGAGAGAGAGAATCTCTAGCAGACTACATGCTGAGCGGCGAGCCTGACGTGGGGCTCGATCCCACGATCCTGAGATCATGACCTGAGCTGAAATTAAGAGTCAGACGCTCAACCGAGTCACCCAGGTGCCCCCCTACCCTTTCTCTATTTTAAAATGAGACAGGGGATAAGACAAATGATCCAGTTTCTTCAAGTGAAATGCCAGGAGTGAAAAGACAGGGGAATATTAGATTAAAAGAGATTTAAGAGGCAGATAATTTAAATGCAATATGTGGATTATAAGGGACCCTGATTTGAACGGTTATATGAGACAAGGAAAATGTAAACAGTCTGGATATTTGGTTACGCTAAGGAATTAATATTTTTTGGTACAATAGTGGTATTGTAGTTATTTTGTTATTTTATTTTATTTATTTATTTATTAAAGATTTTATTTATTTATTTGAGAGAGAGAGAATGAGAGAGAGCACATGAGAGGGGTTAGGGTCAGAGGGAGAGGCAGACTCCCCGCCGAGCAGGGAGCCCGATGCGGGACTCGATCCAGGGACTCCAGGATCATGACCTGAGCTGAAGGCAGTCGCTTAACCAACTGAGCCACCCAGGCGCCCTATTTTATTTTTTTTTTAAAGATTTTATTTATTTGACAGAGAGAGACACAGCGAGAGAGGGAACACAAGCAGGGGCAGAAGGAGAAGGAGAAGCAGGCTCCCTGCAGAGCAGGGAGCCCAATGCGGCGCTCGATCCCAGGACCCTGGGATCATGACCTGAGCCGAAGGCAGACGCTTAACGACTGAGCCACCCAGGCACCTATTATTTTATTTTTTTTAAAAAAAGGCCTTCTGGAAAAATATTTACTTCAAGAGGGAAGTGAGTAGGAGCATACACAGGACACAAGGCCGGCTGTGGATGGTAAAGCTACATGATGGGTAACTGGGGGTTCATTATACTAGCCTCTCTCCTTTTGCCAATGTTGGAAGTTTTCCACAGTGAGCATATTTATTCTGGAAGCCTGACTGAAGTGGTCAGTGTCTTCACATACCAGCTGGACCTCGCTATCTTTCCTGCCCAGAACCCCTCACTGACCATCCCTCTGAAATACGTACATAGTCTACACGGTGCTGCCTCCCTCCCTCCCTCCACTCCCCGCCAAGCGGGCCTGTCTTTCCCACCACCCTTCCACCGGAAAGGCCTCCCAGACTTCAAATGTTAGGTTGGGCCAACTGGGTATGTGGTTCTCACCACACTATCTCTTTATAACCCTGAGCTTTCTTACACTGGTTGGCTTAATCTCTGCACCCCCTTACCCCCCCAAAGGCCTCAGAATATTCGCTCCTCACAGGCTTGTCTGTCGGCTGTCATATTCCTACACCAACAGCATGCAGTCATGGTAGGCTCAACAGACAGGTATGAATATAGAGGCCTCTTACCAGGCAGAGGTAATAGGTCTTTCCCTTTGAAAACACACATAATGACCAGTAGCACAGGATAAGGAAATTAGAACCAAAACACACTTTCATCCTTAAAATAAGGCCAAGTCTCAATATGATTCGCACCACACCTACATGTCCACAATGTACTGTTTATCCGTGGATAAAAGTGTCTTTTTCTTCTCTGTGGAGATCTTTGTTTGTATCTTCCAACGAGAACTATAAAGAAAATACCTGACCACATACAGAGCTGACTTTAAAACCTGGCAGAAAGGCACTTTCTGGAAGGAATACAGTAGAACAAATGGTGAAGACACTCTCTCAAAGGCTCCCATGGGGCTTTACATGTTGGGAAGAGAATTCCACCTACCGCTTCCTCATGCTCCTTCCAGCAGTCATAATCTGTTGCCATGGCGATACTCGCATAGCAAATCCCAGCCTCCTTAGCGAGAACCACCTCTGGAACTGTGGTCATGTTGATAACATCCGCCCCCCAGGTGCGGAACATAAAGCTTTCTGCCCGGGAGCTAAAACGAGGTCCCTCGATTGTGACCACTGTGCCTTTTGAGTGGCACCGGAGTCCTAACTTTTTAGCAGTCTCTATGAGGACCTAGAAAACAAAGAACCACACACTCAGAAAATACAAACATGAGTTAACAGCTTACTATTTTGTTTTTTTTCCCCTGATGGTTGCCAAGTTAATGACTTCAAGATTTTTACTACAAATGGCTAGTACCTGCAGGCCCTCAGACAGAGCCTGGAAGATCTAGATCCGAACCCCCTCACATAACCCTGTTCCCCCGGCCCCTTGCACACACAGCTTCCGGCTACCAGAGCGAACAGTGAGCTTCTTCTCTACACCAGGCATTTGTTTATATTAATTTCACTTATTTCTTAACAGCTCGAAGAAGACTAAGCTGGGTTGTGAACATGGACTTGAGTCTGAGCCCTTCACCTCCCAGGGTGAGCTAAGGTGCCGATCCTATTCACATCTCCTCAAAGACATGCTGAGAACGGTTTCCAAGCTCTTTCACACAAAATCTGAAGACTTTTAGAGAAGCTTTTTTTGGTTAGAAAATGATTTCTGGGGTACCTGAGTGGCTCAGCTGGTTAAGCGGCTAACTCGTAATCTCGGCTCAGGTCATGATCTCAGGGTTATGAGATCGAGCCCTGTGGCTGGCTCCGAACTGGGTGTGGAGCCTGCTTAAGATTCTCTCTCCCTCTCCCCACCTCCAATAAAAGGGAAAGTGATTTCTTCATAATCTCTTTTGCCTGTTGTCTCTCCCAAAAACAAAACCGGAACGGGGATGTGCTGGTTTTTTCTCTCTAGGGATAAACTTATCATGGCATCTTACTTTAACGGCAAGGCCACGCATGGGTTTTAAAAACATTATTTAAAAGTTTGATCACTTTTTCCAGCGACTAATTAATAACACACATCTAATCCTCAAGTTATTAATTTCTAGCCTGTGTTTCAACATTCCTTTTTAATTAAAAAAAAAAATTAACTGTTAACCCACTTAAGCACTGCCAAAACTTCACTTAATCTTTGTATGTTTTCATTTTCTCATCTGTAAAATGGGAATAATGAGATTGTATTACAGAAGTACTGTGAGGATTAAATGAGCTAAGGAATAATACAGCACAGAATTGTGTTGGGCACATTTTAAACACTGGATACAAGCTAAATCAGTCTTCTAACAATTACTAACACTGGCACCTTCCACCCTTGTTTGCCAAATAACTGGCACAGACTCCTGGGGTGCTTTATATATAAAATGGTGTGACTCAGTGTCAATAAAGGCTCCAATTCAGGCCAAAGTCTAGCCTGCACATGCTGGAACCACATAAGCAAATTAACCTGTTTCTCTAAAAATAATTTTCATTATGCTATAGCAATGGGAGAAAGAATTTTAATAACAGCCTTGGCAACACCAAATTTAGAAGCGTGACAAGTCACAATGAATAGTTGATATTGTATCATGTTTGTTTATACTATATATGCTGAAAATAAGATTACGCTTAATAAAAACTTTCCCCTCGAGTACAGGTTATACATTCGAGGGCCTAAATCACTCTTCCTTCACCTCTACCTCCCCCACCCCCAAATTAAAATATAGCCAGCCCAGTCCCATCTTCATTTAATGTCTTTTAAAATCCTGAATAACCAAGCTGTATATCTTGGCCAAACTTCAGTATTTCCAGAAATGACTGGAGGAATATCATAACTACCTTGTACACTGGACTGCGGCATGTTAAGTTCTCACATCACCCTGGGAGGGGGGTGCCATGATGGTGAGGAGGAGGAAGTGAAGGATTATGGATGTGGACCAGCCACAGAGACAGACCCTGGGGTCTCAGTCACTTGAACCAGCACTTTGCACCCCCACAACCACAAGAACGGACAACTCCAACATCATGTACCAGCAACCAGCAATACAAACCACAGGCTGAGAGATCTCTGGGTCTGAGGCAAAGATGCTTTCATTTGCATGTTCTGAGCAATGATAATGGAACTCCTGAATCTACCACCATCCTTCAAATGTATTAGCAATATTAGATCACCAAGCTAAATATATTTTATGTGTCCAGACTTTGAAAGACTGTGCTTCCGATTACCTCCTAAAATGACTAGAGGTGAAAATATTTTGGGGGTAGAAGTGACATGGGACAAAATATTAACCCCACATATGTGACAAATGTTTTTTCTACCCATGTTCTAGCGAACCAGTTCACCTCCCCAAGGGAAACCACCAGTTTCTTTGGGTCAATTTTCTAAAGATTTTATTTATTTTTATTTATTTGACACATAGTGAGAGAGAGAGCACAAGCAGGGAGAGCGGCAGGCAGAGGGAGAGGGAGAATAAGGCTCTCCTCTGAGAGGAGAGCCCGATGCAGGGCTCGATCGCAGGATCCTGGGATCACGACCTGAGCCAAAGGCAGATGCTTAACCGACTCAGCCACCCAGGCGCCCCTCTTTGGGTCAATTTTCTAAAAACACTCTATCTGCAGGTTAATATTGTCGTATTTACCTCTTTATATGTAACACAAGTGGCGGAAATCTTGTTCACCACTTGACAATTCACCTTGACAATCCTTCCTCATCCGTACATGAAAGGTCATGTGAATGTTTTAAGTTAAAGTGATAATTGCCAAGGGGCAGCACCATCTACTCTACATTTCTGGACAATATTTACAAATCTCTTTCAGAGTATGTAGGAATAAAGTTATATTCCAAGGCTTATTTTTCCCACTTTCCTTTTTTTTTTTAAATTATTTATTTATTTGACACAGAGAGAGAGGGAGCACAAGCACAAGCAGGGGGAGCAGGAGAGGCAGAGGGAGAGGGAGAAGCAGACTCCCCGCTGAGCAGGGAGCCCGATGCGGGGCTCGATCCCAGGACCCTGAGATCATGACCCGAGCCGAAGGCAGACGCTTAATGACTGAGCCACCCAGGCGCCCCATTTCCCATTTTCTTAAACTGCCTTTCCTAGCATTCCTTTAGTCTTACATGGGGCAGGGAGGGGTCCCCTGGCTTGGCTAGACCAAGAATAGCTGAGTTAATGTTGGCTCAAGAGAGGCTAAACTCTGTTACTGGAAACGGTCTCCAACTGCTGATCGCCAAGCCACCACATGAGCATGTATTCTGTATACATCATTAGTTCATTAGTATTTATTTCTACCCTACCTCTACTGCTAGTACCTGAATTCAGTGTTTTCTGTGGGACACGACCTCAGGCCTATTCTCTCCCTGGTCTATTTCTTCCCAAGCTCTCCCCATTTTGAAATGGACAAGAATCTTATATATATCTTATTACCCCTGGAAAGCAAATTTATTATGTGGACAGATCTGCGTTTCAGAGAGAAGACTAGCAGCAACGTTTTGATATATTCTGCTGATAACTACTTGGAAACATACACATCCCAAAAACCCAAATACACACTTAACCTGCCATTTTTTTTAAACAAATAAAAAGTGTATTTTCACACAAATCAGAGAGACTCAACAAGCAGTGGTATATCTGAAATGGCTCCCCCTGACTCCTGGCTTCAGATTCTAGATTTTTGTTTAAGACCACCGTGAGGTTAAGGAGCCCTTGCTGTAAACTGTAAGGAAACTACTTTTATACAATTACACAGGGCTGAACATAAAAGCTGCAATAAATCTACTTTCCATATGTAGGTGTTAAAATTATCTGAATGAGTAAAATGCTTCCATACTTCCACTGAAGGGCTAGCCACTTAGGTCTAAGATTTCACTGTAATCCTGGAGAGGAGGCTGGACAGTAACAGCCAACCTCGCCTCAAAGGCCAATGATGCCAATCTGACAATTTACAGATGATCAAAAACTGAATTCATAAAAGCAGTTGTTGGATGGCTCGTAACTGACAAGCATAGCTCAGAGCACTTATAAATAACGGCTCACTCGTTTATCCTTCCCACAGTGCTGTGAGGTTCATGTACCATTTCCTTCATTTTCCAAATGAGGAAACTGAGGCCCAAGGGCATTAAGTAACTTGTCCAACAAGACACAACTATTAAGCACAAGAGCAGAGATTTGATCCCAAGTAATCTTTTTCCAGACTGTACACTCTGGACTAATACGCTAAATGACTTAAAAGGTATTCTGACAGCAAAATCAAAACCTATAAAAAAGGCAGGTTGCACGTCTGAGTGACTCAGCTTATCGATGACCGAGAGCAGCGGAGGCAGTACTAACAAAGGGAAAGTCTTCTAGAAACCTTGCAGAAGAAGCACACTGGAGAGGGGAAGAGGGACTACCTGCTTAGCCAATTAATCGAACTCTAGATGCCACCCCAAGCCCTTACGACTTATTTTGGCGCACCTTCCAGAAAGACTACAAACCTCTCTCGTTTTGGGGCAGAACGGCTCAGCCACGGGAATATGGCATACTCCTCTGGTACTGGAATGACTTCCATCATAGAAGGTCTGAGGCCTTTTGGTGGTCCTACAAAATAAAGGGAAAAGTTTTTTTTTTTTTTTTTTTAAAAAGCCCTCACTCCATCCTCTGGGGGCTGGTGAATCCATAGTACCTAGGTCAATACCTTGGTTCTCACTCCAGAACCGATAGCTCTGGATAAGCTGAAGGCAACTGTTGGAAAAGCTGCTTCAGGACAGTATGTGGCTTTTCTGGCTCTGGGTTGGTGTGTGTGGCCTGGTGACTGACAGAACAACCACAGCGGATTGTAGGTACAACTCAACTCTGGGCTCAGGACGCTGGGTAAAACCCCTAAGAAGTCACTACAGAATTCTCAATCATTGTAGACGTAGACGTACAGTGAACCCCATATATGTCCATTATCTAGATTCAACAATTCAAACTTCGTCAAACTTGCTTCATCTGTTCGTTTTTCCATGGTTGCAAATCTCAGACTTCGTCGTTTCACCCCGACTTCAGATGGACCAAAATATGTGGATTTTTCACTGTAATGTCATGATCACATTTGATAAATATCAATTCCTCCATACCAACTAATACACAGACCAGATGCAAATTTCCCTGATGTCCTCAAAAATGTCCTATTTTTTTTTTTTACTTATCTTTTATTTTTTAACTAATGCTTTTTTAGTTTCAAGCTCCAAACAAGGTCCTAACCTTGCATTTGATTGGCCTGTCTCTAATGAGGCTAATTCCCGCCCTCCACCCCCGACCGTATTTTTTCATGCCTTTGGCCCACTGAAGAAAGCAGCCCTTTGTCCTGCCCCGCTTGCGGGACTCTCGTTGCCACCTCATCTAGCTTGTTCCTCTACCCACCGTAATTAGTTCTGAAACCTTAGTTCAATTTCTGGTAGAACATTTTTGAATCCACAAAAGAAAGGCTAAAATTAACCCAGAGCCAAGTCACCCTGCAATTTTTCACCCAAAGTTTTCAGAATAAAGTACTTTCTGTGTCCTTTATATTGTTCTCAACTTGAACTCATGAGTAATACAGGAAAGAGAGTCTTCATCTTTCCTATGGCGGGGAGGGCTGGCGAGGGACAGCCCAAGGGAAAGCAGGGGAAGGTGGGCCACTTCATGTCTGCTTTCGGGAGCGGGAGGGAAGGGAACACCATGGAGAAATACACTGGTTGGATTTATACAATACAGCTGGCGCGTCCACCTACCAAAATTCACCTGTTCCTTCCATCCTGTCACATACTAAACAGTGACCTTAGCTGGCACCAAAGCCACCTGGCTCCATAATGAGGTCTCAGTGCCCTGCAGGGATGAAAACCTAGCCTGGACTCCTCCCAGCCCTCTGTCATATGTGTCTTGGGGGAAGGCCAAGTTAACCCCCAAGCAATTCCAGATGGGGTTGAAGAACAGGTCAAATGGCCGTCCTAGCCCACATAAACAGAGGCTTTCCTCTTTTTGTAAAACTAACCAATAAAATGGGGCCACATACTCCAGCTCTGGCTTGGTATCAGCCTTCCATGAGTCAAATATTAGCAATATCCCCATTTACAACCATGATGAAGTATACGAAAACAGGGCCACAAAAACCTCCAGAAGCAATACCCCCATAAATGTCTATGCACCTTACCTATCTCCGTCCTTCTCTCTTCTCTTTCTACCCCTTCTTTGCCTAATCCCTCCTCTTTGTTCTGAACGTCTACCTTAAGACAAAACATGTATTATGCTTTATGTTATATCACATACACTTGATACTTATTACTACAGTTCATCCCCTCTGTCAAGTGGAACATTTTACACTTTTCTCTTTAAGCAAAGTTCTTTAACTACTAACTACAGGGCTTAGAGCAAACTGCCATATCTGTTCGATTCTCTATTTCCAATCATAAAATGTAGTTCATCCACCCATTTGTACAGGCATCGTGAGGATGAAGCCAACCAAGATGTCCAGACGGCTGCCGGCAGCTCAGAAGCAAGGTCAGGGGCTAGCGACAAACACGGAGCCGGCACCAAGGAGAAGCTACGGCTGAGGCGGGGCCTCGGTGCACTCAGCCCTGTAGGGGCAAGGGAAGGGCGGAGCCCTGAGGAAGAAAAGAAGACTCTAATACCAACATTTCTAACGGTTTCAGGGCTAAAACCACTATATACAGCAATATTCCTGTCCAGCATAAAATGATAAGGCATGATTAATGCTGAATGAAATTCTGACCAAGAGCCATAGGATTTACAATGGGAGGGGATGGAGCACATTTTTTCCCGTAAATACAGTATAGTATGTAAATGTATTTTCTCTTATGATTTTTTTTTTTTAGATTTATTTATTTGACGGAGAGAGACAGCGAGAGAGGGAACACAAGCAGGGGGAGTGGGAGAGGAAGAAGCAGGCTTCCTGCAGAGCAGGAAGCCCGATGCGGGGCTCAATCCCAGGACCCTGGGATCATGACCTGAGCCGAAGGCAGATGGTTAACGACTGAGCCACCCAGGCGCCCTGCTTATGATTTTCTTAATAACACCTTCTTTTCTGTAGCATACTTTATCATAAGAATATAGGACATAATGCATATAACAAGATAAAATGTGTGTTAATCGACTATGTTATCAGTAAGGCTTCTGGTCAACAGTAGGCTATTAGTTAAGTTTTGGGGAGGTCAAAAGTTATACATGGGTTTTCAACTGAACAGGGGTCAGCACCTTATACAACATGCACAACATGACCCATGTCGTATAAGGGTCAACTGTAATTTGTTACAGCACCTACAGGACACTAATACACGTGCTTATGGGGGTTAAGATATAGTCAACCCAGTTATGGCTTCCACAGTAATAAAGAAATGGTGCTGAAGGTCAGCCCCAACTCTTGCTTCATTAGCAAACCCTCCCAGCTAGGCAAGGGGACTGCGAATTTCACTTCCCCATTAGCTTGGGACCCCAGTGGAAAACAGACTCTGGGACTGACTGACTTGGCTGGCTTTACCGCTCACTCCGTAACTGTGCCTCAGAGAAAAGTCAATCTGATCTCTCTGCACCTCAGTTTGTATCCGTTTCCTCATATTTAAAATGGGGAATAAATAATACCACCTACCTTCTAAGGTCGATGTGAAGACTGAATGAGACATGGGAAGCAAGTGCTCAGCACGAGCAACTACTATTTATGGAAAATCTGCTCCTGTACTTCTCATGCGCCCACCTCAGAGCCTGACACATGTATGGACCCTCAGGTCGAAGGTACACAAAAAACCGCTTGAAGCTATCAAACAGGGACACATACTAAGAGAAGTGAAGTGTGCGTCCGAACCAAAAACTGCCCATGGAAGAGTGAAGGAGGCAAAATTGTGTTGTGTACCGGCAAGAGTGAAGTATGTTCAAGACTGCTAAGGAGAGAACACTGGGCACTTTCACACACAGAACAAAGAAAAGACCAGAGAAAGACTGATGGGTTGGTTGTTGAATCGGCTGGTAGACTGACTGGTAGACTCTTGAATCGGCTCTCAGACAGCCATTTGTTAATAATCTCCGTCTGAGGAAAAGCGGAGTTGCAAGCAACAAGGAGAACACTTGTCGTACAGCAGAAACAAATGCAACTGCGCATCTCTGAGGAAGCACATGTCCCCAACAAGCCTCAGCATGCAGGCACATGAGTCAATTAACCTACTGGCAAAGCAGGGCCGACGGCTGCTCATAATTAGCATGGTTTTGGGGAAATGATTCTACCCACGTCACTTAAAAGATACCTGAATAGTAATGCGCATGGGCAAACTCAAACTCAGTCTCTAAGAAACCTAAGTAAAACAAAAAATCCTCCCAATCTCTCTTTTCTTTCTTCTTTTTTTAAAGATTTATTTATTTACCCCAAAGAGAAGGGGGGGGAGGGACAGAGAGAGAGAGAGAGAATGTGAGCAGGGAGAGGGAAAGAGAGAATCCTCAAGCAGGCTCCCCACTGAACTCAGAGTCTGATGCAGGGCTCGATCCCACGACCCTGAGATCATGACCTGAGCCAAAATCAAGAGTCAGACCCCCATCTGACTCAGCCACCCAGGTGCCCCCAATCCCTCTTCTCATTAAAGCCCGGGCTCTGAGGGCAAGTGGAAGTGTTCTCTGTAGCAAGTCATCACGGCCACCACAAACTCGTATTCACAAATATACAGATAACTGGGCACACCAATGTTAACCGAACCACAGTTAATACAAACAGGGAGCTGAAAACAACCCATTTCCCACTTAGCAGGCAGCTTAAATAAGCCACACTGCCGGCAATGGCAGAGGGTTATGTCCGTTAGGATCTGACTACACGTGTGGAAAGCTAAGAGAGATGGTTAGCTCATGTGAGCTAGGAGAGAAGAAAAAGACAAACTCCTCTTTTTCTAGAATTCCTTCACACAAACATATTTTTTGGGTGTGTTAAAAAATATATAAATGGTATGTAATATGGACTGTCTCACAATATGCTTGATTTAGTTAATGATGATAGATCTTGAAGACTTTTCTGTATCAGCACATAGAAATTTACTTGTTTCAAGCTCTGAATAGAAGGCCATGGATATATCAGTATATTTAAGTTATTATACAAAAAATGGGTAATTAAAAATGGTACAACCACCAGTGTCTCTGCATGAGCTACCTTGTACATGTTCCTCAAAAAACCAAGAAAAGGAACTGTTGCAAAGGTCTCACATTTTCAAGTTTAATGGACAGATTTCACCAAATTTCCCTTCAAGTAACCAGAAACTTAGGAGGGTTTCACTTTTTACCATATACGCTCCTCTACTATTTCCACTTCATCTCATTACAAATATGTATTACTCTTTAAATGCTCTAAAACACAGGTTATGTTAAACAGCATTTTAGTTTTAGCACACACTAGAACACCAAAGACAATTTAAGTTAAAAATTTAAAAAGTATACAAATAGAAGATGGCAAAAAACAGAACAAAACAAAACAAAACAAAACAAAAAAGGCCAGGTCACCAACTGGTTAGATCAAAAGGATATTTATATTCTAGGAAATAAGCATAACTTTAAGATCAATAGGATTAAGAATGAGCCTTCTAAATGTCTAGGTGTATATATATATGCGGTGTGCACACACATATTTATGGACAGCACTGATGTGAGCATGCTTATTTATTTATTTAAAGATTTATTTGAGAGAGAGAGAGAGAGCACGAGTGGAAGGGGCAGAGGGAGAGGGAAAGACAGAATCTCAAGTAGACTCCGTACTGAGCGCAGAGCTCGACACCGGGCTCGATCTCACAACCCTGAGATCATGACCCGAGCCAAAACCAAGAGTCAGACGCTCAGCGAACTACACCACCCAGGCGCCCCTGTTGCGAGCATGTGAATAAGTGAAGGGTCAAATCCTAGAAGATGTGGGTCATGGAGTTAGGGTACAAAGGGTTCTCATCTGGAGGAGAAAGGTAGGGCGCTGAGGGGGAGGAAGAGAATTTAAAACTGCAGTGGGGAGGGGCACCTGGGTGGCTCAGTCGGTTAAGCTTCTGACTCTTTGATTTCAGCTCAGGGCATGATCTCAGGGTCCTCAGATGTGAGCCCCATGTCTGGGTTTTGAGGTGAGAGCAGAGTCTGTTTAAGACTCTCTCCATCCCTTTCCACCCACCCCTCGCCCCGCCCTGCCCCACTTGTACTTTCTAAAAATTAAAACTACAGTCAGAAAAAGTAGTACAGTCAGGAAAAGTCAAAAAAAATTTTGACATGAATGACATGAATGGCAACCCATTATGACATGGAATGAATCTGTTCTCTTAACCAGAAGGAACTGAGAGCTTCTAAATTTGGACACCCGTGATTAAGATCCCTCCATCGCTCTGATCTCATAAGTGCTTATGGTGCCACAGAAAAGGAGAAAAATGTACGTGTTTATATCCCAACAAGGAGGCAACACTGTTTAATAAACATGTACAGTTTTCTCTTATTTTCTACTTTTCATGAGGTCTTGCTAAACAGAGCATGCAAAGCAACAGCACGATAACAAAATCCTGGCTCTGACATAGGGGCTGAGTAACAATCTCGATGGACCTCAGTTTTCTCATCTGTACAAGGGGGATGTAAAAGGTATGTACATGTTTCCTAGTGCTGTGATAATTAGCAGCACCAGGAACACAGTTAGGACCACAGAAGCAGCTTTGTTTCACCATAAAGTATCATGGACATGGCTCCAGGTCAATGTATGTAACTTTAACAAATCCTGTTCACAACTTCACCACATTCCACAGGATAGCTGTTCAACCACCGCCTTAGGCTGCTCTTAAGAAACAATATACACACATCCTTGTTCCATGTGTCTAGAAAAATACACCATTTGGTGCTTTTATTCTTAGGACTACAAACCACAAAAGGGAAGGCTTGTTGGAGAGGCATGCATATTTTAAAACTTACTGAGTCAGACTGCCTTTTAAAAAGAGTTCTAGGGGCACCTGGGTGGCTTAGTCAGTTAAGCGTCTGACTCTTGATTTTGGCTCAGGTCATGATCTCATGGGTGGTGAGATCGAGCCCCACAGCTTAGCACAAACTCTGCTTGAAGATTCGCTCCCTCTGCCCCTCTTCTCACTCGCGTGCTCTCTCTCTCTAAAACTAAATACATCTTTAAAAGAAAATAAAAATAAAAAATAAAGAGTTGTTAACTATCTCTACCAGCAATAGGTATGTGAATGTGAATTATCCAGGACCTAATAACATCTGACATGTGGGAAGAGCTTCATATTTTCTTTCACTTCAAAATTAACCAGAAATAACAACTTCATGTTCAGAAGAATAGATGTTACCAGATGATAAACACTAATATTTCACTGAGAGGGAAATGGGCAGGGATACTAAGTACAAAGGCAATGGAAGAAACCACCACAGAGGTGACAAGATATTTTTAGGTACATGTCAAAGATCATTAGCGTCGATGACAAAAGGAACTAGGAAAAAATGACATCATATTACTGGAAGAGCTGACGTCTTCTACACACAGAGCTTGTTAGGAAATTCCTCCCCCCTGGACTGTGCTGTGAACTCTGAGCTGGTACTAATCACTGCTCACTAAAAACCCCAACCAACAAAGGTTCTGGGGCAAGCCTGCCCAGAAAGGAGTAGAAGCTCCGTTTCCAGCACTTTTTTTTTTTTTTAAGTAGGCTCCACAATGGGCATGGAGCTCAACGCAGGGCTTGAACTCACAACCCTGAGATCAAGACCTGAGCTGAGATCAAGAGTCTGGACGCTCAACAGACTGAGCCACCCAGGTGCCCCTCCAGCACTTTTCTGATCATGTCTTTGTTTCTATTATATTTTTGTTTATTTATTTTTTAAAGATTTTATTTATTTATTTGACAGAGACAGCCCGAGAGGGAACACAAGCAGGGGGAGTGGGGGAGGGAGAAGCAGGCTTCCCGCTGAGCAGGGAGCCCGATGCGGGGCTCGATCCCAGGACTCCGGGATCATGACCTGAGCTGAAGGCAGACGCTTAACCCACTGAGCCACCCAGGCGCTCCCCCAACCCCCTGCCCATGGAGGATAATTTAATCTTGAATTATAAAGCGTGAAGTATCTTTGGGATCCTGTCCTGGATCTAGTGGCGAGAGTGAATGTGAAGGGAGAGGGCAGAGCTGGAAGTGTGCGTGTGAGGAAAGGCAGGTGAGGTCACAGACATTGGACGCTAACGGAATTCAAACTCCACAGGTCCCACTTACTGGCAAATGACCAATATTTTTGAGTTTTAAGTTTCCTCAACTATAACCTGAGAAAACTACCCTTGAACGAGGTGAATAGGATTAAGTGATTTGTGGCACTTAGTAGTACCTCAAAAATTGGGAGCTTATCAGCAATTTTATTAAGAGAAGGGACAGAAGGCAAGGCAGTAATAAGAGAGCTAGGTTGCTGAGCAGAACTCGGGAACTGCTGGGACCATGGCAGTAGCTACCCCGGCTCTCAGCACAGGTGTAGGCAGGAAGACGCCAGAGGGCAGGCATGCAAGTAACTGGTGAGAGGGAAGGGGAAAGAACATGGTCAGTTTATGCCAAATAGCTTCTGTTTTCTCACAAAGAGGAGACATTCTCAACCACAGTGAAGAAGACAGGCAGGAAGCCGTGAGGACAGTAAGGGTTTCAAAGAGCTGCTCAGAGGAATGGGAAAAGAGCCAAAGGAGGGCTTCCTGTGCAACTGTTTACCATAACCCCCGTGAGTGTGGATAAAAATCCATGCCCTGCCCCAGAGGTTCAAAGACTAGTGATTAATGGGCATCAGAGCACACGCACACCTCAACCTCCAGGCCGGTCCTCGGCAGGGGCGGGGACCAACAATCTTACCTCATGATTGAGGTGGAGAGGGGAAGCCCAGGGCTTTGGGAGGGGAAATAAACTGACATAATCCCTTACCACTGTGTGTACTGTGGGACTTTCCTGATGAATAAGCCAGCAAGAATTGCAGCCACGCTCAGTCGAAACTTTCCCTAATGTAGTGAACGCAGGACTCCCCGAGGAGGGAGGACATCACAACACAGCACCCTCATCTTGCAATGAGGACACTAAGTGACAGAAGAATTTGGGGGCAGAGCCAGGAAACAATTCTGGAGGTTCGCACTTCCAAGCTGGGGCTTCTCCCACGGCATTCTTCAAGCAGAACCTAACCAGGGGCCTCAGGCATACCAGGCCAACGTGGTAACAGCATTTCGCAGAAAACATCTGCCACTAGGAATCACACCCTGCTGTTTTTCATCTTAATTTTTTGGTTGTATTTTTCTCATGGTCAGAAAAACAAACTAAAAAAAAAAACAAAAAAAACAAAACCAAAGTCCTTATCTGTAAAACATTCCTGATAAAGACCTCTGTTAGGAAGTAAGAATCCCATCCTTGTCTTTAAGGGATATGTTTGCTGGGCACAGCTTGAGATAGTTCTGATAGCCCTAGCAGTTGAACGGGTCCTACTAATCTGCATCTTTTTAAAGATTTTATTTATTTATTTGACATTGAGAGAGAGGCAGCGAGAGAGGGAACACAAGCAGGGGGAGCGGGAGAGGGAGAAGCAGACTCCCCACTGAGCAGGGAGCCCGATTTGGGGCTCGATCCCAGGACCCTGGGATCATGACCTGAGCCGAAGGCAGACACTTAACGACTGAGCCACCCAGGTGCCCCTAATCTGCATCTTTTAAAAAAACAATTTAATAGAATGTGGGCATCTTTCCCAACAGCTTATAGATATATGGTGAATTCAATTCCTTTCCACGGTAACAATCGGGATTGATGGTGAAGAGGAGAGGTCATGTGTGGAACTGCTGGAATTCTCTACCCACGTGTACCTTGTACGGCGTGGAGAGTAGTTTGGGGTGACAGGTGTACGCTACACATACAAAGGTCTGTACCACAGAAGAACCCCCAAATTATGAATCTTGGAGCATCTCCCTTGTGAGATCCTTTTGAAGTATAAATAGCCTCACAATGGTCTCTTGGGACAGACGGAAGGTCAGATTCTTTCCTGAGTTCCGATGGACTGTGGAATGGCCATCCAGAAGTGAAACAAGTCCCATTCTTAACCAGGTTTGATCCTGGACTGTCAAATGACTTGTGGATCTGACAACAAGGACCTCCGTTGAGGTAAAAGAAATGGATTCGTCAAACCCCATTCGTCAGGAGGCATGAGGCACCGAAGACACTGACTGTGGACGAGCCTCCTCCAAGCTCTTGGTTATCAGCTGCTGTTTTTAACTTTGGTTCGTGAGGAACATCGCCCATGGAGCCCCGGACCCAGGGCAAGGGCAGAGTCAAGTAACCTATCCCTCTACAGTGAGAATGGGAAAATGACAAAACCAACAACACATTTCTGGTATTTAAATTCTAGACCAAGATCCATTTTGCTTTCCACAGCTGCCCTAAGAACAAACACAAGAGGGTTACTTTCACTTTAAATATTAGCTAAGGCATCTCCTTGCATGTCTGAGGAAGAGATGCCCGACTGCCCACACCCCAAAAATACCTGGAGCCACTCCCTTCCCCACCTGTCTGTTGTCCTGCTCTCTCCAGGTCAGCCGCACCCAAGACTCCCCTTCTCTCAGGCCCAGGCCTTCAACTTTTCACAGGCAGGAACATAGCAGAGAGAAAAAAAATTATTTTCAGAAGACAATGAGCTTATTTTCTTAAAAGAGCTTCCAACCCAACACCAGACTCCTTTAAAGGTGTCTTCCATTTTTAGAGTAGAAATCTAATGTTTTTAAAAACAACCCTAACGTCAAAGCCACCTGTCACTCTTCAACCTAAATGGTCTCTATGGTATGCACGGCAAGGCCAATGGACCAGGTTGGTGGTGTTTTTCCCTATGCTGGGCACCGAGGGCAGAGAAAGTAACATGCTTTAGTTCCGTCGTCTATTAAGTAAGAACAGCCACACTACTCCATCCCGATTCTTTTTTTTTGAAGATGTTATTTATCTGAGAGAGAGCGAGAGAGCACAAGCAAGGGGAGCTGCAGAGGGAGAGGGAGAAGCAGACTCCCCGCGGAGCAGGGAGCCCGACGCGGGACTTGATCCCAGGTCCCCGGGATCATGACCTGAGCCGAAGGCAGGAGCTTAACCGACTGAGCCACTGAGGCGTCCCTCCATCCTGATTCTTTATCACAAATTTATGTTAGGGAGATTAAAAAGATCCCTCTCGACCTCTGAAGACCCCTTGAGGACGAGGATATTTTTTCCTAAGATAATGTACCAGCAAAGTGGCAGCAATAAGCAAATGTGTGTTTCCAGATCAGTGCTGGAGAGGGGACTGGGCAGGGAGAAGAAGCCTCAGCGATGGTGGAGCTCAAACTTGGACTTTGAAGAGAGAGGGCCATGGGCCACAGATGTGCCTGAGGCTAAAGAGAGCCAAAACAAAACCTCCCGATCCAGGGCTCCTGTCCCCGTGGCTATAATCCACTGGGTGGCTTTGCAGAACGCTGCACTTTCGTTCCCCAAGCTGAGGCTGGGTGTTTGGCTGCGGGAAGCTCAGGCTGTGGGCAGCACAGCCCCCAGCTCGGCATTCTGGGCCTGAGGTCGGCACCGAGAGGACGCAGCAGGTGCCTCCCTGAACACACCAAGATTCACTTCCAAGAATGTGTTACTACAACACGTGAAGGCCATTACTCATAAGGCAAAAAGTGCTGATTCTCTTCTCTTCTGAGACAAACATACGGTAAATCATGCATGCACCCAAGCTTGGTGAACTGACTGAGCCAGAGGCAGTGTCATTCAGAAACAGTGACCAAAATCAGTAGAACACAAGCCACCTAATGTCATTTTAAATTTTCTAACAGTTACATTAAAAAAGGAAAAGAGGTAAAATTAGCTTTAATATCTTATCTAGCCCAATAAATCCAAAATGTTGCCATTGGAATATATCACATCAATATAAAATTTGAGATTGCTTCTAAATGATATTCCCTTTGGGATCCTCCTCTTCAGAGACCTTTTCTTCTGTTGTTACCACACAGCGTTAACTGCAGACCCCTCCAGCCAACAGGCCACATTCACAATAATGGCACCCATGTACTAGGCAGGTAGCAGGTGCTAGATCCCATAAAAGGTATTTGATAGAGACTTTGAACTTCCAAGGCAAGAGTTAAGGAGTCAGGGGGCGCCTGGGTGGCTCAGTGAGTTAAGCGTCTGCCTTCGGCTCAGGTCATGATCCCAGGGTCCAGGGACTGAGCCCCGCATCGGGCTCCCTGCTCCGCAGGAAGCCTGCTTCTCCCTCTCCTACTCCCTCTGCTTGTGTTCCCTCTCTCGCTGTGTCTCTGTCAAATAAATAAATAAAATCTTAAAAAAAAAAAAAAGAGTAAGGAGTCAGGTTATCCACACAGCACATAAAAAAGCACAGATACCAGAAGATCTTAAGGTTACATGTCTAAGGACTGCTAAGAGAATGAAACTAGATATGATGTAACACCTGCTCTCCTTTCTATTCTCCATCTTTCTGCCCCAACTGCTTTCTTGAAAGAGCCAGTATGTAAAACATCTACATTTACTATAGATGAGGAAAAGATTTGGCAAATACGAGTGTACAGTTATACCATTGAAGTAACAACTTAATCCGAGGCTTAATACCCAAGTCAGACTTTTCTTTCCAGGATCATCTATGATGCTTTATAAATCTGGATCAGTTGGAATAGGGAGTTTTGTACTCCGCTTTATTTTTTTAAGTAGGCCCCATGTCCAATGTGGGGCTTGAACTCACAACCCTGAGATCAAGAGTCCCATGCTCTACTGACTGAGCCAGCCGGGCGCCCCACGCACTCTGCTCTATTGAACAAGCATATTACAACCATTTTCTTAAGTCATTACCTCCAAACACATGGACTTTGACAACCACAGAGATCTTGATCAAGAATGCCAGCCTCCCTCTTCCTTCGAACGATCATGTTCATTCAATAGCTCTAAAAAGACTGAGCAACTATAGGCCATGCACTGTTGTGTGTGTTAGGGATAAAGTGGCAAATAGGGTCTTTGCCCTCACACGGCATATATTCTAGAGAGAAAGACGAACAATACATACATAGTGTCAGGTGCTGAAAAAATAATAGCAAAAATGATAGATGAAGGGCATGTAATGATTTTAGTCTTCCCCCATTATTTATTAGGCTGAGTCACATGAAACTGCTGATATTCAACCACTTCTGACCTAGAAAACGGTCAGTTTCACACAGCCCCACCTAACAGTTTCACTCCATCGGGAAACAATCAAGAATGCTTCTGATGGACTCTAAATTAGAACAGATCCCTGACAGACAGAAAACACAGAGAACTGGACTGAATAAACTTTCCTCCCATGGAAGAGGTGAGAGGGTGCTTGGGTGGAGTAAACTCAATGACAGCAGATGGGGAGGGTGGGATGGACAGAGGCAACAGTCTGGGGACTTCAACAGGAGCCACCAAATGGCTTAAACTCTGTGCTACTTCTCCCCACCACTGATTCAAGGCACAGAGTGTGGCCACCTGTCTCTACCTGGAATACCCTGGGAGGTGGTTCCTTTCACCAGGAATTGTAGGGGGACAGGGGGCAGTGGAAAGGGATCCCTAGGAGACCGACCACTTTCCCTTGTGATTTCTTCAACTATTTCTTTGGGTTTTTTTTTTTAAAGATCTTATTTGTTTATTTTAGAAAGAGAGAGTGGGAGAAAGGGCAGAGGGAGAGGGAGAGAGAGAATCTCAGACTCCACGCTGAGGGTGGAGCCTGATACAGGGCTCACTCTCACCATCCTGAGATCATGACCTGAGCTAAAATCAAGAGTCGGACGCTTAACCAATGCGACCCATCCAGGTGCCCCTCTTCAACTATTTCTAAATTCAGAAAAAGCCCAGGATCTTGGCAGTCTATTACTGCTGAATTTTTTTTTTTTGGCAAAGGAACGTTATATATTACTTGTACAATTAAATAACAAAAAAGTCCCCAGCTCCTGAACCAACTGGTCGATCTTAACACCATGTAAAGACTGGACATTACATGCCTGCCAATATGATGCAAGAAGGGAGGGTTCCTGCCAAGAATGTGAACCTGGTTCTCGTCAGGCCTCCAGAGCTACTGACTGGTTTACAGCAAACACAGGGGACGGGGGAAGGCACCAACACTTAAGGAGGGAGTCAGTAAAATCCGGACCGGGGACACTGCAGGACAACAAGAAAAAGGGAAAAAAGGAGGTGGACCAAACATTATTAGCTCATACGTGTCCTGAGTGGACCCCCTCTGGAATCTTCTTTGAAAAAACCAACTTCAAAAAAGCCCGTGAGGCATTAGGGAAAAAGGGAGCAGTGTCTAGAACGTTAAGGAAACCTGAAGCGACTCGCTTGTGTCTACGAGAGTTCTTATCTATTCACGTTACAGACCACAGGGAACTGCGAGATGGCAGAGCTGGGAACTGGTCAGTGGACAGTGGATGCTTACTCTGGTTGGCACCTGTTTAAAAACTGCCCACAACGCAGCTTCGAGCACATCTGTGGGCCTGCCCTCCACTCCTCTCCCAGGCCCCCACACAGCCTCCAGGTGAGCTGGGAACGATCTCACCCGAGCCTAAAGCATCTCAGAGGCCCTGCTCACCTGTCGATGAACTGATCGATAATGACGATATCGCCGGGCTGAATCTCTTCCCTCAAGGAGCCACAAGCTGTGGTCACGACGACGTGTGTACAGCCCTCCTCCTTCAGAGCCCAGATGTTCGCCTGGTAGTTGACTTTTGACGGCATGATGGAATGCTGTCTTCCATGCCTGTGGGAAGGAGTGGATACGTGGGGGGGGGGGGTGAGCAGGGTGCTCGGACGCTGTGAGAAGAGAAAACTTACATACAGCAGTGCCTTCCAGCCCTTTCCATCAGAGCACTTTAATAGGCAGAGGACAGAGGATAACTAGCCTACTGTAAATACAAACCACTGGGTCTTAAAGTGCAGGCCACCTTTACATGGTATGTATTTTTCTATCAAGAGCTGGTAAGGAAGATGTACTGTGTCTATCCTCTGGCGCACGGACACATCAGAATCTGAGGCAGATGATTTCACACGAGCCACAACACGGAAAACTAGAGGTGCCAGTGAAGAGAGATACAAAATAGAAAGAGAAACTCAAGTTTCCAGTCGACTCTGTCCATTCCTTTGTCCGATCACCCAAATGTTAGTGAAACTGTCAAAATAATTAAGAGTTCCCAGCTGTTCTGACACTAGCAGGTTTTGTGCAAGAACCAGTCACCTCACGCATGACCACTGTTAGTGGCTGAATTGTGCCCTCCCTCCACCGCCCCAGAGTTCATATTTTGAAGTCCTAATCCCCAGTACACCAGAATGCAATCATATTTGCAGAGGGTCTTTAATATGGTAATGGAGTTAAAACGAGGTCATTAGGGTGGACCCTAATCCAATGTCCTTCAAGAGGAGGAAATCTGGACACAGACTTGCACACTGGGAAGAACGTGTGAAGACACAGGGGAAGATGGCCATCCACGAGCCAAAAAAAAAAGAGGCCCGGAATAGGCCCTTCCCCCACAAGCCCTCAGAAGGAACCAATCCCGCTGACACCTTGATCTTGGAATTCTAGCCTCCAGAGCTGTCAGCAAACAAATTTCTGTGTCCACCCAGTCTGTGCCAGTTCCCGCAAACTAATACAACCACCACCGACTTCCTACCATGCTTCAAATAAAATCCAAACACCTAACCACGGCCCTCATGTCACTCGGGCACCAGGGTCCTAATGCAACCTCAGCTCTTATCCCAAGTCAGCCTCACTGGCCTTCTCGCTGCCCATCTCTGCTCATTCCTGCTCAGGTCTCCCGCCCGCTGAGCTCTCCACTCCAATGTCACCTCCGCAGAGAAGTGCCTTCCACAGCCACTGAGTCACAGTCACGTCGCTATCCCCTTTTCTTTCTAACCTCTGTTGGTAACTCAAACTACAGTTCCTTTCCCGTGTCTCTCTTTCCCACTGGAATCAGCCCCGAGGGTGTGAGGCCCTTGTGTGTGCTCCGCGCTGGGATGCAGAACACGACTAGGAGCACCAGCCAGTAAACGGCCAGTCAAGGCAACCCAATTTCTAAAATTACTTCGAGGGGCGCCTGGGTGGCTCAGTCGTTGGGCATCTGCCTTCGGCTCAGGCCATGATCCCAGGGTCCTGGGATCGAGCCCCGCATCAGGCTCCCTGCTAGGCGGGAAGCCTGCTTCTCCCTCTCCCACTCCCCCTGCTTGTGTTCCCTCTCTCGCTGTGTCTCTCTCTGCCAAATAAATAAATAAAATCTTTAAAAATAAATAAATAAATAAAATTACTTCGAAAAATTCACGTTAGATGATAGACTTATATAAGTGTTATTTCATAATGAGTTAAAATCATTCTGCTTGAAAAACTACCAGTATAATGGTGTAATGATCTACCACAGAAAGGCCAAGTGTCAAGTCAAGTGTCCTTTACGTGTGATAATGCAGAAACAGGCTTTCAAGGAAGTGGGTAAACACACAAAAATCTCACTTTCTACGATGACGATTAAGTTTGGGCTTTGGAGTGGAAGTGCTGGGTTCAAATCCTAGCTTTTGCCATTTCCTAGTGATGTGACCTCCTCATAGCCACTCAGCGCTCTCAGGCCAATTTTTTCCACCTGGAAAATGGTGAATAATATTACCTGCACCACAGGGTTGTTATTAAATATCCCTTGTATCATCCCGTGTTACTATTAGAAGAAAAACGTAGTGTCTTTTCTGTTCACCATCAGAACTGTGAAAAACATCAAAATGCCTTGCACATAATTTCAGACAGGCATAGCCTATCAGGGTTTTTACCCTGAGTGCGCAGATGACCTCTCAGAAGGTGGAGGTCCATGAATGCACAGACAGTATGTGCATTTTCCTAAGGCTGGTCTCCAAAACACTAATAAAAATTTTCAAAAGAAATTCAAAAACCCAAAGTCATTAAGAAACACTTGCATTCGAGGGACAAACCATAGTCCGACACAACTCAGTTCAATGGGCAGGAGTATAACAAAAGCCTCACCGGAGGGTCACACCACCAGCTGCTTTCTCTTAGAGCCTGGAAAAAAAATGAATCAATCCTCCAGCAATGACCACGGACCAACAAAGAGGGTTGCCTGAAATCGACCCCATGTGTCCATCGACAACTCAAACTTAGTTTTACTGGATTCAGCAAAGTCACTTCTGTTTCAAAAATGTAGTGTGGCAGACAGACTCTAGGCTGGTCCCCCACTTTCATGCTCAGTGTAACTCCCTCCTCCCTCCACTGCAGGTGGACCTGAGATTTGCTTCCGGCCAATGGGCTCCACCAAAGGGGCTGGGGGTCACTCCCACGATCATGTGCCACCTCACCAGCCCGCCCCAGAGAGCCCCTCCTGCTGGTCTCGAGGAAGCAAGCCCCCATCATGGAAACTCTGCCCTCGGAGGGTACCACGTGACAGGGACCGTGGACAAGCCTACAGGAGCTGAAGGCCTCAGGTCTACAACTGTGAGGAACCGAATTTTGCCAACATGCAGGTAAGCCTGAATGAGAACCTGGGGAGCCAGATGAGAGCAAATCCCTGAGTAAACCTTGTGTGACCTTGCGTGACCTTGCATAACCCTGAACAGACGAGCCAGCTAAGCTGTGCCCACACTCCCGATGCTGAGAAACTGTGGGACACTGTGTTTGAAGCGGCTCAACCTGTGGTAATTTGTTCACAGCATGAGAAAACTAACACATGTGGTCTGACTAATTTCCAACTGTGTGGTAACAATGGTTTGCCCCCTCTTTTTTTTTTTTTTTTTTAAAGATTTTATTTATTTGACAGAGAGAAAGCCAGCCAGAGAGGGAACACAAGCAGGGGGAGTGGGAGAGGGAGAAGCAGGCTTCCCGCGGAGCAGGGTGCCTGATGCGGGGCTTGATCCCAGGACCCTGGGATCATGACCTGAGCCGAAGGCAGACGCTTAACGACTGAGCCACCCAGGCGCCCCGGTTTGCCCCCTCTTTAACAGTGGGACGGCACCAGTTTTGTCAAGAAACAGAGTGTGGATACCAAAGGGAACTCACTCCCTGCAAACCTATAACTATCACCACACAGGGGTCGTGGATGAAGCCGTTCACCTTATTAATTAGAAGAAAAACAATAAATAAAGGAAAGCACCTCTCCTCTCGCAGTTTGAACTGAAACCAGAAGCTTCAATTTTAGTCAGACTCATTCTATTGCCTACTGATTATTCTAACTGCTTTCCCAGCCTAAGGGGAGTGGGGTGAGCTCTCTGACCTCCAAAGTCACTATAATTTAGCCCAAAACTGTAAGTGGTAAATAAAGGTGACTGAGATGCTCTGGCTCTTCCAACTAAAAACTCAGGCCCACACCAGTACTCTCTCCAGGACTTAAGTCTAAACCCTCCTTCAGTGGCAACATTCAAAAAGCTTAAAATACCTTACCTTGCGAGGAGGACGCAATCGACATTCTTGATCTTCCCCAAAATTAAGGCATCAGAAGGCTGAATGTAATGAAAAATGGTCACAACGCAATGACTTGAAAACATTCAACATACAAACAATTCAAAAACCGCCATTTCAATTTTTTGACCACAACAGGATTCATGGAAAACTCGGAAGATGCACTTGAAGAGGGTCCAGATTTGACCAACGTAATCCCTCAGTAAACACTGAGCCCTCCCCAGGACGGGGTTCATGGCAGCGGGAGGCCTGCCTCAGGAGCGTGGGCAGGTACCGCTTAGTAAGATCTATTTGTAGCAAGCACCCCAGGGGACTCTCACGTCACGATGGTCAAATACAGACGTGTCAAGAATTTGGCAGGTCCGAGAGGTGTGAGAGTGAAACGCGGTAAGGAGGAAACTGTCACAGAATTTAAGAAATCAGCCCCGGAACCGCTTGCCATGTTCACCAAGTCTAAGACGGCCATGGGAGGACCTGAGGTAAACAGAGGGGAAGATCCTCAGAGCTGGAGAGGGCTCAGAAAACATGAGGCCATGAGATGAGCCAAGCTGAGAGCAGGACTTAGAGAACATGAGGTCAGTCTAAGGACTTGGCTGGACAGGAGGGTTGGGCAGGAACTGCCGGATGGATCCCTCCGAGGAGGACCAGAAGAACCGTTGTGTTTGGAAGTAGCACTATGGGATTGGGAGAAGGTAGACATCTCATCCTAGCTGGATAACAGGAGCTGGGAGAAGTAGCCCCCCCCGCCTTTTTTTAAAAAAGATTTTGTTTATTTTTCAACAGAGAGAGACAGCGAGAGAGGGAACACAAGCAGCGGCAGAGGGAGAGGGAGAAGCAGGCTTCCTGCAGAGCAGGGAGCCCGATACGGGGCTCGATCCCAGGACCCCGGGATCATGACCTGAGCTGAAGGCAGACGCTTAACGACTGAACCACCTGGGTGTCCCGGTAGTGCCCTTTTAATAGAAAAGGAGGAGTGTTTTATTTCTAGTTCAGTTATGCTTTGCTTTCTGGATCCTCAGAAAATCCACCCCAACCTTGGGCCAGGGCTTACTAAGAAAAGGCCACTTTGCATTATATGTTCTTGTTTGCCACCTGTCTGCATAATTAATGTGGAAGATCTATAGGCCCCAAATTAGAAGCTAATTTGAATGCAGTGGTCTGAAGATGTACCACTGCTATCTCTGAAATTAGTATCTGGCTTCTAGAGATAAAAGCTGAGAAGTTATGCAAGTATGTTCTCAATCCTGTGAGGTCCAAGGCATTCTTAGGGACACTGTCTCAGCTGGTAGAACCCAATGACAGAACTACTGGGCCCTCTCAGCCCGGGGCAGACAGCCCTGTGCTGCCAGGACAAAAGCAATAAAAAAAAGAAAAAAAAATATATATACACATATATATGTGTATATATGTGTGTATATACATATATATATAAGAACTTATTTATTTTTGAGAGAGAGAGCGATAGAGCACGCATGCGTGCACGCACAAGGAGGGGGAACGGCAGGCAGAGGGAGAAGCGATGTGGGACTCGATCCCAGGACCCTGGGATCATGACCTGAGCCGAAGGCAGATGCTCAACTGACTGAGCCACCCAGGCGTTCCCCCCACCCGCCCAAAATATATACATATATACATACATATATATATATATTTTAACATAAAAACCAAACCAGCAAGAAGAAAGGAAAAAGCTGGTATATCTCCACGAAATGGATGGATATTAACCTTGCCAAATGGAGTATCCACATATTTTTCAGTTCTTCCTTCTAAGATTTCTGGATCATCCAGGCCTGTTCCACCAATTATTCCAATCTAAAGGAGACAATAAAAAGACAACATATTTGGTCATTTTTCATTAGAAATAAAATCATTATTTCAAGCAAATTCATTTATTCATATACATATGCTCTTCTCCATTTCTGCTAAGCCCTGGTCACTTTTTTTTTTTTAAATTAGCTTCAGAGGTAGAATTTAGTGATTCATCAGTGCATATAACACCCAGTGTTCATCACATCACGTGCCCTCCTTAATGCCCATCCCCCAGTTACCCCATCCCCCCCCCCCAGCAGCCCTCAGGTTGTTTCCTAGAATTCAGAGTCTCTTATGGTTTGTCTCCCTCTCTATTTTCATCTTGTATTATTTTTGCCTTCCCTTCCCCTATGTTCATCTGTTTTGTTTCTTAAATTCCACACATGAGTGAAATCATATGGTACTTGTCTTTCTCTGACTGACTTATCTCACTTAGCATCATACCCTCTAGGTCCATTCACATCATCGTAAATGGCAAGATTTCGTGGGGTTTTTTTTAATGGCGGAGTAATATTCCATTGTGTATATATATACCACATCTTTATCCATTCATCTGTCAGTGGACATCTGGGCTCTTCCTACAGTTTGGCTATTGTGGACATTGTTGCTATAGACATTGGGGTGCACGTACCTCTTCGGATCCCTATATTTGTATCCTCTGGATAAATACTTAGTAGTGCAATTGCTGGGTTGTAGGGTAGTTCTATTTTTAACTTTTTGAGGAACTCCATACTGTTTTCCAGAGTGGCTGCACCAGCTTGCATTCCCACCAACAGGGTAAGAGGGTTCCCCTTTCTCCGCATCCTCGCCAACATCTGCTGTTTCCTAAGTTAATTAATTTTAGCCATTCTGACTGGTGTGAGGTGGTATCTCATCGTGGTTTTATTTCTTTGATGCCGAGCGATGTTGAGCACTTTTTCATGCGTCTCTTGGCTATTTGGATGTCTTCTCTGCAGAAATGTCTGTTCATGTCTTCTGCCCATTTCTTGATTAGATTATTTGTTCTCTGGGTGTTGAGTTTGGCAAGATCTTTATAGATTTTGGCTACTAGCCCTTTATCTGATATGTCATTTGCAAATATCTTCTCCCATCCTGTCGGTTGTCTTTTGGTTTTGTTGACTGTTTCCTTCACTGTGCAAAAGCTTTTTACCTTGATGAAGTCCCAATAGTTCATTTTTGCTTTTGTTTCCCTTGCCTCCGGTGACGTGTCTAGCAAGAAGTTGCTGCAGCTGAGGTCGAAAAGGTTGCTGCCTGTGTTCTCCTTTAGGATTTTGATGGATTCCTGTCTCACATTTAGGTCTTTCATCCATTTTGAGTCTATTTTTGTGTGTGGTGTAAGGAAATGGTCCAGTTTCATTCCTCTGCATGTGGCTGTCCAATTTTCTCAGCACCATTTGTTGAAGAGACTGTCTTTTTTCTATTGGACATTCTTTCCTGCTTTGTCGAAGATGAGTTGACCATAGAGTTGAGGGTCCATTTCTGGGCTCTCCATTCTGTTCCATGGATCTATGTGCCTGTTTTTGTGCCAGTATCATACTGTCTTGATGATGACAGCTTTGTAATAGAGCTGGAAGTCTGGCATTGTGATGCCACCAGCTTTGCTTTTCTTTTTCAACATTCCTCTGGCTATTCAGGGTCTTTTCTGGTTCCAAACAAATTTGAGGATTATTTGTTCTAGCTCTGTGAAAAATGCTGACAGTATTTGATAGGGATTGCATTGACTATGTAGACTGGTTTGGGTAGCCTAAACATTTTAACAATATTTGTTCTTCCATTCCATGGGCATGGAACGTTTTTCCATTTCTTTGTGTCTTCCTCAGTTTCTTTCATAAGTGTTCTATGGTTTTCAGAATACAGATCCATTACCTCTTAGGTTTATTCCTAGGTATCTTATGGTTTTGGGTGCAATTGTAAATGGGATCGACTCCTTAATGTCTCTTTCTTCGGCCTCATTGTTAGTATGCAGAAATGGAACTGACTTCAGTGCACTGATTTTATATCCTGCCACTTTGCTGAATCTGTATGAGTTCTAGCAGTTTTGGGGTAGAGTCTTTTGGGCTTTCTACATAGAGTATCATATTGTCTGCAAAGAGTGAGAGTTTGGCTTCTTCTTTGCCAGTTCGGATGCCCTTTATTTCTTTTTGTTGTCTGACTGCCGAGACTAAGACTTCCAGTGCTATGTTGAACAACAGTGGTGACAGTGGGCATCCCTGCCGTGTTCCTGACCTTAGGGGAAAGCTCTCAGTTTTTCCCCATTGAGGATGATGTTCGCTGTAGGTTTTTCATATATGGCTTTGGTGATATTGAGGTATGTTCCCTCTGTCCCTACACCGCAGGGAGGGGGGTCTCGCCGGTTCTGCTGCTTGCAGAGCGGTGGCCCGACTGCGCCGGGGTTCCATATATGGCAACCCTAAGTGGAGAGCCCACTCCTGGCCTCGCTCATCGCAGCCGGCTTCCCCGCTCTGATGCCTGGGAGCTCTGCTGTACTCAGGAACCCCCGGTCTCCCTGTGATCCCGGGGATCCTGAGACCAGTGTCCCACCTAGGATTCTGCCCCGCTTCACCACCTGGGCACCTTTCAGGCAGGGATGTCCCCCACCAGAACAGACTTCAAAAAGTTCTGATTTTGCACTCCACTGTTATATCACTTGCCAGTAGCCAGCTTATGGAGGCTCCCTCCTCCCATGGTTTATCTTCCCATATATTGCCTTGGATTCACTTCTCCGCACCTCCTACCTTCCAGAAAGTGGTCGCTTTTCTATTTGCAGAGTTGCAGCTGTTCTTTTCTTCAATCTCCGGTTGAGTTCACAGGTGTTCAGGATGATTTGATAGCTATCTAGCTGAACTCCTGGGACCAGACGACCTTGGGGTCCCCTACTCCTCCCAGGCCCAGTCGTTTTTAAAAACTGCACATTACTGAAAAGCAATCACCCATTCAATAAATATTTGAGGGCCTTCCATATTGCAGAAATAACCAGAGAAGGGGTCATGTTTTTTACTGTATGACATTTATTGCTGACTATGCGAATAATAAATTAGCACAGAAAGATACTTTAGCTAGCTTAAGTTAGAAAACCAAACCTAAAATATAGGTATGTGGTTGTAGACAGTACTTTCTAACCAATTTTATTTTCTCTACTACATGGGTTATGGAATAAGGAATGTTCAAAAGACCTCTAGGACAGAAAATACTCTGTACACCCAGCTCGTAATGTTTCCTCCTCATTATACCATTTGGTAAAGAAACGAGAAAGATTTTCTTTTCTATGCCACTAAAATCACAGTTGTAAGAGACCATGGATAGAAGAGTCTGGAAAAGCATGGAAAGTTAGTCCGATGTATATTTATAAAATCAAACTATCCCTCCTATATATGTAAATATAAATAGGTAATGCAGAGGCAGCTCTAAATTTTTTTCTAAGTTCAAGTATTGTATTGCATTTTCCAGAGATGAACTTACCAGCCCTTGTCTTCAGGGGCTAATCGGAGTTACAGGAACCTGGTCCTGCAACTCCAGAGTTAATCTAATTTGATGACTAAGAAACACAAACAAGAACAGTTACAAAGACAGCTAAATATTAACTGAACTGTTAACTAAAAATTAAATGATGGAAATCATTAAGGCTTCTCTGGGCTGATAGTTCCTAAAGGAAAAATAGTATTTAAATTATCAGTGACAGGTTAGAGAGAGGACGCTTTATTAGAAACCAAATGGAAAGTGACCTGAGCATTTTTTTCTCCATGAAAAGCTTTAAGTCTACTGCCACTTGAGTAAAATTTCTACTCAGCTCCTTGAGAAAAAATTCCAGGTTAAGAAGTCACTGAACACCTGAATAATTTTCAGATCCGTTTACACAAGTTGATTTTATATTATTATGAATGGGCCATCTCTCCAGCCCTCAGTTTTCTGGAGACAAAAAAAACAAAGCAGGAGGGGCAATTTAGTGAGGTTTTACTGAAGAACTGCTAGTTACGCGATGCAGAACTTTCAGTGTCCCCACAACTTCCTGAAGTGGCTAAACCAGTTTTTGAAGTTGGTGCCACCTTGTGGTACGTTGTTGAAACCACAGCAGGCTACATTCTGGGCCCACCCCACCTCTCGCTCCTACCTTGCCACCATAGATCATCGTAAGACTAACCAGTATTACAGTTTTTAAATCAACAGAAGTGTTCGTTTAAGTCAGTACACTCAAATCATGCCCACCCACTAGAAAAAAATTGTAAATCAGTTTTATACAATCTTAACCCTTCCTCCAGCTGGCTTCTCCATTTTATCCTTCATTTCATACATCTCTGAGGCACCCCAGACCATGGGGCGGGGACAGGGGGAGGCGCTAATAAACTGCCCAGCCTGCGTCATCACCCCAGGTCACAAAACCGAATGCCGACTAATCTTGGGGGATTCGGTTGCTCTTTTAAAAAAGGGGGGGGGAGCAGAAGTTTTCAAGGCTTATTACCACTTTGACTTGGCGGTTTCTGGATGTCCCCTGGGCCATCGCATCTCATATTCTGGATTCAGCACTCGACTCTCATACTTGCACATACACAACAAAACTGTCTTTGTTGTGAAACCACCTCAGTTTGGGGCAAGCTAGCCCAGCATCGTGGCAGTGATTAAGAAATGCCGACCAGGGGTCCTGCCGAAGTTCAGTGCCCTTGAGCCCATGGTCAGCAGCCTCAAGCTTCAGTCCACAGCACCCCGGCTGCATGACTGCATTAGGTAGCTGGTAACTCAGCCCTCCGAGAGGAACATGTACTGGGCATGAGAGCAAGAGCTTCTACTGCTCCCCAGAAAGGCTGGGACGGGGTCTCTGGCACTGGAATTATCTGTAGGCGAGCATGTCCACTCACCCAACCGGCTCCTACAGATATGACTATAGAAAGTCATATCTTGCACGGTGTCCAGGATGAGTGTAGCAACTGCACACCGCCACACTGGGAAATGGACCTCTAACCATTTTCCAGCATCAATGCCAGGATGGAGCAATGTCGCCACCTGCTGGCTCCGCAGCAAAGTACAACTAGGATGGAACTCCAAGCACCAGGGCCTAATTCTGCATCACCGGGAGCCTCTAAAGTCAACAGCTGAATTTAAATTCAGTACCTGCCTTGGTAATAAAATCACTGTGTCTGAGTACTCAGATGTCCCAGGCACTGTGCTAAGTGCTCCAGCCACCTTCCCCCATTTGATCTTCACAACCACCCCATAAGATACGCCCTATGTGACTTGTCTCTCTCTTAATAACATTTTCCCAAAGACAAAAGAAAAGCATCAAATTAAGAAACTCATCCAAGAACAAATCATAAGAAGGAAAGCCGCAATAGGAACGCAGGTCTTTCACACTCAACGGCTACGATGAACTGTCTCCCAATATCCCCTGGAGTCCTTTGTTACGTCACACCCCACCAGGGAAGTCTTCCTCTCTCCATGTACTGAGGAAACTGATGCTCAGAGAAGTCAAGGTCACAGAGCAAGCATAGAAACAATGATTTTGGGGGTCTAAGCAAACACCTCAAGAGGAAGGGGCTTCTCCATCAGTGACCTCCTCTACACTCGGGACATAACGACAAGACCTTACCAGGCCTCCTGGGCCAGAAGCATCAGGTAAGCCTAGATTGCACAGAAATATATTTGAGGACTGGGATGGAATTTCTGGGCCAATCCTGCCCAGCTAGGACTTCCTTACAGGAGATAAAGTTCTGAAACAGAGAACCCCTGGTCAATCATGGTCATTGCCGACTTTTAACAGCTACTGGTTCATCCCACACGTTCCCACTGACAGACCACTGAGTCAATTTCCTTAAAAAGAGAAGAGGGTTTGACTTCTTGAGAGTGCACAAGCACTTTATCTAAATGTTAGCTTAACCTGGCCAGACTGGTTGTTTCCAGCAATGCTGAAAGGGCTCCTATGAACCCCTACCCTGTGTCTATTTCCCCTAGTACCTGGACGCAGGAGATTCCCCATATCCCACTTGGTTTCAAGAACCACTCACCATCACTTTGAGGCCTGGATACACTAGCTCAAAGGACCTAGCACTCCATGTTGGCACTCTCAGAACACAGAAGCCCAAGCAGGTGAGGCTAGCTCATGCCAGGGAGGTGGGCCACCTCTGAGTGCTTCAGACTCCCGATGAGGGGAGAGGACCGGAGCTCAGGCTGGCGGCGACCCCTGATCTGAGCACTTCAGGCCTTCAGCTCTGGTTGCCACGGACATATTTGGCAAGCGCAACAGACAAAAGTTCTCCTTTTATTGAGCCAACCTGGCTTCGAGCCTCCCGGGGCCTTGTAAAATCCCAGAAACCCAGCTGTGTGGGGAGAGAGTGGCCAAATGTCTCAGTCTGGGTGGCCCGTTCAAAACCTGCAATACGGTCCACAGAGATCGCTGGTGGCCCCATCTCGGACAAGACGCTCCTCTCTGGAAGCCGCCGTTGCAGGTGATGGTTATGGGCTGCATCAGTCACCCCCCCCCCCCAAATCCTATGTTGAAGCCCCAACACCCAATACCTCGGAATGTAACAATTTTTGGAAAGAGGATCTTTGATGAGATAATTAAGGTGAAATGAAGTCACAGGGAGGGCCCTAATCCACCACGACTGGTGACCCCACAAAGCAAGATTAGGAACACAAACACACACAGAGGGAAGACCGTGTGAAGCGCAGGAAGAAGCTGGCTGTCCACGAGCCAAGGAGAGAGGCCTCAAAAGCAACCAACCCTGCTGACCCCTTGATCTTGGCCTTCCCGCCTCCAGGCTCTGAAGAAATACACTTCTGTTGCTTAAGCCACCCAGTGTGTGGTACTTCGTTAGGGTGGCCCTAGCACACTAATACAGGAATGTGACATTTTGGTCAGAGATAACCTTAGGGCTCGGGACAGCCACCGTTTTTACTTAACCGGCCTCCCCGCGCAAAGTCAGGATGTTATTCTAATGGGCAGACACCCTTCTTGAAGACCTAGTTCGCCTCCTGAAATTGCCAGTTTTTTTGAGAAGGCTTTTCCTCAACACTTATTGTATTCTGTAGAGCTCTCCACATGTGGGACAGCAGGACTCTTCCTCTCCCCCTGGATAGCAGAGTCCCTCGGGGAGCTTTCCATACCAAAGCTCAGGTCCGAGATTCTAGAGACTCGATTAAGTGGGCAGGGCAAGGTTTGTTTTCTTAAAGCTCCTCAGGTAGTTCAAACGTGCCGCCAGCATTGAGACCTTCACTCTAGGGCCTAGACCATGAACTTCCACAGTCTGGGCCAGCTGAGTGTCACAGGCTAAATAATGCTCCCGAAAGAGGTCCTGTCTGCGTCCTACTTCCCGGAACCTGTACGTGTTACCTTACCTAAGTCAAAGACCTTGAGATAGGGAGATCATCCTGGATTATCTGGGTAGGCCCTAAAATGTAACCATAAGCTTCCTTATAAGATGGTCACCTTATAAGAGGAAGAAGGCGACATGATGCCAAAGAATGCTGGTGACTTGTAGAAGCTGGAAAAGCAAGGAAACAGACTCTCCCTTGGATCCTCCAAGAGAAGCTGCCCTAACACCCAGGTTTCAGTCCACCAGAACCCATTCTGTACTTATAACCTCTAGAACTGGGCACAGTTTTAAGCCGTCTGGTCTGTGGTGACTGTTAAGAGTAACCACAGGAAACTCTTACACCAAGGATTACCTGAAGGGCTTGTTAAAAACGCAGATGCCTGGGCCTCTTCAAAGCCCTCTGGGTTAGCAGTTGTCACACGTTCGTGGGCATCTGAATATACTGAGGCTCTTCAAAACCCAGACTGCAGGGTTTCCCCCCGCCCTCTCCCATGCTTCTGATTCAGCAGGACTGGGATGGGGCCTGATAATGTGCATTTCTAACAAATCCCCAGGTGGGTGCGGATGCATCCCAGTTTGAGAACTACGGCCTTAGATGCTTCTGAGGCACAGACTAGAATACGGTGATCATAGTCACAGTGAAGGATGAGGGTCCACTGCACACAAAAATTTATTATCCCGTTTGCTCATCTGTACCAAAAAGGTAAGATTCTTCCTTACTCTGTGGAATTATGAGAATCAGGTGAAATAACGCATTAGACCAGGAGGTAAGGGGCCTTCTGTCATTGCCTGGAGAGGAGATTTATTTTTATTTTGTTTTTCCTGCAGGTGGGAGGATAGAAACAGTGACAGATACTTTCTCTGCCGGTCAGGACACAAACCAGGCTGCTCTTATATCTCATCAGGCAGTCTCTGTCTCAGGGACTTGGCCCAGGTCCCTCATCCGGGTGTGTACCGGCTCTCCTGGGAGTGTCTGGAAACCCATGGGGACATTTCTGGCTCCACGATGACTCGGGGGAGGGCTACTGGCATTTTGTGGGGAGGGGTCCAGGATGCACTATAGGTCCTGCGATGCTCAGGACAGTCCTACAAAAGGAGGAACTGTCCGGCCCAAAATGCCACCGGGCCCTAAGCAAAAAAATGAAGGCTTGTGGTCCTCTGGCTTCCAATAGGGTCAGTTGTCCCCTGGTTTCTGAGGGTCACTCAAGGACTCTCAGTCTGAAGGCCTTTGCAAGCCACACTCAGGCGCCAAAAGGAGGGTTTAGAAGGCCCAGTCATCCCAGTCTAGACTCTATGACTTGTCTGTCTCTCCTAATACCATTTTGTTGATAGCCCACTACCCACTTATGATGAGACCATATGCCCTCCTTGTCATAACAACCATGATTGATACGGCTTATTTTTAATCCCCCAGAGCAATGGCTGGGCAGCTGCCTGGGGGAGCCACAGCCCATTGAAAGAGCCCTTTAGAATGTTCTGTTGGGGTGCCAAACACCTGTTCAGCCCTCCACATGGTCACGCATACCACCTGCCCACGGCTGATGGTGGAGGACGCTGTCTCCCTAAGGTCCTCCCAGAAAACAGCTGTCATTAATACCATGGGAGAGTGTCCAATGGGCATGGGGCACAGGCTGCATGATCTCTCCACTCACACAATAAAACGGGGCCCAAAGACCACATGTCAGATTTCAGAACTGCCTCACAGCATCTGGCTGGTGGAAGGCCAGGCTCTACGCCCAATTCTATCACTATCTAGGTCCAGCTGTGTAGTTCTGGACACCTTAGTCGACCTCTCTGGGCCTCAGCTTTATGTCCACAAAAGGGGGTCTGTGTGGCTATATGGTCTTCAGAACATTCCAGCGCTCCAGGCTATGATCTGGGGAAAGGGGATGGTTTTATGAGCCTGGTTCGCTCTGCACATTAGCACCTGCTGTCCCCTATACAGGATGTCAGCAGGCTGGGGGATTCGGTGTTGCCGTCGTGCATGCTCAGAGCAAAGCTGTCACCTTTCTAAGCTGCTTTCTAAGCCATCAGCAGGCAGGCCTAGCACTATTTGTCCCTCTTAATTTTACATGCAGCAACTCGCCAAGCCCAAAAATAAACGTCATTCAATATTTACATCAGGGCCCTAATCAGCGCCCATTCTGCAGTTAAATGCACTGCGCTGATCTGCCGGGAAGCTGTGTGGCTGGAGTGGGCCAAACAAGACTGCGGCGATGTGTTCAACATCATCCCTCTCTGTAAGAGACTCGTAACTCTAGGGAACAAACGGAGGGTGGCTGGAGGGGAGGCGGATGGGGGATGGGGTAACTGGGTGACGGGCATTATGGAGGGCACGTGATATGACCAGCACCGGGTGTTGTATGCAAATGGTGACTCACTGAATTCTACCTCTGAAACTAATAACACAGTATGTGTTAATTAAACTGAATTTAAAATTTTTTTTTTAAAATCATCCCTCTCTGCTTTTAATTGAAGGGTATTCCTGCAAGGGAGAGGTGATCACTTCCTGCTTACCCACTGAAAGCCGCAGCCTAGTAAGACCTATGACAATAACTGCTGGAGAAAAGACATGCAAAATTAATTCAGCTCCCCCTCCCCTGTAAGCACTAACATTTAATAAGTTTCAAGTGTGCCAGACAGATAATTGTAACCATCCCAGCAAACCCTGCAGGAACATCCCCCCTTAGAGATGGACACCTAAGCCTCACCTACTCTGCACATAAGCTTCATGAAAGTGTTCTGCCTTGTTCTCTGCTACTGATAAGGGAGAGGCGTTCTACAAGTATTTGTTAAATCCAAGATTCTTTTCAAAACGGAAAAACGAATTTCATGTCCCCAAATATGAATTCAACTCTCTCCACCCTACCCCTTCTCCTTCTAAGTGTCTCATTAAGAGCTACAAGAGCCTGATAAACTAATCTTTCTGGCTGAATACACAGCGCAGATTTCTGCCTTCTCCCAGAAGAACTGAACACAAAAGCGGGAATCAGGAGATACCCGAAGAAAGATCCCAGACCTTCCTATTCCATCGACCAAGAATTTCTAAAGCAAACAAATTAACCGAGTTCTTAGCCAATCATGAACAACCTAGAAGAGATCCTGAGTTCTAGCATCAATTTTTCCACTGCACTGTAATTCTACCCACTCTCTCTCCCAAGACACCAACCAGGATATAAGGGTTTAACAGTCCCAGGGGAGCTCGCTGCACCCTTCAGAACTCGTGCCCTCCTCTGGCCAAAGCTCCCACCGAACAATGATCCCTTGTACGGAGACCTGTGAGGTCTGAGGGCACAAGGAAACGGATCTCTAACTTTCAAGGTTGCAAACAAAAGCAGTTTAAACCCAGAGGCCTCCAAACCGGGAGCGGCCCTGCGCTCCCTTTCCGTGAGGTCAAAAAGTCTCAGAATTCCCCAAGCATTGCGCTGCAGGGAAAACTTCAGGCCAGAAAAGCCCTACGTTGGGAAGAATAAGAAAAAAGCCGGAAGCCTGCAAAAAAGCGAGCACCCAGTTCACGTGGGCTCAGCGAGCCGAGTCGGAGCGGAAGCCCGAGTCCGGCAGGCACGAGGAGTTGGTCTCAGCAGCTGCAGGCGCCCACCCTGCCGGCACCCCCGCTGGCCCCCGGAAAGGAATGGTGCCGGAGAAGGCTGGGGTGGGGGGGGTGCAGCCTCCGCCCCCTGCTCTTCTCCAAAGGGGCTTGCCCATTCCCGGCGCGGCGCGGGTACGGCTGAGCCCAAGGTGGTGGCGGTGGGGGAGGCGAGATTGCAAGCGTTCCCTCTCCCCCAACCCCCGCCCCTGGGCGAGCGAGCTCGGGGCCGGACCCCAGACCCTGCCCGCCGAGGCGGGGGCGCACAGGCCGGGCGCGTGGCCCTGGGGCGCGGTCCCCCAGGGCGGGAGCGAGCGCACACAGCAGGGCGGACTGCAGCCGCCGGGACGGCTCCTCTCACCTTCACTGCCGTGGGGGTGGCACCTGAGGCCATGTCTGCGCGGAGTGGCGGCTGCGGTGGCGGCTTCCAGGGGCCCAGCAGCCGAGACGGCTGGAACGGCAGCGCGGGACTAAGCAGTGCGGAGTCCCGGGGGCGGCCTGGCTCCTCCTCTTCCTCCCCGGGACAGCTGGATTGGCTGCTAGCGTGGGATCGCCCCCGCCACCCCCTTCCTCAATTCGAGGTTCCCGCGTCCCGCCCCTTTTGCAGACCTTTCCGGTTCTCCGTGGTTTCTCTTTCCACCCCAGTGCTAAGTAACGGGTTCACGACTGGGCTAATAACGGAGACCGTTGGCTGAGCCCTTGTATTGGTCCACACTCTGTGCTTTTTACTTTCACCAGCTCCGTTAACTTTTGCAAGATCCCTACGAGGAAGAGCGCCACCCCGTGCTCCGCCCACTAGTAGCAGCATTCTCGGCCTCCTCGGTAAAATCGGGTCGGTCCGCGTCGCAGAAGTTCTCGCGGGAGGGAGACTCCTCCTCCGGAGGGAACTGGCTGTTCGCCGACATTCCTTCCAGCTGCTCACGCCCCGCGGCCGCGCCTTGCTCTTCCTACCGCCGCGACCAGGGGTTTGCTCCAGTCCCTAATTCCTGGGGGACGGAGCAGGGATTGGGTTACCCCAGACTCGGGGATGACAAAAAGGAAATAAACAGAGTAACCTGCTACGGGATAACCTTTCTGATGTGCAAGCTATAGCTTATTCATCTTAAATTTGTGAGGAGGCTTTTAAGGGGGTGAGACACGGCCAGCCCCCAGTTGGGCTTGAAGCGGCCAAGGCCATCTTCAACCTCTCCCACCCCGGCCAATGTCCAGTACACCTAGATTCAGAATCCAGACCCATGGGTTCATCGTTCAACACTGGTCATTCTCACCCCCCGCCCCCCAAGCATAGCACCAGCTCTCCACTTGGATAATCCCTTCTTCTCAAAGTCCCCATCCCTCCCCTGCTAGGATAATCCAGTTTAACCTCCCTTGATGGATTAAGCTCTCCAAAACTAAATGCTGGGTGGCAGTCATGTTCTGAGACACAAAAATACTGCACATTACCCCGGGGATGGGAGGAAGAGTGTACTCTTTACCTACAGCAGCAAAACACTGAAGACATAAACACAATTTCATTTAAAATACCACTGTGGGGGGGGGGCGCCCATATAACCTGTTTACTGAACTAGTAAAGACTCACCCTCTTAATTTTTTGCTCTAGGTCCTAACTTTTCTTAGAATGTAAAGTTTGTTCTGTTTCTTTTAAGTTATAAAATGAAATGGCTAACGAATAGAAAGTAGAAGATTGGGGTGTTCTTTTGAAAGGGCAGAAGGCTGGGAGTCCCTCAAATGTGGTTTTTCAGGAGCCTGTCTGCTGATTGCTCTACGGAGGAGCAGGAAGCCCACTGATCAGAAGGTAACTATTGGGGGGGGACCCTGACACCCTGGGATTTATGGCTGCTTGGTAATTAGGAGACCTTGACCAACTTAGGTGCTTTGATGTGACCAGCAAGTCCAGTTTCTACTCAGTATTGGGTCTCTGCCAAAAGTTAGACCCTATAAACAGGTTAGATCCTGGAAGCGTTAGAAGACCCTCAGAGAAGGAGGTATTTAAAATTTGGAAGGGGTTAAACTGGACTTCTGGACTTTTCTACTGTAACTTGCAGGTCTGGGCTGAATCATTTGCTCTTGAACATGTGATGTCTGTGAAGGGAAAATTGTCCCAAATCTGGTATGTTTTTTTGAGGGATGTAATTCACAAGCCATTAATAGGAGGAAATTAGCAATTCTAGACAAAAAAAATTTTTTTTTAAAGATTTTATTTATTTGAGAGAGAGAGAATGAGAGAGAGAGCACATGAGAGGGGGGAGGGTCAGAGGGAGAAGCAGACTCCCCGCCGAGTAGGGAGGCCGATGCGGGACTCGATCCAGGGACTCCAGGATCATGACCTGAGCCGAAGGCAGTCGCTCAACCAACTGAGCCACCCAGGCACCCCAATTCTAGACAAAATTTAAGCAATTTTCTAACCTCTTGTAAGAAAACAGGCACCCACCCCCCAGCTGGTTGTCAGGCACTATTTGCATGTGTGTGTGTGTGTGTGTGTGTGTGACATGTAGTTCAAGACAAATTCACCCACCTCCCAAGGGGATTCCACTCACCCAAGAAGCAGAGGACCCTAGGGGAGACTTGTTGGATAATGCCTTAATGTGTCTTTGGCTTATTTCCAAGTTTTAGATAATTTTTTCTTAACGAGCCCTAGAATCAATGGAAGACAAAATTTGTACTAGTGGTCTCTCTTTTTGATCGGTATGGGGAATTCTCAACAGGACAACAGGTATCTCAAGAGTCTGTCTATGAAAGTAACATCTTGCTCTGCCCTAATGTTCTTGCCCCATAAATTCCCTCTGTTCACCTGTATCCTTGTTTTTCTAAGATAATTCTAAAGGAGTACCCAGGCCACCTTACAACAATTCTGATTATGACACTATACAGATACTTCAATCGCTTCTTCCTTTTCCAGGTAATCCCTCATACACACCTCCCCAGCTTCCAGCTCCTAGCCAACAATGTACTGAGATAGTGTTGCCCATAGCTGTCCATACCAAGTCTTGAGCAATGGTTCTTCACTGTCCCGGGTCCCTTTGTAGGGAGAGAACCTCCAATAATTTGTGTCTTTAAATATGACTATACGACATGCTATTATTTAAGACTTCAAAGCATTCCAGGTTCATCAAATATCCAAGAGGAAATTTCACACAAATGCGTGAAGTGTATCATCTCAGTCAACCGTATCGGCTTCCCCAGTGAATGGTCACATCCCTTTGCTTCTGCCCAGTGTGTCGGTGCTGGATGGAGACTCCTCAGGTGGGCATGTGAAAGCTGTCAAATTGTGATGGCTGAAGGAACTCACATAATTCCCCACCACCTTTTAGAAATTTGGGCCAACATAACAATTCTAAATAACCTGAGAGTGTCCTTGCAGAGCCCCAATTTCTTGTGCCTTAGATCTTTTTACAGTATTCCTGTATCATAGATACTATGGGTGGGGATATTTTGGCCACTACTTTTATCAGTGGATTCCAGGCTGGCATTGGAAGCTAGGGAAACCACTCTGGAGGTAGCAGAACATTGTCAACAAAATATCTTCAGAGGACAATAAGAAAATTAATAGTAGTAATAATACATTTTTAACAGTTGTTGCCCCTTCAGATTTCTAGCGAGGCAAGCCCATGATGAAGACACAGAGACTCCCAGAGATGTCTGAATTGGTAGATTCAGATTCAGAAACCTTAATGTCATCATTGTACACAGTGTGGCCACTGAAAAAAAATTAATCCCAAATAGACACAACAAACATTAACAAAACTGTGTTCAGAGAAATTTTTCCATAGGCAGTATTCAAAATAATTAACTTCTCTTTCTCCTGCCATGGGGAATAGTGGCTGGTGTTTATTAGGATAAGAAGTAAAAGATAGGCAAGTAAGTATGTACCAAGCCAGCCTTCAGGTAATGTTTTGTAAAAAAAAAAAAAAAAAAAATTAATATTTGGTATGTAAATAAAATATTTATCTATAATTCAAGTTCTTTAACACTCCTGGTTGTGGGAAATAACTGGATGAATTAAATTATTTTATTAGTTTTTTAAAAATGCAGTTATGTATAGTCTCTCTGACACCCTATAGTGTAGGCAATAATACCCTTTAAACATGAACATTTTAGTACTAGAGACTGGGGTTTATTTTGTCACAGAAAGCTTAATTAATTTGACCTTTCTAAATTCCTTATACTTATAGGTCAGTAATTATTACTTAGACTAAAATTTTAAGAAAGAATAAAGAAAAGTGCTTCATGCTCCTGTTGTCAGAGTAAAGAAGCAGAGTAATATGTCACAAGAGAAGAAAATATTATTTAAAGCTAACATTTGTAATGCATTTATTGCAGGGCACTTTGTAGAAGGAATTAGAAGTTAAACTCCTTAAAAAATATTTGTAACATATTGTAGGTGGCGATCCTTAATAATGACCTTTAATAAAAGAGTGTCCAGGGGCACCTGGGTGGCTCAGTTGGTTAAGCGACTGCCTTCGGCTCAGGTCATGATCCCGGAGTCCTGGGATCGAGTCCCACATCGGGCTCCCTGCTCGGCAGGGAGTCTGCTTCTCCCTCTGACCCTCCCCCCCCTCATGTGCTTTCTCTCTCTCTCTCTCTCAAATAAATAAATAAAATCTTTAAAAAAAAAAAAAAGTAGAGCGTCCAACAATAAATAGAACTTGGCGTCTGTATTTCTGGCTGAAGGAATGAGACATGCTTTGAAATGAGACAAGCAAGGTCAATTCCAACGGTCTATTTTTAACTTGGTGGGCTCCAGATAGCTGGCGATTCCCCACTATTGAACTGTCTTGTTGCAATCCAGTCAAGTTCTACTCATCCAGTTCTCTCCATCTCTCCCTGCTATTCCAAGTCCATTTGACCCCAGAAATGGCTAGAAATAGCTTCCATTCCAAGTCATCTTATCTCTTCTTCAGTGTTCACTTCAAATTGTATCTCTCCCTTCATTTCTGGAGACCCTACGGAAGATGACTCAAGTTGCATATAATTTGGATTTATGGAAGAAAAATCGTGTCTGGTTTTCCACTCTCCTTAGGATAATGGTCATCAAGAACATATTCTGGTTAACAGAATGACCGTCTATCCTGGAATCCCAGAATCCTGGGAATCTCACATCCTGTGAGGCAGATATTATTATTTCTGTAATAGGATAAGCAGACTACAAGATGAAGCACTAAACCCGGCACACCTCCCTTGGTGGGGAAGAGGATGTTCGATCTTGTTCTAAAGAGACGTGGGCCTTTCTGTGCTGTGTATAGAAAAGGAGCAGGAAGTTGTAAGTGCTCAGATATATTTTAATATTACAGTTGCACCATAATCTGTTCTGTTCGGTATGTCACAATTGAAACTATGACAAGTATTATGCAGTGAATGTTTGCGTCCTTCCAAAATTTGTATGTTGAAATCCTAACCCCCAGTGCTGATGGTTTTAGGAGGTGAGGTCTTTGGGAAGTGATTAGGTCATGAGGGTGAAGCCCTCATGAATGGGATTAGTGCTTTTTTTTTTAATTTTTAATTTTTTTAAAGATTTATTTATTTATTTTAGAGAGAAAGAGTGTGCGACTGGGGGGGTAGGGGCAGAGGGAGAGACTCTTTAAGCAGACACCCTGCTGAGCATGGAGCCTCACGACTTGGGGCTCCATCTCACAACCCATGAGATCATGACCTGCGTTGGAAGCTTAACAGACTGAGCCACCAAGGCTGCCCAAGGGATTAGTGCTTTTATAGAAGAGTCCCCAGAGATCTCCCCAACCCCTTCTGTGTGTGAGGACACAATGGGAGGACAGCCATCTATAAACCAGGAAGCAAGCCCTCAACAGGCACGGAATTTGTCAGTACCTTTGCCTTGGACCTCCCAGCCTCCGTAACTGCGAGAAATGTTTGCTTAAGCCACCCAGTCTGTAGTATTTTTGTTATAGCAGCCCAAACTAAGGCAATGAGAGACTCATAGGTTGGAGTGGTTTCTGCTCTTCATTCTGCTTTTAGAACTTAAAGCGCACCTATGGGCAGCAGAGAAAAATTAAATTATAGGAAATAACTCTAATAGCATTTCTTCCTTTCACTGCTAAATCCATGTATTGTCTGGAAATAAAGTCTTTTTTTTTTTTATTTTATTATGTTATGTTAGTCACCATACAATACATCATTGGTTTTTGATGTGGTGATCCACGATCCATTGTTTTAATAAAGTCTTTTTTTAAAAAGTAAAGTCTTAAAAATAAATTGGGAGTGGGGTCATTTTTGTCTTCTGAGTGTCTTCAAAAGCAACAATAAAATGGTTAATATTTATTGAAAGCTATCTGTTCTTCATTTAATCCTCACATGCTGTTCTAATCTCCATTTCACAGATGAGGAGATTAAGAGACATTGGCTTACCCTGACCCCTCTTTTTTTTTTTTTTAAGATTTTATTTATTTGACAGAGCACAAGCAGAGGGAGAGAGAGGGAGACGCAGGCTCCCTGCTGAGCAAGGAGCCCGATGTGGGACTCGATCCCAGGAGCCTGCGATCATGACCCGGGCGAAGGCAACCGCTTAACAGACTGAGTCACCCAGGTGTCCTTTGCTGATCTGCCTCTATCAAAAGCTTCCTTGATTGTTTCGGGCTTTCAGGTCTTCCCTGCCCCATCAAAAAGTCAATCAAATCTATTATTCCTGTTAAGTTGTAAATGTCCAATAGCAGTTTAAAATGTCACCTCTCCTGGGGGCCTGCGGATTGTACGAGATTAAAGCAAACTAAGATAATTAAACTCTGGATGTAATGTGATGCTTGAGAGAGCACAGGGTTGGGAGTTATTATCCCTATAGTCGTGAAGTCTTCTCAAATTTATATAACTGGGGTAACTGGGATTCAGTCCTAAATCTGTCATAACAGCAAAGTCTGAACTGTTGATTACTACATTACATTCCCACCATGTGCTAGTTTTTAGCTAAGTTTTGAAGATAGAAAGATGTGTGACTTAGACACTCTCAGCCCTTAAGGAACTCCAGTCTGGTGAGAGGTGTCAGAGCTTTTGAGACAGTGTGGTACGGATGAGGTTTGAGACTGCCTGCTTGGTCCCATGGAAGCACAGAGCATGGGGCGCCTGGGTGGCTCAGTCGTTAAGCGTCTGCCTTCGGCTCAGGTCATGATCCCAGGGTCCTGGGATGGAGCCCCGCATCGGACTCCCTGCTCCATGGGGAGCCTGCTTCTCCCTCTCCCACTCCCCCTGCTTGTGCTCCCTCTCTCGCTGTGTCCCTCTCTGTCAAATAAAAAAATATATATATTAAGAAACCCCCAAAACCTGAGAGTCACTTACCATTTTCCCTCTCGAAAGTGTCCCAGTTTAGAAAATAAATTGCAAAATCACTACGAAGCATATAAACTTGAAGGCCCTGATTGATGCAGCAATTGTAAAAAGACCTTGGAGGTCTACCTGTAGCACTGCTAGAACCATTTAGAAAGCAGGTAACATTCAGGTCCTATGACCTGGTCTGAACTCTCTGACCTGTATAGCCGTATGTGGTCATGAACACATGATGCAGCAAGTTCTGCTCACCAAATTGTAAAGTACTCTCTATACTTGGAGAAGTACAGGGTGACCTGATTTGCTTGGGACAATCCTAGTTTATCTCGATATAAATCAATTAATACCTTTTAATTCTTTTTTTAAAAATTTTATTATGTTATGTTAGTCACCATACAATACATCATTAGTTTTTGATGTGGTGATCCACGATCCATTGTTTTCGTATAACACCCAGTGCTCCATGCAGTACGTGCCCTCCTTAATACCCATCACCGGGCTAACCCATCCCCCCTCCCCCCTCCCCTCTAAAACCCTGTTTGTTTCTCAGAGTCCATAGTCTCTCATGGTTCATCTCTCCCTCCAATTCCACCCCCCCTCATTTTTCCCTTCCTTCTCTTAATGTCCTCCATGCTATTCCTTATGTTCCACAAATAAGTGAAACCATATGATAATTGACTTTCTCTGCTTGACTTATTTCACTTAGCATAATCTCCTCCAGTCCCATCCATGTTGATGTAAAAGTTGGGTATTCATCCTTTCTGATGGCTGAGTAATATTCCATTGTATATATGGACCACATCTTCTTTATCCATTCATCTGTTGAAGGGCATCTCGGCTCTTTCCACAGTTTGGCTATTGTGGACATTGCTGCTATGAACATTGGGGTGCATATGGCCCTTCTTTTCACTACAACTGTGTCTTTGGGGTAAATACCCAGGAGTGCAATTGCTAAGTCATAGGGTAGCTCTATTTTTAATTTTTTGAGGAACCTCCACGCTGTTTTCCAAAGTGGCTGTACCAACTTGCATTCCCACCAACAGTGTAAGAGGGTTCTCCTTTGTCCACAACCTCTCCAACATTTGTTGTTTCTTGCCCTGTCAATTTTGCCCTTCTAACTGGTGTAAGGTGGTATCTCAATGTGGTTTTGATTTGAATTTCCCTGATGGCTAATGATGATGAACATTTTTTCATGTGTCTGTTAGCCATTTGTATGTCTTCTTCAGAGAAGTGTCTTTTCATATCTTCTGCCCACTTTTTGACTTGATTGTTTTTTGGGTGTTGAGTTTAAGAAGTTTTTATAGCTCTTGGATACCAGCCCTTTATCTGTATTGTCATTTGCAAATATCTTCTCCCATTCAGTACATTTTAATTCTTGTTATTAGTACCATTTTCCCTCTCGAAAGTGTCCCAGTTTAGAAAATAAATTTTATGATTTCCCTAAGTAAGTGCCTTGCAACCTGGGTAATGTTTTGGATGAAATAAAGTAAACATAGTATTAATACCTTCATGTTAAGTTTAGGGTAATCTCTGTTTTTTATTTAAACTTTATAAAGTACCAAATGCATAGACTTTCACAGATTATCCTTATAATTCTAATTTAATGTACAATTGATTTTTAAGCTTACAGACAAAGTTAACTTCACTATAAATTTTTACACAATATCAGATTGTGTAAGATATTTTGTGTAGCCATTTAATCAATCAATATTTCCTTTAGTTGGATGTTCATGTTATTTCTATTTTATATAAATATTTGTTTAAATATAATTTTTTTCCTGAGGATGAATTTCTAGAAGTGGGGCTGGGGAATCAAAAGGAGTGGGCATTTTTGCAAGCACTTCATAGAATCAAATTATCTTACAGAAAGCTACTGCCACCTTACACAGCTGGGAAGAAAGTGAAATTGTTTCCTACACATTCACCAATAATAAGCATTATATACTTATAAATATAAAATCCATTTTGTGGTTAATTTGTATTTATTTAACTCCTCGTAAGTTTGAGCCATTCATATTTCATATTTCAGCATTTTGACTTGATCCATATTCTGAACTTAAAACACATTAAACAGATAGATACATATATAAATACTTTCCTTCTAAACCCCAATTTTACATTCTAATTCCACGGAAATAGTCAGCTATACTTTCTAACTTGAACTAGCAAGAAAACTATCTAAAAAGACATTACTGAAATAACGTCTACCATGTCAATTATATTAGTTACATGTCAATTACATTTACCAGTTTAATCTCCTAAAAAAAATCTATACGGTAGAAATTATTGTTTCCATTTTATAAAGAAGAAAACTCAGGATTAAGGAATGTCAGGTTATTTTCCATTTTCCACAAGGATGAGACATTGGGACATGATAAGATGTACATATATTTATATATGATGATATATATGTGCATACATGTATATGTGTGATGTATATACATATATGTATGTGATGCATATACCTATATATGTATATATATGTAATATGTATATGATGATGGGGCTAGGATTTTCAACTTTGAACAAATTCCTTAGCGTGTCTTCTTAAAATGGTGAAATTTTATTTCGTACCTACTTGAAAAACCTGAAAGTTCTCTGATGTTTCTTAATTTTTCTATAAAGTGACATACATACATAGAGAGCACAAGCACAGGGAGGGGCAGAGAGAGAGGGAGAGAAAAATTTCAAGCAGACCCCTGTGCTGAGTGCAGAGCCTGACCCAGGGCTCGATGAGGACCCTGAGATCATGACCTGAGCCAAAGTCAGAGGCTTAACTGACTGAGCCACCCAGGCGCCCCGTGACTATACTATTTTTGACAACATTTATCAGATAACCGAATTTCCCAAGAAACAATCTCAAGTAGGATTAGCCATGATCAACTTTCTTCCTTGGACAAACTTACAAAATGCCGTTATGAGCCTTTGTGATTGCTGGTTATAAATTAGAGAGAGCTCAATGGTCCTTGCAACTACTCATGGTGCAAAAGTAATAATTTCTCTGATGGGATGCACAGACAAAGTTGGGAAATATCTGAATGTAAAAGCAGCTGCTGCTATTGAAATCTTTGCATTCCCTTCTGGCCTGACGACAGTAAGCTGTGGGAAACCCCCCCAAACAAAAAAATTGATTTGCTATATTTCTGAGTAATATAGGTAATTCTATAAGTATATAAATAATTCCATTAAAAAATATTTGAGTTTTTGGAAATGCTTTGCTTATAGGTGTTATAAATGTGTCCTGTCAGGAATGTGAAATGCTTCAACATGAAATGAAATATGTAAAATTTTTGAAAAATGTTTAAAATATTCAATTGAATATAATTGTAAAAGAGAAATGAGGAAAATTATTCTGTTCATTATGGAAATGTTAACCAATAATAGTTAATACAATCATCAGTGAAAAAGCAAAGATGATATTTCTCACTGTACCCGATATAGAAATAGAATAACAATTTGTAAATAGAACATAAATGTTTAAGAAATACTTAAGACTTGTTTTTGATTGTGTGGCCCTAATAAATTGAATATTAACTTTAAAACCAAATAAACACTTCTTTATACATACAAAGCTCTCGACCATCTGACTCCAAAATATTAAACATAAAGACAAAAGCCTCCCATTGATTATTCCACCAAGAGCAGAAACTGACCATATTGAAGAGAATAAGGAATGGTCTGGAAGTGAGGAAAGGAGACAACAGATACCTCCCTTCATGAAATTTGGATGAAAAAGGAGAAACATTGAAACATAAGAGGATAAGAAGTCAATGTTGGTTTTCTTCCCCTTTCCTTTCATGATGAGAGAGTTTTGAATATGTTTGTAAGCAGAGGGGAAGAAGTTCACACAGAAGGAAAAGAAGGAAAAATGGAAGATAGGAATGAGAGGGATGCCTAATGAGGCAGGGTCCCGGAGTATCCCAGAGGGATGGGATCAGAAGTACTGATGGGGAGCATGGTCCTGTATCAGAAGAAGGAGATATGGGTCTGGAAAAAGGAGGTAAGACAGGAGGCTCTAGATAAATTTAAGAGAAGGTGTTGTGAGCCTACAGGAGATCCCTCCTGATATCCTAATATTCTCAACAAAGTAAGAGATAGGGTTACAAAATGGCTTTGAAGAGAGATGGCATACTTTTGGCATGGTTGTGGGACCATGTCAGATTAGGGACCATAAATATGAAATGGTACCAATCTACAGGGGCATATAATTTCCCCTGGTAGGCCCCTATTGTCTGACTTGATGGGGTCTCAAGGAATGGAGGGTATTGGGGGGTGAGTTTATATTATCAACCATGGGAGTCCAGCCTTACACAGAGCAGAGGCCAAGAAGGAGCTGGGTGATGGTAGAGGAACTGGAGGCTCAGCTCAGTGGTGGTAGAATGAAGGGGTGTGAGAGATGGAAGGAGGGCAGGTCCTGAAGGGAGATATTGAAGCTCAAGGTTTTAGAATTGTAGCCCTAGGTTATGGCAAGATCCAAAAATTGAACAACTGAATCAAGTCATCAGATAGGACAGAAGGCGCTTTTTGTGTGCATTGTCTGAGACCATTCTGCATCTACCGGGACTGTGGCAGAACTTGGGGAAAGGGGAAGGCGGGGAGCCAGGATCCAGTTGCTGGGAAGAGCTGGCAAGGGAAAGCCCCAAAGCTGGTCAGAGACCTCACAATAGTACTAGTTTTATAGACATCAGGAAGCAAGCCAATCTGGAGTTGGCTGTGAGGAACCAGCAGTCCCATGATATATGGGGAACACTAGAACATTTGGCTTCCCCTGGAGAGAGTCGTGGAGGGAAATGGTTGACTAGGTTTCAATAAAGGCAAAGAGTCGGAAAGGGCCATCCAGAAGGAGGGTGAGGCTCTAGAGGAGCTTAGTAATGATTAAACAATCATTTCACAGAGTGCAGTGGAAAATGTATTTATAAAGTGCTGAGGGAAAGTGGAAGACAGGGGTTCTTAATCAGACTGGTAGCTCAGGAAGAATCAGGACAAACTATCCAGAGGAGGTGATGGGGGGATCCTGAAAGACAACCCCGAGGTAGCTAGGCAAAGTGGGGAAGGAGGAGGTAAGGGGGAGGTAGGCGCCAAGTTTCAAGCCAAAGGATAGTATTTCACAGAGATATGGCACCTCTATGGTATCACCATATGTTCCGAGTGGCCGAATTGAAGAGTAGGTTATGGTTTATTGGCCATCACTGACGTAGCTTCCGATCAAACTGAAAATATCTCTTTTTGGCCAAATGGAGCGCAGGTAAGTGAAAGGAAACGTGGTGTTGCTGAGAATTCCATAGGCCTCCCCACAGATCTTATACGAGATGCAATATTTTATTCTAGACTATCTGACTGTAACAGCCAAAATTAAATTAAAACATTAGACACAAATCTTGCTCCAAAAGGAACAGGCTCTTGGTAAATTCGTCTAGCTTTTTAAAAAAATTATTTTTATTTTTTAAAGGATTTTATTTATTTATTTGACAGAGAGAGACACAGCGAAGAGAGGGAACACAAGCAGGGGGAGTGGGAGAGGGAGCAGCAGGCTTCCCACTGAGCAGGGAGCCCGATGCGGGGCTGATCCCAGGACCCTGGGACCATGACCCGAGCAGAAGGCAGAGGCTTAACTGACTGAGCCACCCAGGCGTCCCTCATCCAGCTTTTTATTGAAAACTTTTATGGTTTTAATGGACTTAAAGTAAAAAAAGGAGCAACTGGTTGTTCCCTGGGTGTTGCCCTGACTGGGTCATACCATGCTCAGGGCACCGTGCCTGCCCGCTCTCTTCGCCCCCTCCCTCTCCCACCCCCTACCCTTCCCTTTCCCTCTCTTCCTCAGACTATTATTAAGACAGGCATCACAGATTTGATACCATTGAATTTATGGATTAAATCTAGGGACACTTTAAAACAGATTTTCATGTCATTTGCCTTGAAATTCTTCGTTTTTCTTTCATTGTTTCATTGGTCAGGTTTGTGTCCCAGTCGTCTTGCCCACAGCATGGTGCATAGGTGCAGAGTACGGCTTCTAGTCATTCACTGAACGAATAACCGAGTGAACGACCGTATGAATAAATAAATAGAAGAACAAACACATTAATTACGCTTTTAGTTTTAGCAAGAATGAAAGCTCAGAAATGCTGGCTCTGGACAGCAGGGGGCAGCAAAACAGTTTTTTTTTTAACTTTGCCAGTCAATATTGTCTAACGTTTGTCATATTGATTTTCTATGAGAAAGACACACATACACACAGAGGTGCTATAATTTAAAGGTCAATTCTAAAGTGACAAGTGGACTCTACTTGGGTTGCTTCTAACAATGCACGTGCTTTTTCACAGTCTTTTCTTCAAGGACCCCAAACCGTTCATACTGTGTTATATACCAATGGCCAGAAGATGGCAGTACTTCTCACGGTCAGGATTACAGAACAAGATTTTGAGGAAAAAATAAAGCTTTTAGAGGGCATGAAATTTTTTTAAGACTTTATGTATGTATGTGTGTGTGTATGTATGTATGTATGTATGTATTTGACAGAGAGAGAGAGAGAGAGAGAGCAGGGAGAGGAGCAGAGGGGGAGGGAGAAAGAATCTCAAGCCAACTCTGTGCTAAGTGGGGCAGGAATTCTTTATTTTAAAAACTATAGAAGTAAAATCAGTATGAAGTAGAGGATGAAATCTTCTAGGTCTCAAATGTCTTGATGAAAGAAAGGTAGAATTTTAACCATAGGGACATTGTTCATTTTGAAGCAAGGCGATAACAAAAACGTTTTAAAATGTCAAGTTTGAGTCTTACAAAAGGTGAGCTGTAATTGATGGTAATCATTTGGATTTCACTGTGTACTTTTAGAATGTTCCTTTATCAGATTCTTCAATGATCAATTCACAGATGTTAGCCAAGGGAAAGACACTTACACACCTACACAATGCTTCCAGATTACTGATTAATAGCACAAAATGACTTCCTGCGTCGTCCCTGGCTACATTATTTAAGTGTCAACAGAGTACTCAGAGGCTTTTACATTTTATCGGGTCTTCACCTTTTTTTAAACATTTAACTACTTTAGTTGGCTTTTAATAATCAGGTTGAAAGTAGGAACAACGTCTGTAGTTGGAGTACTTGAACTGGCTTGGAGAGGGACAGCAGTTACCCCGACTCTGCACACAGGACGGGAGACTTCCATCCGGTGAAGGAGCAGACACAGCTCTAGCACTTGGTTGCTTTTTAGATCTTCCATTCCTTAGACATGCAAAGAAACGATAATTGCTTGGATGGGAATAAAAAGCATTCTGTTGCACTTCTGCATGCAATGAAAAGTCCCCTTGTCTTCGGCTCTTTGATTTCCCACACGGAGCCCAATTTGGATTTTACTGCAATAACAAAGGGCACTAGAAAAAACAGAAGGGCATATTTGCTTAAATTGCTGTTTGCACGAAAGAAACTCCCTAATGGGGTTATCACTGGGTCAGGCTGCACTCTGTTTTTCACCAAGGCTGAATCGAGGGAAAATGGATTCAGAAAGCGAGGTGGGTTTAGATTCTTCGAACACCACGATTTTAATAAAGTTTGGCCTTCTTGGCAAAACAGGCTCTGAGCTCTTCTATTTGGTTAGTAACTGAAAGATACATCGAAAGGGATTAGAAATCCTGAAGAATGGTCAACTACCAGGAAATGACCCTTAGATTTCATTTTGTTTCCAAAGAATAACACTGCTCCCTGTGGGAGGAAATATGGTCTGGAAGTGTGGCCTCTGACCCTACACTATTTTGGTGTTGAATGTTCTCACATTCTCTGCTTCAATTTCCTCATCTGTAGAATGAGGAGGATAATAGCGGATTGGGGTGAGAGTTCAAGTTAACACTTGTAAAGCACTAGGAATGCAGTAAGAACTACGTGCGTTAAAGGTGATAATGATCTACCAGGCACTGCTTGAGGTGCTGAGGAAACAGATGGATAAGACGGAAAACCAACTATCACTCCAGGACGCAGGCTGGTCTGGGCATCAGGGGCTGGAGAGAGAAAGCACACTGTGCTACGGAGCTATGCTTATCTCTGAAACCAAGTTGCAACCTCTGAGTTACATCTAATATCGCTGAACAAATGTAGGAAGCCTGCTCTGTGGGAAGCTGTTGGCAATTCTACTCTGCTTTTAGGGAGTCTCTTGCTATTGTAAGTACTTGGAGGAAGGGTACGCTTGAATGAATAAGACACCAATTTTGGCCCTCAAGGAGCTTATAACCTGGTGGAAGAAATCAGTCTGCAAATAAATAACTGTAATTCAGAGCAGAAGCACATGAGTGTACTGGGGGCGGGGTGGGGGGTGGGCAGAGTAAGCAGCTTCCCACCGAGAAGCAGCAGCAATGAACTCTGATTTGGGGGGGAGGCTCAAACAAGCAGGTCTTTGGAAAGAAGGAAATGAGACTGTATTTTTCCCCCAAAATTTTCTGTGAGAATGCCCTAGGAATAATTCCTAGAAAAGAGATACTAAAAGGATCTTACAGCCAAACAGGACCAACTAGACGCAAATACATTCTAACCTCCCACTTTACATAGAAATTAAATCCTAGCAAAACTCCCATAGCTTGAAGGAAGTCAATTTTCATTCCTATGCCAGGTAGCAGATGCTCATTCATTTCATTTCATGATCACTTTAAGGAAATCCAAACACACTGACTAAAGAAAATGTACTTTAGGTTGTTAAAATTGAGAGTTATGAAATCCTTCCTATACCTTTGTTCAAATTAAGTTACAAATTTTACACCAAATCATACTTTACTTACAAAACATGTTCCACCTCAATGAATCTTTATGCCCTTTCTAAACAGACTTACTTTTTAAAAACTAAATTTAAGACACTATTTTTTTTTAAGGGAAGTCTCAACTGGCATCAAATAATATATGTCATGTATATTATATATACATTTTCTCCCTCAATATAGCAGTGCCTCTTTAAATACATATACATAAAAGTTTCCCCCTCAGTATAGCATTAAAGATAGTTAATGTAATTAAGTGTTTCACCCTTTGTAGGCAAAAAAAAAAAAAAAAAAAATCCCATTAGGAGAATCTTAAAATGGTTTATAAATACGTCTAGGAGTAGATTTTAATCACTGTTCTCTTCCTCATCTGGCCACTAAGAGAAAGCAAAACTGACAGTTGAAATGACTTATGCAAAGTTGAGAACATCAGCAAAGCTTCGACTCTGGCTGCCAACATCATTCTGTCCCAGAGGCCACACTGTCTAAATGCTGGTCACTCATTCAGAAGGCATTTCTGGAGTCTCACCTCTAAATGGATTTGCTTGGTAGTTGGTAAAACAGGGAGGATAAATCAATGATTTCCTCCCACTTACTGAACAACGTGCTGGACATTTTGTACACTATCCAGGTCACCGAGATGAGAATCTCAGGGAAAAAAAATCAGCCAAGTCTGAAGAGTTGCGAGCACTCCCAGAGAATAAAAGCAATTTCTAACCCAAAGGTAATCCTATGGGGCTTATTTTAGCTGAAAATTAATCTTTATGTCTTCATTTTTTCCTTCTTCTTCTGTCTCAGATCTCTTTCATCATTGCTCAGGACTGGTAGGAAAAATCCCTGAAATATTTAAACCTTAATATATTAAAAGTAAAAAATAATAATAATATTGATTCATAGGAATGAGCTAGAGAACAGGACTAGTTTGGAGTGATGAATCCATCTTTTGGGTCTGCTGAAAATTCATCACATCCTGCAAGAGAAATCAGTGGATTACGCCACTAAGAAGGAATCTAACCTGTACTTATGCAGGATGGCACTCAGATTTATCTTTGGTTATTGAGTGAAAGTAAAAAGAGAATGCTATGGGCGCCTGGGTGGCTCAGTCAGTTAAGCATCTGCCTTCGGCTCAGGTCATGATCCCAGGGTCCTGGGATTGAGCCCTACATCAGGCTCTCTGCTCGGCGGGGAATCTGCTTCTCCCTCTCCCTCTCCCCTTCCCCCCTGCTCATGCTCTCTCTCACTCTCTCCCAAATAAATAAATAAAATCTTAAAAAAGAGAGAGAGAGAGAGAATGCTATGACATTGGCAAGAATGTTCAAGGCAGAATTTCCTGCAGGATTTTATTTATGATAAATGAAAAAAATACCCAATTGTTATAAGGCCTTTTTTCTAGCCTGCTTCTCTGCATTTATCCACACAGGAAACATGATTTTCTATGATTTAATTGCTGTTCTTTCTCCAGCGTGGAGCACTCACCTGTAATTGAGTGCAGTGTTCACCAAGTAAATGAGAACACATGCATATCATCTTTACCCCAGCATGGAGAGTGGAGCTGATTGTTCTAGAGAGCAGAGGGCAGAGAACCAGCTCTATTAACTCTCCCTGAATCAAGTTGTAGCAGAGACTAGTCTATTGTATCACATCTTCACTAGAGTATGGATTACTATTAATCCAGTTTGGCTCATTTGATAGGATTAAGCTAATATTTTGATTGTTATTTTTTGTTAATTTTCTTTATAATTTATATCTCCTTCTGTGTGAAGTCATTGCCTGTATCCTCTGAATACTTAATTATTAGGATTATTTTTCTTATACACTTGAATATGGATATTAATCATTCTTCACATTTGATGAAAATATTTTTCCTTTCAATTATTGTTTTGTGATTTACATATTTGTGATTTTATATAAATTTTTGTATATTTGAATATTTTCCTTTGAATCTTTTTTATTGCATCTGGGTTGCATCAAGATAGAATTATCTTTATTTTTTAAAAAATTTTATTTATTCACTTGAGAGAGAGAGTGAGAGAGAGAGAATAAAAGCAGCGGGGAGGGCCAGAGAGAGAGGGAGAAGCAGACTCCCTGCTGAGCCGGGAGACCGACTCAGGGCTCGATCCCAGGACCCTGAGATCATGACCTGAGCCAAAGTCAGATGCTTAACTGACTGAACCACCCAGGCGCCCCAGAATTATCTTGTTCTTCATTTTTCTTCTTTTTTATCCTCACACATATATTCTTGACTTTGGGGTTTATTTTGATATGCAGCATAAGAAAGATTTTTAGAAAAATAACATTCTAGCAAGCTACCATATTAAACAGGTGTTATTTGTGTTTTTGAGATAAGGTATTATAAATAAGAGAGAACTACAGCAGGATTCTACAAGAGGCTGAAAACAGATAGCTGATTCTTTAGTAGAGAGCCTCTTTGCTTTCATTTTGTGTTGGATTGTCCTGATTCCAAACAACAAACTCCAAACAAAGGGAGAAATCTATGTCCAGAATAGAGCAAAGAGTTTAGTACTGAAGACCATGTTGAGGTCTCACTGTCTCCTTGGCTTGCCTGATCTAATTTATCTTTTCTTTTCATGAAATTAATCTTAAGTGCACACACTGTTCATGCTCCTGAATTAAAGGCTGCTTAATGTACTTAGTGCAAGCTAGAAATATTGATTTCTTAATGTAATACTTAAACACATATATTATGGCACCAATTCCTGGCAGAAACTATTTTAATTTAATTCTTTTAATGAGTAAAAAATAAAAGTGCTGGTTGTGGTTAGAAATCTAAGTGTACTTAGCAATAGGTCCAGCCTGGTAACGTTACGGTCTAGAAATTCTAGCAAAATATTGTGTCTCACTTGGTTACTTCACTGTAGACACAGAAAGACCTTGTCTTTGGCTTTTTAAGTGTTTCATTTCAGTACATCAGACATTTATTAAGCACCTCCTCTGTACCAGGCACTAAGCTAGGGTGCTGGGGGTAAAAAGATAAATAAGAAAAAGATTTTGCTGAGACAATTGAAAGCCTACTTGTAGACAGGCACATAAACAGATAATGGCAATATAGTTCAAGTCCTGAGATTCAAAGCATTAACTGTTTGTGTCCAAGATTTTAAGGGAGGCCCATACTTTACTCTTTGCAGGACTATTCTCCTACCCTCTTTGACACTGTCCCCAGTCCAACAGGAAAGGGCTTTAGAGACACACAGACTCCCCTCCCATTAGCCCACCCACCCGGTTCCTCCACCTGCTTCTTCATCACCTACTACCTAAGCACCCTAGGCCAGGAAGGAAGCTGTACTTAGAATTAATTTCCCCCTTTCCCTAAGAGGCCGTGGGACTAATGATCATGTCTCACACCCTCACTGGTCTTAGTCACCACAAGTGCAAGCCTCTCAGATCAACACAGGGACTCTCATCCATACATTTCTGGATAGTCCTTTATCTGAGTCACTCTCCCGTTCCTTCCCAAACTGCTGTCCTTTCCAATGTGGCCTTTGGAGCTCAGGGCTTGAATAATAAAATCTGTTTTCCCTTCAAACCCTTCTGTGAATCCTCTTTCCACACTCTTCTTTGGATACCTTTGCCTTCTTGCTCTAAGACCTGGATCATCCCCCTGCATCTTGCCCACCTGCAGCCCTTTCAAATCATGGCTGTGTTTGCTTCCATGCCCCATATTTCCAGGTCCTGGAGGTGGGAATGGGAAATAGGTATTCTCCTTGTGTCTCATCACCGCTTCTCTTTCAGGGACTCCGGCTCTCTGGAGGTGATATTAGATGGTTTTCATTTCTTCCCCACCCAGTCATTCTGCTTCATGCCTAGCAGATTTTAGCAACCGGCTTACTGCGTTTCCGTCCATTACTGCTTCAGACATCATTTTGGGTGACTTCAGCGTCCGTATAGATGGTTGGTCCTCAAATTTACTTGCATATTTGAATCACCTGAGGATGTTTTTAAAGATTACCTGTGCTCAGGTCCTCCCCAAGCCCCAGAAATATGGATTTAATTGGTCAAGATAGGATTCAGGCATTAGGGTTTTTTTTGTTTTGTTTTGTTTTGCTTTTTTGGTTTTTTTTTCTTTTTCAATTCTCAGGTTGATCTGAATGCGCAGGCAGGATTCAGAACCCCTTTCTTAGGAGATCAATTCCAGTTCCTTAACCTCCCTCCAATACCTCCTCTCCACCCACCTCCCTCCCACACTCACCTGCTCCCACAGTTATATCCTAGATCTTATTATTATCAGCAGCCTCCAAAATCTGGTTTTCCATCACCCCACTTTGTGATATCCACAGCATCTCTTCCTCACCTAAAAATAACACCATTCCAGTAATTCAGGGATCCACGCCATGACCTCTCCCCGGTCCAACTCTCCCCTCTTGACTTACTGCCACACCCAGCTTAGATGCCACAGACTGTCACCACAACGTCCTTGGATGCACCCTCAACTCTTTTGCCTGGAGACCACCTCCACTTACTTCCCTGACAAAATGCAAACCCTAGCGATATGCAACTCCGTCTTCCCCACATTTGCATCCAAGCAGCCAAATGGATGGGACGGGAGAAAAAGACATTTGCCTTGCATGCATTGCCACAAAGCCCAAGTGGGTTCTCGGAACTGTAGGACGACTCTGCTAGAATCCTCTGTTCCGTTTCCTGCCCACGTGGTCAGACGACTGCCGTATACTTTCTCTCTTTTCAAACCTCCGGCACTCCCTCCCAGCCCTGGCCCTCAGCTTATCGCTAAGGAAATAACAGCAAGCGGAGGAGAACTGCTTCCTTTCCCCTTTACCAAGTCCACCAGCCTCCTTGCGCCGCGCCCTCATGTCCTGTCTTCCCGTCGGTGCAAAGGAGGAGCAGCTTCTGCTCTTCTAAGGACCGTCTCTCCACTCTGAGCCCATTCCCTGCCCTTCCGCTTCTCGGCCTCACGCCTCACGGGTCGTGCTCGGCAGGATCCTCCCTACTTCCCTGGAATCGCTCTGCGAAAATCACCAGCAATCTCCATATTGCCAAAAGCAGTGGTCAATTTTCTTCTTCTGGGGCGCCCGGGTGGCTCAGTCGTTAAGCGTCTGCCTTCAGCTCAGGACATGATCCCGAGGTCCTGGGATCGAGCTCCGGATCGGGGTCCCTGCTCCACTGGAAGCCTGCTTCTCCCTCTCCCACTCCCCCTGCCTGTGTTCCCTCTCATTCTCTCAAATAAATACATAAAATCTTTAAAAAATTTTTTCTTCTTCTTTTGAATAAATTTTTAAATTCGAGTATAGGTCACCCACAATGGTACATCAGTTTCAGGTGGACAACACAGTGATTCAACGTCTCTATAGTTAGGCTGTGCTCGCAAGGCATCGCTCCCCTCGGTCACCACACAAGGCCATTCCGATACCATTGACTCTCCTCCCTGTGCTGTGCCTTTTATTCCCGGGATGTGTTCATTCCATAACCGGAAGGCTGTAGCTCCCTCTCCCCTTCACCCACTTCGGCCACCCCCCACCCCCTCCCCTCTGGCAACCATCAGCAATTTTTCATCTTCGTGTCATGCAACTTCCCAGCAGATCGGGCACACACATCATCCCCTCGGAAACATTCTCCCGGCCGTCCTCCTGTGCCACCTTTTTTCCTGCTGCCCAGCCTCCAGAGCCGGCAACGTTGGAGTGGTCCAGCCGCCAGCTCCGCTCTTGCCCTCCTCACAGGCTGTCGTCACTCCCTGGCTGAGCTCATCCAAGCACCTGGCTTGAAGTAGCATGTCCTGCTCATGAGACTCCCTCTCCCTCCTTCCCCCTAAGCTTCAGGCTTGAATATCTCACTACCTACTGGATAGTTCCACTTGTATGCTTAAAAAGCAAAACCTGTTAAAACCAAAATTATTCAATTTTTTCTTCTCCAATCTGCCCTTGACACAGATGCTCTTTCTCAGTAAATGGCATCACCATTGCCTGAGGCACACAGTCAAATGTCTAGGTGGCACCCTGGGGCGCCCGGGTGGTTCAGTCGGTGGAGGTTCCGACGCCTGGTTTCTGCTCGGGTCATGATCTCAGGGTGGTGAGCTCGAGCCCCGCGGCAGGCTCCACGCTCAGTGGGGAGTCTGCTTGAGATTCTCTCTCTCTCCTCTGCCCCTCTCCACACACACTCTCTCTCTGAAATGAAGAAATAAGTCTTTAAAAACAATGTCTAGGTGTCATCCTTTATTTTCTTAAACTTGCCTTCTCTTCAGCCAAGTCTTGTCAGCGGCACCTGCAAAACATACCTTGAATCTGACAATTCTCACCACATCCACCTCCTATAATTTTGCTCCAAGTGAGTATGACATCTGGCTGTGGCATTAATTAAATTCCTAACTTGTCTTCCTATTTTTGCTCCTGTTTTTTTCCAATTGGTTCTCCACGAAGCTGCAGATTATGTTTTCAAAATATAAATATAGTTCAATAAGTCCACTTACACCTCTCCTGTGCTTGCTATTACACTCTGAGCATGGTAAATCCTTACCAGGTCTTACCAGGCCCTCTGCGACCTAGCTCCCGAATCACCTTCCTGACCTCGTTACCACCTCCCCTTGCCTGGTCTGCTGAAGTCAAGCAGGCTGGCTTTGCTTTCTGGAATGCACTAAGCTTGCTCTTCCAGGTCTTTGTACTCGTGTTCATTTTGCAGAGAATGCTGCTCCCCTCTACCTTCATACCGCTCATTTCCTCATTTCACAGAAGGAGTACCTTCTGTGAGAAGAAATATCCAGGCCTCCTTGTCTTCCCTTCCCTTACTTTCCTTTATTTCCTCCATATTACTCATCACTACCTGAACTCAAATATTTATGTTTACTTTTTTATTATTTGTTTCTCTGGCTAGAATATAAGCCTCCCGAGGGGAAAAATCTTACCTGTCTTATTCAAAGTGGCATCCCCAGTGCTTAGAAACAGAGCCTAGGATCTGGGAGATGCTCAAGAAATATTTGTTCAATGAATGAATGAAAGGCATAAATCATCACTAAAACTGACTTAAGTATTCATGCAAAGAGGATTGATGTTGATATTACTCTATTGCTCATTAAAAACAAACAGGGGTGCTTGGGTGGCTCAGTCGGTTGTGCAGCCGACTTGATTTTGGTTCAAGTCATGATCTCAGGGTCCTGGGATCGAGCCCCGCATCGGGCTCCCTGCTCAGTGGGGAGTCTGCTTCTCCCTCTCCCTCTGCCCCTCTCCCCACTCATGCTCTCCCTCAAATAAATAAATAAATCTTAAAAAAACAAAAACAAAAACAAAAACCAATGACTACTCATGTGTGTCTGTACCACCTAAAACCATCTCACCCGCCTTTGAATACCACCAGAGTTGCTGCCCAGCTCCATTGTCTACCTCGTGAACACACCATCTCCGCTGACCCTGGCTGGTTCAACGGGGGGTGGGGCCCTGGCCAAAGACCCACCACTCTATTGTTTGATTACTGACCACCCGGTTGGCCTGGGTTCCGAATCTGATCAAAAGGGGCATTACTACTCAGGTTGAAGCCTGCTGCTGGGTGGGATGAAGTGGTTGGCAGCAGAACATCATTACCGTCTGGTTTATAATCTTATAAAATTTCCAATATTAGAGGACTTGGTAAATACATGGTATAGAATGTTATACTAAAGTCGCTAAAATGATATCAATAAAAACCTTTGAAAGATGCTTACTATACACGGTGTATTGTTGAGTGCAAGAAGCAGAGAGCAAAGTTGCTGATGCTGTGTGACTTCAATTTTGTTAATTCTCCCCTGCCCCACCTCTCCTTCTTCCTCTCTCCCTCTCTCTCTCTCTACATATATATATGTATATATATCTTCATATCTATCTATCTATATCTTCTCAAGAAAAAAAAAGAAATATACCAAAAATTTAATAGGGCTTCTTTTTTCCTGGATAGTGCCAATAAGGATTATAGGAATGTCCCCCTTATAGGTGATTTTATTTTTTCTTTATAGTTTTATGAACTTTTTCAAATTAAATTAATTATAATAAAAAGCCACATTACTTAGAAAGTTTTCCACGAAAAGAACACTCCAAGATTTAATGCATTGTTTGAAACTATATACTTCTGCATTATATATACATTACATATGAAACAATATGATTAAAATATTATATATAGCTATGTGTTACATATGTATTTATATAACCTAACAGATTAGAATATATTGCATATATTATGTTTATACACACACACACATAACTTCATAGATTAGTGAGTTCCTTGGAAGCCTTGAACTGCTACTACTTTAGTTCAAATTCTGAAGCATGATTTTATGATAATTCCTTTAAATGACTGCCCAGCATTTGCTTTTTTATTCTAGAGAAAGTAGAATAAAGATAAATCAGTCCAAGGGCAATTATATCACTTAATGAGAATTAAAAAGTTAAAGTCCATTTGTTTAAAGATTGAACTATGGAATAATGGGAGCTTCCTTTTAACATTATTATTCATTTTATAAATTCAAATATATCCCTGGTAGATTATAATGACCTCCTCTTTAACCCCTAAATGCTGCACGCATGCAAAGTAGAAAATTAGGCTATTCCACAGTAAATCTCAAAGAGTAGGGTATTATAATTCAAATATTAAGCCTAGGACTGACAGTGATTTGAAATAACAGTTTAAAGACAATATGAAAAAGAGTAATAAAAATGCATTTGGAGTTGAGAATAAAATTAATGGGTTTAGTTTGTGTTTAATTAGGAAATCCTTCTGTTTAAAATTCAGGTTTAGTCATTAATTCTTTTATTTGCTTATTTGATAAGTATTTATAGAGCATCTGCTGTGCCAAGTGCTAAAAATACAGTGGTGAAAAAGAGATGAACCATATCTTCTTGAAATAGACCATACATTAGTCAACTGATTGCACAATTTATCAGGGAGTTGAAATGATGATGCATATTAGGAAGGTGAAGTGGGGTTGAACATTAAGTTGGAGGTGAAGTATAGGATCTCAAGGGATCCTTTCTTCTAAAGGAATATTTAAAGCTTCTAAATCCTATTCACCTCAATCACCCTGCCAGAGGGTGAAATCCGTTTTTCTTTGTGGCCTAGATGAAAACTGATTGTATAATTAGTCACTGACATGCTTGAAATTCTGTACTTACATTCCCCCCCCCCTCCAAGATACCCCACAGGAATGACAGCAAAGCCAGATATTTGCCAACCTCCAGATGGTGTGTTCCTGATACCCCCCCCCACACACACACAATGTTAGGGTCTCTAATTGTTATTTGTCTAGTGACAAATGGTCAAATGTCCACTGATCCTTCTGAACCAACAAACACATTTCTGTGGTAGATGCTGGATAATAGGACAGAGAGAAGGGGGAGAGGCTAAGGAAAAGATAAGAAAATCAGTTGCCCTTTTTAGATCCCTACTATGGGCCAGAAAGCTTGCAGGTTTATGTCTAATCCTCCCAAGAACTCTGCAGCACAGATATCATCATAATTTAAAGATGACAAAACAGAGGTCAAGAAACACAGAAGGGTTCATTCAGGGATACTTAGCAAATCCACAGTAGATCTGTGATTCAAATTCAGATCTTTCAAACTCCAGAGCTAGGACTGCTTTAAAATACTTCAGTGCTAATAGCAGACTATCTACGCAGGGAGGAAACAGGAGAGTAACTGGAGAAGAAGGTGTGGGTGTATCATAATTATCCTAAAAACGCAAGAATGAAGGATGCTAGCAAATACAATTTATAACTTTATAACTGCCTAATCTGATTTATTGCCATTCTAACTGCAGTTTGCTTTTTTAACCCTCCTCTACCCCAGTCCTGCCAGGAACTGTTTCACCAGGAGGCTCAACCCGTCCTACGCAGATGGGCCATTGGGGTAGATTGAATTTGGGGTCTCAATTCTTTATTCTGCCATGACAGATTTATATCATTCCCTCCCTCGCCTTGCTCCCATATGAATGAAGTGTATTTTTCCTACTCTTCAACTTTGGCCTTGGACATGTAACCCACTTCGGTGATGGAATGATGGTGACAAAAGCAGACACTGGAAACATACCCAAAAGGTTGTGCTTGCCCTCTGGGGCTCCAGTGTTCCACCATGAGTAGACCTGTGCCTGACCTGGATAGCTGTTTCCCTGCTGGTCCAGCCCCAGAACAAAGACACTTAGAACAGACTCCAACCTTCCCTGCAGCCATGAGCCAAAGCCAGCCCCACCCACAGCCTGAAATTAGCCTACAGGAGCCAGCCCCTATCTTGTAAAAATCCCCAAGTGTAAGTTGAATAAATGTTTATTGCTGTAAGCCACCGAGTTTAGGGATCATTTGTTATGCAGCAATCTCGTGCCTCTGGTTGACTAATAGAGAGCCATCACACGCACATAAAATTCTGGAAGTGCGAAAGAAGAACGATATTCTTCCTGATCTTAATTCTTTCTGAGTCAACAAGACAGAGAGTCAGAAATGAAGGGCCATGACTTAGGGACTTGAATATATGGCCCGAACACATGTAAGAACAGTTCCTGCATATTTATTTGCATGAGCAGGGGAGAGCTAGAAGGTGAGGGGTGAAGGGCAGCCCCTCCAGGGCGAAAGCTGTTCCCCAGCCAGCCTCCTAAGCTTAGCCCTGGGAGTCAAGCACCTGCTGACTGTCAAGGGGGAGAAACATGCTAAAGGAACGAAGGATTAAAGCAATTGTCTCTGTTCTCAGCTCGGCAGCCTTACAAATGAAATTAACAAATGGCTAAACGCCGTTTTTATGTTACGAGCTGCCTTCATAATAGTAACCATATCTCATTTCCCTAGAGAATGACATCTTAAGCCAACTAGGGCTTAGGTCTCATTAGATATATTGGCGTATACTTCGCTCATGAAGTAAGCTATAGATTAAAGTCACTGGAACAAAGTACTAAAAATGAAGGTGCTTGAGGCAATTTTAGTCTCAGTATAGATCATTGTCCGCTGAAGGATTTACCACAGAAATATATTATTCAGACTTATGCAGGTGAGGATTTACAGTAGTAGTTAGTAAAAACAGGCATGAGGCTTATCATGAAATATGCTCATGTGATATGTTTGACATGCCGAAGGAATTTGGCACAAACACTAAAGCTCTGCTACATGATGCCAAAGACACTAATATGAGGTGGTTTATTTCCAGAGATACAACTATTTGATTTATACAGAGACCAAAAAAAAAAAAAAAAAAAAAAGGTGCTTTAGCTCCATTAAAAACATCCAGATGCTATTCCCAGTTTTAAGCCATTTTCTGATAGATTTAAACCATTTTCTGATGGATTTCTTTACTTGGCTAATTTCTTTTTATTGCCTTTTTTTTTAAGTTCTTGGACTTCTTACATGGAAAATAGTACTAGAACTAAGAGGATACTTTTGTCACTTGAGTTATATGAAAAATTTATCCCACGATTGTGAGATGAAGATTTTCCAGAAAAACGCCTTTAATATGAGCAGGATAATTTTCTAGTTTTTAAAGCCATGTGCTATATGACTCTCAAGTGCAGTCAACCAATGCTTCATATCCATTTTTACGGAGGAGTGGCAGAGAGAATAATGTCATTAAAGAAGACAAACAGAAGTTTCTTTTCTTTCTTTCTTTCTTTTTTTTTTTTTTTTTTTTTTGGTCTTCTTCATAGTCCAAACGATGAGACTATCTTACAACAAAGTATTTTTGTATTCAGGTAATTAGCTCCCCTTGGTTGGGAATCAAAATTTCTCATCTAAAACTCAGGGGAATAATAGGATCTCCTTGTACCGGTTTCCTATTGCTACTGTAACAAAGTATCACAAACTCAGTGGCTAGAAACAACACACATTCATTTTTCAGTTTTGTAGGTCAGAAGTCTGATGTGGGTCTCACTGGATTAAATGAAATATTGGAAAGGCTAGATCCTAGGGGAGAATCCGTTTTTGGGGTTTTTTTTTTGTTTTTTTGTTTTTTGCCTTTTCCAGCTTCTAGAAGCGGCCACTCTTTGGCTTCTGGCCCCCTTCCATTCTCAAAGCCAGCAAGAGCCAATTAAATCTTTCTCACATTGTATCACTCTGGCACTGACTCCTCTCCCTCTCTTTTCCATGTTTAAGAACTCTTGTGACTGGGGTACCCGGCTGGCTCTAGTCAGTGGAGCCCACAACTCTTTTTTTTTTTTTAAGATTTTATTTATTTATTTGTCAGACAGAGAGACAGAGGGAGAGGGAGAGCACAAGCAGGGAGGGCGGCAGGCAGAGGGAGAAGCACGCTCCCCACGAGCAGGGCGCCCAATGCGGGACTCGATCCCAGGACCCTGGGATCATGACCTGAGCCGAAGGCAGACCCTGAGCCACCAGGCGTCCTGGAGCCTACAACTCTTGTTCTCATTTGTTATGCAGCAATCTCGTGCCTCTGGTTGACTAATAGAGAGCCCCACGCTGGGTGTAGAGATTACTTTAATCTTGTGAGTTCGAGCCCCACGCTGGGTGTAGAGATTACTTTAAAAAAAAAAAAGAACTCTTGTGATTACTTTAGGTCCACTTAGATAATCCAGGATAATCTCCCTATTTTTAAAGTCAGCTGATTAGCAACCTTAATTTCATCTATTGTTTTGATTCTCTTTCGCATTGTAACTTAACGATCATAGGTTTGAGGGATTAGAATGAGGACATCTTTTGGAAACCACTCTTCTGCCTTTCCCACTCCTTTTGTATGGTTGTTGTGAAGATTAAATCTGGGCCATAGTGAATACTCAATACAGGCTACCTAACATTACTGTTGTTGCTTTATCAAGGCGAGGTTTCCGATGGGTTAACTCTGATTGAATGCTCACCAATCACAAATACTACCACCCTCAATATTCAGGTCAATATTCATGGGGATTCAATTTTGAAAACTCCAAAACTGTAAGCAGTCTTTTTTGTTAGGCATTTGGGACCTCAATATCTGCCTGGTGTGTAAAGGGTAGAATCAGGTAACTGGAAAATGCTAAGATTTTTAGGACATGACCTTCATTGATAGGATGGGCATCACAGACATGCATCACAACCGATTTTTCAATGCCCCCAAGGACCAAAAATAAACAGGTTTCAGACTAGGTTGGTGTTTGATAGCCATGGGAGACAAGAGTAATTTTCCAAGTCATGAGTGTGGCTTTAAGCGGCCTATTTGGTTTTGATCAGGGCCCCAGCCAATGGCTAAAGAGGGTATAGGATTTACTCATATTAAAAGGCATCTTGATGACTGGGGTCCAGCTAAGGGCAGCATCAGGCCTAACTGGGCAAATGGGATACATAATAGGAAACTAAAGTTGAAGTTCAGTACCGAACCATAGAGAAAACAAGCCAGTTGCTGAGCAAATAAAGCAGCCTGGTGGGATCATCTTAGTATGCTGATGACTCTGTTTAGGGAAACAAGACTAATTCTAGACTGGATCAGTGGGTGAGTCTGAAGCTGCAATACTTAACTGTTTCGGCCAGATGTGGATCAGGGTGTGGGCAGGGCTTTGCCTGCTGATTGCAGGCCCTAGCTGTACAAACCTGGGGAATGACAGTGAGTGACATGTCATTAGATTATTCATAGAGTTTCACATTAGTCATTAATTTAGCAAATAGGGACTAAACTCTGTGTACATACGTGTGTATGTTGAGGGGGCCTAAGGAAAAACTAGCGGAAAGAGTACAGGCTTCATTTATAGAGAAAATTGTATTTAAGTTCTGCTTCTGAAAGTTACATGGTTTACGACCTAGAGCAAGTTGCAAGCCTGAACCTTAGGTTCTTCATCTGTAAAGTTGTGTGGATTAAATGACATAACGCTAAAGAATGGCCTAGCACATAGTAGAAATACAATAAATAATGATAAATGTACACCAATTTGACAGTTGAGGAGAAGTTTTTTTTTTTCTTTTCCAACTACTTTAACCAGGAACCAAGACTTCATCCTCATGGAGAGAATTCCCTTTGTCGAGCTTTTGACAAACTGGGTAAAGTGAGCCTCTGATTCCAAGGGTTCTCTGTACCTGTCTCTAAAGCAAACACAAAATATAACATTTGTATTTAACCTATTTGGAATTCCCTGAGTTTTCTGGATTTTTGGATTACAGTGTTTAATCAAATTTGGAAAAAAATGTTGAGCTTATTATGTCTGTATAAATACAGACATACACATTTTTTTTTAAATTTTATTTATTTGACAGAGAGAGACACAGCAAGAGAGGGAACACAAGCAGGGGGAGTGGGGGAGGGAGAAGCAGGCTCCCCGCGGAGCAGGGAGCCCGATACGGGGCTCGATCCAGGACTCTGGGATCACGACCTGAGCCGAAGGCAGACACTTAACGACTGAGCCACCCGGGTGCCCCCAGACATACACATTTTTAACCTATTGTTTTCTGCTGTAATTCTAATTACACGTTAGACTCCTTGATACTGTCCTAAAGATTATTGAGGCTTTGCTTAATTTTTTCAAACCTTTTTTCTCTCTGTGTGCTGAAATTTATATGATTTTTTTCAGGCAGTGGTCACCATCATTGATCCTTTTTTGTGTTGTATGTAATCTACTGATAGTTCCATCAAAAATTTTTTTATTTCAGTTATTAAATTCAATTCTAGAATTTCCATTTTTGCTTTTGTTCTTTTCAGTTTATAAATCTCTCCTGGAATTTCTCTTGTCTTCACCTACTGAAACAGTATTTGAAATATTTACTGATTACTTTAGTTTTTTTTTTTTTAATGAATCAGCATTGGAGGTCTTTTTTTTTTTTGTAAAGATTTTATTTAGTTATTTGACAGGGAGAGAGAGAGCACAAGCAGGGGGAGCAGCAGAGGGAGAGGGAGAAGCAGGCTCCCCGCTGAGCAGGGATCCCAATTTGGGGCTCAATCCCAGGACCCAGGGATAATGACCTGAGCTGAAGGCAGACGCTTAACGACTGAGCCACCCAGGTGCCCCAAGGAGGTCTTTCTATTAATAGATTTTCTTGACTTTGAGATACACTTACCTGTTTTTTTAAATTACTAATAATTTTTTAAAAAGATTTATTTATGGGGCACTTGGGTGACTCAGTTGGTTAAGCATCTGCCTTGGCTCGGGTCATGATCTCAGGGTCCTGGGATTGAGCCCTGCATCGGGCTCCCTGCTCAGCGGGGAGTCTTCTTCTCCCTCTCCCTTTGCCTTCCCCTCTAGCTCGTGCTCATTCTCTCTTGCTCTCTCGCTATCTCAAATAAATTTTTTTTAAAAAGATTAATTTATTTCTTTTAGACAGAGAGAGTGGGGGGTGGGGGGGTGGGAGGGGCAAAGGGAGAGGGAGAGAGAGAGAATCTTAAGCAGACTCCATGCCCAGCATGGAGCCAGATGCAGGGCTCCATCACACTATCCTGAGATCATGACCTGAGCTGAAACCAAGAGTTGGGTGCTCAACTGACTTCATTGCCCAGGTGCCCCACATTACTAGTAATTTTTAATGGCATATGGGACATTATGGATGATGCATTGTATAGACTCTGGATTATTATATATTCCTTTAAAGCATGAGTTTGAAAACCTTTGCTGCAAAGGGGTAGAGGGTAAGTGATTTAGAGTTTGTGGGTCACCTGTGGGTTTTGTTGTTTCTCCTTCTTCCTCTTCCTCTCCTCCACCTTCCTTTTCTCCTCTTCCTTCTTTCTCCTCCTCCTCCTTTCTCCTCTTCCTTTTCTTCTTCTTCCTCCTCCTCCTCCTTCTCCTCTCCTCCCAACTCTGCTTCTGCCTCCTCTTCTTCAATGCTTTAAAAATATAAAATAATTCTTATCTTGAGGGTCATACAAAAACACGCTGTACGTCATGGTTTGCTAACCCTCACTCTAAACAGAGTTAGGTTTTCTTCAAACAGACAGTTAAATTACAGGCAGTCATTTTGAACTTGTGGGGTTTTTATTTTACCCTTTGCTAAATCAGGTCTATTTTAGTTTTGTCCTTAGTTCAAGAAAAAAATCCCTTAGTCTTGGAATATAGTCTTTACTTTCAACACCTTTCTGGAATTTCAATGAAAAACCCCAAATATTCGCCGAGGCCTGCTAATTTAATTGGACTTGTACTCTAAACCGCTCCTCCGCAGCGGGTAGTACCTGAAATATCTGATTAGCATTTTTGGCCTTTCAGCTGTGCTTTTCCCTCAAGCTTTCTTGGAGTTTCTTCCCCGAGCACAAGCAGTTGAAGAGGGAGCCAAGGATTTGAGGGGAGATTTACATGCAACTTTTGAGGCCAAATCCTTAATTTGACTTCCCACGCCAATAAGACTGCAGACTTTTTTGGAGCTCTACCTGCCAAACACCACTGAGACCACAGAGGCCTCATGGGAAAGACTATATAAAGCCAGTGAGTCCCTGATTTCAAAGGTCAAATCACCCAGTTTCTGCCTGCTTTTGGTCACTCTCCAGTATCTTTACAATGTTGCTGTTTAAATGTTTTGTGCAGGGTTTATAATTGTTTTCTGAGGAAGGGTTAGTCTGATACAAGATGTGCAAGGTCATTAAATTTCACTAAAACCTTTCAAAGAAAGAGTAAATGCTATATACTGAACAAAACAAGGGAAAGATGATGAAGGAGCTTAGACAGAGGACAACCTGGTCTGATCTATGTTTTAAATAGATCCCCCCCTGGTAGAAGTGTGGATGATGGGTTTGAAAGAAAAGCAAGACCTCAGTGCAGGGAATCCAGTTAGGAGAGTATTGCAATAAATCAGGCTTCTGAGATGGCAGTGGCTGGAGGTGGTTCTAGAGAATGAAAGATGGATTTGAGCAATATTTAGGAAACACATTTGGCTGAAATCAGAGACTGAGTAGATGTCAGGGGCGAGGTTGAGCATGCTTCCCAGATTTTTATTTTGGTCCCTAGTGGCAGGAGCCAACCATCACCGAGATCGGAAACAGAGGGGCATAGACAAATTCAGGGACAGGGGAGGTTAAGGAGTTCTGTTATTTTTGTCACATGTACACATCCAGGATAGGCTTTCAAATCCTTATTCATTGTAGATTTGTTATAAATATTTCTTAGGAATAAAAGCCTCCTAGAAAGCTCAGTATTTCAAAATGATGTATTGATTACTAGAACTTCAAATTCACTATGTGTCCCTCTAGCAATGTTGGGTTTCTAGAATATATTCCCAGCATATTGATACCGAGCAGGACAGAATTCCAACATTATTTTCAGTATTTTTTATTTCTTTCCATCTTCTACAACATTCATTATACTTCTGATGGGAACTCTTGGTAGGTGGCTGTTTTCCAGTATCTGTTCTCATCAATAATTTCTGTAGATATAGAACACGTAATAAATATTTTAAAAGAATCACATATATATTGAAAATCCCCCATGCCGTGAGCAGATCAATATTTTGTATTCCTTTAGTAATCCTTTAAAATGAAATCTAATTATGGGATCCACTAAGATTTTGCTTGTTTTAATTATTTTATATAAAGAATATGTTAATTCTTCGTATCTCTTAAGAGACTAGATAATGTCGTATAGAAAATATACTTTAGGGACGCCTGGGTGGCTCAGTTGGTTAAGCAACTGCCTTCGGCTCAGGTCATGATCCTGGAGTCCCGGGATCGAGTCCCACATCGGGCTCCCTGCTCGGCAGGGAGTCTGCTTCTCCCTCTGACCCTCCCCCCTCTCATGCTCTCTCTCTCAAATAAATAAATAAAAATATATAAAAAAAAAAAGAAAAAGAAAATATGCTTTATTGCTGTGTAATTCAAACTACTTTGCATCAAAATTTTCCCAATCTGTACTTTCTCAAATTATGCTAAGTAGATCAATATTTACACACATATATTTTATAGTGTTAAAAGTGTGAACATTGGATCTCTTCCCACATATGGGGGTAGCTAGCTAGTCTGAATGAAAATCATTGTTTCACAGATAGTAATGCGGATTTAACGTATAGCTAGGGATGACTTGAAAAAAAATAAAATTGCCTCTTAGCACTGAATGACTACGAGATACTTATAGAACTGTTGAACAAGGCTGTGAGTCAAATTACTTTTAGTCTTTGATGAAAACAGAGCTCTATGCTTAAATTCCTGGAATCATATTTTTGAGCTCAGTAACAGCCTCATTTTTCAAGCTATTATCTTGATTCTTTCTTATTCATTTCCCACCTTCCTTCCTTCTTCTCCTTCACCCTTCCCTTCCAATCAATCAATTTGACTTTCTAAAACTCTCCTAGGGGCCCCTGGGTGGCTCAGTCGTTAAGCATCTGCCTTCAGCTCAGGTCATGATCCCAGGGTCCTGGGATCGAGCCCCACATCAGGCTCCCTGCTCAGCGGGGAGCCTGCTTCTCCCTCTCTCACTCCCCCTGCTTGTGTTCCCTGTCTAGCTGTCTCCCTCTCTCTCTGTCAAATAAATAAATAAAATCTTTAAAAAATAAGTAAATAAAATTCTCCTGACTCCATCCACTTCTCTCTATTCACTCTGCCACTAGCCTAGTCCAAGTCACCCTTACCTTCCACAGCCTCTTACCTGATCTCCTACATCCTGACTTACCCCTAATCTGGTGGCTACATTGTTGCCAGTGACATTTTTTTTTTCTAAAGTAAGAATCCCTTCAGTGGTTCCTATATTCTTCAGGGAAAAAAGTCCTTAACGTGGTTTGCAATTTTCTCCCTCTCACCCTTGGGGTTCAGCCTCATCTTGCACCTTCCACTCTCTCCCTCTGAATTCCAGGCACTCTGAATTTCTGTGGGTTCCACATTCTCACTGTATTTTCATTTGCAGAAACAAACGAATGCTCTGGCAAACGTTTCAAACACCCTTCTACCCCTACTCCTTCTTTTCCTAACTCCCACCTACCCTTCAGGTATGTTTTTAGGTAGCACTGCTTCGAGAAGGTCTTTTCTTGACTTCTCCCTGACGCTATGGTACCCTGAATATCCTCCGTCATAACACGTATCAAACGTTGTCATAACTTCTTGGTTAGTTAGCTTCCTTGCTTCTATATTGCCAGCCCAACTAGGACATTGTCTTACTGCTTGGTATTTAGTAGGTTCTCAATAAATATTTATACAAAAAATTGTCTTGTCTGGTTTTTTTAAAGACTTATTTATTTATTATTTGAGAAGGACGGGGGGAGGGACAGAGGGAGAGAGAGAATCTCAAGCAGACTCTCCACTGAGTGCGGAATCCAATGCAGGGCTCAATCCCTCAACCCTGAGATCATGACCTGAGGTCATGACCCGAACCAAAATGAAGAGTCAGATGCTTAACTGACTGAGCCACCCAGGGATCCCTGCCTTGTCTGTTCTAAAACTTCTCAAAGAACACGACAAACTATTCACTATTCTACTAAGTTTAAAACCTTAAAGTCAGGAATTAGACCCTTAGGTTTAACTTGAACCCCATTTGTACCAATTACAGACTCTTCTGAATTCCTCTGGCTTCAGTGGAAAAAGAAGCTTTCTGATATCCCACTGTCATTATCTGATATTGATAATGATATCTAAAGGGGTTCAGAAACTTGGGGAATGTTTGTTAGGTAAGTTGGAGTATGTAGACTATTTTTCTCATTGAACAGTTAATCAGCATTTTTCAAAAATGTCATTGAGGGCTATGAGCTGGTTAAAAAGCCAAGTCATGGTAGATTAGTCTGAGATCCACATCAAGAGTGTGTCTAACAATGTTATATGTCAATTATAACTCAACAAAGCTGAGAAAAAAAGTGTCTTAGTAATAATCAAAAAATGATCCCACTTGGAATTCAACACTAAGGGAGACTTTAAGGACAGCAGTTGAGTGAGAGTAGGGTTTATTCATTCTGAAAGCCACAATGACGTCCCAACACTTCCGCTCATGGTGACTCAGACAAGAAGGCTAGAGCATTTGGTATCAGTTACATAAAAGGTCATAGCTACTTCTTGCGATAGAGACCTGGAGAAGAGCACTTCAGAACAAAAATAGAAATAGCAAGAAAAATAGAAAAGTAGATGAAGTTCACACGGCTGGGATGGAAAGCCTGCATTTGCAGCCCTGAATTTAGAACAGTTACAAAAGTGCACAAAAACTCTGTACCTTTGGAGTACTGTCCTGTTACCAGGAAGTGACTAGTCTCGCGTATAGCAGGATGGGAATGTAGGAAAAAAAAAATCAAGAAGGTTAAAAATACAAATTTAGGATGAGGGAGACAAATCCAGCCTAGCACTGATGCGGATCTCTGCTCTGGCCACATCTGCTTAGGAACCACACCTGTACCCTAGGGTTCGCTGCAGTTATGGTTTTGTTATTTATCATTTGTTATGTATTTGTATGCTTGAAAGAATCTTAAAACAACTTACAGACTCTATCAAAAGATCTCCAGTTATCTGGGAGAAAATTTGAAACTCCGGCCATTAAGTGATTGTGTTCAGCATCTAGATATTTCCGAAACCTTCTGAGATTGATGGGCTGTTCCAGTTTTCTTTCAGATGTTTGTATTTAAATCGATAGTATTTCAAATATTTCACCTAAATGAAATAGGTTTAGCATCTGCATTCTGAACCAATTTCCAATAAAAATAAAAATGAAAAACAGATCTTGAAACCTGGACATGGAAATAAAACCTCCAAGCAGTAGCCATATTCCTGCTCTCTCCTCTCTCTGCCACTATTCCCTTATTCCTGCACATCTCTCTAATAGTGGTGGAAAATGTAATCAAAGGTAAAATTGTAGGTTATTTCTGTTTTATTCACAGCCCTCCCACCCTCAAGGAAGTTGAATCTCTAAATAATTTTAAGTTAAGGCAAACGTGTTATAATTTTTCCAACTGTTGGACAAAATTCAGTCTTTAGGGAGGAATAAAAGGTCTAAAGTATTTTGGGGAAATGCTCCATAAGCTATGTAAATAAATTGTCAATAAGGCCCCACTTCTAGAAGTTTGTATGTTTCCTTTACTACATGTGCATGATACTGCTTTTTACAAGAAATGCTAGCCTATGTATAATACTGCCCTTGAAAACCCTTTAAGGCAGTGAAAAAGGTAATTATTGGCTTGGGAAAATGGAGCTTTGAGGAAACAATGTTTCTTTTTTTTTTTTTGCTGTTGTTACACAGGTTCTTGTTTTAGTGAGCTTTGTCATGGTCTTCGTAATGGTGACGGCTGGTGAACAGCTTGATCAGGAGCAATTAGCCCTGGAACCTTCCTGGAGGTGACGTCCCAGCCTCCCCTCTGTGGAGTGCAAACAAGTTTCCTTCAGAGTTGGAGACTAGTGCAGAAGGGGGTCCCAAGGCTAGGAATGAATGCACTCTGGCGGCCTGTCATATTTAGGGAATGTTTGTTCCTCTTTCTTGTTTTCAGCAAATTTCCTTTTACTTCAGAGTCTATTTATCTTAACAGGGAATCGCTGAAAGCATGTGAATTAATGGGAGAGAAACTTCTCACCTTGAAGTTCAAGTGAGCTTTTCATTCATTCATTCATTTTTGACAAATAAAAGTTGTATATATTTAAGGTATACAATATGATGCTTTGATATACATATACATTGTAAAATAATGACCACGATTAAGCTAATTAACATATTCATCACCTCCCATAGTTACTTGTGTGTGTGTGGTGAGAACACTTGAGATCTACTTTCTTAGCAAATTTCAAGTGTACAATGAATGTGTTGCTATTAACTATGGTCCCCAAGTGATACGTTAGGTCTCCAGAACTCATTCATCTTATAACTGAAAGTTCGTACCCTTTGATCTGTGTGTCTCTTCCTCCCCGCCCCCCCAGGCTCTTGTAAGCACCATTCTACTCTGTTACTATGAATATGACTTTTTTTTTTTTTTTTTTAAGATTCCACATGTAAGTGAGATATTTGGCTTTTTGTGTCTGGCTTATTTCACTTAACATAATGTTTTCCAGGTTCATCGATGTTTCTGCAAATCACAGGATTTCCTTTTTTTAATCTTATTTATTTATTTTTAAATATTTTATTTATTTGAGAGAGTGAGGGAGAGAGCAGGCACAAGCAAGGGGGAGGGACAGAGAGAGAAGCAGACTCCCTGCTACAGAGGGCTCCCGACGGGGGGCTCGATCCCAGGACCCCCAGATCATGACCTGAGCCGAAGGCCGATGCTTAACCGACTGAGCCACCCAGGTGCCCCTGATTTCCTTCTTTCTAAAGGCTGAATAATATTACACTGTATTTACATATCACATTTTCTTTATCCACTCATTTGTCAACAGACCCTTAGGTTGTTTCCATATCTTGGCTACTATAAATAATGAGGCAACGAACATGGGAGTGCAGAGATCTGTGATATACTGACTGTTGCCTTCATATAGATACTCGGCAGTGTGATTGCTGGATCATATCATATTTCTATTTTTAATTTTTTAAGGAACCTCTATCTATTTTCCATACTGACTACCAATTTACAGTCCCACCAACAGTGCACAAGGGCTCACTTTTCTCCACATCACTTGTAATCTTTTGACTTTTTAAAAAAGATTTTATTTATTTATTTGAGAGAGAGAGTGAGCGAGAACAAGCAGGGGAAGGGGCAGAGGGAGAAGCTTACTCCCGGCTGAGCAGGGAGCCTGATGTGGGGCTCGATCCCAGGACTCCGGGATCATGACCTGAGCCAAAAGCAGCCGATTAACTGACTAAGCTACCAGGGCGCCCAATCTTTTGACTTTTTGATAATTGCCATCATAACAGCTGTGAGGTGTTATCTCACCGTGGTTTTTATTTGCATTTCCCTAATGATGAGTGATGTTGAGCATCTTTTCATATACCCATTAACCATTTGTATGTCTTTTTTGAAAAAATATCTATTCTTTTGCCCATTTAAAAAAAAGATTTTATTTTTTTATTTGACACAGAGAGAGAAGAAGCAGGGGGAGCGGCAGAAGGAGAGGCAGGCTCCGCACTGAGCAGGGAGCCCGATATGGGGCTTGAACCCAGGACCCTGGAATCATGACCTGAGCCAAAGACAGGCGCTTAACTGACTGAGCCACCCAGGCGCCCCTCATTTCTAATTTTGAGTCTTCTCTTTTTTTTCTTAGTCCAGTTAAAGATTTATCAGTTTTGTTTATCTTTTCAAAAAAAACCAGCTCTTATTGATCTTTTCTATTGTTTCTCTAGACTTTTTAAAATTTATTTCTGTTTTGGGGCACCTGGGTGGTTTAGTCGGTTAAGGGTCTGCCTTTGTCTTCTTCAGAGAAGTGTCTTTTCATATCTTCTGCCCATTTTTTGACTTGATTATTTGTTTTTTGGGTGACATACAAATGGCTAACAGACACATGAAAAAATGTTCATCATCATTAGCCATCAGGGAAATTCAAATTAAAACCACATTGAGATACCACCTTACACCAGTTAGAATGGCAAAAATGGACAGGGAAAGAAACAAATGTTGGAGAGGTTGTGGAGAAAGGGGAACCCTCTTACACTGCTGGTGGGAATGCAAGTTGGTACAGCCACTTTGGAAAACAGTGTGGAGGTGCCTCAAAAATTTAAAAATAGAGCTACCCTATGACTTAGCAATTGCACTCCTGGGTATTTACCCCAAAGACACAGATGTAGTGAAAAGAAGGGCCATATGCACCCCAATGTTCATAGCAGCAATGTCCGCAATAGCAAACTGTGGAAAGAGCCGAGATGCCCTTCAACAGATGAATGGATAAAGAAGATGTGGGCCATATATACAATGGAATATTACTCAGCCATCAGAAAGGATGAATACCCAACTTTTACATCAACATGGATGGGACTGGAGGAGATTATGCTAAGTGAAATAAGTCAAGCAGAGAAAGTCAATTATCATATGGTTTCACTTATTTGTGGAACATAAGGAATAGCATGGAGGACATTAGGAGAAGGAAGGGAAAAATGAGGGGGGGTGGAATTGGAGGGAGAGATGAACCATGAGAGACTATGGACTCTGAGAAACAAACAGGGTTTTAGAGGGGAGAGGGGAGGGGGGATTGGTTAGTCCAGTGATGGGTATTAAGGAGGGCACGTACTGCATGGAGCACTGGGTGTTATACGCAAACAATGAATCATGGAACACTATATCAAAAACTAATGATGTATTGTATGGTGACTAACATAACATAATAAAATTAAAAAAAAGGGTCTGCCTTTGGCTCAGGTCATGATCTCAGGGTCCTGGGATCGAGCCCCACATCTGGCTCCCTGCTCAGCAGGGAGTCTGCTTCTCCCTCTCCCTCTGTGCTCTCGCTCTTTCCCTCTCTCAAGTAAATAAATAAAATATCTGAAAAAAAATAAAATTTCTTTCTGTTTTGATGTTTATTACACCATCTTTCCACTACCTTTAGCTTAGTTTGTTTTTCTTTTTCTAGTTTCTTGAGGCATAAAATTAGATTGTTTATTTAAAATCTTTATGTTTAAAGATTAGGTTTAAAAATCTTTTTGTTTATTTAAAATCTTTCTTTTTCCTTAAAGTAGGCATTTATTGCTACACACCTCCCTCTTAGAACTTTTTTGCTGTATTCCACAAGTTTTGCTACATAGCATTTCCATTTCAGTTTCTCTCAAGATATTTTTTGATTTCCCTTTTGATTTCTTCTTTGACCCATTGGTTGTTCAAGAATGTGTAGTTCAATCTCCACATATTTGTTAACTTTCCAGTTTTCTTCCTGTTATTGATTTCTAGTTTCAGACATCGTGGTTGGAAAAGGTACTTGAAATGATTTCAATCTTCTTCAATTTGTAAAGAGTTATTTTGTTGTCCAATATATAATTTATCCTGGAGAAGTGTGTGCTTCAGAAGAATGTGCATTCTATTGCTGTTGGATGGAATGTGCTGTGGATTTTTGTCAGGCTCCTTTGGTCTAAAGCTTAGGTTAAGTCCAGTGTTTCCTTATTGATTTTCTGTCTAGATGATCTATCCATTGTTGATACTGGGGTTTTGAAGTTCCTTTCTATTGTATTGCTGTCTATGTCTCCCTTCAGATCTGCTTTGTATAGTTTGTATATTTGCTCTGTATATTCATGTGCTTTAAGGTTGGGTGCATATATATTTACAATGTTATTTCCTCTTGAGGAATTGGCCCTCTTATCATTATATAATGACCTTCTTTGTCTTTTATTATAGTTTTTGGCTTAAAGCCTATCTGATATAAATACAGCTGCCTTTGCTCTCCATTTTTATGGGGTATTTTTTTCCATCCCTTGATTAGAGAATTTTGATTGGAGAATTTTGTCCATTACATTTAAAGTAATTATTGGTAAGTGAAGCCTTACTCCTCTCCCTCTCCAGTCATTTTATGTTTTGATGTCACAAGTTGCATCTTTTTATATTGTGTATCTATTCACAAATTATTGTAGTTATTTTTGCTACTTTTCCCTTTAACCTTTATTCTAGAGTTATATGTGATTTAAACACCACCATTACAATATTAGTGTATTTTGAATTTGACTATATTAAATAATTGCCTTTGTCAATGAGTTTTATACTTTCATATGATTTTATGGTACCAGTTAGAACCCTTTCCGTCTGAAGGGCTTTTTTTTTTTTTTTTTTTTTTTTTACTAATTATGGATGCCAACTGCCTATGGTGTCCCAGAAACTATTCCCTAACTCAGTCATTTACTCACTCATTCACTCACTAGTTCCTTGAGCAAACATTTATTGAGCACCTACTATGTATAAGGGATGGTACTGAGGGAAAGGGGCACAATGACTATAAAGATGAATAGTACCATGTCGTACAGAGAAAGAGGCATAAACCAATATTCACAGCATGTTGTGACAAGAGGAATAATTTGAGTGGTGATTGGCTATAGAATTGGAAGTGGAAAACTAAAATTTCTGATGGGTGGGAGTAGGGCAGGGGAACTGTGGTTGTTTCAAATTACACTCCTATCTTGGAAATTTCAGCCCCACAGGAGAGATGCATTGTCCTCTACCCTTAACCCTGTCACTCCTTTCTCAGATAGAATCCCACTGAGCCACCATTACTAATAGGATCGATCATGCTAGATCCCTGGGGTGCTGAAGCACAAAGAAGGTTGAGGGACATTGAATTAAAAGGATATACAAACTGCTAGGGGACACTGAGGGGATCCTGGAGGACTTCATTAAGAAGGTAGTATTTTTGCTGCATTTTTGAAGAAGAAATTTGTCAGTTCAAAGGAAGATATGCTGGGCAAAGAATACAATGTGTAAAAGCCAGAAACAGAAGACAGAATTTTCTTCTATTTAGGAAACATCAATGATTTGTATAACTGCAGCATGGATGTGGGGTGTGTGTGTGTGTGTGTGTGTGTGTGTGTGTGTGTGTTTAAATGGGCTAGGCATAGTTGAAACTATATTTTGATGAGTGGGGTGTACTCCACTGGAAAGTTTTCCCCCTGTTTTTTAGAGAATGAGCATTAATTGTCTCCACAGTCAACACCTTCTCTATAGTCAAATTCAGATTTCAGGAAGAGCCTGGATTATAATTACATTTCTCTGGCCTCCCCTCTGCCCCTATCTCTTCTTTCCTAGACAACTGCATTTGCAAATTTGATATGAACCAGTGGCTGAAAAAAATTCCTTCTGTCAACTAGTTTATCTTGTTACTGACATGAATAATCAGATTCAATTGGATTAAACAAGCTGTAACACACTGTCAAAATCCATTAGCGACATAAGAGCTTCCAGCCATAAAGAACTCTTTCTGTGTATCTTAGAGTTTTCCTCATGAAGGAAAAACTCAAACTGAAGGAAACAATGTGTTTCATTTACAAGCTCAGAGTGTCCTAAGGTCTTCTCTAGGTTTGACTGACTCTCTGGTTTGATTTTTTTTCTTTTCTTTTTTTCTGGAAATTAGGAGCAGTGTTATCTTCTTGACAGTCTCGTGTGTGTGTGTGTGTGTGTGTGTGTGTGTGTGTGTGTGTGTGTGTGATGTTTTCTTGGCAGGATTGAAAACCTGGATACATCAAACTTTGCATGTTATCCAGATTTTCAAAAGGGAGAAAAATGAGGGGGTATAACCAAAACCAAGGTGGAGGAACCTCATATCCCCCTCTGCCTTTTGAGATATTATTTTACCCAATTCTGGAACTGCTATTGTATTTTTCCTGACTCAATGGCACCACACATCTCCTAAATTCACCTGCCTACCAATTCCCTGTAGATACCCAGGTAGAGAGGTCGGCTGTTGTAATTGACAAGATGCCAACAACTCATGGGACTGTCAGAGGTGGAAACTTAGCTGCATTGCAAATGGACCCACATTAAACAATCTTAGTGCCACTTCCAACTGATCATTATCCCTTAAAGAAAATACAATTGCAGGCAAAAGCAATATCTGATGCCTTCTATGTAATAATTGTATTAAAATGCCAAGAGAATAGAGATTACTCATGCCTGCCTTTACAGGCATTTACAATATATGTACGGTCTCTGCTGAAAGGATCAAATCAAACCAGACATACAAGATGAAATATAAACGCACACCACTACTTCCCCCTTTCTTCTGGAATCATCTCAGTCATATGATGATCCTGGGTCGAAGTAAACAAAGTGAAAGAGGAAAGACAAAATAGAGGTATTTTAATGCCTCCTGTCGATTCATTTTCACCAAGTCCTAGAGGGCAATATTATAAATAACATTTCTGTGCACCGGGCACCCTTGCTCCCCAGTGCCTCAGATAGACTTTATCTTTTCTGAAGTTTAGGCAGGAGGAGGCGAGCTCCAGTCTTAACTGAATCCTCTTGTATCGGAGATTTAGCTAAATCCTTCAAGCTTAATCTTGACCTTTGTTTAGAAAATAAATGGTTGATCTCCAATGGCAAGCCCTGGGAATGCAGTTTGCAAGCCGTGCTGCCAAGGACCCTTAAACACTACTCACACATTCCTTGTGAGACATGCCTTGAGGAAGCACTCAATGTACAGGGGAATTAGGTTGCTGGTAGGCCTCCTTATTCCAAGCTGTGCATGGGAGCAGACCCACACAGGAAATCAGCCTTGCTAAGAGGGCTCAGTTTATCTTCCCTGTCCTACTGGGCACCAGAATTTAATTGCAATGGTCAGCTGGGATTCCCTCGACCTGGTTTCCCATCTTCAATACCTAGAAGGGTCTTTTATCTCTAGATTTTTTGAAAAAAAAAAAAGAATTGAAACTACACTTTGGAAACTATAGAGAGTTTACAATCCTTTAACTTAAGCATAATTACTTATTACAAATTATGAGTAGAATATGTAGGTTTCTGCCAAAATTTCAAATCCTTTCTTTCCAAGACTTAGCCAAGTATGGGTTGGCTAATTGTCTTTGATTTGAACTCATTCTGATTTCTTTTCCTTTGTTATCCAGATCCTGCTTATTCTCATCCGTATGACCCTCGCTGTTCCCAGCTGACTTTCACTAAGATGGTCATTTCTTTGTATGTCAGTATTTAATAGTAATAGCAGAAACTTCTGGATCACTGAATTGTTTCATTTATGATCTTTATCAAGTGTATAGATGTTTCCCCCCACTGCTGGCCTCTGGGTATGCCCCTGGAACAATTTCTCTTTCTATTTGCCTGGATCTACTACTTTCTGCCACTCTAGGGTACTGTCCAATTTCTAGCTTTCATTCAATCTGTTCCTTCCACATTCTCCTTAATAGTACAACTGGAAGGAATTATAATATCTGTACCTTTCAGAAAGAAGAATAACTTTCAGACTGAGTTAGAGTTAAACTCGAAAATTAACATGCCTTATTTTGTTTAATCCTCACAACAGCCCCTAAGGCTGGTACAATTGTTATTCACATTTTACACACAAAATTATTGAGGTCAAGTGAATTTGTGTGATTCGAAAAGGTTAAACCTAACAGGTAGAAGAATGGATTTAGAACCGAGGCAATTTGATTTCAGAGGTTATTACTCTGTTGGGATGCTTCCATCAGGTGTAAACAGTTTGTCCTTGACCTGCACTAATCCAGCTTATGTTGATCCATGGTAAAAGTATTACCAGGTAAACCAAGTCAAAGTCATCACAGTATCTCGTGTCAGTTTTGCTAAAGGACACACTGTATGTCTTAAACTTTAGTCTCTTAGTGTTGACATGGAAGGATCCTATCAATCAACATCATTTGCCTATTAAACCTGTCCTCTGCGTTTATAGAAATTGAAGTTGATTATGCGGTAAGCCCCAGAAAGTTGTGCCTACTTTGATGTGCTTAGAGACTTTCCAGGTGTTCAAATGAGAAATGACAGACTGGTCTTAACTTTCCACTGAAATGTTTCACCAGAACAGTCTTTGGGTCTAAGCCTTTTCTCTTTGGGATTTGACAGAGGAAAGAGTAGACGGAATGTCTGCCTACTTGCCATTCCTCCAAACACCACTTTCATGTCCCTGGGCCCTTCCTCCAGCTGTTCCCTCCCCCGCAAAATTCCTTTAACTCCCTTCCCTAGCTGCCCCAATCCTTTTAACCCTTAGGATCTGGCTTCAGACCTCACTTTCTCTGTGAAAATTCCCCATTCCTTTTCTTCTGCACAACCACTGACCATATTCTTTGAGACAATGAATGACTTCTGTGTTCCCAATTCTAGAGTCTTCCATCATGTATGGTATATAGTACTGCCCAAGTATATGCACATCCTCGACTGTTTGTTCTTTGACGGCAAGGACCATCTACTTTAATTATTCTTGAACTTCTTTTTCCTAGCATAGTGTCTGGCACATACAAGTACCCAGTGTTTAGATTGATATTTAAGAATTTGAGAATATTCAATGAACCATGAGAGACGATGGACTCTGAAAAACAAACTGAGGGTTCTAGAGGGGAGGGGGGTGGGTGGATGGGTTAGACTGGTGATGGGTATTAAAGAGGGCACGTACTGCATGGAGCACTGGGTGTTATATGCAAACAATGAATCATGGAACACTACATCAAAAACTAATGATGTAATGTATGGTGATTAACATAACATAATAATAAAAAAAAAAACTAAAAGGGGTGCCTGGGTGGCTCAGTCGTTAAGCGTCTGCCTTCGGCTCAGGTCGTGATCCCAGGATCCTGGGATCGAGCCCCACATCGGGCTCCCTGCTCAGCGGGAAGCCTGCTTCTTCTCCCTCTCCTACTCCCCCTGCTTGTATTCCCTCTCTCGCTATGTCTCTCTCTGTCAAATAAATAAATAAAATCTTAAAAAAAAAAAAACAACTAAGGATAACAGCAATAAAAAACAACTTACAGTACAAAAAAAAAAAAAGAATTTGAGAATATTCGAAGCATAAGAGGGGTATTAGTTTTCTAACCAGATTCTACCGGGCTGAAATTTCCAGTAGAGGTGTCAGGAACAACTCACTCATCCACAAATCAGTGAATAACCTTGTCTGCAACAGTGGAAGGCAGGGACCATGTTCATCTTATTGCACGATAGAACATCTGGCACGTGGCGTGATGTCTTGCACATAGTAAGCGCTCCGTCAGAGACACAATGTATACTCCTACTGTATATTATTACTATGAATGAGCCCTGGGTGTTATACGCAACTAATGAGTCGTTGAACACTACATCAAAAACTCATGATGTATTCTATGTTGGCTAATTGAACATAATATAAAAAAGAAAGTGCCCTTATTTTAAAAACTGTAGTCCCATGCCAAAAATAGATGGGGGGTGGCGGGGAGGGGAGGGGAGAAACCCTTAGTCAAAACAGGCAGTTGGTGACCTGCTCCATTAGTATACTCAAAAATGTCTTCTTTCGGGTGCTCCATGACATAATTTAGCAACAATCCAGATTCCTATGACTTTCCCACAGTTTATTGGCTCATATTATAACTAATGGTTAAGCAGGGCTCTGGTAAATCACCTTTTTTTTTTTTTTTTTTGTAAATCACATCTTTATGTGAGAGTGAAGAACAGTCCGATGAGCTAATGGGCCAGGTGTACTGCACCTCACTCAAACGCCTCTCCTTTTTTTGGCAGAGCTTCAACCACTGCCTTTAAGTCTAACATGATTTGGCCAGCCCTTCTGCACCTGGGGAGACCTTTAATGCTTCTGAACACAAATACAGCCCTTCACACCCACACCCACCCACCCACCCACTCACCCACACATCTTTTCCCAGCCTGAGCTTCATAAAGGACTTGATGTTTCATTTACAGTGACACTTTCATTGTCCCCCGAGGGTCCTCGTATATTCTTCAGTAAACGCAGTGCCATGCAGTTGTTGAACAAAGAGACTGTGAGTCAGCCAGTGAGAGCCGATGATGGTAGTGTGTTTAAAATAAGAACGATGGGAGGGCCAGAAGGAAAATAGGAAAGGTGGAAATTTGCCAGAAATCTGCTCAAGAAAACAGAAGTTTTTGCGACTCTGTCCATTTAGAACAGGTTTTAGCCCTAATAAAACACGAGGTGTTTCCTTTCATAAAGATATTTTCTACATGAATGTTTATAGTTGCCTTATTCGTAATAGCCAAAAGGTGGGAAATGACCCAAATGTCCATCATGTGAAAAATGGATAAACAAAATGTTTATATTGGTATGTTCATATAATAATAATTCCACATATATTCATATAATAGAATACCATTTGACCATAAAAAAGGATGTATTACTGATAACATGCTTCAGTGATGAATCTTTAAAACATGCTAAGTGAAAAAAGCCAGTCACCAAACACCAAACACTGATATGAAACGTCCAGAACAGGTAAGTCTGTAGAGTATGGAGTAATAGTAGGGGGACCAGGTGATACGGTGTTGATAGCTAAAAGATACAGCATGTCTTTTTGAGGTAATGAAAGCGTTTTAAAATTGCTGTGGTGGTGGTTGATGATTTAGTATACTTGGGAATAAATTAAAATCCACTGAATTGGACAATTTAAGTGGATGAATTGTATGAGGCATTATTTTGCCAAGGCTACTGTAACAAAGTACCACGGACTGGGTGGGTTCAACATCAGAAATGTGTTTTCTTACAGTTCTGAAGTCTAGAACTCTGAGGTCAAGGTGTTAACAGGCTTGTGAAGGAAGGATCTGTTCCGGAAGTCTCTCTTTGACGTGTGGATGACCCTCTTTTCCCTGTGTCCCCACATATTCTTCTTTCTGTATGTGTCTGTGTCCACATTTCCTCTTCTTATATGGACATTAGTCATAGGATTATGGCCCACTCTAATGACCTCATTTTAACTTCATTACCTTGATAAAGACCCTATCTCCAAATATGGTCACATTCTGGGATATTAGAAACTCCGACTTCAATATACATATTTGAGGTAATACAATCTGGCCTATAATATATGATATGTGAATTTTATCTCAATGAAAGTGTTTACAAAAAAAGATTTCCCCCTAGATGTTGAGCCTGCTTCTTAGATAGAGTTCACCTGGATAGAGGAAGTTAAATGAAAAACACACCTGTTAGCCACAGAGTGGTCCTTTGCTGTTTCTGTGACTAGTCTGGGCTCACTCTATCCCCAAGTCCACAAGTGTGAAACTACAGCAATGTAGTAGGAATAAACCAAAGTTCATAAAATAAGGCTCATAATTTGAATCCAACAACTGACATGTTTTACTTAGCCTGCATAGATTTTTCACAATTTTCGAATTTGTATCTTTGAATTCTTTTTTTTTTTAAAGATTTTATTTATTTATTTGGCACAGAAAGAGAGAGAGCACACAAGCAGGGGAAGCAGCAGAGGCAGAGGGAGAAGCAGGCTCCCCGCTGAGCAGACAGCCCGACTCAGGGCTGGATCCCAGGCTCCTGGGATTCCCCTGGGATCATGACCTGAGCCAAAGGCAGACACTTAACTGACTGAGCCACCCAGGTGCCCCAATTCGAGGCATGCACATACTTGCTTCAGTCCTCACCATCCCCTATGGTCTGACACATGGCATGCTTCATTCATTTGCTAACCACCTGAACATTTCAGAGCTTGAGGCCTCAGGAAAAACACATCATCAGGTCACAGCATCTCTTGGCACATAGCATTATTGTAAAAAAAAATAGGTTTTATAATTTTCTGATTAAAAGTGCCAATGCAGAAGAACACTTACATGAAAGTTTGGATTCAAACTTACTGTGTGGACTATGTTTTGCTGGACTGTGCGCAGCAGTTATAAAGATAGGCAAAATCTAAATTTAACAAATTCTGGTATCAAGGGAGCATTGGGTAGGTGGAGGTCTCAGACATAAGCAAATAATTTTCACTTGAATTTTATTTATTTTTATTTATTTTTTTTTAAAAGATTTTATTTATTTATTTGACAGAGAGAGAGACAGCTAGAGAGGGAACACAAGCAGGGGTAGTGGGACAGGGAGAAGCAGGCTTCCTGCCGAGCAGGGAGCCCGATGCGGGGCTCGATCCCAGGACCCTGGGATCATGACTTGAGCCGAAGGCAGACGCTTAACGACTGAGCCACCCAGGCGCCCTTTCACTTGAATTTCAAAATTTAGGTCCTTAAAATACACACACACTTTCAAGACATTTTCTTCTTAGCTTAGTAAATCATGTATGGAGGCAAGTAGTCTAGGACTGTGTTATGGTGTAGTTACATATATGGGGATATACCACACGTTCCATTATTTCCTCCTATTTCATATGATAAAGACTTATCTATCAGGATTACTTTACACATGTGTTTTTCAAAGCTAAGAGTGCATCCTCCAGAAGGCTTGGTATAACAGACTTCTGGACTCCATCCCCAGGGTTTCTGATTCAGTAGGTTTGGAGTGAGGTCCTAGAATCTGCATTTTTAAGAACTTTCCAGAGGATGCTGCTGGTCCAGGAACCACACTTTGAGAATCACTGGCCTCAAAGAATGTGAGCCTGTCTCTCAATTTCAGCTCAAACATGGCCTCACTCAAATTTTTAAAACCTTTGAGAAATTCTGGGAAGTGAGTCTAACTGACCAGTTTGTAAGAGCCCAACCCTCCAATCAGTGAGGCGGGTAGAGTCTATCTGTAGAAAGACACAGGGAAGACATGCTGAGCCAGCTAACGCAATCAGTGTCCGTACTCTGACTAGGGGAGAAGGGAGTTTTAAAGGAAACATTCTCTTGAGTATTATAAAATCATCAGCTTATTTTCTTTATGATGTTGTATTCTGAGATTGTCAAATTCAAAGGCTTGAACAGATAATTTGTGTTCAGTAGACTTTCATGTTTGGAATCACGATGTAGCAAACAAAATAGAGACAAACTGAAATGTACAGTGCCCTGCATGGGTCATAAAGATGAGGGGGAAAAGTGGGAAATATATAATAAAATCATTTCTTTCTTAGAAGCTAGGCCTTATTTTATAATAGAGTAAAATATCTTTTTATCAACCGAGCTAATCTCAAAATTAGATTTCTTCAAAAATCTGGCCACATCCCCTGAGGTTTTATTTCTATACTTATGAAAATGCTGACAGTAATCATTGTTTCTGTTCAATCCATACTTTTCCAATAGGAGCTTTGTACATGTTAATTAATTTGCACCTTATCACAACCCTATCAGCTATTATTATCCATTACAGAAATTGAGGCTTAGTGTTTTAATCACTTCCCTGTGATCACAATTCCACAGTCTGATTTGCTCTAGGGCCTTGTTCTCTGCTCTCAAAACTCCCTCCACATGATTTCAAAGGACCACACCAGACATTCACAGCAAGAAACTGATCGAGGGCGTGAGCATAGTAAAGCAAAATGGTGATTCTTGAAGCTCCCAGAGGTTTTACTCCCTTGAAAATCTAATTGAATATTGCAATTGTTTTTGGAAAGTTTCATCGAATGGTTGAAAAAAAGTAGAAAGTTTTACTCCCTTGAAAATCTAATTGAATATTGGAATTGTTTTTGGAAAGTTTCATCGAATGGTTGAAAAAAAGTAGAATATAATTTATATATTTTGTTACATTTGCCCAGTGTTTTTAAGCCAATTTTTTGTTACCTTGCTCAAATTTTGAGAGCAAAAGAGTGCTCAGAACCATGGGGAAGAAAGAAAAATACACTCTGAAAGAAAAGATATTATGACCCAAATTTTACAACAGGATAAACTTACTTTGGTAGTAAGTCTTCAACTTCAGAGTACTCTGTATTATTTCACTTCTGCTCGTGCATCCAACTTTACATTTTTCTCTTCCACAGCTCCTGGTTGTAGACTGGGTAAAAGCCCACATGATTTTCTTAAGGCTCAGAAAACTCAGTAGCAGTATCCCTGCAAGGCTCAACCACAGGCTGGTGGAGGGTGATGTCAACTCCTAATTAACGAGACAGGAATAGTATTTACTGTCATGAAACTTAAATGCGTGCAGACCATATCCTGTCCTTTAAATGGCACACCCCAGTAGTTAATTCATGGCGGATTTATGAAAGACATAAGAAAATAGCCACCTATTAGTTTGCTTTTGCATGTGGGCATAAACGAATAGATCTACTCGTACCTGGCTTGATTTCTTCTCCAGGTGACTCTACTTACCTATTAGGAGTCCAGCCTTCCAGCTGCTCAGTAAAAAAAACATGAGGATCCAGCTTGACTCCTTTCTTTCTCTCCCACTCCACATCCTGTCCATCAGCATTTGCTGTCAGCATTAGCTGCCAAATATATTTGAAATCTGGCCATTTCTCACCACTTCCCCTGTTTTTAACCCTGGTCCAACAACCAGCATCTCTCATTTGGATCACTGCGAGGAACTGCTCACTGGATTCTCTGCCTCTACCTTACTCCCCAGCAATCAATTCCAACAAAGCAGCCAGAGTGATCAAATAGGGTGATCATACAACATATATTTTTAAAACACTCATTAGTGTGTTCAAAATCTTCTAATGGTTTCTCATCACTGCCAAGGGTCAAAAACCTTAGTGGCTTGCAATAGCCTGCACACTTGTTTCTCTTCCCCTCTGAGCTCATCTCTCTACTCCAGCCTCCCTGCACCCCCCCCATCTCCATGTGGCCTACCCTCACCTTCTTCAGGTCCTCGCTCAAATGTTGACTTTCTCTGTAAAGTCTTTGACTACCTTAGTTAAAATTGACACCTGCCTGCTTCCTCACACCCCTCTTTCTAATTTATTTCTATTACTATCATCATTTTACATACTTTATATATTTAATGTATTTAATTTTTAGTATCTGTCTGCTTCCTTTCGAATGTAGGTTTCAGGAGGGCAGGGATTTTGTGTGTTTGTGTTCATTGTTGTATCTTCAGTGCTTGCAATAGCACTGGATATATAATAGGGTCTCAACAAAGATTTGTGAAATTGAACGCTTTCCAGACAAAAGTTAATTCCAACTGCAATTAAGACACCTCAAGTGAATATTTATTTGGGGGCAAAGTCAGAGATGAGAACCTGTCTTCCTCCCTTCTGCTCCCCAGTAGCCAGGAATTTGACAGGATGCATCGTGGTAAGGGATCGTCTGCTATGGTATAGCAGCGAATACTTTCTGAAGGAACTGTACCAGTCCAACTTCTGCCCACCTCTGCAATTCACTTGTGAGCTGAAGAGTTGGGCTTGTGGCTCTCATTAGGATCATGAAAGATAGAAAGTTGAAAATTTAAAAGGACTGAGCCGTATCGTTGCCTTTGGAGAACTCTTTTTTTTTTTTTTTTCCCCACTAAACAAGTCAACCGGCCATTTCTACCATTGATTTCTAGGTGGTGTTAAACCCTGGGGATCTAATCCAGATCTAGAGGAGCCAAGAAGGAGCAATGCCCGACAAGGCAATGGCATGTGAGTAAAAGTAGCACTGTGACACTGTGATTTCCTTGGGTAGACGTCTGTGGGTCAGCTTCATGGGAACCCCTGGGCTGTGAGATCTCTACTCCCACCTTCCAAGGTCCTGGGCTACCAGCGGTGGCCAAGGATGGCTAAGTGCCAACCTTCTTGGCCTTGTAACTTGTGACGATCACTAAATAGGCTCTTTTTTTCTTTTAAAAGAGACATGAGCTTTTGTGCTTCATAACCCCTGACAAACATGCCAAGCAGCTTAAGAAATTCTGCTGAATCAGAAGCAATACAGGCTGCCAATTCACACATGCCAAAGGTTTCTTAGCACCACTCAAAGTTTGCTTTGACTACCAAAGCCTATGATGGTAGGTCTGAGTTTCCAGCAAGTCTGGAATGAAGGATCTGGCAGAACGTTTTATGTTATTTTTTTCCTTGACAAATTTCCCTCTACATTTTCCTGACTCTCCTGATACCCATTATGTCATGCCCCATCATGTTAGGCCAAGCAACATCCCACAATGTGGTGGAAAAAGATTTTGAGAAAACGAGGGGGTTAGGTGTCTCGGTAGAGTGTGCTTTAGAGCCTCAGCTAAATAGTTCCTGGGTACACAGTTTATATGGTCAAGGGTGCTAACACCTGAGACTTTTGGAGCGAGCACTCCATAGGGCTATTAATCTAGTAGTGAAGTGAGGTGGCTCAGTCAGTTAAGTGTCCAATTCTTGGTTTCAGCTCAGGTCATGATCTCAGGGTCCTGGGATAGAGCCCCACTTTGGGCTCCACACGTGGTGTGGAGTCTGCTTGAGACTTTCTCTCCCTCTCCCTCTGCCCTTCCCCCTGCTATCTCTCTCTCTCTCTCAAATAAATAAATAAATCTGTATAAAAAATAAAAAAATAAGAGAGAGAACAACTCAAGCCTAAAATATTAGGAACCATTGTTGAGTAAGAACCAATCAGAAAATAAGACAAGTAAACGTGAAATTATACAAATGAAGATAGATAAATCATTAAAAAAATTATTTTTCATTTTACCAGATAAGATGCTAAAACATTCATCTGCTCTGTTCAATTCTGGAGACCTAGCAGATTCTTTAAGTATACCACACACCACAAACAATTCTCTGAAGGTCTAGGGCCAAATGAGGAAAGGAAAAGATAGAGATGGATGAAGTTGGGCAAAAGAAGGGGGAGACCTCTTGGCAGGCCTGTGATGTGCCAGAAACCATCTGGATTTCAAGGCTTATTTCATCTTTTAGGTGCTCCAGGCATGGTGCTTGGGATCTTTCAATGCCAGTTATACCAGACACTATTTGTCCTGCCCAGATGCCCTCCTCCCCAATCCCTCTCATCAGCACTGTGGTCCTGTCCCCCAGCCCCTGTATTTTGTGCTGCTAAAGGCGCCATTGTCTGTCAGAGGGCTGTCCTTGGGCACATCAGCTGCTTTATCAGTAAGGCAAGTGCCTGGGAATATTCCCATCCTCTGGCTGTCAGCCAATGACTGACCGATGTGAGGCTACATAAGCCTGGCTCCCCTGCCTCAAAAGTCAGAACAAACTCTGCTGTGTGATTTATGTTCCAGAGCTCACCACGGGATCACACTGAGGTGGGGACTTCATCTGAAATCACACCCCCTGCTTGGCTTCTTCCTCTTCCGTGTCCTGCCCCCACCCACTTCTCCCAACTCCTGGAAGCACTTCCATAATAAATCACCTGCACATGAATCCTCATCTCAGGTTCTGTTTCTTGGGAGTGTGAACCAAGACAACTAATAGAAATATTTGAGACCTAAAACCAAATTGACACCAAAACGAGAAAACTACCAGATAGAATTAAATAAATACATATTTATGTATAATATATACACAAACACATACATAAAACTACCAAATGAGATAAATTCCCATAAAATTTGACAATGTATCAATGAGTCCATTGCGATTGAATTTAGTGGACATAATTACACATAGCGTATTTAATCTATAATGTGAATATATTTTAATATATTAACTGTGTTCTTCTAATTTGTCATCTTCGAGGAAAGAGAGCCATGGCTATGCCTGATTTCAGAAGCTGGTGAGGAAGGGCACTGCAGTTTAGCGACATCACTTATAGCATGAATTCTGCTCAGGAAGCAGGGGCCCATCTGGGCGGGGAAGACCACAGATTTTACTTGAAGAAAAGTCCCTCTCCTCCCAAATGAGATAAATCTAATATGACTTGCAGTTGTCTGAAGTCTACTGAATAGGGAAAAAAAAAAACCTTCCATCTTACAATTCTAGAACAAAGGCAGAGAGTAGAGATGCAAATACCCTCAAGTAGTATATAGACTGACAGTCACATTAAAGTATAAACTAAAGTTGAACTCATCAATTTGGGTAGATAACCCATGTCAGCTTCTTCCCATTTTTTTTTTTAAAGATTTTATTTATTTATTTGAGAGAGAGAGAATGAGAGAGAGAGAGCACATGAGAGGGGGGAGGGTCAGAGGGAGAAGCAGACTCCCTGCCGAGCAGGGAGCCCGATGTGGGACTCGATCCAGGGACTCCAGGATCATGACCTGAGCCGAAGGCAGTCGCTCAACCAACTGAGCCACCCAGGCGCCCAGCTTCTTCCCATTTTGATTGGAGTTGAGACCAAGTTTGGCAGGTGCATTGAAGGCAATTGATAGGTTGAGGAAGGGGTGGTGGTCAAGAGTGTGACACAAAAGTACTCACAAAGGGAGGCTTTGGGACATAAGACAAACTCAAGGCAATTATGTTCAAGCACAATTTAGCCTTTCTTCATTTGAGTGGTGACAGAGGAACCATATTTTAGAAACCAACTCCAAGGAGATTCAACATGATCTCCAAAGTAGTTCAGTATGACGAAAAATCATTGCAGCTTTCTTCTGTTTCCTAATTTAGGTCTTATTTTGTTAGAGTAATGGTGTTAGGTTAGTTTTTAGAGATCCTTTCAGCAAGATGCTCAGCCAGAAACTTAATTAAATATTAATAGTCATAATATTCACCCACTTAATGCCAGAACAGCTTTAGGCACCCCAGCTTGTGTGAGATTTCTCTGGGGAACAATACTCAATTTGTGGTTGTTCAAATGTGGTCTACAAATTCTTTTCATTGGTCTTTGGACTGGAAAAGACTGAGTGAGACCCAATGTTTGCTGCAGGTATTACAAAGTGTACATGAGTGCTGACGGTTTGCTAGAGATTTTCTTCTCTTGCAAAGAACAGAAACAGATGGGACACATTGTACTGATTGCTGATGTAAGCTTTTTTAATGTTATGAAAAACATTCTTTTCAGTTTTTCTTGAAATAGAGCCATTCTCCAACCAATCCTCTTTACATCAGCCACTTCAGGATACCATTTCTTTTGATATGTCTTCTCCTTATCCAGTAGATCTCCTTATCCTGTAGATGCTTTAGGGCTTCTCACTCCATGAAACAATGGGTTTCAGTGCTTTGGGGGAAAGGTGTCAGAACATAGCCCCTAACAGAACACAGGGAGTCTATGCAGCTTTGTCAAATTAAATTTTAGTTTGCCTCTGCAACTTGAAAATAAGCTCAAAAGGTAGGCTTTGTCAAGAAAAGAAGATGTCATGAATTTCTTTAGCATATTCAAGCTCAAGTCTGGTAGACTCACCTCATTTTTCTCCCGTAACACAGAGAGGATGTCCCTTCCATCTGGGATCCCAGGTGTGAAGCTTGCTGAATAAAAAGTAGATATGATGAGGAGCAGAGTCTACCTGTGAGGAAGAACCATTTTTAAAAAGTTTCCAAGATATTTTGCACCTATAATTTTGTAAAGTATAATAAAAATGAATTCTGAGAAAAATCAAAGAGAAAAACAGAGACATATAGAATAAAAGCCCTACATTTTTATTCGATTCAACATATATAACATTACTCTGCCAAATTGCTATAAGTGAATCCACAAATTTACCCTCAATTTCTGCATATTTTGTTGTGAGCCAGTAATAACCCATGGTTTGGCATCAGTTTGAATAACACTGGCATGGAGGGATTGGAGAGCCAGAAATTTACTTTGTGACTGCATCCTCCAGCCCTAGAGATTTTAAGGAAGAGGAGAGAGAAGCAGAGTGAGAAGTCCAAATACAAGGCTCTTGTGTTCTTCCTATTCCTCTGTCCTCCACATCAGCTTTACAGAATTCTGTCCCACTGGCATCTACTTCCATCATGGCCAAAGCCATGGCATGTCTCATTGGCAGAATGTAGCAAGGGAGGCAGATGAGGGACTCAAGAGGTGCCTACATGACCCTTGGCCGATGCTGAAGGAAGCTGAGTTGTGGGTAGGCGATCTACTCTAGGTTCCCGAGGCAAGGCATCAAATAGCTGTATGATAGAGGCTTTGGGTTGGGTAGCCTCTGCCAAGATATAAATGGAGAACATGCCAGGGTCTCACAGGGGTCTACAGCGTGACCCACAGCAAGACCAAGTCACTCAGGGATAGTAGGATGTGTAAACTGAGAGAGCCAGCTGCAAACTTCAGCAGCAGATGCCTACAAGCTCAGGGCTGGGACCAGTCATACCTGGTGGTTCCTAAGAGCCACCAGACTGTAGCTCAAAGCAGCCACTCCCCAGCAAAGAAAGGAGAGGACAACACATGAATGTATGAATCCATACATCCAGGACCTTCTTGGAGAGGGGCTGGGTAAGGGCAGAACCTCCAGGCCTGAGCCTTTGACCTGGAAGAGATCAAGCATTTAACCTAATAGACTATTTATTGTATCAGACTACACTTATGAGGTTGAATTAAAGCCTCCCTGCTTCTAAGTATTAGGGAAAATCTGATAGATTACAGAGAAAATAAAGAAACTGTATTTTCTCTGCACATCTGGGCTGTAAGTTTTAAAACTGCAGTTACTACTCCTGAGGAATGTGCATATCTGTGGACGGGAAGAATGAGCCCCTGGTAAATGAACATCCTGTGTCTACCTGACATCTGTCTTTGAAGAAATGTAGAGACAATAACTTTACCCACAGTTGTATCGTTTCTGGGATAGGCATGGTCAACAGAAAGAGCTCCAATTATCTAACTCACTATAATTCATTTTCTTTAGGAATGTCTGAACATGACTGCAAAATGGATCATCTGCCTCCAGTCAAGTCATTTGGTCTTTCTTCATGCCATTCATCCAGAGTTTTCCTACAGGTGGTGACTACACTTAATCGTGGTGAGCTTGCGTAACGTGTAGAATTGTTGAATCACTGTGTTGTACACCTGAAACTAACAGAACATTGTATGTCAACTCCAGTAATAAAAAGTTTTTAAAGAGAGAGTATATTGGCAAAAAGAAGAAAAGGATGATTCAAATCCCCAAGGCTAGTAGGTTCATCGATGCACAGTGAAAACTTCACCTTGAGAGAGATAACAAAATTATTACTAAAGGGACCAATTTCCAGATTTAGTAAATGCAATTCCTAATGAATGGCATATCTCTCCCAACCTCCAGGGTATGAGAAGAGGACTCTTTCATCTGTCAATTTATCTCAAGATTATTTTTCTAACATAATCATGGAACAAAAGAGTGTGGGAAAGAAAAATTGTATGAAAGACTTTCTAAAAAATTATTTAGAGGAGTTATAATCCCTGAATAAATTATTAATGAAAAGATTGACAAACCAAAGGGAAAAAACATTTTCTGCTATCTGGACTGACTTGAATATAGCAAAATAACTACCCAAACATCAAGACAGACAATATTTGAAAACACCTTCTAGCACAGTGTATCTCAAACTTTAATGTACAAAAGCAATTGAATCAATAATCCAAAGTGGAGCCCAAGATTCTGCATTACTACGAGCTCCCAGTTGATGCTCATGCTGCTGGTCCAGGAGCTAGACTTTAAGTAGAAAAGTCTGAGCTTTCTATAATGCAGAGCTACTTCTCCTGTTTCTGAAATAAAAAATTGACCAGTGCGGTCAGGGTCCTCAACACAAAGAAGTTCTTGAATGGAGGAGGGGAAACACTTTTTATTTCCTTATCTGTCGATGTTGGCACGTTGTGTGGAGACCTTTCTGAAGGAGGAAGGGTTGAATTTTCACTCCCCCACTATATTTCCTCTGCTCCTGCATTCCTCATTGACCTGAGATTGATTCTACTGATTTTCTCCATTGGCAGGAACAACTCTCTCTCCATTTCTGATCTAGGTGATCACAGGAAAGCAGTTAATTAGTAGGTCCCATTCTATGGTCTCACTGCCTCTTCATGCAGGAAGTTGGCTGTCCTAAGGATCTATGCCTCACTGACAGATCTTGGATAGAACAGTGACTCCTTTTGATTTTTCCAAATGCATATTCTAGGACTCATGATGCCCACTAGTCTATTTTATTTTATTTATTTTTAAAGATTTTATTTATTTATTTGACAAGAGAGAGAGAATGAGATCACAAGCAAGGGAAGTGGCAGAGGGAGAAGCAGGCTCCCTGTTGAGCAGGGAGCCCGACTTGGGGCTTGATCCCAGGACCCTGGGATCATGACCTGAGCCAAAGGCAGATGCTTAACCAACTGAGCCACCCAGGTGCCCCGCCCACTAGTCTATTTTAAATCAGGGTAATATTGCTTGCCATATTGTTTGGTATTGTTTTTTGCACTTTCTAGGCATTTCAAATACATGTTGCCATGAATAGTAAAATGATTGTTTAGTATGATTTCATAGTTCATTCATTCATTTACTTATCCATTCATGCCTATTTTACTGAGAACATAGTATGTGTTAGGTAGTTGAAGGTAGAAATTGATTAGAAGTGGTTCATGCTCTTGAGGATTGAATTTCAGCCAAATGTTACCAAAAACCTTAAATTTTTTTGTTTAAAAAACACGTTTATTTTTCTCACAGACGTCTGAAGGTGTGCAATTGCTAGCACTGGTTTCACACCTCGAGAGATCAGAACAGGGGTCTTCACAACTCACCTGGCCTTCTCTTCAGGTTACCTGATATCTGTCGCAGCTATAGCTCTAATCACTGTGTTCAGATTCCAGGGAGGTGGACAGAAAAAGAGGGTAATGTGTGTTCCAGAAAAACAAAATTGTGAGAAATTGGCACTTAACTTTGGCTTCCATTTCAGTGACCAGACCTACGTCACATGACCTATCCTTAGCTTCAAGAAAGACTATCTTTTTAGGTTTGTTTCATTTTAAGCTGAGCACATTGAAATCTCCCACAGAATCATGAATGTTAGGAAGAAGTGGAGAAGGGATGTTAGTCATTTATTTATTTATTTATAAAGATTTTATTTATTCATTAGACAGAGAGAGAGAGAGCACAAGCAGGGGGAATGGCAGAGAGAGAGGGAGAACCAGGTTCAGTAAGGAGCCTATGGTGGGGCTCGATCCCAGGAGCCTGGGATCAGGACCTGAGCTGAAGGCAGATGCTTAAGCGACTGAGCCACCCAGGCGCCCCAAGATCAAATGTTCTGAAAGAACTTAAATCCTAATAGAAAAGATGATATAAACACACATTCCTGTTATAAAAGAAAGAGATTATTGCAGTTTGGGTTGGAGTGTCAGGGATGGTTGGTCGTGTGTGACCAGAGAAGTCTTCAAAGGGATAGAGGCCCTGACGTTCAAACCTGAAAGACCCGAACACAGAGAGATTGGAAAGGGAGGTGGAGAGGATGTTTGTGTTTTAGTCTGAGAATGGCTTAAGCAAACATCCTAAGCAAAGAAACAGGGTATGTATAAGAAACTGTGGTCTATTAAATTTGTGAGGAGTAAAGAATTTATTAAGTGGAGTAATCAGAGATAATTTATCCCTGTTACTATCTCAGGAGAGCTTTTCTGTGTCCCCAAGGTGTCAGGATGCCTTTGTCTTGTTGTCTCGCAATGTCTTGTGCTTACCTCCGTCACAGCCAAACAACTAGAATAATGGCTCAAAAGTCTGATGGGGCAGGGTTTTTCAAACTGAAAACTGTTTTTCAGACTTTAAAATCATTTTATTTATTTTATCTATTTTTTATAGTTAATAATCATTTAGGTTTACTCATCTATTTATTCTTTCTTGTGCTCTTCATTTCTTCTTGAACGATTAACCTGCCATCTGGGATCACCTTTCTTTTGCCTGGAGAATTCCACTGAGTATTGCCATAGTAGTAACACAATTCTCTGTTTTTGCTTGTCTAAAAACTTTCACTTTGTCTTCATTTTAGAAGGCTATTTTCCCTTGACATAAAATTATAACTTAGAGGTTATTTTGTTCAGCACTTTAAAGATATCATTTCCAAAAAAATAAATAAAGATGTCATATCATTTTCTTCCAGTTTCCAACATCTCTGTTGAAATTTTTGAAAAGTCAGCTGTTGGTCTTTTGTTACCTCTTTGAAGGTAATGCGTCTTTTTCCTCTGAGTGCCTCTCAGATTTTCTCTTTCAGTAGTTTAATTATGATGTATATAAGCATAGTTTTCTATAGTTTCATAATTTGTATGCCTGCTCAGGGTACAAAGTGTTTCTTAAGTTTCTGGTGTCTTTCATTAGTTTGGTAAAGTTTTTGGTCAGTTATTTCTTCTCCTCTACTCTAGGAAGTTCAATTACACATACGTGAGATCTTTTCTCTGAGTCCCGGATGTCTCTTACATTCTTTTTTGTATTTTTAAAATCTTTTTGTCTTGGTGGGTACCGGTTTGGATGTTTTCTCTTGAATACAATTCCAGGTCATGAATCTTGTATTCTGCTGTCTACGATATCAAACCCATTTATTGAATTTGACTTTTAAAATTATGGTTATATATTTTTAAGTTCCATAATTTCAATTGGATGCTTTTTGTAGTTGATTCTAGTTCTCTGGTGAAATTCTCTTTTTTAAACCTCTTTTCTTGAAAATATTAATCATGGTTGTTTTAAAGTCTGTGTTTGAGGGGCACCTGGGTGGCTCAGTCATTAAGCATCTGCCTTTGGCTCAAGTCCTAGGATCGAGCCCTGCATCGGGCTCTCTGCTCAGCAGGGAGCCTGCTTCTCCCTCTCCCACTCCCCTCTGCTTGTGTTCCCTCTCTCACTGTGTCTCTTTCTGTCAAATAAATAAATACAATCTTTAAAAAAAAATAAAGTCTGTGTTTGATAACTACAGTATCTCAATCATTTATTGATTTATTTTCATTGTTTATTTTTGCTCTTGGCTTTAAGTCATTTGATTCTTTGTATAAGGATGCCTGTTAATTTTGGAATGAATGTGAATATTATCTATGAAAAATTTAAAATTAGTACATTTTAATTTACTCCAAAGAAATTTTAAGTTTCAGGCGCTTGGGTGGCTCAGATGGTTAAGCGTCTGCCTTCAACTCAGGTCATGATCCTGGGGTCCTGGGATTGAGTCCCATATTGGGCTCCCTGCTCAGTGGGGAGCCTGCTTCTCTCTCTGCCTCTGCCTCTCTCTCTCTCTGTCTCTCATGAATAAATAAAATATTTTTAAAAAAAAGAAATTTTAAGTTTCTTTTGGTAGAAAGATACAGTACTAGCAGGATACTCTGACTCAGTTAGGGACTGAAATGATTTGAAGTTATAATTCAGGGTTTCTGAAAACTAGTAGGTCCTAAGATTTTAAGGATATTAAATGAAATCTTGGAGTATTTACCAGGGTCTACCTCCTTAACAGGCTATGAACTCCAATTTCTGTCTCTCTATCACCAATGCACAGCTTGGGACTGGCAAATGTTTTAGGACTAAAATGCATGCAGAATGTTGGGTTCATTTTTCTTCAGAATATTGCCTTTCAAGCAATAACTGTTTTTGCTGTCCTGAACTCTAAATTTTTTTTTTTTTAATCTCTCAGACCAGTGAGACAGCCAGCCACGCACTTTAGAATACAACTTTCTCTGTCATTGGTGCCCTGAGCTGTGATTAGCAAATATCCAAGAGGAAAAAATAGCAGCAATTACAGGATCATCACAATGCATTTCTTCTCTCTGCATCTTATATTTCTGGCTGCTCTGGCTCTTCTTTAATATTTTCAAACCCATCATGAAGGTTTGATTACCAGCTAATTGTAAACGTGAGTGAATGAGCTATACATAGTTCCTAGGGCTAGAGACACAGGAAATCTACTCTGTCTGCTGATTTAAGACCCCATGGCATTTGGCATCTTGTACTTGTACACTCTGAGATGTTCTGATCAGGAAAATACTTCCTCTACCATATGACAACGTTTCTAATATATCTGGAGGTATTTCCCGTATAACCAAAAGGAAGTGAATAAGAATTCCTTTCCTTGATGGTTTTCTACCACTTTTTCATTTTTGAAAAGTAATAAATATTATGAAATTCTATTAAAATAAAAATGAAGATAAAAAAGCAAAATGCAATTATGATAAATAAAGAATCAAATCTTCAATTTGGGAGTATACTTTTTCTTTTTCCTTTTTAAACGGATTCCTATTGTTTTTGGTGTCCTCACTTGATGATAAAGGGAGAGTCCTTACTGATTTTCAAAGCTAAGATTTTACCAGAGTTACTTTATAAAAATTCTGGAGACTTCTGTCAACTTAGCTAGCACATTAAGTTTGTGATTTATTTTCAGAGTATGTTTTGCTATGAGCTGTTTAAACTTTTGCCCAGTTTGGGAGGATCACTTTTCTATGTTAGTAGCATGTTGTTTTGATCCCAAGATTAGTACAATAGCTCCAAACATATAGGAACACAAATTTAGTTGGACCCCATTTAAAAGTCAGTGCTTTCTTGAAAGGTCCTACTGTTTTTATAAACCATCCCCAAATGGAGATAACAACTGTTTCATTCAGCCTTGTCATTGCTATAAATGCGAGCTGCTATAATTGTAGGTATTCCCACATGGGGGGCTTTCGCTAACTGTTAGAAAAATATTTTGAAAGGAGCACACAACAATCTGGAAGTACGAAACAAACACATACAATGCCTATAAAGTGTAGAAATTCTAGGCTATCTATAGCTCACAATTTATATTTGTTTCTGTCTGATAACCTTAGACTTTTAGTTTCTCTTTTATTATATTGAAGATATATTTAAAACCAGAAGAGCCAGGATAATACACAGTAGCAGTTGAGGATTAGAAATAAAACATTTTTAGAAAAGGAGTGAAGAATGTTTTCAATTTTTACTAATTTATGTCAAAGGAATTCTCTACTATTATATTCCCTACTGATATGTCACAATAATATGACAGTATGACATAGAGATAAATACAATTTCAATACACGTTTCACATCTGGTTTATACAGAGTGCTAACTTAAGAAATACACTAGTCTCGGGGCGCCTGGGTGGCTCAGTTGTTAAGCGTCTGCCTTCGGCTCAGGTCATGATCCCAGGGTCCTGGGATCGAGCCCCACATCGGGCTCCCTGCTCAGCAGGGAGCCTGCTTCTCCCTATCCCTCCGCTGCTCCCCCTGCTTGTGCTCTCTTTCTCTGTCAAATAAATAAATAAAATCTTTAAAAAAAAAAAAAAAAAAAAAGAAATACACTAGTCTCTTCTTAGCATATCTGTTAAATATTCTTACTTCCCCTCCTTTAGATCTTTTCCGGCTGAGTTCCTTATTCCATGGGTGATCCTACCCAGCTCATCCTTGACTTGCTTTGTCTCACCTCTCCCAACATACCAACCACCAAATCCTGTTCACCTCTGGCATGCTCTCTGCTTTTCCCTGTCCACGCTGATACCCCCTTAGCATGGCTGTCATTACTCTTGCTAGGGTAATCGCAACTGCCTTCCACCTGATCTTGACCTCCAGTCTTGACTCCCTCTTATCAGTTCTCCATCTGCATCCCAGCCAGCCTTCTAAATGCAAATGCAAAACACTTCTTTAAACACTTCAGTGGTTCTTCCATCTGTGTCATACCCAGGATGGGATTAGTGTCCTTACAGGAGTTACTAGAGCGTTTACTTCCTGTCTCTCTCTCTCCACGTGAGGATACAAGAAGAAGTCAGCAACCCAGAAGAGGGCTCTCACCAGAACCCTACCATGCTGACATCATGATCTTGGACTTCCAGCCCCCAGAACTGTGAGAAATTAATTCCTATTGTTGATAAGCTACCCAGTTTGTGGTATTTTGTTATAGCAGCCTGAACTAAGACAGAAATTGGTACCAAGAAGTGGGGTGCTGCTGTAAGAAATGCCTAGGAATGTGGAAGTTGTTTTTGAGCTGGGTAGATGAGTGGAGGCTAGGAGGGCTTTAATGCCGGAAAAAAAGTGCATTGCTGCAAGGGACCATTAAGGCCGTTTCTGGTGAGAACTCATTAAAAAAAAAAAAAGAGGAGTGTTGTCGGCAAAGCCTCAGTCTTCTTAGAGAATGCATATGTAATCGTGAACAGAATATTGGTAGAAATAGGGATGGTAATGATCATTCTGATGAAGTCTCAGATGGAAATGAGGAACTTTTTATTGGAAAATGAAGAAAAGAGATCGTCGTCATAAACTGGCAAAAAAACTTGGCTAAATTGTGTTCGTGTTCTAGTGTTTTCTGGAAGTTAGAACTTGTGAGGGATGAAATTGGATATTTAGCCGAAGAGATTTCCAAGCAAAGTATTGAAGATGAGGCTTGGCTCTTTCTGACTTTGCTTATAGTAAAACTTGAGAAGAGAGAAATTACTTGAATATGAAATGATTAAGCAAAAAGGAACTAGAACTTCAAGATTTGGAAAATTCTCACCCTATCCATATTGCAAAAAATGATGAAGTATGGTTTGGAAGGGGGCACTAAGGGAATGACCAAGCATCACTTTGATAAGGGATGAGGTGGTGGAGCCCAGACCGAATTAGCCACCCCAGCAGGAAAACTGCCAGTTAAAACTGAAGAGGAAAGAGGTGGGAAGTCATGAAGGACGGGCATCAGATTTCTTGGATTTTATAGGACAGGACTATAGAGCTATTTGGCTGCAAACGTGTGGGCTATTCTTCAAGACAAGGGAAGAATGAATTCAGAGATCATGAGGGCTGCCTCCTTGGCTTCAAAACAGGGCATTGTTGTCTTGCTTTCAACAAGTCAGACAACCTCGGCCCAAAGAAGGACCTCCCAGAGCTCTGGGGCCAACCTCTGCCCAGCAGAGCTTTGGGGGCAAGACCACCACCTCAGAGGGTCTAGACAGTGGGACCCCTGCCCCAGTGGGTCCAGAAGGTGGGGTGCCTGTCCCAGTGGGGCCTGGAGAACAGAGCTCATGAAGTTTGCCTGGTTGGGTTTTGAACCTACGTGGACCTGTCCCTCTTCCTTCTTTCCTCTTTCTCCATTTTGGAATGGGAATGTCTATCTTATGCCTGTTCCACCATGGTATTTTGGAAGCACTTACCTTGTCTTGTCTTACAGGTTCACAGTTGGAGAGGAATTTTGCCTTGAAACAAATCTTTTTTTTTTTTAAACAGTATTTGATCTTGTTTTTAAAACATTTTATTTATTTACTTGAAAGAGGGCAAGAGAGAGAGAGAGAGCACAGAGGGAGAGGGAGGAGCAGATTCCCCACTGAGCAGAGAGCCCGATGTGGGGCGCTATCCCAGGACCCCGAGATCATGATGCCTCAGAACAAATCTTACCTTGAGTCTCACGCATGTCTGATTTACTAGTTATATAAGGTCTATTGACTATTAGAACCAAGAAAAGGGTGTAGCTAGACCCACACAAAGATATTGAAAACTGGAATGTGAGAGAAAGAACGCAAGTGATCTAGTCAGCCATATATACTCTACGTATCTGTATCCTACGATTTATATCTGCGGGATTCTGGGCAAGCCACTGCTGCTTTCTAGGGCCAGTTTACCCCTTCCATAATATGAGGGTGGTATTAATTACCAAAGCATATTCCATGGAATACAAATCCCAAAGAGTGTTTAAGAAAAAAATTTCCATGAGCACATACATTTGGAAAATGCTGTACTCCTTAACCGTCTATGAAATAACAACTCTGTTAGCATGTTAAGGGCTCTCAGGATTCCTACAGTTAAGCAATCTTTTTTCTGCCAAATGCCTAAAAATAACCTGTATAACATGCTTTTGAAAACACCAGACTGGGAATCTTTAACATGAATTTAAATTTTCTATAGACATAAGAGTCTGGGTACAGGGCTGTGGAACATGATGAGAAAATGCAAACATTTTCCCTCATGCTCCATTAGCATAAAAATGGGAGTTGGGGGAAATGTTAAGAGAGGCATTACCACACATTTCACAAAGGGATCACTAGTGGTGAACGTGCATGCGAGATCATTAAAAACAGAGGAAAGTGCTGGTATGGGCAGGCGTGTGGCAAGATGGAGGAAGACGGGGGAGCAATTTCCCAGAGTTAGTCATCAGTAAAGTTATGAGCTAGAGTAAATGTCACAGGCTGGAACTTTGGGAGGTCCCCTGTGGTGTCTGAAACCTGAGCATAGGTGTCACTCCATGAGATATCTGGGTGAAGGAGAAGTGAAAAAAATGAGTTTTATTGGAGGGTACCCCAGTAGAGGGTATGAGATGGAGAGAATGTCGATTCTCTCAGCCAGTGTAAAAAACTTTTGAAGCTATGTAAACATGCAGACTTTTGCACAATGTAGTCATCATTAAATTTCAACTTCTACACAATGTAGTCATCATTAAATTTCAACTTCAAAATGGGCTGATAGCTCTCTGTCCGAAGACCAAAGTTAGGGTGGACAAACACTGCTAAAAACAATTTTAACATATCCTCTCTATGAAATAATATTTTGTTCTATTTCTTTCAATCTCGTTTATAAAGAAAACTTTTAGACATTACCAAAGAAAGAGAAAAGAGTATAATAACCCACCGAGGTCCATTAATCTTCCTGAAAATAAATAAAAGCATGTAATGAAAGTATAATGTGAATCTGGCCAGTATCTGCAACTGATCAAACAATCTCTGAGGTCCCCTTCAGATCGCACATTCTAAGTTTACAAGTTTATTTTTTAATCTATAAGCTTCCTTTGTGGGTCCGTATTATTGAATTTAAAATATGACTTCTTTAACTGGAAGAAAATATCAGACAGAAAAACTGACATGGCCTCATAAACTCAGCATATAAAAGAAATTTGAAAAAAGGAAAAAGAAAAAAAATTGACTTAATCTGAAAGGGGATTGTATCAGTCAGGGTTCTCCAGAGAAACAATATATATAATATAATATAATTATGTATAATATGATTATATAATATAATATTATATATAATATTATATATAATATTATATGGACATGATATGCATTATGAGGAATTTGCTCATGTTATTATGGAGACTGAGAAGTCCCATGATTTGCCATCAGCAAGCTGGGGACCCAGGAATTGGTATAATTCAGTGCAAGCCTGAAGGGCTGAGCCAGAGGAACTGATGGTATAAATCCCAGTTCAAAGGGATAACAAAGATGTCCCAGCTCAAGCAAGCAGGCAGGAAGGGAACAAATCCTTCTTTCCTCTGCTTTTTGTTCTCTTCAGGCCATCAGTGGATAGAATGATGCCTACTCACATTGGGGGTGGGGGGAGGGCCAAGCTACTTTACTGGGTCTACTGATTCCAATGTTAATCTCCTTCAGAAACACCCTCGCAGACCCCCAGAAATAACCAGCTTTCGGGGCATCTGTTGGCCCAATCAAGTTGACACACAAATTTAACTGTTGCAGAGGTTAACCTGAGAGAAAAATAGCATGTCTTTGGAGCCCCCAAAATAAATTACTTAAGAACAGCCCTACCCTTTTTCAGAATATTGTTGCTCTTGGCCTTTCAAAGAGGGACAAAACAAAGTGAATATTTGCTGCATAAAATAACTTTGGGGAGGACTACACACTGTTCCATACAACTGTTACTAATGATATTCCCAACTCCCTGCAACATTTCTGTCCTTCACCTAACTGGCTCCTTCCAAACAGTCACTCCTACATATAACTAGTCTGACGTGAATGTTGGGTGATACTCTCATTCACGTTAATGAACAAGATAAAAGTGAAGCAATGAAGACGTACATCAGAAACTTACTCGTTAATCATTAATGATGTTGGTGACTTCTTTGCTGAAGCAGTTGATAGATTGTGAATACTGAAAGAATATTTTCATAATTTTTTGTTATTGACGATGTATCCACTACAGACTTGATATGCTTTTGAGTATAATCTGTTAATAATACTTTCTCCATTGCATCCTAAGTACAATCTACAAAATAATAAATCAAGCCCTCATTCATAGCATTTGTCCATTTCCGTGGCACAAATACTCTTATTATGGCTCATTTCAAGCTACCAACATGAGGTCACTGAACAGAACTGGAAATGTGTAGTACCACACAGTTAAAATAGTATTGCTACCATACAGATAACAATAGATGTAATAACCTCACGAGCAGAGATACTAAAAAATACAGGACATACTTAGAAAGGAATTACTTTTGAATACTTAGGGTCACTTAAATAGTACAGATTTAATTGTAAGTTTATATAATTTATTTCTTATGGCTCTGTTTAGAGTAGAGAAGTGGTTGCCAGGGGCTGGGGGATGGAGAAATAGGAAGAAGTTGGTAAACGGGTATAGACTTTCAGTTATACAACATGGTTAACTACAGCTGAAAACACTGTATTTTAAAATTGAAATTTACTAATAGAACTTAAATGTTCTCACAAAAAAATAATAAAAGATAAGTATGAGAGGTAATGGATATATTAATAACCTGATGGGGAGAATCCTGCAATGCGTCCATACATCTAATCATCATGTTGTATACTTTAAATACCGTTCAATCTTATTTCGATTATACCCCAATAAAGCTGAAAATAATTTTTTTATTTGTTGTTGTTTTTAGAAGAACTGTTTAAAAACTGGCTCTTAAAATTCCTGAAAATGTATCCCTTGACTCTCCAGTACGAGCTGGCTCCAGAACACTGCTGGGCCCTTCCCTTTACCTGTTCCTTCTGACCAGTTTCCAATCACTCTCCCAGTTCAAGCCCCACCCCACCACACACACTTTTTTTTTTTTTTTTTACAATTGAGGCACACTTCATGTGCCTTTCAAGATCACCCCCCAAACCCCAATCATCGTTTCTGAAACTTTGTTTCCTTTGACACTAAATCTTCAAGAGGTTGGTAAAATAATTGGGGGACATAATGTGTTTCCTTTGGGGAACACATTATTAGTACACTAAATGCTCTGAGAAGTCCAGCAGTAACTGGACTGTGGAATATAATTTGGCAAATATAGCAGAGGGTAACCAAACACAGATACATTCACAAGACTTTGAATTATTTCCTCTCTACCAGCCAGGCAAGTTCATTTTTGCTGTATCATGTTTCTCACCGTATGCCAGTGATAAGTGCTTTGTGGCATAGATAATAACAATCCTGACATTGTTTCACACTGTGCCAGGCACTGTTGTAAGAGACTTACAAAGATTAACTCATTTAATCTTCACAGAACTCTTTAGGGTAGGAACTGTTGTTATTGTTATATTACATATGAGAAAATTGAAACAGAGGTAGATTAAGTAACTTACCCAAGGTCATTAAGCTAGCAAGTGTCAGAGTCTGGAATCAAACTTAATAAAATGGCTCCAGAGTTCACGTTCTGAAGCATCACCCTATATTGCTGTTCTAGGCAATTTCAACACAATTTGAATTTTAAAGCTCATTTGAAATTCTTCCTTTTGATGGAATTTCAAGGACTGCTTCTCTGTACGTCAGGGTTTTAGCCCCTTTACGCAGGAACTGACTTCGAAAAGGCTGCACGTGGAAGCTGTTAAAGATGAGCAAAGTACTTAGTCCAAAGTCTAAAGTATTTATTGCCGTGCATTTAAAATGTTTAATAGGAGGGCCGCGGGGGTGGCACACTCAGTTGAGTTGCCGACTCTTGGTCTCTGTTCAGGTCATGATCTTGGGGTCTTGAGATGGAGCCCCCTGTAGGACTCCATTGCTCAGTGTGGAGTCTGCTTAAAAGACTCTCCTTCTTCCTTTGCCCCTCCTCCCCCCCAAATAAAAATAAATAAATCTTTAAAAAAAATGTTTAATCGCATTTGCGGTTTATTATTTAATTTTGATTAAATTGATATGTATTTAATAATAAAAACATCATTATCATCATCGATAGTTGAGTGATTACTAAGAGTTACGACAGGCCACTAGAATGTCATCTCAATGAAGGTGGTGCGTGGCTTGTTTGGCTAGTTCCCTGCTAATATTGAGCACTTACGTCATGCCTGGCATATAGAGGACATGTAATCCATAATATACATGCGTAATTTCCTTTAATTCTCAATATTCTCTTAAGGAAGGTATTATTATTTTTTTTTTTTTTAAAGATTTATTTATTTCTTTGACAGAGACACAGCGAGAGAGGGAACACAAGCAGGGGGAGTGGGAGAGGGAGAAGCAGGCTTCCCGCTGAGCAGGGAGCCCGATGCGGGGCTCGATCCCAGGACCCTGGGATCATGACCTGAGCCGAAGGCAGACGCTTAACGACTGAGCCACCCAGGCGCCCCAAGGAAGGTATTATTAACATAAGTGCAGATGGGAAAACTTAGAATATTTATCCAATGCTATCTAACTGGTAAGTCAGCCAGGATTCAAAGCCAAGTCTGTCTGATTTCAGTATTTCTGCTCTTAATGAATATATCATGCAGCCATATATCTATAGAGCAAGACTCAAATATAACAGGAAAGAGTATAACAAAGTCTTTTAGAAGCAGAGTACCTGGACAGTGGCTTAAGTGCAGCATTCAGGGAATGTTTAACAAGAATTCTTCAAAGTTTAAGTGGTCACTTAGATAAGTCTCTTTGCAGTTCAACAAGCATCTTGTCCTTCTACTCAACTTTGGAAAATGTTAGAGACTATGAAAACGAGGTGTTTTTTTAGTCCTAATAGACTCAGCAAATGTAGACGAGATCAGTTCATTTTTTGATGGGCAGGAATATAAAGGAATTATCTGTCTGGGTTGCATGTTCTGGAGGTGCATTGAAATGTACATATTTGGTATTCACTAATGGTATTTGTTGAGTCCTCCCCACTAGAGGTGAAATCTTCGAGGCTCCTCCTTATTGTTTTGTTCCTGTGCATTTTGGATGAGCTCAGAGTGTAGTTAAATTAAATGGCTACTATTAAATTTCTCAAGTATGGCTCTTTATCCACACCCATTCATTTCACCTGTACCCACTTAAATAGATAATGAATGTGCGTGATGTTCTCACTGTGACACGCTAGTTATCTTAAAGACAAGCATATTTTAAACTTAGGGTGAAAGTAAATTTCTCTGATAAGAATGTTCTAAATCCATTTTGACTAGAAATAGTTACAAGGGAGAGGTGTACATGGGTAATTTCAAGGAGATGATGGATTAGAGGGGAAAAGAGATGAAAAAGTCAAAGGTGTAGAAACACAAGATGGTGATTACTATGATATATGTTGACTTAACAGAATAATGGAATCAAGGATTTCAGAGTTGGAAGGGATCTCAAAGGACAACTTGAGCAGTGCCCAGCCCTCGGGCGGGTAGATTATCCTCATTTCATAGATGAGGCAAGGAGGCTCAGAAAGGTTACATAATCTGCCTAAGGCCAATAGCTAATAGGTGGCAGAGAAAGCACCAGAAGTAGGTATTGTAGTCTCTCTTGCATTGCCCTCTCTCCTACACGAGGCTGAAAGCCTTTGGTGCTACATTATGAATTTAAAATATATTTTGGAAGTAAAAAAATGTCTTTCCCGTGAAAGAGCCCCAGGAATCAGCTAGAGAGAGGCTCCCAGATGGTTCTCTGGGTAAGGACTTTTCACACTCAAGGTGTAGAAACCCCCCAGTAATTGAATAGAGGTATGGGAAGACAGGAAAAGCCAGTAAGATTAACCCAGAGTTTTCCAGGTGTAAGGAGCCCATCCTTGGATGTCTCAGGAAGGATAGGGTACTAATAGGTACCAGGGAAACCCACTAAGTACAATAAACCCAATAATCACGTGGCTATAGGTTTAGAGTTAAATATAAACAAAGCAGCAGATGGGTCAGAATATTGATACACAAAAGTACAAAGCACTTTGGACCTCTGGGTTTAATTTGCATCACTATTACATAGAATATTATGAAGACTTTGTATTCAAAGGCCCCACTAGATCTCAGGTAAGATCCCGGAAGTGTGTATTTGACAAACTGCCTAGGTGATTCTAATACAGGTAGTCACTGATTTCACTTGAAGGACTTCTATGAACTAGAACAGTGCTTCTCAGACTCCAATATGATTACAAATCACCTGGGCATCAAGTTAAAAGCAGATTCTGATTCAATATGTCCAAGAGTGAGTGAAGTCCAAGATTCTGCCTCTCTAACAAGCTCCCAGGAGATAGAATCTTGCTGGTCCATGCAGCACATTTTGAATAGCAAAGAACAAGAATACTGATATGTAATCAAGTAATGTAACTGTTTAATATAAGAAAGACAGGGGCGCCTGGGTGGCTCAGTCGTTAAGCATCTGCCGTCTGCTCAGGTCATGATCCCAGGGTCCTGGGATTGAGCCCCACATTGGGCTCCCTGCTCTGCGGGAAACCTGCTTCTCCCTCCCCCACTCCCCCTGCTTGTGTTCCCTCTCTCGCTGTCTCTCTCAATGTTAAATAAATAAATAAAATCTTTAAAAAAAAAAAAAAGACAGATGGCTGGGTACTTGGCTGGCTTAGTCGGTAGAGCATGAGGCTTTTGATCTTGGGGTTGTGAGTTTAAGCCCCAAGTTGGGTGTAGAGCTTTTTTTTTTTAAAATAAAGATTTTAGGTGGCGCCTGGGTGGCTCAGTCAGTTAAACGTCTGCCTTCAGCTCAGGTCATGATCTCAGGGTCCTGGGATCGAGCCCCGCATCGGGTTCCCCGCTCAGCGTAGAGCCTGCTTCTCTCTCTCTCCCCTGGCTTGTGCTCTCTCTCACTTTCTCTCTCAAATAAATAAATAAAATCTTAAAAAATTAAAAAAAAAATAAAATAAAGATTTTATTTATTTATTAGAGAGAGAGCACGAAGGGGGGAGGGGCAGAGGGAGAGAGAGAAGCAGACTCCCCAGGTGAGCAGGGAGCCCAATACAGGGCTCGATCCCAGGACCCCAAGTTCACGACCTGAGCCAAAGGCAGATGCCTAACTGACTGAGCCACCCAGGTGCCCCTGGGTGTAGAAATTATTAAAAAAAAAAAAAAAAGATTGATGGCAATTTAACAGATCAATAAAAAATATTTGTGTACTACGAAAATTATTTTCCTTTAACATATCCATGTGCCTGGTGAAAAAAAAAGATCATGAAAGAAATGTTGCTGGTACTAAGTTTTTGTTGATTTTTTTTTTTAATAGGCAGCAGTAGTATGGTGCATTCTACTAAAATTAAAAAAGAAAATCTGAGTTCTAATCTGACTCTGATACCAGCTGTCTAAAACCTCCATCAGTAATATAAAACATGCAGGTAACATTTTAAAAAGATCGCAATGTATAAGCTCCAGTATACTTAAACTTGCACAGTAGCAAGACATCAATACCAGCTGCTTATTATGGGTTGTTTCATTTCTGGCAAGAGAGCTTTAACTTTATCTCAACCATATGAGTGCAACTGAATAAAAGTCATGTTACTTCAGTTTATTAAAAATATGCACATTATTATTGTTAGTAATGTAACCTAAATAAAGCCAAGCCTCCCTGTGGCTTTCTCTGCGTGGAATCACGTTCAGAGAAACATCAGTCTGGCATTCAAAATAATTGAGGAGCAATTTAATTCTTCACTTCTCTTGAAAATGCCAAAAAAGCTACATTTATGAAGCACAGGAAACATCCTTAAAATAAATCCTTTTTCCTCATCTCTATTACTATCCGTTTTTCCAAAACATCCACAGATGCTCCTGTCTCCCCTCTCCTGTTGTCCTCAAAAGCTCTCATAAACCCAGTCTGATTAACTTCTTATCTCTCTCCTCCCTGCTGCCTGGCTCAGTTCTTTATCATGTAGATTAACTTTGTTTCTCTTGCTTCTATTAATTTTTAAATTCCCTCTTTAGCTTCCTTGTATACAACAATGGGGCAGGGGTTCCAAAAGCTTGATAGCTTCCCAGTCTATCAATTTGCTCCTTACCCCCTCTCCCCCCCCCAACAAAATCTAATGACAACTTTCAAAACATGCCTTATTTTAATTCATTTTGAACAAAGACATGCCATATAAAGCTTTTATTTTGTGAAAAAGTGCTCAATATTTCCAGTATGTTTTTAGTCACTCAGGAGAAAGAGTGATCTTTTTAGTTTAGAGCAGGCATTACCTGTCAGTCTGGCCATAGGAGACGTTGGGACTTAGATCGGGATAGTATGATGAATTCTGTAGTCATTAATTATCTTTTTAACAAGTGGGATTATTACTAATGTGTTTTTAATGATTTAGCTCAATTATAAAGATGATGCCCAGTTTAACATAGGAATACATAATTGTTCAAAGATTCACGTAAAATTTCAAAGGACTAATCAATCTATAAACCAACCCACCAACCTAATCAATGATACAGACCCTGTATATGAAAGGTATAAAAATTGTCAACACTCAGGAGGGAGTAACCAGAAACCGTTGACTGTTTACAAATTCCGGTTCATTTTAAAGACTGTATTCCAGTTTGAGGTTTTGGTATGAAAGTCATCTTGGCTACAAAACTCGTTTGTCAGACTTTTGATACAAAGACTATTTTTCAATGCTTGGGAATGTCAAGTGAATTGAGTACATTTCCAATATTTCTGGAGATCCGGATCCTCTGACATTCTGACCACTCAATCTAGATCAACTAAAAGTCAGTGCTTAGCAATTGTTCTTTCTGAAATAATTTCAGTGTTGGCATCGTAAGTAAGATTTTCAAGGAAATTTTATCCTGAAGTATATTTTTATCTATCCAAGCTAGTAAAACACACTTTACACCTTTACTTAAGCGCTCTGATCAGGTCCAAATTTTGGAATAATAATTTTTGGGAAGTGTGATTGTGTACCGACACAGTCATTGTCTCTACATTCCGAGGAGAATCTGTTGGTTACACTGGCAGTTTTGATCCGGGCTGAATCTAGATTTCCCGGATATAATTCCCATAAGAATAGATGAATGTGTACATTCATTTGCCAGACAGAGTAGCTCAGTTTTCCAAAGAGACATTCACAGGGAGACAAATGGGAAACAAGAGAGTTCTGGCAGGCAAAGGCAGGTGATGCAGAATCATCCCTGGGCTACTGAGAGCTGTGCTTCTGAGTCAGATGTTAACCCTCCCACTTCAGGTTTGCTTCTCCTGCTTCTTCCAGAACAGCACTCATAATCCCCACCATAAGGAAAGAGATTACTATAAACTCCCTGTTGAGGCATGTATGAAGCCACTGGACAACACTTAAATAGCAGAGGAAAGGGCAAAAATTGAGGTCCTAGATTCCTGTGATGGTTAATTTTGTGTCAACTTGGTGAGGCTATGGTACTCAGCTGTTTAGTCAGACATTCTAGATGTTTCTGTGAAGGTATTTTTTATTTTATTTGTTTATTGTGAAGGTATTTTTGACATGAGATTAACATTTAAATCAGTAGACTTTGAGTAAACCGATTAACCTCCATAATGTGGGTGGGCCTCATCCAATCAGTTGAAGGCCTTAATAGAAGAAGACGGACCCCCTGGGAAGAAGAGGGGGTTCTGCCAGCAAACCATCTTTGAACTCAAACTACAGCTCTTCCTTGGGTCTCCAGCCTAATGCCTGCCCTGCAGATTTTGGATTTGCCAGCCTCTATAATCACATGTGCTAATTCCTTAAATTGCCCACCCCCATGTTCACACACACACATGCGTGCGCACGCACACACACACACACACACACACACACACACACAGACTTTTGATAGAAAGTCTATTTTAAAGTGCTTAAATATATAAAGGCAGTTTACACACATAGACACACACACACACACACATCCTGTTGGTCTGTTTCTCTGGAGAACCCTAATACTGTGCCTAATAGAAAAATCTAAGTTACAAAAATGAAAGACACATATAGTTAATATATCATTGCAATATAACCAGATAGGCTGGAATAGAAGTTCTCAATCCTGGCTGCTACCCTGGGAGGTATTAAAAATATGCTAATGCCTGGGCCCCTGGCCCAAGATTGTAATTCAATAGATCTGGGTGGGATCCAGGCATCAGTATATTTAAAGAGCTCCCCAGGTCCCCCAAGGAATTCTAGTCTACAGCCACATGCTAGAACCATGGAATAGAAGAATGGTCATACCTTAGACTATTTGTAAAAAAGATATATAGAAAAAATACACACCATTTGTATTTTTATAAGGCAAACTAAATGTTCTACATAATACCATTCATTCATTTACCCATTTAAAAATAGTTATTAAGCAGAGATTAGGTACTAGACTCGGGACAAGGGTCTGAATGATGAAAAGTTCAATAAAACTAGGTGTTTGGCTTTTAGGTGCTTAAAGTCTAGTGGTGTAGACAGATATAATTAACTACAATGATGAGCTAAGTTTACTTTTTAAGCAAATAGTTATTGAACGCTTACAAGGTGCTGGAGCTATATATATGTGATTTTAAAAAGATCCTTACAATAACCGCCTAAGGTAAATATCATCCCACAGTTAGTAAATGATGGAATGGAGATCTGAACCTAGGCAATCTGACTTTGGCATCTGTGCTTTTAATCGGTACACTAGAGTCCCAGAAACCAAGAAATACCTAAGAAAGTTCAGCAGAGAAAACCATTAATATGTTCCACAAACAGCACAGGAGTAACTTTTAGAATGGTATCTTCATGCACTCCCACAATATTAGGACACTGAACAGGGTATCTGAGAATCCCCAAAAGTCCTGTACTATTTGGGGCATCTCTATGCTAAGCCACAAAAAATTCAAGGAAACCTTTATTTCACCCTGGAGGAGTTGAGATTCATGAAAGCGTAGTATGAAGCTTTGTGGGTTGTACAATATTAAAGTTTCAGTTTGATATTAATTGTCTCAGTCTGATATTCATTGATATTAAATGTCTCAGTTTGATAGGCAGAAACCGATGCCCAAAGTGGTTAAGTGAGTTGATTAAGACTACCCAATGAGTTAGCAGCAGAGTTGGAAGAAGGACTCAGATCTCAGGCTTGGTTTTATTCTTGTAACAAGTTCCCGTGCACATGGCTGATGCCCCAGTGGCCGTTTTGTACATGGTAACCCACCTCCCTTGTCAGAGTTGATTGCATCCAGGGTAGGAATTGACTCATTGGTTCAATCCATCTGATTCCTGAAAATTTGAAATTAAGAGAAACAGAAAGAAGTTTTGTTCCCTTTGTGGGGAGATGGGAGGTTGGCGGCAAACTATCTTTCTAATAGCTTAATGGAATAGGATAGAACTTTTTCAGTCACATCAAGTCCATGGTGGTTGGGGGGAGGGGTGGATAGGAGAGAGAGGCATGCAGGGCCCCCGCTCCTTTTATCCTGTGGCTCCCACCTTCCTCCAGGGTCTCCATCTTCATTCTGCCAGTAGATGGAGAGAGAGAGAGAGAATAAATAGAGAATTGTATAGGTGCTTCTCGTGGGCCAGCCTTTGAAGGGGAAGCCAGAATTGAGCTACAGGGTCACACCTCATGGGAGATAGAGTCTTGATGTGTCTCCAGAAGAAAAGGAAATGGATTTGCTGAACAACCAGTCAGTGTCTTTCACACAGAGGAAACCAGTCAAGAGAGAACAAGAAGAATGAACAGATGGACTGAGGAAGAGAGATGAGGTAGAGAGAAATTTTTATGGCTTTCCAGATTTTGGTATCCGTCCCTTTCTGAGGCCCCACTGCATCCCTGCAGCTGGGTTGGTGAGACGTCCTGCATCCTCATAACTCCCAGATTCTGCTGAAGCTAGCGGTTGTTGGCTTCTGTAGTTTACAACCGAGACAACCTTAACAAATATCCGCACTCAGGAGGATTTTAACAGCTTGGAGAAAACATATGTCTTCAAAATCTCCCACCCCATCTCCAGCAATGTACTGTGAGTTTCGTTTCCTTATATCCATTTCCATAATGGCTTTAGCAGCCTGGAGATGAGTATTTACAATTGTACTAAGTCCCTTCATACAGATGCTGCAGCTGAAGACAGCATAAAAAAAAAAAAAAAAAAGCAAACCAAGACAGTATGCGCAAGCTGCGCCGGAAAGAGATGGTTATTATATCACATGCATTGATTTATAGGTTCAGTTTGCCTTTACCTAAATGTCTAGTTATTTAACAGCTGTTATGAATCAGCCGGATAGAGGATTAAGAAGAGGTGGGGGTGGGGGAAAGTAGGTGAAAAAATGCTTTAATCTTAGCTACAATGGAGAAACAAGTTGAGTCAGGTCCCATCTAGTAATTTTGGTTCTCTGATGCTTCTTAAAGGGGAGCATTGTTTGGCTGGAAGGTGAACAGCGTAGCATAATGTGAACACTAACCCCCATTGGTGAGTGAGATAGCATTGCAGCGTATGGGTGAGAAAACAAGGGATCAATAAACGTGGGGAGTAGCTGGCTCAAGTCAAAACAGTACCAACTGGGCTTTGGCTTTAAATAGATAACTTACTCCAGACATTTGGATGAGAACATGAGGATCTAGTAAGATGTAATATAAGGGGACATAGGTTACCAAACAGAAATCAAGGCAGAATTAGGTCAGGGTGGTTCCTTAGCGGACTGTGTTCAATCTCGCCATCAGGCTTGGACAAGAGTCAGGACGGATTTGCCAAGTGGAGGTACCTCTTTGCAAGAATTTCTCTTACTCGGGAGTTTAGGAAGGCAGAAAGGGACGTGCTGGGGATGTCTGAAACCCTCCTCTGAGATGAGACAGAGGTACAGTTTACTCTTCGTCTATGTTCTGCACGCCAGGGGGTACATAAGCTGCGGGGTTGCTCTCTCCTCCGGGGCACTAAAGATGATCCCCCCAGGTCCACCCAGGGAAGAGAGATGCTATGTGAGGATCCTCTTCTGTGTCCCGACTTGCTCTCGCCTTACTCAATTTGGTCTGCGCTCAGATGTTTGTCTTGCTCCAGCCTTGGCCGAAGCATTAAGTGTGCTCCAAGTACAACAAACATCTTGATTGTTTCTTGTTTTCCAATAGGTTTTGCTTCTCTTTAAAATACTCTGCAAATTCCTAGGTCTAGTTCTTTTACCTGAACTTAGGGACAGCCCTCCCCTCCTCCTCCCTCCTAACACATGCGGTGGCAATAATTTGTTTCCATATGGAAGCCAAAAAAAAAAAAGGATGCTTTCTGTACAGATTCATGTATGGCATAGCAGAAGCTCTGTGCCTGCCATTTTATCACTTTATGGTAAGCAGTGAGCAGGATAGGGTTCTAGAAAAGAATACTAGCACCACCGCTGCTGAAATTATCACCACTGCCTACATCCACGACAGTTTATAAGTCTCTACAACCACCTGATGGAGATATTTGCTAAAATGTTCCTATATGAATTATCCCAATGAAAACACCAAACACCAAGAGCTGAGAAGGGTGTGATTGCTTGATTTGTGCAGAAGCACACAGAGGGTAGTAGGCATCTCTTCTCACACTGCCTCCACACCGAGACGCAGAAGGAGAGGAAAGCTTTCGGTCCTAGGGGCACCCCGGCGCCCTGAGTCTTTGACAAAGTATGTTGTTGCAAGAGCAATATGAACTACACCTGCACCTCCAATTAGTTTGTTCTCTGGCCCCGGGGCCTTTGTACGGGCTGTTTGAGCAAGATACAAACATTGGAGTATAGACCAAATTGATGCAAGTCGGGACACAGAAAAGGACACAGGCCTTCGTACAGGAATGCTTCTCTCCTCCTCCTCACTTCACCTGGTTAACTCTCATTCTTTAAATCTCAGCACATTCAATCCCTTTTCTGACCTCTGACTTGGCCAATATTGCAATTATGTCCTTTCATAGCTCGATGTACCTGTCCCGCATAGCGCTAGGACTCTTGTAATTGTTTGTGCTCTTCTCTTGGATTATGGCTTATCTCTTTCACTAGACTGTCAGCCCTATCAGGGCAGGGACAGTGAGTTCACTATTTGATCCCCCGTAATAGCGCTGTGTTAAGCATACGGGAGGAGCTCAGGAAGGACTTGTTAAATGCATGAATAGTTGCTTTTGGATCCATGATACAAGGTTATGACTAAGTCATAGAATCCAGAAAGCAAATTACCATGGAGAGATGCAGTCAAGCAAATCACATCTGCTAAGATTTTTCACAATGTGAATAGACAGGAAGAGGACACCACCAAAAGATATTTCTCACCTCGTCAAAATTAGTCACCCCAGGTAAAGGAAGGGTGGAGGCTGGAGTGACTTGAGAACGATTTTCCAAGGCAAGCCCCAGCGGCAGGCAGTCCTGCTGAAACCAGAGGCATATGCAGGCTGCCCTCCAGCCTCCGGCGTCTAGGAAACCTGTTAAAAGGCCTTTATTAGGCACCAAGGTGTCTCTTCTCTTCCAAAAGTATCTATGTTTTTATAGAGCTAGCTGGTCAGGTTGTTGTGTGTTGTTCATGCCCCTAAAAAGTGATTTGGAATTTGAATTTCTGACAGACTACCTTCTAAACCCCCCAGGAGAGTGCTTCTTAACTTGGGATTCATGAAAAAAAGTCGTAGTCTATTTCATAAGATTATATCCAAAATGTGGTTTATGTGTAAAGATGTGGTTTTGGGTTTTTTTTTTTTTGAAAGAGAAATTCGGAGCTTTTAATCAGATCTCAAGGGGGTTTATAAGTTCCAAGACTTTAAAAATCATACCCAAGGGAACATATTGAAAATCCTAGCAAGTTCCTTTGTAAAGCAAAGAATAATTTATCTATTATATCTATATCTATCATGGTTATTGTTGGTATATTATTTTTGTATAAATTTATTTTTATCATATTTATCTATCAGTACATTATTTATTAGTATTTTATTTTGTACAAAGTCATTAGGATCATTTCTATATAGCATAATGTATCAGCATATTCATGGCTCTGTGGAACTTATATGTACAGGGAAATAAAGTAAGTCCGCATTTTTCACAGGGAAATTCTTAAAAATTTACATTTATGTTTATTAGCAACTATTCATTATTGTTATTATTATTACTATCATAACTTAGACCAAAGCTGATTCGGAATTGAAAAGTAGACTAACCACTAAGGTTTTTTTCAATGATTAATACATAAGAGCTTTTTTGATTGATTAAAAAATGGAGTGGAACAGTCATCCTGTGTGATAATCTCATAATACGTAAGTTTGAACTTAAGATAACGAGAAAAAGTGACAATTTTAGTAAACTTCTTTGTTGTTTTTTGGTCTGACCTGAAACACATTGACTTATACCAAATCAAAGATTTTTAGCAGTGTGCCAGGGATAAGTGAGGAACATGGCATATCTTCCTAGACCAGCAATGTTTACTTCATATTAAGTAAAAGTATCCTCATATTAAAACATATAACAATGTATTGATGAGTAAATTTTGCATTAATTTTTAATATAAACCATAACTTCAAAGCAATTTTAATCTTTCAGTGAGTCATTTCTGTTTTATCCTCCTCACTTCAGAACACTGAAGATCCTTTGGACAAAATATTGGATGTTAATGACACTCTATACAGAATACTTATTTATTTATTTATTATTTTTATTATTTTTTTAAAGATTTTTATTTATTTATTTGAGAGAAAGAATGAGAAAGAGAGAGAGCATGAGAGGGGGGAGGGTCAGAGGGAGAAGTAGACTTCCAGCTGAGCAGGGAGCCCGATGCGGGACTTGATCCTGGGACTCTAGGATCATGACCTGAGCTGAAGGCAGTCGCTTAACCAACTGAATATACAGAATATTTTTAAAAAGAAATATTTTGTCTTACGGCTTGCAACGCACAATTTTCTTTAAACAAATCATTTTATTTGTTTGTACATGGGATTTTAGATGGTGCCATTTTAATGCAATTTTATAGCAATAGATATTTCTAGATTCTTCAGAGTTCTTATATATACTGATGTCTTATTATACACAATAAAGTATTGATAAGGAAATGGGGTAGGGATTTTAATTTTAATCCACATTCATATGCATTGATATCCATTCTTTCCTATTTCTCTCCTACCTAATTAGAAGAGGTAGAAGAGGTATTCCTCTTTCTCTCCAACACCTAACCATCGGATACCTTTCTCCTTTTCCACATTAAAGAACATAATCCTGGGGCGCCTGGGTGGCTCAGTTGGTTAAACGACTGCCTTTGGCTCAGGTCATGATCCTGAGTCCCGAGATCAAGTCCCGCGTCAGGCTCCCTGCTCAGTGGGGAGTCTGCTTCTCCCTCTCCCGCTCTCCCCCTCTTGTGCTTTCTCTCTCAAATAAATAAATAAAATCTTTAAAAAAAAAAAAAAATAAAGAACATAATCCATGTTCTTTAATTAATTCATAATCCAATAATAATAAAAATGACAATGGCTACCGTCTACTGAGAATTTACTATGTTTTATGTACTGAGCTCCACTATATACATATTTTCATTAAATCCTCACAACCATCTTTTATGGTGCATATAATTTTACTTGATGAATGAGGAAAATGAGACAATGAACTTAAGGGACTTTCCCCAAAAGACACATTTATGGCCAAGAAATTGGGTCTCAAATTCAGCTCTGACTCCAAACTCTTTTAACCACTACCTTCTCGTTTGATCAACTGTGTATCTTCAATGTGTTACAAGGAAATTTGTTATAGAAACCAGCCTGCATAGTGTTTTTACACATTATCTTCTTGTTGGTGACAACTGGAAGGCAAGAAGTGGGCAATTCTTTGACAAGGGGACAATATTTGTGTTGCATCTGGAATGAGGTAAGCTTGTCAGGGAGCATTGTAGAGGAAGTGGATGCTGGAAGGCAGTACCAGCATGTGTGAAAGTACAGAAAAGAAAGTAGGAGTGTGGTATGCCTGGAGTGCGGGGTATCTGGTACCAAGTGTGGGAGATGAGGTTCCAGAGATCTGGAGGACTGTTTCATAACAGGGCTTGGATGCCATGCCAAGGAGTTTGGGGTCTTATCCTAGGGATGGGAGGGGTCCTGAGGAACAATTACTAGAGGGCCACTTGACCAGGTTTTATTTGAGGAAGATCACTTTGGTAGTGATTCAGAGGATGATTATAAGAGGATCAGCCTAGTGTGAAGTCAGACTACTTTTGTAAAAGCTGAGGTGAGGAATGATTGGGGATAATGAAAGAAGTGACTGAGGGACTAGAAGAACATTGGGAATGAAATTAGAGGGACATCCTGAAAGGAGCATGGACATAGCTTGATGGCAGATAGACTGAGGGGTTTGAGAGAAAAAGAAGTACTGAGGATGAGATGAATATTTTACTGAGAGTTATAATATCTCCAAAATCATTCTCTCATGAGCATGGATTTAACTCTTAGCTTCCATTAAATTTAATTTGACTCTATTATTTGAAACTGATGACCTCGTTGAATTCAATATCCTATCATCCTAACATGTTAAAATATAAGGAAGCTAATTAAAAATATATTACTCTGAAATTTCCAATCATCATAAAATCAGAAAAAGATTGTGAAAATAGTCAAATGGAGTATTTTAAATAAGTTTGTCTTATTTAATATACTATATTAAATATATTTCTCTGCAATAATATACCTAGAAGACAATTGACAATGGAATCAAATTTGTATTTGTTGTACCATCTACGTGTAGTGGTTAAATGTGAGACCAGCTGAGGGAAAAGGTTGACTCTGGATTTTGCGGAATTTTGTATCATAAACATTCATTAGTGATCAGGGTGCCTAGGTGGCTCAGTCAGTTAAGTGTCCAACTCTTGATTTCAGCCCAGGTCATGATCCCAGGGTTGTGAGATTGAGCCCCACATTGGGCTCCAAGCGGGTTTGTAGAGCCTGCTTAAGATTCTCTCTCTCCCTCTCCTTCTGCCCCTCCCCTTCTAAAAAAATAAATAAAATTTAAAAATAAGAAGTGATCACATTTGGGTTAATTTAGCATTAACTGGACTACAATCTTGTATACACCATCTAGAATATGCCATATTTCATTCAAGTTTAAAGTCTAGCTGGTACCAAAAAGCTGAGGCAAAATAGTCAATTAAAAATAATGCACCCAATTCAACATGATGGTGACATTACTGAATTAACAAACAAGTAGGAAACAAATTTGTCAAAAAATGATAACTTATATGTAGAGACACCGTAGAAAGGGAAAGGAACATCTACTGCAAATATGGTGGGAGACAGTAGTCCTCAATCCTGGCTGCATCTGGAATGTTTTTCTACAAGCATTAAGAAAATGAAAAGTAAAGGCAAGCCTGGAAAAAATGTTTGCAACACAAAGGCCTTTTATCCAAAATATTAAAAAGCCCTGCAATAAATAAATAACAAAGAGATAAAAACCCAGTCTTAAAAGAACGGGCAAAAAAGGAGATATTGCACGAGTAGATGCCTGAATAGTTAATAAGCACATGAAAAGATAAATTCAAATGAAAATCACGATGATACCATTTTATCCCAACTAAATGGCAGAAACTAAAGAGCAATGATGACAGTCAATAAAGGAATTTAGAGCAACTGGATCCCTCATGCATTGCTGGCGAGACTATAACATGACACAACTATTTGGAAAAGTGTTTGGCAGTTCCTTATGATGCTAAACCTTCATATAGTCTACGATCTAGCAATTCCGCTCCTGGATATACACCCAAGAGAACATGTGCTCACAAAAAAGACATGTAGAAGAAAGTTTATAGCAATTTATGCATTATAGCCTGAAACTGGAAACAAAAGTTCCCATGATTGGAGAAAGGATATACAAATAGTGATGTGTTCATACAATGGAATGCTACTTAACGAAAAAGAATGAGTGAGAATGCAACAATACAGGTGAATCTAAACTACCAAAATGAAAGAAACAGACACAAGAGAGTCTATACTGCATGATGCCACTTATATGAAGTTCAAGGACAGGCAAAACTAATCTGTGTTGAAAAGACCAGAACCATGGTTACTTATAGAGGAAGAAGTTTCACTGGAAGGGAAGTCCTAAAAATTTCTGCATTGATAAAAATATTTTATATCTTGGTTGGCATGGTACTTACGAGGATATATATATGTATACCCCAAACTCCTTGATTTCTATTGATCTGTATATTTCATTCTGTGTAAATTTACTTCAATTAAAAAAATCTAGTGGGTGGCTTGATACATTTTAGATATAGATTATTGAAGACAGAGCATAAAGTCACTTTTTTTCCAATGGGCAGCTCATCATCGTCAACAACAAAAGCAGCAACAACAAAAATACTGACGCTCAGTCTTTATCTCAAATCAATTAAATCAGAATTCCTGGAAGTGGGACCCAGGCACTGAAAGCTCTCCTGATGATTCTAACGTGCAGCAGGATTGAGAACCACTGGTATAAGTGTAATGCATTTGAGAACAACTCAAATAGGCCAATAGCTAGATAAAATAGTAGAAAATATATGTAATTTAATAAGTTAATACAATAGCTGTTATGGACTGAATGTTTGTGTCCCCCTAAAATTCATATGTTGAAGCCTTACCTCCAGCATGACTGTATTTGGAGATAGGGCCTATGAGGAGGGACTAAAGACTAAATGAGGTCATAAGAGTGGAGCCCTAATCTGACAGGGCTGGTGTCCTAACAGGAAGAGACACCAGAGTGTTCTCTCACTACCATGTGAGGACACAGGGAGAAAGTGGCCTTCTACAAGCCAGGAAAGAACTCTCACCAGAAACTGAATTACCAGAGACTGGCATCTTGATGTTGGACTTCTCAGCCTCCAGAATTGTGAAACCATAAATTTCTGTTGTTTAAACCACCCAGTCTGTGGTATTTTATTATGGCAGCCTGAGCAGACTAATGCAATTGCCATGCTTGGAAATGAAGCTTTAAATTGCCAAATCAGCAAACAAAATCATTGCTAACTACATTTGATTTCATATATCACATTAGAACACTCACATTTCTACTCACTAAATAAGTGAATTTGATTTTGCCTTGTAACCTAGGTTCTGATTCAACAACTTAACTCTAATTTCTAAGTAGTTGATGACTCAGAGGAGTTAAACTAAGTAATAAAGCACATTTTAAATGTGCTCATATGCAGCCAGCATTTAAAATTCAGCTGCGTTCACAAGTGTTCTACTGAACTCAAATGGCCTTTCCTGAATTGAATAGAAACATATTCAGGATTACAAGACAACAGTGATTCAATAGTTAAATATAATTTCGATGGTAACCACACAAACCAAAGAGGTTTCCTCCTTGAAAGAAAATTAGTTTTTATGGAAGTGGAAAGCTTGGTTTCACTTTCCTTTTTAATGTGGAATAAACTGCAATCTATCAAAACCTCATCCTTATTTTCCCTCAATAAATAAGATATTAATTAAAATTGGGCTTTGTAGTATACCTAGTTTCTTTGCTTTAATAGTTTTTCAAGGTCAATAGAATCTTCCAATTCTTAGGACTGTGAGTCAATATAAATTAATGATACAGCCATAATTACTGGTAGGTACATTTCAACAGAAAAATTATGGTTTTGTATTATTGGCTCAGATGAAAAAAGTTTGCAATACTATCAACTTCCAGCTAGGGGAATCTCCCTAACATGTCATCAGTGTCAAAACTGAGTTGAGAAGGGTGCCTGGGGGCTCAGTCGGTTAAGCATCTGCCTTCAGCTCAGGTCATGATCCCAGGTTCCTGGGATTGAGTCCCGCATCGGGCGGGCTCCCTCGGCCCCTCCCCTCCACTTGGGCTTCCTCTCTCTCAAATAAATAAATAAAATCTTTTAAAAAAATTGAGTTGAGGAAAAAAAATATTATTTAAAAATTAGTATAATTTCATATTCTTTTCAGAAGGGCCTCAAATTTTCAAGGAACATAAAGAGCATTTAAAATATTGCATTTTGACAGAATAGAAACCTTAAAGTTGCTTTTCATCTGAAAGTTAAAAACTGTTCGGAGCTTTATATTTACTACATTAATTTGTTAATGTAGTCTCTATCTTTTATTTATTTATTTATTTATTTATTTATTTATTTATAAAAGTTTTTTTTTTTAAAGATTTTATTTATTTATTTGACAGAGAGAGAGAGACAGCTAGAGAGGGAACACAAGCAGGGGAAGTGGGAGAGGGAGAAGCAGGGAGCCCGATGCGGGGCTCGATCCCAGGACCCTGGGATCATGACCTGAGCCGAAGGCAGACGCTTAACGACTAAGCCACCCAGGTGCCCCGGCCTCCTCTATTTAAAAGTGGTGTTATTGATAGTTCCCATATCACAAGACAGTTGAGAATATTCAAGTAGATAAAATATAAGAAGGTCATGCCACAGTACCTGGGTTAAATAACATTTAACCACGTGTTAACATTTTTATTACTATTTATCCCAGTAGCAGTGCGAAGGATTACCACATATATTTTTTCAGCCCATTCCTCTTTTCTTGGCTAGACCATCTTTTCCACTTCTGATCCAACGTGTTCACCTTGCATTCCAACAATGGCTAGTATTCATTCAGTCAATCAACAGTAGGTATTGAGTATGGCTATGCACCGTAAATCAAGCAGTAGACAGCCTAAGGGAGGTGCAGACGTAGAAACAGGCAATATAATATCATAAGATACATGCTATAACAGGCTGAAGTCATGGGAGGGGGATAATTAACCCGTCTTGCGAATGGGGATCAGGGTCTCTAACTGCATTCCAGCCCCTAGCACCGCACCTGGCACAATATGAGGTGCTTAATACCCATTGGTTGCCCTAAGAGGCATCAAAGCTGGAATTTAAGGATGAACATATATTACCAAGTGAAGGAATTCAGAGATACAGGAATTGTGTTCTAAGAAATATACAAAGTGTTTGAAGTCCTGAGGGACGATGGAGTACATGTGTGAGCAGATGGGATGCATGTCGTTCCTTGCCACCCCTGAGCATAAAACTCTGGTCTGGTATGTGTGGAAGTTCAAAGCAAGTACAAGGCAAGTTTGTTATATTTATGACTGAATAAGGTTTCTTTTCAAACCAGAATTTTCTTCGAGTGAAAAAAAAAAAAAAAAAAGCAGTGGTGTTCAAAGAAACACAAAAAGCCAAGGCGCTCTATCACATACTTCCACACTCATGTTAGCTCCCTGGACTAGCCGACCTGTAGCATGCTAAAATAGAAGGAAAGGGAAAGAGAGGGAAACCCATGGTTGCTTTTCTTTAAAGTCATTCGTTATTCATCAGTAAGTTGAAGAGAGAGAGTGTTCGTAGAATCTGAGGGTTTCAAGAAGTAAAATAAAATAGCCGAGTTAGTGTTGTGCAACATTTTCACTGTTCTGGTAAGAACGAAATACGTAGGTGTGTGGACAAGTTAAACATTATTGTGTTCGCACTTTAAGGAGGTATTGCTCGATAGGAAGATGAATGGCAAAATTCACACTAATAATTTAAATTAAATTTTTCTTTGCTTAGAACAACAGTAAATACAAAATAAAAGCAGCATAACAAGTTGAGAGAGAGACTGCCAAGGGAAAAAAAAAAGCTTTATATTTTAGTACCCCCAATGGCACTTTTCCCTTCCTTTTGAACGAGGGACTCTGCACTTCCTTTTTGCACCTGGCCCTGCAAATTATGTAGCTAACCCTGCCCTCAGCTAATAAATGGCCAAGCCACTATCTGATCCTAGGTTTTCTGCCTCCAAATGACGCACTGTACCCACTTCCTCCTGCGATACTCACTGCATAGTGTTAAGTCAAGGATTCTGTGAGTCACCATTTCTAATGCCATGACTTCTCCTGGCTTTGAGGGAAGAAACCACCAACATTCCCTGTTCATGACCGTGGCATTCATTGCCAGCTTCCTGCTTCTTTGTTCCAGAGCTCCCCACAGGACCTTTATTGCTACTAAATCACAGGTCAACTTCTTCTGCCCAAATCCTGCTTGCTTCACACTGATGTTACTCCCAAGGAAACCTCCGATAAATGGCCAGCACAAGAAGTTCTGTCTCCGAGTCTCTTCCTCATGAAGGCCAACCTAGACATCAACATACTTGACACTGAATTTGAACAAATGTATCCTGCATTTTTCAAGTCAACATTTTATGGTGTGTGAATTCACTATATATTTAGTTCTCCGCCTTACTTTTATTGCAGTCATAGCTGCGTTACCTTTTTTTCTCTCCATGCCGAAGAGATTCTGTTATCTGAATGTTTTACTCTGTGGAGACCATTTCTGTATGCTTGCTGTTAGAGTTCCCACTAAGCCAGAGAGACCGCAATTCCTAAGCAAGCCCCAAACTCCCGTTAGACCTCCTCTAGAGTGAAGTTCATTTTCCTCACTCAAGGGGAGAAGTTTCAAAGCTAGTGCTTTAGGGTTGGATCAGTTATCTTCCTGCATGATTTTAAAGAATTTACCAAATGGTCATGTCTCTTTTTCACCTGTTTTGGGGTTAGATTTACTTTGAAGTGTTTCACTTGAACTTTCTAAACTGTCATTTAAAAGACTATCCTTTAATGTAGACTTATTAAGCACAGGTTAGCTATAAAAATCATTCTTACTCATGTTCTTTTAATTAAAAAAAAAAAACAAAAATGCTTAATACCTAAATGTCCTAGGCATAAGTTGGTACTGCCCCAGAACACGTTTGCTGTACACAATGGCATTTCTCGTGAGTAAATGTACATTCTGTAACTCATTTTGGAAGCACTTGGCTGACTCAGCCCTAACTTTTGGCTGGCAAAATTGGGAAGATTAAAATATAATAGCTTCTGAGTCTAGCCCATTGGCAGATATATTTTATAATGAAGAGATAACTGTCCACATAGAAGCTTTGATCATTTTTAAGCCTTACAGATTTCCCAGAGTCCAGACCAATTCCTTGGTATTGGTAATTAGCAGAGGACAAGTACAACACACATACAAAGAGCCAGTCTCCTGTTAGCTATACTGGAATTAAAAAAAAAAAAAAAGGGACAAGACTTGAAATTTTAAAAAGTTTTTAATTAAAAATAAAGAAAATAAAATAAAAAAAAGAAGAAGAAGAATATAGCAGGAGGGGAAGAATGAAGGGGGGGAAATCGGAGGGGGAGAAGAACCATGAGAGACGATGGACTCTGAAAAACAAACTGAGGGTTCTAGAGGGGAGGGGGTTGGGAGGATGGGTTAGCCTGGTGATGGGTATTGAAGAGGGCACGTTCTGCATGGAGCACTGGGTGTTGTGCACAAACAATGAATCATGGAACACTACATCTAAAACTAATGATGTAATGTATGGGGATTAACATAACAATAAAAAAAATTAAAAAAAAAATAAAGAAAATAAAGAGTTGGCATCCTTTATTTTGATGTGATAATGGATGTCACCCTTTCCCCTCTCCTCTCCTGGCTCACCATCACACACCTGCATGCACAGCTAAACTCTATTCCTCGAAGCTGTCTGTCAAAAACATTGAACTCTGGGTACAAAAGCAAACAAACAACCAAACAAGCTCACCTCCTATCAAAAGGCAGCTCTGAATGCCCAAAGTGAAACCAGAATGACTGTTGAGAGCATGCTGAGCCACGCCCCCTGTCTTCCTGGGAGCAAGTTGGCAGACACCTGGACATTAGTTGTTGTGCTGAGATCGTCATTCTGGTCACACATGAACACAGGTGGCTTGTGACCGTTGATAGAGCAACATGGACACTCAGCCAGGACAGGAGTCCCAAGGCCTGGAGTCATTCTATCCACACTTGGCTAGGAAGAGACCAAGGCAGCTCCAAGGGGATTCCATCTGCTTTAGTAAGTCAACTGCCAAGTTCACCCTTCAGTTACAGGGGTAAAACAAAAAACCCTTCAGGACTAATGGAGCAGGCCAAGTGTGAGAAAAGGCAGGGGGTGGGGAGGGTGATATGGGCACCGCGGAGCTCTGGGACTGCACTGGGGGACAGCTACTGCTCAGTGCTCATGTGAGAATGTGGTCATTAATGAACATCTAGTGTTGTCACATCTTATATTTTTTCTAAAGTTATTAGAAAGCAAAATGTTTATATAAAATATCTTACCTTTTCAATATTAGCAGCTACTATTTTTTTTTACCCAGTGGGCAGACTAACAACACATCTGCCAAGTCTTCACCATAGCCACCAGCTCTCTGACCTCCTTCCCATAGCTTCCACTCTCCCCCTCCCTCCCTCCCACCAGCTCTCGCTCACTCCCTTTGGCTGTTCCTTGAATGTGCAATGCACTCTCCAGTCTCAAGGACTTTGCATTACCACTTCCCTCACCTGGAAGGCCCTCTCCCTAAACAGCCCCAGAGCTCACACAGTCACCTCCTTCAGACCTTATCTTATTTTTTAAATTATTTTTAAAGATTTATTTATCAGAGAGAGAGAGTGCGTGCATGAATGGGAGGGACAGAGGGAGAAAGAGAGAGAATTTCAAGAAGACTCTGTGCTCAGTGCAGAGCCCCACATGGGGCTTGATCTCACGCCCTGAGATTGCAACCTGACCTAAAACCAAGAGTGGGACGCTCAACTGACTGTGCCACCCAGGTGCCCCCAGATTTTGTTTTAAATGCTACCTTCTCAGTGAGACCTTCCCATTTGGGCCCACACTCTCTCCCCTGACGCTCTCTATTTCTCTTTACTGTTTGATTTTACTAAAAAAGCACTATCATCATCTAACAAATATATATTTTATTTTACTTTTTTTTCTGTTTCTTCCTACAATGGAATGTAAACTTCTCGAAGACAGAGATTTTGGGTTATTTTGCTCATGGCTATATCCCCAGGGCCTAGAACAGAGTCGGGCACATAGTGGATATAGAAACTTGATAAATGTCTTTTGAACGAATTAATGAGTAGATGGATGAATCTGCAGACCAACTTTGGTCTGTGGTCTGGGCTTCCAATTTGTGACTTCTGATTTATACTGAAAATCTCATGACACAATGCAAAGGAAGGAGACATGATGAAGTTTGGGCAGTGAACATCTAAACTCTTACTTTCTAAGGAAGTCCAGTAATCAAATGGCATCATCCGCAATCTCACAGAGCATTTCTGGCAGTTATAGTACCCTTCACACACAAAAGTAAAGCGTATCTGACAATGCCAAATGTATTAATCCCATGATATTTTATTCACTTCACTTTGATTAGATTTTTATCCAACAATGGCAAAGTTTAGCATTTAACCTATTCAAAATAAGTCCCCTTACCCACAGCGCTAGCCTTAAGTGAGTCGTCTCTAAAATTAAGCGTAGTTCCCTTGCTGTTTGGAAAATGAAAATGAAAATAACAACATAAATATAAAAGAGACAGGAGGGAACAGAGATGAAGCCTGATCTTTGTGAAGGAAGGAAGTTAGCTCACAGAAATGATATTGTCTCATCTTGCTTCTTTACTCCAGCCTATGTGATTCAAAATTTGGATGCTATTCCTTATGTTCCACATATGATGTACTATAAGCTGGCTAATTGAACATAATAATAATTTAAAAATTTGGGTGCTATTGTTAAGAACTCAGCTCATTCCTATCTTTCCCTCCTTTTACCTTCTGCTCAGAAAAAGTTCAGACAAAGCCAAGTAAATTTAAAAGTAAAAATTCACATTGTGTGTTTTGTTTATATTCTCTGATCTAAGAAGAGAACGCTTCAATTGAAGCATGATCGATATCCATAATAGGATGAAAGGCATAGGGAGATGAATACACATTTAATTAATATACCAGAGATGCCCTGGACCTTGAAATATTTTTTTAAGTAGGCTCCATGCCCACTGTGTAGCCCAACATGGGGCTTGAACTCACAACTCTGAGATCAAGACCTGAGCTGAGATCAAGAGTTGAATGCTTAGCAAATTGAGCCACCCAGGTGCCCTAGGACCTTGAAATATTTTTAATAAGAGCAAATAAATAAAATATACTTCACGACTGGGTAATAAATTTTGTAGTTCATTGCTATAAGAAGTAGTACACAATGAAAACACAAAGAACTTGAAAAGGTTGAGCTCTTAGATGGAAGAGCAAGGTTATCTGTGGTTATCTCAGTGGCCTGCAGGCCCACATGGGTGAATTTCAGGAGGGCCCTTAGAAGTCACAGGCAAAACCTCGGCTCTGCTATCTGCCAAAGACTCTGGGCCTCTTGTTAACACCAGAGTAGTAATGGTGCCTTCTCTTCCACCTTCCAAATCTCACGCAAGTGTCTTCCAATGGAGGACCTTAAACCAAAGCATGGGTCTAGGAAATTTACAGGCTTCTAGGCCCTGCTTCCAAGGAGACACAGATCCATTCAGACTGGGCCAGATGGATCCAACATGACCCAGGATTTGAATCTTCTGTTCTTATGCAAGAACCAGGCATTCCTGGAACCATCAATGGGTTTAACAATCTTTACTTTATGGTATTTTCATCCTCTAAGTAAGACAATCACATAAATGCATGAGTCCTCTTTTTCCTAAGATTAATTGATTCCTTTAAAAAGTTAATTCTTAGGACGCCTGGGTGGCTCAGGGGGTTAAGTGTCTGCCTTCAGCTCAGGTCATGATCCCAGGATCCTGGGATCGAGCCCCGCATCAGACTCCTTGCTGGGCAGGGAGCCTGCTTCTCCCTCTCCCACTCCCTCTGCTTGTACTCTCTCTTTCTCTCTCTCTAAAATAAATAAATAAAATCTTAAAAAAAAAAAAAGTTAATTCTTGCCAAGGGCTTTGGCATATGTGAACACTTCTCAATTGGTGTTCTCCCACTAAGAATGGGGGCAGTGGGGATAGGTTTTGGAAATAAGGAAAGAACTAGTTTACTTACATAAGGCAAACTGAAATTTTACCAGACTCAGACCAACTTCATCTTAGTAAAATTTATATTACAATATAGACCAACAATTTCCTCTCCCGCAACTCTGAAGCCTTCCTGTCCTGTGACTCAGTTTCCTACTCTAAGGGGCTGTTGCCACAATAGTCAGGGGAAGGAAATGCCTGCTCACCTTTGCTGTTTGGAACAACCACTCCACATCAAAGAGGTGACTCATTCTGTCCACTTGCCAACCCTGAACTTGCTTCCTACCTCCCCCCGCCCTCGCTAGCTGTGCTGTTCTTGGCTGGAGAGACCTTCCACCAGCAAGTCCAGGTTTGTGGAGTCTGGCACACTCACCTCCCTCAATGACGAGGCTTCCTGAGGTGGGTTGTTCAGCAGGTTGGGACATGAAGGTGACCACCAATTTGCCTGACCTATGGTTCAAGGTGTATGATCCAAAGCCAAGAAGCTGGGCTTTCACCTCTGCCTTCTCAAACAGCACAAAGGGAAATGGAATCATTTTATTTCCCTACTCCTGTTAACAGTAAGCCGGTAACCTGAAAACATATAGGTACCTATTTTCATTGGTTTTAGAGAAACATGTTGCTGCCGGAAATTCCAGAAGCCATTGGGTTCATTTTGATGAGTTCAACACTGTTTATTATAGTGTGGGGCAGATGGGGAGTGCTCAGAAAATATTTATTCCTGGTGGATGTGCCTCTATCTGGATAGAAGCCATATTGGGGTAAATAACCTTGCCTTGGAGATGGTTAGAGAAGAAGAAACTACATTTCCTTTAATAAAATGCACCACCAGATTCAATATTGAGGACAGCGTGGATATGGAAAAATAAAGGGTTTTATAATTAATAGAGATGGATTTGAGATTAGGAATTCTGGACAAATCCCTGAAGTTTTCTTTTTCCTTTAGAGAGAGAAAAAGAGTGTGCATGTATGTGCATAGGGAGGAAGGGGCAGAGGGAGAGGGGGAGAGAGAATCTTAAGCAGGCTCCATGCCCAGTGTGGAGCCCAACACAGGGCTCGATCTCACGGCCCTGAGATTATGACCTGAGCGGAAATCAAGAGTTGGATGCTTAACCGACTGAGCCACCCAGGTGCCCCAATTCCTTTAAGTTTTTATCAAATACATATCACATGGTGCTAAAGGAGTTTGAAGTCAGATTGGCCTATGGTAAAATCTCAGCAGACCACTTACTACTGGTGATGGACTTCTCTAATCTTCAATTTCCTCATGTAATAAATAGAGTAATAATAAAATTTTCCTCTTAAGCATTTTGCAAGGATTAAATAAGACAATGCAAGCAATATTCTAAACACAGAGCCTGGGACACATTAGCATTCAATATATTCTTCTTATTCTCTGAAACTGCCTCCTCACTTGGAAAAGGGGAAGAACGAAACAAGCCATACTCCGTTGCAAAGGGATGTCACAGATCAGATGAAGTAATATGGAGAAAGTGCTTCCCAAGTATGATTTATTCATGTTATCTAACTCCCTCTTGACAATGAGCCCATTCCTTTTTTCCCAGCATCTGAATATAGGTTTGCTGTTGTTATCTTTGGGCATAGTCCTTGGCAATTTGCACACAGATTTGACAGACCAGCACTCAGAATGCTTACAACACACGATCACTTCCATTAATGAGTATGGCAATCTGCACGTGTTCAAGGACCCTTATCCTCACATATTTTGCTATCGAATGTTCACATTACCAGCTTTCTCTCATGCTAGGATATTTAGGGGAACTGAGATTTACGTGGTGGGGCTCAATCATTGTTGGGATGGTCCTGGGACTGACACTTATTAAAACCAGACCCTTCCAGGACTGGATTGTCAGTAGAATGACCTGCCTGCATGAGAGCAGAGCTCCTCCTGCCCCACCCCTTTTTTCAGGCAGCCAGTTAGCCTTTTCTGGCCTGCCCTTCTAAAGAAAATGCTCTGGGGGATTTGGAGGAGAGCTGGTGTGAATGGGTTTATGTATTACCCAGATTGCCTCCTCATTACTCATAGTCAGTTGGAAAATTTCCAACCTTTCCTACTTGATCCTCGCTACAAAAGGGATTTGAGCTGACATCTACTATCAAAGCCCATCTGGAAAGAGAATATATGAGTATTAGATTTCATTCAACAAACACGAAGGGGAACCGTTAGTAACAAGGGTGTGGTGTGAAGTAGAAGAAAGTCCTAGCTTCAGAAAAAGACTGATTTAAATTCAAATCTGAGCTCAGCCACCACTGTCTGCCTGTCTGTATGCCCCTAACCATGTTAATCAGAGCATCACTTACTGATCTATAGAGTAAAATGTAATTATCTCTTTTTTAAATTTTTTATTTGAATTCAATTTAATGAACATAGATAGAATTTAGTGATTCATCAGTTGCATATAACACCCAGTGCTCATTACATCACGTGCCCTCCTTAATGTCCATCACCTAGTTACCCCATCCCCCACCTCCCCTCTCCAGCAACTCTCAGTTTGTTTCCTATGATTAAGAGTCTCTTATGGTTTGTCTCCCTCTCTGGTTTTCTCTTATTTTATTTTTCCTTCCCTTCCCCTAAGTTCATCAGTTTTGTTTCTTTAATTCCACATATGGTATTTGTCTTTCTCTGACTGCTTTATTTCACTTAGCATAATACCCTCCAGTTCCATCCACGTTGCTGCAAATGGCAAGATTTCATTCTTTTTGATGGCTGAGTAATATTCCATTGTATATATATACCACCTCTTCTTTATCCATTCATCTCTGGATGGACATCTGGAGATGCTTGGTTTTTGTGGACATTGTTTGGCTATTGTGGACATTGCTGCTGTAAACATTGGGGTGCATGTGCCCCTTTGAATCACTATGTTTGTATCCTTTGGGTAAATACCTAGTAGTGCAATTGCTGGGTCATAAGGTAGTTCTATTTTTAACTTTTTGAGGAACGTCCATATCAGTTTCCAGAGTGGCTGCACCAACAGTGTAAGACCAATAGTATAAGTGGTCAAACATAATATCTCTTTACAATATTGTGAGGAATAATAAAGACTTCTGTACATAAGACTCCCTAGTAGTAGTAAGTTCAATAAACAGCGCTATTATTAGTATTGTTTTCTTAATAGTCTGACTTTTCAATAAAAGGAAATGTTCAGGGACATTGATCAGTTCTCCTTTAGATGTCCCTATCATATAAGGTTGTTGTATTAAATAGGAAAATGGGTGGGAACGTGCCTTGTAAAGCCACATAAATAAAGTTACTATGATTATTTAGAGAAAAGTCACTTGAGATCCAAGAAACACTGAAGGCTATACCAAATAGAGTGACCTCTCTTTTTTAAAATACAGGACGAGAAGACAAGAAAAGAGTTGAGATTCATGACTGAGATTCATCTTTTACATACTTCTTAGATTGGTCCACTTCTAATATGTGTAACATTTCTGTAAGGAATTTTGTCCGGTGGTGTTTATGTGTACCTCTGTGTGTGTGTGTGTGTGTGTGTGTGTGTGCACGTGCACGTGAAAGATTTTTATCTGGCTGAACAATTTTCTTTTTATTGATCCTTTAAAAAGGATTAGGACGCAGGAGGGAAGAAGAATAAAAGTAGATTTTACTCTTAATATCTTACTAAAAATTTTTGAGGGAAATTGACCATAACAACAGGGGGAAAATTAAGCTAAAAATATCTTAACATAATTAGCCAGATGTATTTACACATTACACCCAAGATCTACAAGTCTCAGAAAATTGCTCACATTAATACCAAGTAATTCAGTCTATTCTTTATCTCAGAGTAATGATTAACCTTGGTAAAAATTTGATTTATTTACTAATCTGGAAAAACCCACACTTATTTGGAGGGCATTTATTCTCAGAAGCTCTCTTAATTAAAATTCCAGCACTGGAATTGGCTAGGTAACATAGGTGATATGACAAGAAGGTGAATAGATTACCTGGATAATTTGGTCAGTGAAGATAGCTGATGTAGGTATGTAACTCAGTCCTCCAACTTTTGTGGTAAGTTTTATTTTCCTGCCTTGTCTGGGTAATTACATCAAATTTCCACATTACTTGGCTGTGTAGACATGAAGATTTTTAGCAAATACGTAGAGGGTTGAGAAAGCCTGACTTGCATAATTGGTATTCTGTGTTTAAAACATCTTTCTATGAATGCTTAACTGGATAATCTGCTTGAACTTGCCTTTTGGAATTTCTTAATGTGGGTCAATATTTGCCATCCATGACTATGGCACTTGATGAGCCTATGTAGAAATATATATCCTCCTTAGAGTTCTTCCTCTCTCCCTCCTCCTCTTCCTTTCTTATTTATTCCCTTCCTTTTTTTCTTTTTCTTTTTCTTCTTCCAATTCTTTTTCATAAAATCACATAATGCTGGAATTTGGTGGAACCACAGCAACTGTAATTACTCTATATTTCTCAAAAATCATTAATTCCCATACCACATTCATGCATTTTTCATGTCTAGTTATTTAATATTTTTAAAAATAGATTTAAAAGAACTCTTACTCACTTTTTCAGATACACTTTTAAAAATTTTTTTAGTTAAAAAAATTTTTTTAAAGATTTTATTTATTTATTTGAGAGAGAGAGAGAGAATGAGCAATGGGGAGGGGCAGAGGGAGAGAGAGAGAGAGAGAGAAAGAGAAGCAGGCTCCCCACTGAGCAGGAAGCCCAACACGGGGCTCGATCCCAGGACCTGGAGATTATGACCTAAGCCAAAGGCAGAGGCTTACCCAACTGAGCCACCCAGATACACTTTTAAAGCCTATATTCAAAAATAATAGATTTAGTATGCTGATTATTTTTTCCTGATAAAAAGTAAAAGAAGTGTATAACAAATAGAGACATTTTGTACATGTACCACCTAAAATCATATCATTTAGCTTTGGGAAACACTGTTCTAGTCTGGCTTTCAAATGAGAGAATTAAAGTGATGTTTTCTAGAGGCACAGAGTCAATTAGGAGCAGAACTAAGAGTTGAAACCATGCTTTTGGACTCTTTAATACAGACCTTTCCTACTACATTACACTGACTTACAGTGTTAGTTACTTTAAAGCAGGGCTGTAAGAATCACTGACTAACATGGTATAGAAAAGCCATCAGTAAGAAAACCATGGAGACAGCCCATCTTCTTATTTATTTATCTTCTAATAATTCTTAGATCACGAACGGACCACAGATGCTTTAAGACAGTAGTCCTTGGGGGGGGCCCTGGGTGGCTCAGTCTTTGAGCATCTGCCTTTGGCTCAGGTCATGATCCCAGGGTCCTGGGATCGAGCCCCACATCGGGCTCCCTGCTCAGTGCGGAGCCTGCTTCTCCCTCTCCCACTCCCCCTGCTTGTGTTCCCTCTCTCGCTGTGTCTCTCTCTGTCAAATAAATAAATAAAATCTTAAAAAAAAACCTATTAGGAAATTAAAAACATAAATTTAGCTTATGTTTTTGCTGCAGCGTATAATAAAGTCTTTAACAGTAGACTTTAATGAATAAAGTTATATGATTAGAATAAAACTCAGAAAGGGAAACAAAAAGAGAAGTTCAGTAAATAAAAGGAAGATTCAACATTTCTAATTGTGAAATAAGAACTATTTATGATTCCTATTTTTTAGAATGGGTGATGATAGAGGACTGAGTCCCTTTGGTATTTGGTATTCCACAGGATGCATTTTAAAATTATGTAACCATTTTATTTTAAAAGATTACTATTTCAAATAAGCTGGAGATAACGTAATTTGTATTATTTACATTTTGGAGAAACTTTAGATGTCACCTTAAAGTTTTGCAAAGGGTTGTAGAGATTTTCCAATTCCTTTATGAGGACACAAACAGGAAGTCTGAAGACCGTTGCTTTCAGAGCTTGAATGGGTTTCCTGGCTGCAGAGTGCTTCCTGCAGTATCTTCTGCCTCAGTTCCTGGATTCCCAGGAAGGAAAACAGTACCCGAAGTTTACCAAAGGAGTACACTTGCTCCTGCTTATCGCCAGGACTCCAGGGACCGATGCCCAGGACCCAGGTTAGTGCGGGTGCTCTCAACTTTTGTGCCCGTCAGACTAATATCTGCAGGAAACTCCAAAAGCTGACAGGAGAAGTTCCACTGGTTATAAAGAAATCTTCTCCAGGGGCGCCTGGGTGGCTCAGTCATTAAGCATCTGCTTTCGGCTCAGGTCATGATCCCAGAGTCCTGGGATTGAGCCCCATATCCGGCTCCCTGCTCCGAGGGAAGCCTGCTTCTCCCTCTCCCACTCCCCCTGCTTGTGTTCCCTCCCTCGTTGTGTCTGTCTCTGCCAAATAAATAAATAAAATCTTTAAAAAAAAAAAAAGAAATCTTCTCCAGCCCTCCATACCACTATATTTACCAGATAAAATCAAATAGCTCTTTTTCACATTCTTTGAAAAGTCCGAGATAGATAACAAGATTAGAAAGCATTTGAATAAAAAAAACAGCAGCATGCATGAAAATGTGTGCATATACGTAAAACAAATGTGCACTTTTTAAAGTGTTATGTAACCGTGCTATTGTTCAGTGATTAAAATTTTGAAGTTGAATCCAGGATTGGACAACTGAAGTTGTCTTTAAAACGGGTTATGGCAGACCCTAACTCCTCACTCTAGTAATGTATGTATCTAGTTCTTCTACCCCAGGAAAATACAAATTACTTATTCTTTATTCCAGCAACATCGTGTTTCATGTTTTTCATGTTACCAACAGCTTATACTTAGAGGATATACGTGAAGTTTCCTTTTCCAACCTTTATGCTTTTTTTGTAAGAAATAAAAGAAAAAGAGAAGAAAAGCAAAAATTTCCCCATATATTTAAAATGACTGAACTTTTAAATAATTACAAAAGTATAGAAATCACTAAAAGTGATCTTGATCAAATTAATAATTTTCAATCGAGACTTCATAAAAACTTTTCAACATACTTTTAGCATAGAGGCAGCTTTTGGCTTTAACTTCAGAGCCTTATGATATGTGGATTTTATTCTGTTCTATTAACTCTTGATTATATTTGAAAGTGGTTGACCTCTCTTTCCCCAATAACATTTGTCTTCCTTTTGGCAGAAACAAAACAAAAAATAATGAAATCTAGTACATTTACACAGAGGCTTTATACAGAGCTGGGAATCTGGAAATAAAACCACTATCAATGTTAACAAATACACTGCTCTGTAATGTCCTCTTATCCTCAATAATCACAATTTTGAGGGCGCCTGGGTGGCTCAGTCTGTTAAGCATCTGCCTTTGGCTCAGGTCATGATCCCAGGGTCCTGGGATGGAGCCCCACATCGGGCTCCCTGCTCAGCGGGAAGCCTGCTTCTCCCACTCTCTCTGCAGTTCCCCCTGCTTATGCTCTCTTTCACTCTCTCTGTCAAATAAATAAATAAAATCTTAAAAAAAATTAATCACAGTTTTGCCATATGCCACTCCTATTCCACTCCAGAATGCTGCAAAGGAGCCATGGAAACCATTATCATTACAGAAAAATACTTCCACTTAAGAAAATCTGCTTCTGTGCTAGACTTAGAAGGGATTTACTATAAACACCACGTTGCTCGGAAAATCAGAAACCTGAAAATCTTCCAAGCAATTAGGAGAAGATATTATTCTTAAGTATGAATTGCTTTTTCAAACTGAAATAAGTCTTCAAATAATGTTGATAAAGAAAATTGCCAGACAATTTTCAGTTGTCTCACTTAAATTAACTACCCAGATGATTTTTTAAAAAAATTCAATCCAACATTTGAACTGGCATCACAAAGATAAAATACCACAAGATTCGTTCTGACCCATTTTGGAAAAAAAAAAAAAAAAGCCCAGGGTTCATCCAAAGAATATAATAGGATGACTTGACAGAGAAGATGGATAAGTAGGATGACATATTTTGGACTTAATCTTAGGGTGGGTGCAGCATGATATTCAGGTCATTTCCTTAAGAGAAAGGAAATGATGAGTTACACCTTGCCTTTTTGATAAAAATCATGCAGCACTTCATGCTTCATTCAGTGTTTAGTAAATTTAGCTATGATATTTACAATAACTGTGTTCCAAGTTGATTAAGGTTTAATCACAACTGACTAAGCAAATGGGCATGAAACAGAGAATAAGTCATAATTATTATTCTCATGCATATCCTTACAATATTCAAGGATTTAGAGACTCAAATTTATACCCTCTACAGCTAATTTGACTTTACCTTTTCTGGAAGGTTAACTTGAGGCATATAGAGAAACTGAAAGTGCAGAAAATATTTCACAGCATTTCCGGTGTTATCTAGCACTCTGGTTAAGTTTTTCACAATGGTTAAGAAAGCCGTATTCCCCACTATGTCAGGGAGAGCAGCTTTCCCCCCCTCACACACATGTCCACGGCCTCAGTCCACTCAAGAATTTTGCTCTGAAGTTTTGGTCTGAGGTAAAAGCCCTAGATCATCCCAGGTGATTGGGGAAGAAAAGGAAGAAAGCTGTACCTGACCTGTCCCTTTTTCTCCACATCTGGCTGGAACAGAAGTGCCTGGCCCCCCTGCACGGCCAGGCAGAATCGTCTCACTTTCTGCAGGTTTAGGCAAGCCCGGTCTTCGGCTCATGGTTTGGCAGGCTGTGGGACAGGAGAATGTAACACATTAAGCTCTCATCCTTTGCAGTGGAATACTGTCTTTGAACACAAATAAGAATTAGTTGACAGTCCGGGTGCCTGGGTGGCTCAGTCGGTTAAGCGTCTGCCTTCGCCTCAGGTCATGATCCCAGGGTCCCCTACCCCCCGCCACCGCATTGGGCTCTCTGCTCAGTGGGGAGTCCGCTTTTCCCTCTCCCTCTGCCCCTCCCCCATGCTCTTTCTCTCTCAAATAAATAAAATCTTTAAAACAAAAAAGAATTGGTTGATAGTCATTCAAACATTTTTAAGATGTAAACCAAGTATCTATTTCAATATTCTGTTTAAATTTCATTAATAACAATTTACAGTCTCTAGCCCACTGTGTGCAAAGAAAAGAACACAATACTTCCTCTTTATATTTTGACATTTCATGTTAGATTTCCAAGATCTTTGAGTAAAATGTTTTGTAGTTTCAAATATAATAAAATAAATGCCACTTAGCTCCACAAGGTAGGAGTAAATGAAAAGTGACCCTGAGATACATCCTGGGTATACAATGAAATGTATGAGAACATTTACACGTAAAGCTTGTAACCCAGAGCATACAGATACGAGCGTTTTCTGTCAAGTCACTTGTTTAGTCCAAACTCCCAATAGAAATGGATTCACAAATAACAGCAAAAGGAGAAAGGAAAAAATATCACCTTTTATAAAACAATAACAATCACAACAATTCATAACAATCAAAACAACTTTTATTGGTTTGGCCACAAGTTGTTTAAGTTACAAAGCCAAGATTCAACTAGTAACAAAGGAGGAAACCCATTCCTTTAGAAACTGAAGTCAGAGGTTGACGAAAAGTTGTTGTTGTTTTTTAATTAACATATAATGTATTATTTGTTTCAGAGGTACAGGTCTGTGATTCATCAGTCTTATGCAATTCACAGCACTCACCATAGCACATACCCTCCCCAGTGTCCATCACCCAGCCACCCCATCCCTCCCACCCCCACCACTCCAGCAACCCTCAGTTTGTTTCCTGAGATTAAGAGTCTCTTATGATTTATCTCCCTCTCTGGTTTCATCTTGTTTCATTTTTCCCTCCCTTCCCCTATGATCCTCTGCCTTGTTTCTCAAATTCCACATATCAGTGAGATCATATGATACCTGTCTTTCTCTGATTGACTTATTTCACTTAGCATAATACCCTCTAGTTCCATCCACGTCATTGCAAATGGCAAGATTTCATGTTTTTTTGATGGCTGCATAATATTCCATTGTGTGTGTGTGTGTGTGTGTGTGTGTGTGTGTATCACATCTTCTTTATCCATTCATCTGTTGATGGACATCTAGGCTCTTTCCATAGTTCAGTTATTGTGGACATTGCTGCTATAAACATTGGGGTGCACGTGCCCTTCGGATTACTACATTTGTATCTTTGGGGTAAATACCTAGTAGTGCAATTGCTGGGTCATAGGGTAGTTCTATTTTCAACTTTTTGAGGAACTTCCAAACTGTTTTCCAGAGTGGCTGCACCAGCCTGCATTCCCACCAACAGTGTAAGAGGGTTCCCCTTTCTCCACATTCTCGCCAACATCTGTCGTTTCCTGACTTGTTAATTTTAGCCATTCTGACTGGTGTGAGGTGGTATCTCATTGAGGATTGGATTTGTATTTCCCTGATGCCGAGTGATGTTGAACACTTTTTCATGTGTCTGTTGGCCATTTGGATATCTTCTTCGGAGAAACGTCTGTTCATGTCTTCTGCCCATTTCATGATTGGATTATTTGTTCCTTGGGTGTTCAGTTTGATAAGTTCTTCATAGATTTTGGATACTAGCCCTTTATCTGATACGTCATTTGCAGATATCTTCTCCCATTCTATCGGTTGTCTTTTGGTTTTGTTGACTGTTTCCTTTGCTGTGCAAAACCTTTTTATCTTGAGGAAATCCTAATAGTTCATTTTTGCCCTTGCTTCCCTTGCCTCCCTTACTTTTGGCAATGTTTCTGGGAAGAAGTTGCTGAGGCTAAGGTCAAAGAGTTTGCTGCCTGCGTTCTCCTTTAGGATTTTGATGGATTCCTGTCTCACATTTAGGTCTTTCATCCATTTTGAGTCTATTTTTGTGTGTCGTGTAAAGAAATGGTACAATTTCATTCTTCTGCATGGGCCTGTCCAATTTTCCCAACACCATTTGTTGAAGAGACTGTCTTTTTTCCAGTGGACATTCTTTCCTGCTTTGTCGAAGATGAGTTGACCATAGAATTGAGGGTCCATTTCTGGGCTCTCTATTCTGTTCCATTGATCTCTGTGTCTGTTTTTGTGCCAGTACCATACTGTCTTGATGATGACAGCTTTGTAATAGAGCTGGAAGTCCGGAATTGTGATGCCACCAGTTTGCTTTTCTTTTTCAACATTCCTCTGGCTATTCGGGGTCTTTTCTGGTTCCATACAAATTTTAGGATTATTTGTTCCATTTCTTTGAAAAAAGTGGATGGTATTTTGATAGGGATTGCATTAAATGTGTAGATTGCTCTAGATAGCATAGACATTTTCACAATATTTGTTCTTCCATTCCATGAGCATGGAACATTTTTCCATTTCTTTGTGTCTTCCTCCATTTCTGTCATGAGTATTCTATAGTTTCCTGAGTAGATTCTTTGCCTCTTTGGTTAGATTTATTCCTAGGTATCTTATGGTTTTGTGTGCAATTGTAAATGGGATCGACTCCTTAATTTCTCTTTCTTCTGTCTTGTCATTGGTGTATAGAAATGCAACTGATTTCTGTGCATTGATTTTATATCCTGCCACTTTACTGAATTCCTGTATGAGTTCTAGCAGTTTCAGGGTGGAGTCTTTTGGGTTTTCCATATAAAGTATATCATCTGCAAAAAGTGAGAGTTTGACTTCTTCTTTGCTGATTCGGATGCCTTTTATTTCTTTTTGTTGTCTGATTGCTGAGGCTAGGACTTCTAGTACTATGTTGAACAGCAGTGGTGATGGTGGACATCCCTGCCGTGTTCCTGACCTTAGGGGAAAAGCTCTGTTTTTCCCCATTGAGTATGATATTCGCTGTGGGTTTTTCATAGATGGCTTTTATGATATTGAGGTATGTACCCTCTATCCCTACACTGTGAAGTTTTAATCAAGAAAGGATGCTGTACTTTGTCAAATGCTTTTTTCTGCATCTATTGAGAGGATCATAAGGTTCTTGTTCTTTCCTTTATTAATGTATTGTATCACACTGATTGATTTGCGGATGTTGAACCAACTTTGCAGCCCAGGGATAAATCCCACTTGGTCGTAGTGAATAATCCTTTTAATGTACTGTTGGATCCTATTGGCTAGTATTTTGGTGAGAATTTTTGCATCCATGTTCATCAGGGATATTGGTCTGTAGTTCTCTTTTTTGATGGGGTTTTTGTCTGGTTTTGGGATCAAGGTAACACTGGCCTCATAAAATGAGTTTGGAAGTTTTCCTTCCATTTCTATTTTTTGGAACAGTTTCAGAAGAATAGGTATTAATTCTTCTTTAAATATTTGGTAGAATTCCCCTGGGAAGCCAACTGGCCCTGGGCTCTTGTTTGTTGGGAGATTTTTGATTACTACTTCAATTTCCTTGCTGGTTATGGGTCTGTTCAGGTTTTCTATTTCTTCCTGGTTCAGTTTTGGTTGTTTATACATCTCTAGGAATGCATCCATTACTTCTAGATTGTCTAATATGCTGGCATATAGTTGCTCATAATATGTTCTTAAAATTGTTTGTATTTCTTTGGTGTTAGTTGTGATATCTCCTCTTTCATTCATGATTTTATTTATTTGGGTCCTTTCTCTTTTCTTTTTGGTAAGTCTGGCCAGGGCTTTATCAATCTTATTAATTCTTTCAAAGAACCAGCCCCTAGTTTTTTATCTGTTCTACTGTTCTTTTGGGTTCTATTTCATTGATTTCTGCTCTGATCTTTATTATTTCTCTTCTCCTGCTGGGTTTCGGCTTTATTTGTTGTTCTTTCTCCAGCTCCTTTAGGTGTAGGGTTAGGTTGTGCATTTGAGAACTTTCTTGTTTTTTGAGAAAGGCTTGTATTGCTATATACTTTCCTCTTAGGACTGCCTTTGCTGCATCCCAAAGATTTTGAACAGTTGTGTTTTCATTTTCATTTCTTTCCATGAATTTTTAAATTTTTCTTTAATTTCCTGGTTGATCCATTCATTCTTTAGTAGAATGCTCTTTAGCCTCCATGTATTTGAGTTCTTTCCAACTTTCCTCTTGTGACTGTGTTCTAGTTTCAAAGCACTGTGGTCTGAAAATATGCAGAGAATGATCCCTATCTTTTGATACTGGTTGAGACCTGATTTGTGACCCAGGGTGTGATCTAGTTTGAAGAACGTTCCATGTGCACTAGAGAAGAATGTGTATTCTGTTGCTTTGGGATGGAATGTTCTGAATATATCTGTGAAATCCATCTGGTCCAGTGTGTCATTTAAAGCCTTTATTTCCTTGTTGATCTTTTGCTTAGATGATCTGTCCATTTCAGTGAGGGGGGTGTTAAAGTCCCCTACTATTATTGTATTATTGTCAATGTGTTTCTTTGATTTTGTTTTTAATTGGCTTATATAATTGGCTGCTCCCATGTTAGGGGCATAAATATTTACAATTATTAGATCTTCTCGTTGGATAGACACTTTAAGTATGATGTAGTGTCCTTCCTCATCTCTTATTATAGTCTTTGGTTTAAAATCTAATTTGTCTGATATAAGGATTGCCACCCCACCTTTCTTTTGATGTCCATTAACATGGTAAATGGTTTTCCACCCCCTCACTTTAAATCTGGAGGTGTCTTTGGGTCTAAAATGAGTCTCTTGCAGACAGCATATCGATGGGTCTTGTTTTTTTCATCCAATCTGATACCGTGTGTCTTTTGATTGGGGCATTTAGCCCATTTACATTCAGGGTAACTATTGAAAGATATGAATTTAGTGCCATTGTATTGCCTGTAAGGTGACTGTTACTGTATATTGTCTGTGTTCCTTTCTGGTCTATGTTACTTTTAGGCTCTCTCTTTGTTTAGAGGACCCCTTTCAGTAATTTTTATAGGGCTGGCTTGGTGATTGCAAATTCTTTTAGTTTTTGTTTGTCCTGGAAGCTTTTTATCTCTCCTTCTATTTTCAATGACAGCCTAGCTGGGTATAGTATTCTTGGCTGCATATTTTTCTCATTTAGTGCCCTGAATATATCATGCCAGTCCTTTCTGGCCTGCCAGGCCTGTGTGGATAGGTCTGCTGCCAATCTAATGTTTCTATTGTTGTAGATTACAGACCTCTTGTCCTGAGCTGCTTTCAGGATTTTCTCTTTGTCTCTGAGACTTGTGAGTTTTACTATTAGATGTTGGGGAGTTGACTTATTTTTACTGATTTTGAGGGGGGTTCTCTGTGCCTCCTGGATTTTGATGTCTGTTTCCTTCCCCAAATTAGGGAAGTTCTCCGCTGTAATTTGCTCCAATATACCTTCTGCCCCTCTCTCTCTTCTTCTTCTGGGATCCTAATTATTCTCGTATTGTTTCATCTTATGGTCTCACTTATCTCTCGAATTCTCCCCTTGTGATCCAGTTGTTGTTTATCTCTTTTTTTCTCAGCTTCTCCATCATTTGGTCTTCTATATCACTAATTCTCTTTTCTGCCTCATTTATCCCACCAGTTAGAGCCTTCATTTTTGATTGCACCTCATTAATAGCTTTTTTGATTTCAACTTGGTTAGATTTTATTTCTCCAGAAAGGGATTCTCTAGTATATTCTATGCTTTTTTCAAGCCCAGCTAATATCTTCATAATCATCATTTTGAACTCTAGTTCCAACATCTTACTAATGTCCATATTGATTAGGTCCCTGGAAATCAGTACTGCCTCTTGTTCTTTTTTTTGAGGTGAGTTTTTCTGTTTTGTCATTTTGTCCAGAGAAGACTAGATGAATGAGAGAACAAAATGCTAAAAGGGTAACAATGACCCCAGAAAAATATACACTAAACAAATCAGAAGAGACCAGAAACCGGGGGGAAAAGAAAAAAAATATGATCAGGCTGGTGAATAGAACAGAGCCACACACTAGATTTTGGGTGTATTTTGGTCTGTTAGAAGAAACTGCCTCCCAAAATTTTAAAGAAAGAAAAACTTATATATATACAAAAATAAGGGTAAATGCAATGAAGGGATGGAATATGACTGCAAAAATGAAAATTAAAAAAGATTTTAAAAAAGGAATTGAAAAGATGTTGGTTGAAAAAGGAAAGAAGAAAAATTTTTAAAAAATAAATAGAAAAAGAAAAAATAAAGGAAATTAAAAAAATTAACTTTGAAAGACTAAAGAATCATGGGGAAAAAGCCATGGATTCTATGTGCAGTATTCCCCTAGCGCTGGAGTTCTGCTGCTCTCATTGATCGGTAAACTTGGTCTTGGCCGGCTGTTCTCGCTGATCTTCTGGGGGAGGGTCCTGTTGCCGTGGTTCCCAAATGTCTTTGCCAGAGGCGGAATTGCCCCGCCCTTGCCAGTCTGGGCTAAGTAATCTGCTGGGGTTTGCGCTTGGGAGCTTTTGTTCCCTGCAAGCTTTCCGTACAGCTTTGGAGGACAAGAGTGAAAATGGCGGCCTCCCAATCTCCGTCCCGGAGGAGCCAAGAACTCGGGGCCCCGCTCCTCAGTGAGCCCCCAGAGAAAAGCCATCAGTCACTCCCGTCTCCCTGGTCTCCGGCCACACTCCGTGCTCACCCGGCCTGTGACCGAGCATTTCTATCTCTGGCACCTGACCCCGTGTGGAGTCTCCAAACCCAGCAGATCCCTGCGGTGCGCTCCCGCACTGCTCCTCCCGGGGGAGGAAGGGGAGTCTCCCTGGATCTGCCGCTTGTCGGGTCCCTGCTGGAGGAGCAGTGACCCGACTGTGCCATGGATCACGGTTTATGACAACCCCGAGCTGAGAGCCTGCGCCTCGGCTCCGTCTCTGCAGCCGGCTTCCCCTTTCTGATACCTGGGAGCTCTGCCGCACTCAGGCACCCCCGGTCTTTCTGTGATCCCGAGGGTCCTGAGACCACACTGTCCCCCGAGGGTTCCACCCCCCACTTAGCCACTGGAGTGACGTCCCTCAGTGGAGCCGACTTCTAAAAGTTTCGATTTTGTGCTCTGCGGCTCTATCACTTGCCAGAAGTGGCCAACGGAGGCTCCCTCCCCAGCCATCTATCTTCCCAAATATTGCCTCGGATTCACTACCTTCCAGAAAGTGGTCGCTTTTCTGTTCAGAGAGTTGCTGCTATTCTTTTCTTCGATCTCTGGTTGAGTTTGTAGGTGTTCAGAATGGTTTGATCCCTATCCAGCTGAATTCCTGAGACCAGATGAAATCCAGGTCTCCTACTCCTCTGCCATCTTGCTCCTCCTCCTTTTTTTTTTTTAATATAAATATAAAGCCCACATCCCCCTTTTCCTCCATTGCATTTTTGGAGAGTACTATAATTGTCACATTAGTTTCTCATATATTGGAAATTTAAACGATAATAAGTATCCCATGATATTTTGCAAATGTCCATGTAAGGATTTTCCAAAAGGTGATTGCTTCCCAAGTTCAGTTAATTTTATGTTCAACATTCTGTTTAGAAACACTTTTTAGTGTAGAAAGAATTGTCCGTTTGCCTGGAATGTTGCGCGTGGTCACCCTCTTTGGAAATGGTTCATTCTTCCTGCCTTTTGTTCTGTCTTCCCACCCAGTGATCGTGTGAGAAATATTTAGACAAGTCTAATACTTTCAATCAACATACAAAGCACTATACTAAAAGCAGTGCAGCAAAATAAAAAGAAGTCATTTCTAAAAGATTTGTTACTTGTCAGTTAGAGGAAGTGTGTTGGATTTGAAACCTCATGATGACTAAGCTTTTTACCTAGTAATTTTAATAACTGGTGTGTTTATTGTTATATTGTGTAATTTTTATTTTATTTTTATGGACTTTTTTTTTTTTTTTTTTTGTGAAGTATAGGAAGAGTAAAGACCTGGTGTTCATACTGCCTTCTTGGTCTAAATCTGAAGTCGTATCTTCCTATAACTTTGAATTTGCACATTCATTTCTCTTATAATTAAGTTATAAGTGGTGTCACGAGGTAAGCCACATCATGTAGTTCCATTACTCTCATCCCTTATGGCCATCAAGACCCTATGCATGGGCGCCTGGGTGGCTCAGTCATTAAGCATCTGCCTTTGGCTCGGGTCATGATCCTGGGGTCCTGGGATTGAGTCCCGCGTCGGGCTCCCTGCTCAGCGGGAAGCCTGCTTCTCCCTCTCCCGCTCCCCCTGCTTGTGTTCCTGCTCTCACTATCTCTCTCTCTGTCAAATAAATAAATAAAATCTTTAAAAAAAAAAAAAAAGACCCTATGCATATAAAATACCAGTGCTGGAGACAAGAAACATCAGGAATCATCTGGTGGCGCTCCTTCCCTTCACAGATGAGCAAATGGAAGCTCAAGGAGCCAGCATGATTTGGGACAAGGGCATGAGTTTTGGTCTCAAATGGAGCCAAGCTTGAATTCTGTTTTAGCAACTGTGCAAACTTGGAGAAGTTACTTAAACTTTCTGAGCCTTGGTGTTCTCTTTGTGAAATGGGGATAATAATACTCAACTTCTAGAAATGGTATGGAGGAATAAATTAAAATTATGTATTTGAATGCCTGATTCACAGTAGACAACTTAGTATTTCTTAGTCCTCTTCCTTCTTAAGGTAGTCAAGTAAATTAGTGGCATAAACCTGCTTCTAGGTTTCAAACAAAACAGACTTTTATTTTGTGCTATTTCTAACACAACTTGCTAATGATTCCCCAAGGAAGCTTCAGTTCTGGAATTGAAATCCCTCACCCTACCCCATTTGCTACTTCTATCAGTGGACAAGACACCTTTATCCAAGCCTGTATCCACGATGCTTTGTCCCGGCAGAGACAGAAGATGCAGAAATCATTTCCCAATTACCCAATTACCAATGGCCTAAACCAAGGGTGAGCATGATTAGATCATCGGTGACAGTTTATCAATCATTAAGTGATATATTCTGGAGTTAATAGCCAAACCTTCATTGTGGACCCTCTTATCCCAGAAGTCTTTAACTCATGCCCCCTTAAGGACATGTCCCCAGAAGATTCCCCTCACCCCACTTTTCTGATTTCAGCTAACCCCCATTTCCCTTCTCCACCAACTAAATTGGAGGCTATTTTTTTTTTTTTAAAGATTTTATTTATTCATTTGAGACACAAAGATACAGAGAGAGAGAGAGCATGAGCAGGGGGAGAGGCAGAGGGAGAGGGAGAAGCAAGCTTCCCACTCAGCAGGGAGCCCGATATGGGGCTTGATCCCAGGACCCTGGGATCATGACCTGAGCCGAAGGCAGACGCTTAACTGACTGAGCCACCCAGGTGCCCCAATTGGAGGCTACTTTTACTTACTTTTTTAAAATCATAATTCATTTGTAGATAATCTATTCCTGTCCAGTATTCTAATAGTTCTGGTTTTTGGGTTTGTTTTTTTTTTCTGGCTCTATTATTGGATTTATTTTAAGGATCATGGAGGCTACAAATACAAAATCTGCAGGGTAGGCCAGTGGACTGGAGATCCAGGAAAGAGTTGATGTCTAATAGTTCTTTTTACAGGCCTTTTGGAACTTAGTTTCCTTGGAATAAAAATCTATCTTTGAATGTTTTCTTGGTTCCTTCCAGTGTCTCTGTGCATAGCAACACCTTTTATCTTGTTACTCTAGCCCAGAAGTCAGAAAACCATGGGCCTACAAGCTGAATCCAGCCCTTTGTTTATCTGTTTATGGCTGATGAGAATGGTGTTAATATTCTTAAACAGTTTAAATTCTTTATCAGGCAGGAGGAACTGCATTTAGAGCCCACAGATTTCAGGAGACATTAATTTGAATCTCATGAAATCCACTACTTCTCATTCAATGCAGTGGATATTATCCAAAGGTCACCTCTAATGCCTGTGCCAGGGGTTCAACCTATTCATATTCTACAACAAAATAAAATTCACAGTGGCTAAATTTAAGTCTAATTATCTAGTGGATAAAAAAGGAAATCCTACTTACTTTTAGTTATTGAATTTAATAAATACTCCCCCTCTTAAATAAAAGTTATACACAATAGGAAGAAAAAATATAAATGGAAAATAAGCAGTAAAGGTGCGCCTGGGTGGCTCAGTCATTTAAGCGACCGACTCTTGAATTTGGCTGTTGTCATGATCTCAGGGTCATCAGATCAAACCCCACATTAGACTCCATGCTGGGCGTAGAGCCTGTTTAGGATTCTCTCTCCTTTTGTCCCTCCCCTTTCCCCTCACCCCTCTCTCTCAAAAAAAGAAAAAAAAAGAAAAAAAGAAAAAGAAAAAAAGAAATGAGAAGAAACAGTAAGGAAAAGGAGAATGCAAATGTGATAACCATAAAAGTTAACATAATAGCCATGATTACCTTTAAAATTAGACCCTGATATCCTGGCAGCTAAGACAAAAAGAGAATTATTTAAAAGTTGCACTATATACCAAAATTCATTTGAGAGATACCAAAAAAGCTAACAATATAAAGTTTACAGGAAGAGAAAACATAAGAGAGTATCTTTGTGACTCAAAGATTTCTTACAAAGGACACAAAATATTAGCTATAAAAAATTAAATAGAGTTCATCAAAATTATAAATTGCTCAAGATACCACTAAGAAAATGAAAAGGCACACACTTGCAGAAATACATTACATATATCAAACAAAAGATTTATAATCATAATATATAAAGAACTCTACTACTTAATAATAAAAAGCCAAACAGTCTAAAATGTTTGAAGTGGGTAAAAAACTTGAACAAAAGGCTGTGATATACATGAGAAAGTGCTCACCGTTCTTGGTCATCAGGGAATATGAATTAAAATCACAATGAGATACCACTACATACCCACTAGGATGGCTGAAATTTTAAAAACTGTTAACATGAAATGTTGGAGAGGATTAGAAGCTCTCCTATGTGTGTAAAATGATACAACCACTTCAGAGAACACTGAAGATAACTGCCCTTTGATCTTCCAAAAAGACTTTGAGAAGAATGTTCATATTAATTTTACTCAAATAACACAAAACTGGAATCGACCAAAATATTCATCAGTAGGAGAACTGATACATAAATTATAGTAGATTCATTCCCTGGAAAATCCCTCATAATAAAAAGAAGTGACAGTTAAACATGCAATAGCATGATAAATCTCAAAAACATTATGCCTAGCAAAGTAGAAGACACAAAAGAGCATATACTCTGTTTTTCTCTTTACATGAAGTTCTAGAACAAAAAAACTAATTTTCAGTTAGTTAAATCAAAATAATATAATACTTTATATTATAGGGGCGCCTGGGTGGCTTAGTTGTTAAGCGTTTGCCTTTGGCTCAGGTCATGATCCCAGGGTCCTGGGATCGAACCCCGCCTCGGGCTCCCTGCTCGGAGGGAAGCCTGCTTCTCCCTTTCCCACTCCCCCTGCTTGTGTTCCTGCTCTCACTGTCTCTCTCTGTCAAATAAATAAAAAATCTTAAAAAAAAATTTTGTATTATATTATAATATGTATATAAAAATAATATTTTTTCCCGGAGGAGTAGGAGATTAACTGGGAAGGAACATGTGGGAACTTTCTGAGGTGATGGGGGTATGGATTACATGGGTGTGTGCATTTGTCAAAATTCATCAAGCTGTACACTTAAGAGTCATGCGTTTCATGCTATGTAATTAGAAAAGAGACAAAGGTTTTCCTTAGTTACTTAATTGTTGAAACAATGTTCACAACTATAGTTTGAAAGCAAAGTATGGAGCCGATTTTATACGTCTAAGGCGCCACAGGGCTCCTACGCACCCCAACTAAGGCATCTTTTTGTTCTCACCACCTGGAGACATGTGATCTCAACTAATTTCTCCCTCTTTGACCACTGGTAGGCTTTTCTGGCTGTGGACCAGCAGCACCTTCATCCCCTGGGAACTTGTTAGAAATGTAAACTCTCAGCACCCCCGGGGAATCCTCGGGCTGGGGTCCAGGAATCTGGGCTTCACCAGCCCTGGGAGTGACTGTGATGCGCATTACAGTGTGAGAAGCTCCTCTGTCCTGTAATCGGAGGTGGTGAATGAGGAAAGAGATCTTTCCGGCAGCGGCACACCACCAGGAAGGTGCTGCAGCCTGTAGGGCTGAGGGCTGAGGGTCGCACAAGCCCTCAATTGGGAAGAACCATTTGGGAGCCGGAGCAAGCACAGGTATTCTGGGCACAGCGACTCCACTGCGAGGCTACCAGGGCCTCCGTCTCCGAGAAGCACCAGGACCAGCCGAGAAACAAATGCCATTTCCCCCACTTCCTCTTTCTCCTCTTTCCTGCCCCAGTGGCCCTGCTGACCTGCCCACCAGATTTAATTACAGCCTGAGAGAGAGAGGCTAGTGTTTGGGTTTGGTTCCCTAAGGAAACAAGGACTTATTTCAGCTGATGGGAGATGGGTGCTCAGAAGGGCAGAGGGATGAGGCGCCTGGGTGGCTCAGTCCGTTAAGCGTCTGTCTTCGGCTCAGGTCGTGATTCCAGGGTCCTGGGATTGAGCCCCACATCGGACTCCCTGCTCAGTGGGAAGCCTGCTTCTCCCTCTTCCCCCTGCCTCTGCCCAACCCCTGCTTGTGATCTCTCTCTCTCTCTGTCAGATAAATAAAATCTTTTAAAAAAGTCAATAGACAAATAAGCATATTTACCTAAAATAATTGACTACTTAATCAGCATAAAAGGAAAATGACCAAGTTTCCGCTTTAAAGAGGTTTAAATTGAATACAAATTTATTTATAAGTAAGCCTTTATTATTTGAATACTTTTCAGTATGCAATTCTGTGTGTTTATACACTGTTTCACATCATAAAAGATACTGGAGAGACACTTGGAAAGATATTTGACTCCCCATGTTTATTGTAGCTTTATTCACAATAGCCAACGGTTAAGTAACCCAAATGTCCATTGATGGATGAATGGATAAAGAAAAAAATGGCATATACATATTATAGAATATCATCCAGCCTTTTATTTATTTTTAAAGAGAATGTTACTTTTTTTTAAAGATTTTATTTATTTATTTGACAGAGAGAGACACAGCGAGAGAGGGAACACAAGCAGGGGGAGCGGGAGAGGGAGAAGCAGGCTTCCTGCCGAGCAGGGAGCCCGATGCGGGGCTTGATCCCAGGACCCTGGGATCACGACCTGAGCCTAAAGCAGACGCTTAACGATTGAGCCACCCAGGCGCCCCTCATCCAGCCTTTTAAAAGAAGAAGGAGGGGCGCCTGGGTGGCTCAGTCGTTAAGCGTCTGCCTTCGGCTCAGGTCGTGATCCCAGGGTCCTGGGATCGAGCCCTGCATCGGGCTCCCTGCTCAGTGGCAAGCCCGCTTCTCCCTCTCCCTCTCCCCCTGCTTGTGTTCCCTCTCTCACTGTGTCTCTCTGTCAAATAAATAAATAAAATCTTTTAAAAAATAAAAAAAATAAAAAATAATAATAAAAGAAGAAGGAAATTTTGCCATATGCTACAACATAGACAAACTTGAAGACATTATACTAAATGAAATAAGCCAGTCACAAAAAGACAAATATTGTTTGATTTCACTAACCTGAGGTACTTAAAGTAGTCAAACTCATAGAAACAGAAGGTAGAATGGTGGTTATCAGGTGCTGACTGTTAGGGGAAATGGAGTGTTGTTCGATGGGTACAGAGTTTGGGGCGCCTGGGTGGCTTAGTCAGTTAAGTATCCGACTCTTGATTTTGGCTCAGGTCATGATCTCAGGGTTGTGAGATCGAGCCCAATGTCCAGCATTGTGCTGAGTGTAGGGCTTGCTTGAGATTCTTTCTCCCTCTCTCTCTGCCTCCCCCCCACCCCGTTCTCACTCATGTGCTCTCTCTTTTCTCTCTCTCTCTCTCTCTCAAAAAAAAAAAAAAAATGGGTACAGAGTTTGAACCTTGAGGTAGAAAATTCTAGAGATCTGTGGTGCAACAATATGAATATACTTAACACTATTGAACTGTACACTTTAAAAAGGTTAAGATGGCAAACTTTATGTTATGTGCTTTTCACCACAATTTTCAAAATGTGCCCATAAGAAATTCTATCTTTCTCTTCAATTTGGAGAAGGTTTCTGTCACAAAGAGAAGTAAAATGAAGCATGAAAAGTGAGTATTCATTTTTCCTAACATTTTAACGTACTCTTCTCCATGTTTACAATGACAGAACTTAACTAAATGAAGTTAAGTTTTAAATGGAAAATTAATTAGAACCCAGAAATGCAAGTAATAAAAACTCCTTGATGTTCAGTTTGGTCTTCGCAATTGCTAAGAAAGAAAATGTTCATTTCCCACAGTCCAGTACAGGCTGGAAACCAACTTGGATGAGTGACCTATTATGATAAGAAGTTTCTGGTTACACCTCTTACAAAACGTCAATTTTCTTTCAACACAACAAGCATCGCTTTTGACAGTCCTGCTCCACAGGAAACAGAAGCCCTTACAAATTTGCTATCACTCAATCAGCCCCATTCTCTGCATTAGAGGTTAGAGGTCCAGAGGTTTTAAAGTTAATGTGAATCTTTTGATGATGTCCAGAGGGCGAACCCAGCCTTACCTGGAAAGAAAAGCTATGAGAGAATTTATTGCTTTGGAATATTCTGGGTAATTAGTTATTGTTCCCTATAGAAGCACAATGGAACAACTGGTACAGTGGGAAATGCCTTGGATTTGACATTAGAAGTCATTAGTTCCAGATCTTCTCACTCATTTTTTGAGCCTGAATGAGGCACATAAAATGTACGAGTTTTCATTTCCTCACTCTATAAAGTAGGTCATAACAAGATCCAGCACCACCTTTAGATCCTGCACTTTGAAGACTTCACCTGAAGTTGTGTCCCTCCCCACACAGCTAAGAGTCAGAGGGAGCAAGGTAGTCTGGGCCTGTTCACACCTTTTGCATCCCTCTTCTAGACTTCTAGACCATGGTCTCCTACACAGCTCTCCAGAGTCCTCTATCCCAAATGGGCCCAGCTCTACTCTAGGGCTATAGGAACATGCTCCCTGGTTTTCATGAAGGGGCACTGTGATGTTATTGGACACTCTAGACCTAAGAAGTGACCAAGTGGGGTCTAACTGCATGGGGTGTGGACAGACCCTAGACATATGGGCTCGAGTGTCCACATCCAAGTTTTAAGTGTTTGTGCTATAGGACTGAGCGGGGAATAAGAAAAGAAAGGGGACAGAACATGAACTGGGAATTTCACACTTTTGGCATATCTGCCTCTTGTTGTATGGTTCATTACAAAATCAGATACTGAACAGCCATACTTTGTCATACATCACGATAGACTCCATTAACAGAGAGATAAAGAAGAACATGCTTTAGAAAAATAGAGAAATATAGAAAATATAGAAAAAATATAATGCAATGTTCAAAATTTCTTTTTACGCATAACCTTTTAGTAAAAAACCATTTGAATGACATATTTTGGAAATGTTAAGGCTCAGATAGTATCTTATTCCTTTTGTACCCAACTTGGTTTGGTATAAAAGTTCTGGGTCTTTTATTTTCCTTGAGGGAAATGTAATTGTCACTCTGTGATCTTTCAGAGTTGATGTTTACAAAGAAGAAATCTGAAAATAATCTGATTTTAGATCTTTTTTTTTTTGAGAGAGAGAGAGAGCACATGAGGGAGCAGGGTGGGGGCTGGGGGAGGGGCAGAGGCAGAGAGAATCTCAAGTAGGCTCTACACTGAGTGTGGAGCCCGACATGGGGCTCAGTCTCACAACCCCGAGATCATGACCTGAGCCAAAACCAAGAGTTTGACACTTAACCGACTGTATCACCCAGGCACCGCGGATTTTACCTCTTTTGACAGTAAGTTGTAATAGGTGGTTTTTTTCCTGCTTAGATGCTTGTAGATTTTACACAGTTTAAAATTTTGTCACATTCTGTGCTGGTGTTGGTTTTTTTGGGTGTGAATTTTCATTGGATTAGTCCGTGATATAAACAAATGTGAAGGGACCCTGCATCCAAGCTGGAGGCAAGACTATGTATGAGTAGAGGGGCAAGCTTGGGGGGCGCGGAGCAAGGGCAGGGGAGGTATTCACTGTATGTCATTTTGTATGGAGGCTTGTAGAGAGTAGCGGTGTAAGTTCCGAGCTATGACACACTCTGGGATGAAAGGGAGAGCACCCCTGACAAGCAGGAAAGTGACGGGGAACAGAGACCCACAGGAAGATCCCTCCACAGACAGGAGTCAGCAGGATGGAACCACGGTGGAGCAGTGAATGTGAGTCTTAAGCCAGTGGGCACTGATGTGTAAGGGATCAGGAGACCTCAGTGGGGGCTTCTCAGCCTCAGTAATAGTTGGAGTCTGAAGAGTACTTGATCATATGCCCTGGGAGGTCTGGGTGGATATAAGAAATATGTGGAAGGCAGGGCAGATTTGTGTTAAGACAAAAGTGTAAGTTCACTAAAACTAATGCCCCCAAAGTTTTAGGCTTGGAGCCCCAGAATAATACCGACCCCTATTGATGAGTAAGGAGGGGCTCAGACCTCAGTGGTGCAGTGTCAGCTGATGGCCAGCAAGTGGGGTGAGCAGAAGCTGATGAAAATCTTAGTGGGAGGAGTGCACAGTGTGCCAATTTTAAGTGCTGCCTATATACGGTGTACTCTGCCTGCCTCTTTATGTGCCTTAATGTTTAATCCTCACCACCCTTTTATGACGTGAGGATCATCATCCCATCTGAGAGGTGGAAAACTGGTTTTTTTGAGGTTAGACACTTGTAAAAATGTCATAGCCTGGTATACATTTATTTCTTGTCATTCATTGCTCATTTATTGCTGTTGGTAAGGATATTTTCAGTGTTCGATAGTTCCGTTCCATTTCGTTGGAATTTCTCTCGAGGAGATTCAGCCGTCTCCTTATTTTGCCATCTTCAGAGACGTCTCCAGTAGACTTACTTTTTGCTGTGTGTGTAGTGAAGTCAGTCTAGCCATCTAGAACAGTGGATCTTGAACTTTAGTGTGCGTAAGAAACACCCGAGGAGCATGTTAAAATTGCAGACACCACAGAGTTTCCCTGAGTTCCAGTATGTCTGGGATGGAATCCAGGGGTCCACATTTTATACTTTGTTTGTTTTTAGAGATAGAGAGTGCGCATGAGTGCTGGCCAGGGTGGGGGGGCGGGTGGTTAGAGGGAGAAGAAGAGAGAAATTCTTTTTTAAAAAATATTTATTTATTTATTTCAGGGAAATGGGGGGGCAGAGAGAGTCCCTAAGCTGACTCCCCGCTGAGTGTGGAGCCAGAGGCCCCTCAATCTCACAACCTTGAGATCATGACCTGAGCCAAAATCAAGAGTCGGAGGCTCAACCGACTGAGCCACCCAGGCATCCCTTAGGGTCCACATTTTAAACAAACACTAGACGTGAATTCAGATGCAAATTGTCTACAGATTATGCATTGAGACAGACTATAATAAAGCAGTATAAATCTGGAGTAGCATTCATCTCCACATTTAGCCCATGGTCCTTGTTCCTCCAGCATAATTTTATTATAAAATCAAAGAAGTAGTAAGTAGAAGAAGCTGCAGGTAGGGGAGGAAGTGAAGGAAGGGTAGACAAGCTAGTGAGATGTAGGTCAAGGAAGAACCACGGGATGCTCTTACACAATGCAGCTTTGACTGGCAAATACTGGATTACAAGGTCAAAGCCAGAATGGTCTGGAACCTCTCCAAGCAGAACAGATAAACCCACAGGCCAACTTTAACAGGAAATATCTGTAAACAAATTTAATATTTTGTATTTTTTAAAATAATTCTGGGGCAAAGGCTAATCATTTTTAGCTTAAGTAAAAGCCTGGAGGTTTATTAGGGATTTCCTTATGTTAAAATAATGAGTAATATTGGGTTCATGCCAGAAAAGAATATAGATTTACCATTAAATGTTTATTTACTCTCAAAGTGTTTTATTTGATAAGAGAAGTGAGTGGTTCAGGCTCATACATTTTCCAGTAGCAATTTCTTGTTTTCAGATACAAACCCCCAATTTTTTAGGTAGGACACTTTTGACTTAATGCAGCCACACATACTTTGGTTAATGTAAGAGATTGATTCCGGAAATTTGCTAGAACACGGACTTCTAGAAAGGTGATCATATCAAAAGCTTGCCATTTATAGGAATTCTATAATCAATTTTTCTGTGGAAAAGAAAAAAAGTAACCACCCACTAATTAGTCCCTCTTGGCAAATCTGGACTTAATTGTGTGTCTATATTTTAATGCAAATTTTGGCAGCATTTGAAATAGTGCAAAATGAGTAAAGGCAAGGAAAAAGTGCTTTTGAATAAAGAATTTGAAAGCAAGGGAAAAGATCATATAGAAAATTTTATTTGAATAAACAATCCTGAAAATAAGCAATCTTGACTTATTAAGCAAACTTAACTTATAAATCGATATTTACAGTAAGAAGAATACTAATGTAAGTTATAACAGCAAAGTATAAAAATCAGTGCAATAACCAACTTTATAACATGTTTCTCATGACGGAGTATACTGTTATCTGAAGACCAGGACAGTTCCACCAAAAAGAACACAGCTGAGAGTGCCAGGTGTCAAATTAATGAAGGACTTTATCAAAGAAGGTGGGTTTGGTGCATCTGGCTTCTCTTTCAGGGAAATTGGCAAAACATCACTAGTCCTAATCCTACAAATGTGGATGTTTAAAACAGGTTGAGGCAGCAACATTTTACAGGCCAACATAAAAAGAAAAACAATCACAGGAATGATATAATTACAGGGTAATAAAAACATAAACACCATTATTGCATTAATTTTGTATTTGGGTTTTCTTCCATGGTTGGCCTACCAGCTTATAAGTGCAAGGTTTTGATTACAAAGTCAGTTAGATATTTTGCCATTTATCCATCTTAATACACACACACATTGGATTTGATCGTTTTGACAGGAGTTTGGTGTAATTGGCCATTGAAAAGAATAGAGGATTTAGAAGGATTTTTACCAAACCTAGAGAGAAAGAAAGAAGTAGCAACCACTTTTGACTTCTTAGATACTTACAAATTAGTACATTATCAGGAATAACTGTTCCTTTATATTGACCTCTCAAGGCCATCAATATGCTCTTTCTTCAACTTCTATTAAAGGAGAGGCTTATTGAGAGACAACTGTGTTCTCTTGGCAAGCTACTTAAACCCTCCAAGATTCAGTTTCTTTGCTTATAAAATGAAGATATAATGTCTACTTCAGAAGGTTGTTTTACAGAGAAGAGGTAATGCCAAGGGGTTTTACACAGTGCAAAGCTCAATAAATGATGGCTATCATTTTAATGTTGGGAGAGAAAGCCAGAGTCAGAGAGAGGTGCTTCATTTTGATCCTCTTATGCAGCCCCTCGTTAATGTGGTTGAGAGCCAGCTTTTCATAGGAAAGTTGGCTCACAGATTCATGACATCAACAACAGTAACAAAATGAGCTCAATTGTTGGATACCAATTGGAAGTATGACTCCTACTGGGGAGGTATTGTGTGTGTGTGTGTGTGTGTGTGTGTGTGTGTGTGTGTGTGTGTTGTGGTGTTATGCGTTTAGATAGAAGTAGGCATTTTAATAAAAATGAAATCAAATTCTTAAAAGAATTCATAGATCACACTTTTTGGAACTGAGGGGCACCAGTAAAGCTTGTGAGGCTGCTCAGCAGTCACCACGTGCTCTGGTGTACAAGTGTGTCTGGGTTGGGGGATGTGCCAGCCATTCAAAGCCCCTTATCTGCAGGTCACAGGACAGTCCTAGCCTTCAGGCTCTGGCTCTGCTCTCCTACTTTCCAAAATCCACTTCACTTCATCTCAGATGGGTGAGCTGATTTGTTCTTACTGTGGTCGCTGAGATGCCACAGATGAATACAGATCAACTTTACTCCTGAAAAAATGACACATTAAAAAATAATCACATGTTTTAATATGTTTGGAAAAGGTGGCAGATTAGAACCTCACTTCTGGATATTCACACTCTATAGTAGCATAAGAAAGGCTTTGAGATGTCCGGTTTCACTCAGTTTTCCCCTACTATTTGCTCACTTAAATTTTTCTTGTGACTTTATTTGATATCCTGTATAATTACTGTCCTGCAGAATGTACTTTGGGAAACACTAATTTAGACTTAACTGTCTTGCTATCACAGAGGTTACATTGTTTTTAGTGCAAAGATATTACTATACCAATAGAGCATCTTAACAAATATCTTGCATTTTTACTCATTTGAGTATTTTCCATACATTCTTACTTTACCCAATCACTTCTCTTTACATAAAGGCTCCAAGGTGCCTAAAGAAATGGACTGGGATGAATTTCCTTTTCTGGCTTCTGTCTGTTTTCCCCACATTTTATGGCCCATGCATTGAGTTTTAGTATCTCAAATCTCCTTGAGATTAGATCTGGGGGGGGGGGGGGAAGGACAACATCTTAGAAACAAGAGAACAGAAACAGTCCTGATATTTTGAAATTTACATATTTACAAACCAGAGTTTATCCATCAGACATAGAGAAGCATGAATCCTCCATGTACACAGCCCCCAACTACTATGCATCGTACTCAAAGGTAACCTTGACTGTGGGGAGGATGGATCCCCCACATACTCACCCTTTAGATTCTGAAAGGGTAAAGAATCCATACACAGCAAGGCTGTCTGAAGATTCACAATTCCACCCTGATAAAATCAAATTTTATAGTGAATGTGAAGACGATATATATTATTGCTTCTCAGAAACAACATGCTGAACTTTGCCATTTACATTATAGTAGCCACTTACAGTGGCCAATGGATGTGGATCTAGCTGATGAAGACATTCTGTTTCCAGCTCCCTTCAAAATGGAATACTGTATTTATTGTTACAGTATAATAATAATTATATTATTATTGGGCTAGGGAGAGGCAAATGAATGTAAAGGACATTCTATAGAAGTTGGTATGTGGGATAAGAACCCCCAGCCTACATACCAATTTTCATATGGTGTCAATTATCTAAAATGGTCTCAGTAGAAAGCTAAAGAATACTAATGCAGGGAAAAAATATCCAAAGGCAAATCTAAAGGGTAATAAACACAAGGAGATCAAACAAACCTGACAGGAGATATTGTTTGAACTATTGGCAATTTTCCCCTAGACCTCTGGTTTCCAACCACAGTCTCCCTCATCAGAGCAAAGGGCAAAGAAATTCCAGTGGAATTAACTCATAATATTTCTGAGCACAAGAAGTGCATGAAGCAAATCTCTGATATAAGCTATGCGTTAGCTGAACAAGATATTAATATATCTTTTAGTATGTAGTTCAGGTATTTTCCAAGCTGGTACATTTAAAGAATAGTGTCCACAATCTATAACCTCACATCCCAATCTGATGGCTGAATGAAAGGAACATTGAGTTGTAGAAAGATCAAATGCAAATATAGATATGACTTTTGTACTTGTATTAAGGAACAAATGTTTTCCTTTGAGCAAATAATTTCACTTCTCAATTTTTGCATCTGTGAGGTGAGAAAGCCGTACTAGATAGTATTTAAAATTCTTTCCATCTTAATTTTCATGGTGCAATTACTCTATTTTCTATTGTTTTTCTCTCTTTATTAGAAAAGTAGTTATTTCCAAACACCACTATATGGACTGGTTGTATTGAAATCTTCTAATGAGCCTTGTAAAAATACAGAATCTTAGGCTTTGCCCCAGAGACTCTGATTTAGTAGGTCTGGGGTGGGGTTCAAGGTTGTGCAGTTTTTCAAAGTGATACTCACCCAAACATGTGGCCAGGCTTGAGAATCACTGACCTAGACCTACCGCAGCCAGGAGTAAAATCAGTATTTCCCATTTGAAGCAAATCATTTAGGATGTTTCAATTGCTAATAACAGAAAAATTATCAATTTGATTTAGACAATAAAGGAAATTTACCATCTCAGATGACTGGAAGCTTAGAAATTGGGCAGGCTCCATGTTTTGGTCTGCTTTAGTCTCATTTGGAAGCTCTGTCTGCCTCTGAGATATTTTCAGCCCCAGACTTTCAGCAAGTCTCTTTGTCTCCTGTTTTTTTTTTGCGGGGGGGGGGGGGGGGCAGGGGTGCAAGAACTCTTTTCCCAAGGCTTCCCTGCAGCCTTGCTTTGCATTTTGTTGGCCAGAATTGGATCACATGCTCATTCATAAACTGATTATTAGCAAAGATTATGGCATTTCTAAGATCAATGGTTCTCAATCTTGGCTGAACATTGGAATCACTGGGAAAAATTTAAAAATTAGAGTATCTAGATCCAACCTCCAGAGTTTCTGCATTAATTGGTCTGGGGTGTGGCCAGGGCACTTAGAGTTCAAAAAGTTTCCCAGGTTATTCTAATGTACAGCCAAATTTGAAAACCACTGTCTTAGATTAATCATCTGGAGGTGGAATGCTGCTGGGGAGTCAACTACCATGACCACTAAAATCCTTTAAAATCCCTTAGACAAAAAGAGTTTCTACCTTATACCAGTGTTGAATCGCTAGAAGCCTTGCAGACTTACCAAGGTAAAACCAACTAGAAAGTGCCAGAAACATGTTTTTTGACTCAGTCTAATGTGCTTTCTACCATGAGACACCTACTTCTGTGTCTAGAGTCAGTGTGGAAAGGAAGAGAGTCATGCAGAAAGCATTGCAACACACCCTTGGTGACTCCAACCACATCTACATCTAAATGATTTCAACTAGAACTTGCTATAGTCACTAATTGGGGACCAGTAAGCAAAGTAAATATATACAACAAAAAGGAGTCACATCATAGGATGGCAAAAGATAGATTAAAAATCATAGAAAATGTTTATTTTTGCCATAATATACCATCATGTCATCACAATAAGAGCATGTTCTTTGATATGTGCAGAGACAAATTCTCCTTCTTTTAGAAAATCTCTTCTATAGGGGCACCTGGGTGGCTCAGTCAATTAAGCATCTTACTCTTGATCTCAGGTCAGGTCTTGATCTCAGGGTCGTGAGTTCAAGCCCTGTGTTGGGCTCCACACTGGGCATGGAGCCTGCTTACAAAAAATCTCTTCTACAAAAATCTCTTGTTGGTGAAATTTGACAGGCTCTGTAAGAGAGCAAAGACCTCAGTAGGGAGGGAAGAAAAACAGTAGTTTTTTTACATGGTCTTTAAAATATATACTTTCCTGGGGCCCTGAGTGGCTCAGTCATTAAGCGTCTGCCTTTGGCTCAGGTCATGATCCCAGGGTCCTGGGATCAAACCCCGCATCGGGCTCCCTGCTCTTCGGGAAGCCTGTTCTCCCTCTCCCACTCCTTCTGCTTGTGTTCCCTCCCTTGCTGTGTCTCTCTCTGTCAAAAAAATAAATAAAATCTTTAAAAATATATATAATACAAATAATAATAAAATATATACTTTCCCAACAGTAGTCATAGAATTTAGGAAACTGGCTTTTAACCAAGAGAAAACCATCCTGAGTTATTTACAGACCTGAGATTACCAAGTGGATTTTCCTAACTATACATTCACTTTATGTTTACAGCTTTGAATTTTTTAGCTTGCATTTTATAACTATTCACGATTCATAAATGTGAATCAAAATGCCTTTCTTGGCCTCTTAGTTGTCTTGGTCTCATTTTATATGGTTATAATCAAAACATTGAAAATTCTCTCTCTCAGATTTCAAAGACAGAAAAAAACAAGATAAAAAGTTGTAATTCCTTAGGCTAGAATGATTTCAGCAAAGGAGCTATGATTAAAGTTTAACAAATCAGGAAGAAAACAAGAAGGGTAGCTATAAACTAATTCACTTATTAATAAAACCCTTCCATTAAATCTAGGTGGTATCCCCTTAAAACTTGAATAGAGATGATTTGGGGCCTTCAAATTAAATACTATTATGTAGCTGATATAAATGCTTGACCTTTTTTTTAAATTTAATTTAATTTTATTATGTTATGTTAGTCACCATACAATACATCATTAATTTTTGATGTAGTGATCCACGAATGCTTGACCTTTTGTTAGCTTAAAGAGTAGATATAGGTTGAATATATGGTTTTGAGATGTTAGATAAATTCCTTAATGACTCTCATTCTTTAGCAGTCATTACGAATGATTAAAGACTTATCATTATAAGAGACTTTTATTCTTTCCAAAACGTATACTGCTATTGCTGGAACCAAAAGTCTTGCCTGGGATGGTATGATTTTCTTATCCTTATGTTCTAAGGTACTCGCTCTGGCTGCCACATTGGTAACATGGTTCCCTGCAGAGGAAACCATCCGCCTCATGCTCATTCGACAAGTTACAAACATTAAAGGACTACCAACCATGAGCTAAGGGCTGTATTAGACTTGGGCAATATTTAGATGAGAAACACAGATCCCAACATTAAGGACTTTTTATCCAGTGGGAGAAACAGTTAAGAAAACCATGTATAGCAGCAATTCAGTGTGTTATACATCATAACAAAGGTAAGCATGGAATGCTGTGGAAACCCAGGGAGGGAACTACCACCTTGAGCTGGAGGGTCGAGGTGGGGTGAAGAAGGCAGAGCTTTTTAGAGGATATAGTGCCTACATAGGAACTAGCCAGGCATAGAAAGAAGAAAAAGACATATCAGTGTCATGGGAAAATATAGGAAGGAGGGATACAAGTAGCTACGTGTAGCAGCCATGTAAGGTTGCAGTTAGGGAACAGGTGAGAGGGCTGAACAGAAGCTTAGGCTCGGGTCTCGTCCCAGAAGCCTGGGAGGTCCCAACATTTTAGCCTGAAGATAGTATCTTGAGTTCTTTCCTCAGATTTTATAAGTTTCCCTACTTACTATGATAAAAGAACCGAATAGCTTGAGAGATGTTATAGTAAAGGGACAGAGGCCCCCATCAGTGCAAAATCATAGCAATCTGCTCAACATAGAAAGTAAGACAGAAGTGGTTGAATAGACTTCTCTAATTGAGCACCTCATGTGGGACAGGCAATGTATTCGGTGCCTTGCATACATTATTCCTAATGCTCATAATAACGCTGCGAGTTAAGTATTATTCCTGCTTTACAGATGAAACAGCTGAAGCTCAGAGACATTGAAGGGTTTATTTGACATGGACCTGGCTGCTTCTGGTGAGATGAAAAACGGGGCTTATCAAATTGTATCATAAAGAAATATGGCGGGATTTTTTTGTTCATGGTACATTTCTGAGATTAAAAAAAATAGCGTAGAAGACTATATTTCCTCCAGAATCAGTGACCAAAGCACAGCTTGAATACCCGTAATTCAGCAAATTAGTAAATGAGTCATCTTTACTCCTTTTTCCCGGGCTAGAATCCAAAAAAACCTTCTCATCATTTTAAAATGAGGAGGGTGTCAACTTGAGATTAAACTCTGCCCACATCAGTTAACTGCATGTACATTCAGCGTCTGCTGACTCTTGAGTTGATTATAATCAGAATCTTCTAGTCACTACATAAGGGGCAAATACCTTTGTCATATAGTCATAAAGCTTTGTTCTTCTAACATCTTTATAGCAGATGCATGGACAAGTGACCTAATGTGCCCCCAGGACTTTTCTTACAAAATTATTGTTGATTAAATGAGAAAATATGTTTAAAGCACTTAGCATTGTGTTTGAAACATAATAAATCTGTGATCTATGGCAGATATTATTGCTGAGAACCAATCGAGACATCTCTCACTTCTGCTCCCTCCCTCCAGCCCCACCAACACACACACAGAGATGTTTAAGACTCAGCATTCCATTTTAGGACAGAACCACTCCATATGTTCACTGGGGTATAGGTTGAAAGAATGAAGGGATCACCCCCATAGTTTGGGTCCATCAAGATAGAAAAATCTTTCAATAACCAGATAATAAATTGTCAATGCTTCTATTATAGACAGAGCACTCACTGTACTCTCCAATTGTCAGTAAATCATCCCGTTGCTTTAGAAGAGTAGTTGAACCTTAGCTTTATTTCCGCATGAGGAATCTAAAACACACAGAGGTTATATAATTTACTCAAGGACTCACAGCCAGAAGAGGTTGGAATTGAATTCACACCTCTTGATTGTAGGTCATTGGCTAATCTTTCTAAAACACGGATCTGAGATGATCATTACTTGCTCACATTTTTCTTGATTCGCTATTACTTGTTGAATGCAATTCAAAATTGTATTACAATGCAGTCCCAAGCTCTGTTTCCAGGCTGTCTACCACCAAGCTGTCAAGCAACCAGAACCGAGCCAAACTCAACTGTTGCAATTCTCTAGATAAGCCCCACATTGTGACACTTTGACGCTTTTGCTCGTTCAGTTCTCTCCGCTTGAGGTACACTCGAATCTTCCTTACCTATCCAACTCATACTTGTTTTCCAAGTGTCAGCTCAAATGTTACCTTCTACCCAAAAACTTACTGGGTATACCTACCTGCAAGTGATCTAAATCAAGGGATCTAAATTCTCACATCTGACTTCTCTATACTGCTCTTTCTGTGTTAAGTCTAGTTTTATACACTTAAGTTGCTATGTATTTCTCTTTATTAATTTAATTGTAAGCTCCTTATGGTTAGAGGCTGTGTTTAAATCATCTCTGCATTCCCATAACCTGAAATATTTCTATATATTATAGATGATTTTAAAAAATGTGTTTTGAGTAAATGAAAGACTGAATGAGTGCAGGCTCAGATTTCCATTTGCTTATCTAAGTTACTGATAAAAATGTAAGTAAGGATGATTTGCTTATGTAAAGAGACACGTTTCTATTTCATATTACATATTCAAATATCTCAGCGCTACTGAACAGTGGAAGGACATTGTGCTATTTGTGTTCTGTCAAGAAAAATTTGAGCACAGGAAGTTTATTAGGGATGCTCTTGGGAAAAGCAGCTGTGAGAAATGAAGGGGACAGGATTGGTTAGAAGGGGGAGTCGAAAGTATAGAGACTTGCTATATACCTTCTCACCCAGCTTCTCTATTATTAGCATTTATGGTACATTTGTTACAATTAATAAACTAACATTGATACATTATTATGACCTAAATCCACAGTTGATTCACATTTCCTTAGTTTTTATCAAATGTCTTTTCTACTTTTCTGCAAGTAATAGCCACATTACACTTCATTATGCCTTCCTAAAATTAGTTAGGAAGTATTCCTTTTTTCCTTGTTTTCTGAAAGAATTTCCATGAAATTGGTATATTACTTATACTTTAAATATTTGGAAAAGTCAAAATGTGATTTGGGCCTGGAATTCTCTCCGTGAGAAGATTTTGAATTGTATATTCAGTTTCTTTAGTAGATACTAGACTCTTCAGATTTCTGGTTCTTCTTGTGAGAGGTTTTGTTCTGTTCTGTTTTTTTAATAAAGATTTTATTTATTTGAGAGAGAGAGAGGGAGAGCACAAGCATGGGGCAGGGGCAGAGACACTGAGGGAGAAGCAGACTCCCCGCTGAGCAGGGAGCCCAGTGCGGACTCAGGGGCTCAATCCCAGGACCCTGAGATTGTGACCTGAGCTGAAGGCAGACGCTTACTTTACTGAGCCACCCAAGTGCCCCAAGAGAGGTTTGTTTTTTTTTTTAACTTGAGGTATAGTTGACATACAGTGTTATATTAGTTTCAAGTGTACAACATAGTGATTCAACAATTCTATATATTACACAATGCTCACCAGCGTAGTCACCAATTGCGCCACAGAAAGTATTACACTGTAATTGACTATAATCTCTATGCTGTCCTTTTCATCCTTGTGATTTATTTCATAACCGGAAGTTTGTGCCTCTTAATCCCTTTCACCTTTCTTGCCCATGCCTGTTAGAGTTTTAATTAAGTTGTACTTTTTCAGGAATTTGCTCATTTCACCTAAATTGTCAAATACTTTGGTATCATGTATGTAATATCCATTTGTGCTTTTCGTGTTTTGTTTTTATTTCTGTTGGAGCTATCGTGACATCACCCATTTATTTTTTCATTTACTAATTTGTATTTTCTTTCTCTCTCTCTCTCTTTTTTTTCTTGATCAGTCCTGCTAGGTCTTATCAATTTTTTTTTTTTAAGATTTTATTTGACAGAGAGAGACACAGCGAGAGAGGGAACACAAGCAGGGGGAGTGGGAGAGGGAGAAGCAGGCCTCCCGCTGAGCAGGGAGCCCGATGTGGGGCTCGATCCCAGGACCCTGAGATCATGACCTGAGCTGAAGGCAGATGCTTAACGACTGAGCCACCCAGGCGCCCCTAGGTCTTATCAATTTTATTAACCTTTTTCAAAGAACTTACTTTAACATTATTTTCTCTACAATACACTTTTTTCTATTCTTTGATTTTTTTTCTCTGAACTTATTTCCTTGTACATATTTGGTTTGATTTGTTATTCTTTCCTAGCTTCCTGAGATGGAAATTTTCAGCCTTTCTTCTTCTATTCTGATACGCATTTATGTTTATTAATTTACCTTTAGGCTGCTTAGCAAACCTGTAAGTTTTAATAAGCTGTGCCTTCGTTATTATTACTTCAAAATATTTCCCAATATAGCTCACCCTTAAACAACGCTGGTTTGAATGACGTGGGTCCCCTTAAACATAGATTTTTTTTCAATACAGTGTAATACTATAAATGCATTTTCTTAAGAATATTTTCTTTTCTCTAGCTGACTTTATTGTAAAAACACAGCATATAATACATATAACATATTAAATATGTGTTAATCAACAGTTTATGTTATCAGTAAGGCTTCCAGTCAAAGTGTACTGTTAGTAGTTAACTTTTGGGGGAGTCAAAAGTTATGTTAAAATTTTCATCTGCATGCAGGGTTGGCACCCCTAACTCATAAGTGTTCAAGGGTCAACTGTATTTTGAAACACAGTAGTGTTTTTTAAAAATCCATGAATTCTTAAGAGATATATTTCTTAAATGCCAAGTTACTTTCCAACATCCATTTTCTGACACCATTTGGGGTCCTTCAACTCAGTTCCATCCTGACATTAACTACACAGAGTTAGCACAGTCCTCACAAGTTAAGGGCTCAGTTCTGTAAGACTGCCCCACTTCAAGCCTTAAGTCTTGAGTGTCCTCAATTCACCTGCACTTCTGCTTGGCTAGCGACAAATTTCAGGGCTTCCCATAATAGCCTCGGCTTTGATAGTTGGCTAGAATGACTCACAGAATTCATCAAAGTGCTGTACTTACACTTACTATTTTATTATAAAGGATACAAATGAAGAGCCATTCATAAAGCCACATGGGGCAAGATTGGAAGGGTCCCAAATTCAAGAGCTTCTGTCCTCATGGAGTCAAGATGCAGCCACCTTATAGGTACGTCTATATATTCACCACCCAGGAAGCTCCCTTGAGCCTTGTGTTCAGAGTCTTCAATCAAGGTTTCATTACGCAGTCATGATGGATGAGATCAGTGGCCATGCGATTGACCTCTATCCACAGCCCTTTTCCTGTCCCTAGAGGTCAGGGCCTGGGACGGGCAGTTCTTCTTAATCAGGCACTTGGGTTTCTGATATAGGGAGCTCCTCCCTTCATACTATCTAAGGGCTCACTGTGAGTCACCTCACTAGCATAAACTTGGGAAGAGTAAAAAATGAGTTATTATGAAAAACAAAAGACAGGAGATTCCAAGGGTTTTCGACTCTCTATGCCATAAACCAGGAACCAAAAAGAGATCAGATACATCCTTTAGTATATTATACAAGTAGTTGGGGATTTTCTAGTTATCTTTTCTTAACATTTTTCCTAGCTTATTTCCAGTGTTTAGAGAACATGCTGCGAATGATTTCAAGTATATAAAATTTGCTGAGAAATGCTTTTTGAATCAGAATATGATTGATTTTGACACTCCCTATGCTCATGAAAAGAATGTGTTCTTTACAGTAGTTGGGTTTGCTCAATAAACGTCAGTAAAGTCAAGTTTGTTATCAATTGTTGGTTAATTCACTGATTTTTGTGCAGAAATTTGTAGTAGCTACTGGAAAAGACATTGAGACATTGATTCTCACTGATTATGGAATTATCTATTTCTCCTAGTTCTCAGAATTTTTGCTTTATACATATAGTGAAGCTATATTATTGGGACTTACGACTTTAGAATTCTAGCATTTCCCTGGCAGATTGACTCTTTCATCATAATGAAATGCTCTTTCTTTCTAGTGGTGCTTCTTGCCTGAAAGTCTACTTTGCTTGATGTTAATATAGTGACAAGATTTTTTCTTCTTTTTGCATTTTTTATAAAAATTCAATTCAATTAATTAACATATGTATTATTGGTTTCTGAGGTAGAGGTCAGTGATTAATCAGTCTTATATAATACCCAGTGCTCATTACATCACATGCCCTCCTTAATGGCCATCACCCAGTTACCCTATACCCCTACCTCCCTCCCCTCCAGCAACCCTGGGTTTGTTTCCTAAGATTAAGAGTCTCTCTCTCTTTTTTTTTAAAGATTTTATTTATTTATTTAACAGAGAGACACAGTGAGAGAGGGAACACAAGCAGGGGAAGTGGGAGAGGGAGAAGCAGGTTGCCCGCACAGGGGGGAGCCCTGTGCGGGGCTCAATCCCAAGACCCTGGGACCATGACCTGAGCGGAAGGCAGACGCTTAACAACCGAGCCACCCACGTACCCCAGATTAAGAGTCTCTTATGGTTTGTCTCTCTCTCTGGTTTTGTCTTATTTTCTCTTCTCCTATGATCCTCTGTTTTGTTCCTTAAATTCCTCATATAAGTGAGATCATATGATAATTGTGTTTCTCTAATTATTATTAACTAATTATTAACTTTTTCCCCTTAGCATAATACCTTCTTGTTCCATCCACATGGTTGCAAATGGCAAGATTTCATTTTTTTTTATGGCTCAGTAGTATTCCATTGTATATCTATACCACATCTTCTTTATCCATTCATCTGTCGATGGACATCTGGACTCTTTCCATAGTTTGGCTATTGTAGACATTGCTGCTATAAACATTGGGGTGCAGTTGCCCCTTCGGATCCCTACATTTGTATCTTTGGGGTAAATACCCAGTAGTGTAATTGCTTGGTCGTAGGGTAGCTCTATTTTCAGCTATTTGAGGAACCTCCATACTGTTTTCCAGAGTGGCTGCACCAGCTTGCATTCCCACCAACAGTGTAGGAGGGTTCCCCTTTCTCCGCATCCCCACCAACATCTGTCATTTCCTGACCTGTTAATTTTAACCATTCTGACTGGTGTGAGGTGATATCTCATTGTGGTTTTGATCTGTATTTCCCTGATGCTGAGTGATGTGGAGCATTTTTTCATGTGTCTGTTGGCCATTTAGATGTCTTCTTTGGAGAAATGTCTGTTCATGTCTTCTGCCCATTTCTTGACTGGATTTTTTTGTTTCTTGGGTGTTGAGTTTAATAAGGTTTTTGTAGATTTTGGATACTAGCCCTTTATCTGACATGTCATTTTCAAATAAGATTTTTTTTCTTTTCCTCAGCTTTATTGAGGAAGCTGCCACCACTATCATAATGCAGGACAATTCAATTACCCTAAAAAGTTTCCTGGTGCCCATTTTCAGTTCTCCCTCATCCCCTCAATCCCAACCCCTAACAACAACTGATGTGTTTCTGTCACTATAGTTTTCCTCTTTTTGTTTTATCTAAATGAAATAGTATGGTAGGAAGTCTTAGTGTCTCCTTTTATCTCATTAAGCATGCTTTGTTCTTAGGCTCAGATATAATTCTTCTTCCATTCTCTTCCATTGATTTAAAAGTGTGTATGTGTGTGTATGTTGTGTATGTATATGTTATTCTCATGCTCCACAGCACTAGATGTTTTGTACCTGGAGAATTTCAGGGTCTTTTGTCTGTCATATTACCAGAAATGGATACCTCTTATGGCTTTCTCATAAGATGTTAATCCATCAAAATCCTAATCACATGTCTTGGGCAATAATTTTAATGGATTTTATTTACTAACTGAATGCATCATAATATCTGTCAAACATGTTTTGTTTCTTGTACATTAATAACTGCTTATTTAAATAATGGAAAATATTTGCATTCAATATCATACTCAGAATAAAAGTGCTTCAAAATATCAACCATTATTACCCATGAATGAATTTATTATGTATGTAATAAGATCCACGTATTGTCTGAAAGAGTGTTTTTCAGACTTCCTCTTTGGAGCCCTGATAGTCCCATCAGTTTGTTTAAGGGACCCTGCAAGAGAAAAAGAGGATTGAATGAGGGGTCTATTCCAGCTTCCAGCTTGTATTAGATTTATACTATTGGACTTCAGTATAAGGTTTTGTTTAAAGACCAGGTCCATGGCTAATAAAAGTTGGCAAAGCCTTTTTCATCTCATTTGCCAACTCTAGAGGCTGAGAGATATAGCTCCTAACAGAAAGTAGGGCATATTATAAAGAAATTGAGTTCCTTAAGTGGGTCTGTGTTTATTCAAGCTGCATGTGCTCACTTGTACAAACCCCATCCTACCGGAAATTATCATGATAGGAAGAGCTGGTAAATGTTGTAGCTCATGTAGGAAAAATATTCCTGGGTCCTTAGAACACTTGACACTTTTCTATGGCTCTTGCAGACAATTTGCTGCCCTACGGATCTTTTTAAAGTCAGCTGAGAAGCGTTTTGAACATCTCATTTTCCATGTTGACCTTCTTTGGAGTCTCTATCAAACAGAGAAATCGTCAAAGGGATGATAACATGAAAGGGTTCCCTTAGCAGGAGAGAAAGGGAGAAAAGAGAAATCCACAAATAACCTCGCTTGCTCTTAGAAAGTGAAGCCCTGACTAAGCTCTTTTCAAAGGCATAGGTAGCTATTTCTCTCTGAAGTACCCACAGAAGGTTGTTTTTTTTTTTTTGCTTGTTTTCCAAAATTTCAGCATTTGATGCTTTAAATGCAGTCAAGTGCACAATTTAAAAGTGGGACTTGGAGGTAGTGGGTCAAATAAGAGCCTGGCCATCTTCTGTCCCTCAGGACATCTGGGGGCCCACTGCAGTCTTGGCATAATTGGGTCACGATTTAAAACCTCATAAGGTTATGGGGCGCCTGGGTGGCTCAGTTGTTTAAGCGACCGACTCTTGGTTTCAGCTCAGGGCATGATCTCAGGGTTGTAAGATCAAGCCCCGCAACCCCCTGTTGGGCTCCAGGCTCTGTGTGGAGTCTGCTTGAGATCCGTTCCCCTTCCCTCTCCCTCCCCCTCTGCCCCTCCTCACTCATGCTCATGCTCTCTCTCTCTCTCTCTCTCTCCCTCTCTCTCAAATAAATGAACAAAATCTTTAAAACCTCATAAGGTTCTGTCACTGCTCAACCTCTCTACACTCTCTCTTACTGATATCAACCGATCAGTATTTTACAGGGCTATTTTTTTTTCCAAATGTTTGGTACAGTTAATATGCTGCTTATATCAGAACTTAAGTTCCCTCAGTTATTCAGTCCACTTAGCTCAACAGAGTGAGGAAAATTACACTTGGAGAAAGAGAACTAAATATACATGTATGTGAATGTGTAATAACTAGCTTTGATGAATTTATGCTTGCTAAAAAGGGGGGTGGGATGGAAAACTACTGTCATCATCTGAAAAGTGGAAAGTGGTTTTCTTCCCCTTGCAATGCTGCTATTGGCCAATGGCAAACTTCCTTGACCCCTCTAAGTGCCCAGACCAGGGGCCTGGGCAGCATCATTGCCTTTGTTCTCTTCTCTTCCTCCAATGTGTGTGTTAGTCAGGGCTCCCCGGAGAAACAAAACCAATAGGAGATACAGATATATATGACAAAGAAGCCCTTGATCTAGTATAACTCTGCTGGCATAACCCTTCTTTGTTTAAAAGAAACAACTGGAGAAAGAGACAATTTTATTTATAAAATGAGTCACTGTTCATTAAAAAAGTAAAGACATGGAAAAATAGCATCCCTTGCAAGTATGTTTCTAAATAACTCCCCAGGCTCACTTTTAGAGGTTATTCTGTGCTATTTTAAATCGCACAGGAGAATTGGAATAGAATCCACTTGACCTTAGAAACCCTCACCTTGGTTTTATCTTTCATACCTTTGCATTTCCCAGATTTCCTTTGTGGATCTCTTAAGTCGAAGGAAGGTTAAATGAATTAATTAGATGTAAAACCATTAGAAGCCCTTGGGGCATGTCCGGTAGGTGCCCAATATTAAGGCTTCTCCTACATTACCTTTTTAAATTATTGCAGTAATCCTGTAAGGTAAGTATTAGTAAGATCCCCACTTTCTAGACAAGAAGACCAAGGCTCAGGAAGAGTAAGTGAGTTCCCAAGAGCACACAGATACTAAATGAAAGAGGCAGTGATCAAACCCAGGTGATCTGACCCCGAAGTCCCCACTCATCAACATCAGGCTCTACCTCTCTGGGCTCAGTAACCTTTTACACAGCTGTTCGCTTTGTAATAGTTTATGAAGCTGACATTTAAGTTTTCTCTACGTGTGTGAAAATTCACAATAAAAATGGAAACCAAAGGCAGGAAACCGTTAGAGATAGTGAGCAGCGAAGAACTGTACAATAGTGATGAAATCACTACTCTACAGTGATGAATCATTTGAAAGTCTAAATGAGGGTTTCTCAGTTGTGGTTGGGTAGGAGGACCTCCTACAGCAGAAGCACCAGGGGAACTTTTAAAGATACAAGTTCCCGTCATTCCTCTGTCCTTTGATTCTCCTTCATTCATGCCACATTATTTCTTGAACATCTGCTATGTTCCAGGCTCTGTAGGTCTTGAGGGTATTGCAGGGAACAAAATCAACAAATCCCTGCCCTGATGGAGCTTATGGTCCAGGGCTTTAGAAGGACCCAGAAATCTGTATTCTCACAAGATTCCTACGTGATTCTTAATGTGAAAACAACTGGTCTAGGTACTAACTTTTCTTTAAATCCTTTCAAGCCCATACTTACAGAAATACTCATTTGAATGAAGTTAGAATGTAAAGAAAATTAGTTCCTATCACATCACAGAAAATCTGAAGCATTTTTCCATGAACTGAAATTCTTCAGCTGATATGGGTCAAAAGAACATCCTGGCAATTATAATTTATTTTCTAATTGTCCTTCAAGCCTTCAGTTGCCATCTCCTTCTGTCAATCTTTTGAGCTCTAAAATGATTCTACCCCCACCTATTCTCATCTTGTGTGTTTTTTTTTTTCCCCTTAGCATAAATGGGACATGTTAAGCCAGTGATTCTTTAAAGACATAGTAAAGAAACTTCCTTGGCTTTATTTTAATTCCTTCTCTATGACAGCTTGGGCAGCTGAAATTTCATTCGGGGGATCCAAGAGCTTCTTGAATACCAAGCAGAACTCCTAACTCCTTCGTTAGAGAACGAAGGAATCTAAATGACATTAAAGCAAATAAAACAACAATAATATCAACAAAAGCCCACAAAGATATAAGACACTTCATTTAAAAATCTCTTATTTCCTTTAAAGAACCAAAACGATAAAAATGGGAGAGCTGAGGGTATTATGCTAAGGGAGATAAGTCAGTCAAAGAAAGACAAATACCATATGATTTCACTCATATGTGGAATTTAAGAAACAAAACAGATGAACAGAGGGGAAGGGAAGAAAAAATATAATAAGAGAAAAACAGGGAGGGAGGCAAACCATAAGAGACTCTTAATCATAGGAAACAAACAGGGTTGCTGGAGGGGAGGGAGCAGGGGGAAGGGGTAACTGGATGATGGACATTAAGGAGCGCACTTGATGTAATGAGCACCGGGTGTTATATGCAACTGATGAATCACTAAATTCTACCTGAGACTAACAATACACTATATGTTAACTAAATTGAATTTAAATAAAAAATTTTTTAAAAAATGGGAGAACTGAATGTATCCAAGCCCCAACTCCCATTAAAGAGACAAAGGAACTAACAGAGAAAGGACAAGTGATCTCGCATGGGGTCGTCCTGCTAAGATAAATAAAACTTCATTCATTCATTCACTCATTCATTCAGTGTATCAATACTCTTCTAGGTTCTCAGATTACTGCTGTGAACAAAAACCTCTGACCTGATGATGCTTACATTCTAGTGTGTATGTGTAGATGGGTAAGAGGTAGACAGATAATACATAAATTTAAAAGTAGGTTATTTAGGTAATCTTAGCAACAAAAAACATGAGTGGTTGCCTGGGGGCAAGAGTTATGATGTGGGGGTGGGGAAGTTCCAAGTGAGCAAGAAGGAACTTTTTGGAGTGATGGAAATGTTCTATACCTTGATTATGGTGGTGATTACATGGGTGTGTACGTTTGTCAATACTCAAAACTTAGAGTGTATAAAAATCTGATATCGGGACACCTGGGTGGCTCAGTCAGTTAAGTGTCTGCCTCCAGCTCATGGGGTCCTGGGATCAAGTCCCACATCAGGTTCCTTGCTCTGCGGGGAGCCTGCTTCTCCCTCTGTCTGCCGCTCCCCCTGCTTGTGCTCACTCTCTCCCTCCCTCTCTCCCTCTCAGACAAATAAATAAATAAAGTCTTAAAAAAAATAAAAATAAAAATCTGATACCATGCTGGTGCTCAATGAATATTAGATAAATAAATTATAAGTAACATTTTTAAAAGTAGGTTATTTAGGGAATTAGGGTATAATAACTGCTATAGGGAAAAATAAAGCAGGCTGTGGGGATGGAAGCTGATGGGTAGAGAGAAGGTTTGAAATTTTACAGAGGATGGTTAGAGAAACCCTCAAGGAGTTAGTGCCATTTGAGGGGTGCTGTGTGGCTCAGTCCTTAAGCTTCTGCCTTTGGCTCAGGTCACGATCCTGGAGTCCAGGGATCCAGTCCCGCATCGGGCTCCCTGCTTGGCGGGAAGCCTGCTTCTCCCTCTCCCACTCCCCCAGCTTGTGCCCCCTGCTTGTGTTTCCTCTCTCTGTCAAATAAATAAATAAAATCTTAAAAAAAAAAAAAGAAAGTGCTATTTGAGTAAAAACTTGTAAGAAGTGAGAGTGAACTGCGATGACATGGAGGGAAGAGCATTACAGACCAGGTGTTTTCAGGTGTGCACGTGCCAAGTAAGGTTTGCAGGCAGAGGGTGTACTTAGTCACTTTTCAGAATCAAAGTTATAAAATGGACATATTAATTCCCTTTTACCAGAATGACTTCAAAGATTAGATGAGATCATGGGTTTAGTTACGGATGTGAAATTTGGCATGTAGAAATTTCAATCTCAAAATGACCAGACATTTGTTTAGCATCTAATATATACCAGATTCTGAGCGCATCACTATAAACAAGCACTGTTTAATGATAGGAAGGAATTTATAATAGTCTTATAGAGACAGTGGTAAGGGGACAATTTTAATATGTGGCATTTTCTATAATAAATGTAGGGTGCTAAAGGAAGGAGGTAGAGTAAATAATATGATCCACATTTTAAGGGTGAAGAAATTGGTGGTTGGTTTAAGTTTCCAACACTGGCTTTCTGACAACAGATGCTATGCTTGCATTAAAACACTCCAAAATAAGGAATAAGTCACAAGGATGAAAGGTATGACATAAGGAAGATAGTCAATGGTACTGTAATAGCGTTGTATGGTGACAGATGGGAGCTGCACTGGTGGTGAGCACAGCATAATACATAAAGTTGTCCAATCACTATGCTGTAGACCAGAAACTAATGTAACATTATGTATCCACTATACTCAATTTAAGAGAAACCGGAAACACTTCAATATAGTGTTCTCCTGGGGTAGGGGGGATGGATTAGCCCGGTGATGGGTATTAAGGAGGGCACGTATTGCATGGAGCACTGGGTGTTATACGCAAACAATGAATCATGGAACACTACATCAAAAACTCATGATGTAATGTATGGTGATTAACATAACATAATAAAATTAACAAAAAAAATATAGTGTTCTCCCAGGTTAACAATGTGCGTGAGTGGGACCTAGGGCCAAGCTCATTGCTCTTCACTGCTGGTGCTGCCACTTTGCCCACTGCTCCAACACAGTGAGGCTGAGCAGGGAAGAAACAGATCCTCTAGCACATGGGCCTGAGGGGGATGGATAGAGCTGTCAGGATGGGGAGGAAATAATCCCAGTTTTCAGTTGTCCTATCACACCCCTTTTCCCATCTGGTCCTTAAAACAGTCTTGCTAACCCAGAAGAAATTGTTAGTTCCATTTTACATATAAGAAAAAAAAGCTTAAAGAATGTAAGCACTTTTTGGCTACGAAGGGGGAGAGACTAACATGAAGCCCAGATTTCTATCGCTAACTCCATTATTCTTTCAGCGATCTTATTTAGGTAAGGTATTGAGGCTGCTGGGCTTGGTTGTCCTGAAAATGAAATGGGGAGGGAGGAGGTGAGAGGGCTATGATGTTGGTGCCTTTGCATGCATGCATCTTCCCTGCTCGTCTTCACTTTTCTGCGTGCATGCTTTTAAAAAGCCTACATAAGAAAATAATGTTATATTTAAGAGCAGTTTTAGATTTACAGAATTATTGCATAGATAGTACAAGAGTTCTCATATACCCCAGACTCAATTTCCCCTATTATTATTCTCATCTTACCTTGTGTGATACATTTGTCACAATTAGTGAGCTAGTATTTTTAATTCTTTTTTTTTAAGATTTTATTTATTTGAGAGAGAGAGAAAGAGAACAAGCAGGGGGAGTGGCAGGCAGAAGCAGAGGGAGAAGCAGGCTTCTAGCTGAGCAGGGAGGTGGATGTAGGACTCAAACCCAGGACCCTGGGATCATGACCTAAGCTGAAGGCAGATGCTTAACAGACTGAGCCACCCAGGCACCCCAACGAGTTAGTATTGACACATTTTATTAGCTAAAGTCCATGTTTTATCTAAATGTCCTCGTTTTTTACCTTAATACTTTTTTCTGTTCCCAGTTCCCATGCAGGAAACCACATTGCTTTTAATAATCATGTCTCTTTAGGCTACTCTTGGTTTTGACAGTTTCTCAGACTGTCCTTATTTTTGATGACCTTGGCAGTTTTGAAGAGTACTGGTCAAGCATTTTGTAGAACTCCCTTCACTTGTGATTTGACTGCTGTTTTTCTCATGATTAACTAGAGTTAAAGGTTTTGTAAATGAAGACCACAGAGGTAAAGTACCATCCTTACCACATCATGTCCAGGGTGCATGTTATCAATATGACTTATCACTGTTGATGTTGACCTTGATCACAAACAAAAACAGAAAAAGCCAAAAATATATATATTTTTCTCTATCTCCCTTTCTCTTTTTCCTCTCTCTTCTCTGATGTCATTGGGAAGAGTAGGAAAAATGAAAATAGGATGAGAAATCGTGAAAAATAAATATTTCAGAAAGATTTAAAAAAAAACTGCATCAGAAAATTGCAAAGAAGTATGTAATTTCTGTAGAATTATGACTAGGGAAAATAATTTCTATATTTTACCTTGTGTGTACTTCACATTTACTTTCTTGTTTCCCCCCAGATGACACTATGTCAAGCAACCAAAGGTAAATTTAAAATTTTAGGAAGTAAGAAGAAAATGACCTTTTTCATGTTGAAATCTAGAGACTATTTAGGATAACTACACGTCATTCAGTAAGATCAGAATGGAATTGATCCTCTCCTCAGAGTTAGCAGAGGGTTTTCCACTCAACCTTATAAATTTCGTTCTGTCAATTTGATGTACCAATTTCCCTTTTCCATTAAAAATTTATTTCTATGGGGGTACGTGGGTGGCTGAGTCGGTTGAGCATCTGACTCTTGATTTTTGGCTCAGGTCATGATCTCAGGGTCATGAGATCAAGCCCTGTATTGGGCTCTGCACTCAGCTGGGAGTCTGCTTGAGATGCTCTCCCTCTGCCCCTCCCCCACTCTAAAATAAATAAATAAATCTTAAAAAATGTACTTTAATGGAAATTCCAATTTAATACTGATTTTTTATTTGTAATGAAACTTGACTGAGGCTTTCTAAATAAGGGAAAAAAATGAGGCTTTAATTAAGCCTCTTTTGTACTATTTATGTGTCATTTATCATGGATTTGGGAATCAGAATGCTCCTCACATATTACAAACATCTATTTACATTGCCTTGTGACTTTTAAATGGTCATCACCTTAAAATAGTCATCACCTTAAAATAGCCACTTTGGCAGGAGTCAAGACAAATATACGGACATTAATATAAGAACACAACTGTACCTGATTGAATTTAAGATTGTAACAAGCATTTATACCATCCACACTTTTCTTCACAATGTTAAAAGCCCAAGAGTGTTTTACTTCTTTCAACACTCATGAACCTGATAGAGTTTGTTCAGTCATAGCATCCTAAAATGGAAAGGAGCATGGCTTAATGCAAAGAGGGAGAAAAGCTAAACCCGCCTCCGCCTCAGCTCTCAGATTTGCTTCCACCCAAGGGCATCCTGGCCCTGGGCAGGGGCCTCTGGGCCGCAGATGCCAGGGGGGTCCCATCAACCCACCACACCTCTCCTTTTTGTGTGCTGCTTTCCCCAAACTCCATTTCTGTCACATTTTTTTTTTAAGAATTTCCCTTATTCTGTGGGCCATAAACCTATTTAGTCTGGAGCCAAAGGGATGCCCTAAGTGGAGGAAAGGGGCCTGGGGTGGGGGATTCCAGTGGTGTTCTTTGGTTTCGAGGAGGCTGGAGTGGAGGGTGTGGTTGATCACCTGGAGCTGACCTGGGAGGGAGAGACCCGGGCTCTTAGCTCTTGGACTCTTTATTCCCTACCACATGGACTTCAGATTCACTCTTGTGCTTTACTCCAGAGGGTTGTATTCCTTGGAAAAAGAGGGAGAGACTTTGAATTTGATAGGAACTTTTTAAACCAGACTTGGCTGGATGTACCCCATGATGGGGGCACAGAGGTAATCGAGAAAAGTCTCAACCGTCCCTCTCCCCAGCTTCCTTCTCAGCTCCAAGGATCAGAAATCCCCCCCTTTGCTGACTCATTCCATAACTGGAGAAAGAAACTCCATTCACTGAAGCCACAGGGTAGCAAGGAAATCTAAACTTTTCTTTTAGGTTCAAAATGTCAAGGATCAAGTAGCCACTGTGGGGAAGGGGGTGGGGGAGGTGGGGACAGGGATGGAACTTCTCCAGATGAACGGACCATAGTTGTGTTACTGACTCTTTGCCCGTAGCTCATTTTACTTTGATCTTCTGTGCCCCTGACGTAAAGAGGTCTGTGTACTGTACCCACTTCCCAGACGTCCTTGTATCTGCTATTTTCTCTGGAATTGTATTTTCTAATAAATGACACTTGAGGAAAAAAAAATTTTTTTTTTATATTTATTAACAAAAATGGTCCAGAAAAGGATTGAGTAAAAATTACAACGATAAGGTTTAAAATAAGAGTTGTTTTTAGTTCTGTTGTCTCTAGGGGAGTGTAACCAGTCTAGAAAGCTGTTTAATCTCCTAAAACAGGACTCAGATCACACCACTCAAGTGTTAGATTTCAAAAGAAATTTTCCCTTTTCTCTCTTGTCAAAGCAAAATATAGTGGAGGTTTTTACCCACAAGCCTGCTTTCCAGGGGAGTGAATGATCTGGAGTCACTCATCTGGGAGCTATGGAATTCTGTCTATAAAATCAAAGCATTGTACTAGGTGGCCTTCAAGATTTATACCTGCTTCAACGTTCTTTGATTCTAGAGCATCATTGCTAACCATCCGCCCCCAGATCATAAACCAACCACACAACATCTTTCTACAAAGATTTCTATAAAGAAAACAGAAATTCCCTGTTAATCACTGAATTATCTGCTTTCTGTTGGGAAATTGATAGTTCCAGGATACTTTGATTTTATTGTTACCAAAACAAAACTGAATTAAATTTGGCTTTTGCCTGTGAAGGTATTTATCTAGTCAGAGTGATGTTTTTAGAAGAAATGCTTTAGTTAGCGTATGGTTATTCCCATTCAAAATAAAAATCGAATGAGAAAAACCAATCTCCCTGTTTCTTTTTGTGAACTAGTTTGGTTGTTTGCATTATTTGAAAATTTGAGCACTCATGCAAAATTACCTGTGAGTGTACAATTTCCCTTGTAACTAATAGAAATTCATAGACTGTTCCAAGATGGGCATACTCATAGTTAGTCATTTGAGAGACTAGAGTTGTGCATACCTATGCATCATACAAAGGCTGCATTTTTTACCCAGACCTGAAATAAGAAATTACCCAGACCTGAAATAAGAAAATAAAAGAACTAGAATGCCTTCTTACCACCTCCACCCTAACCACACCTTCCTGCCCTAAGCTTATTACCCAAATCTGGCTATGCCCCAATGTTTGCCTCTTTGAGATTTAAAAAAGATGTTGAGGGAAAAGGTGAGAGAAAGAATAAGCTCAGGAAGAGAAATTGGTGAAAAACAGATGAAGAGCAGGAAATTCTGGTGGGCGTGGCTTTGTGAAGTGAATTGCTGTCATTTGGAAACGTAAGAAAGCGATTAAGGCTATAAAAATAACTAGGATGTGGCTCATTCTCTTATTTCCTTTGTTATGCTTAGAAACTAGATGAACATTGAACATTTCAGTTGAATTAGCCAAATAGGGATTGTCTTAATGACTTCAAATAAATTTTTATCTCTTCAGCAACCAATGGTAGTTCAAGAAATTCAAATTCTTGCTTTGATCATCTGGCTTGGACCCCTTAAAAGACATAACTGATTCAATTTAATTTGCTCATCTTTATACCTCCCAGATGGTGCTTGAACACTTCCACAGTGATTCTCTTGGAACTATCTTAATTCTTCCTTCCTTCCCTCTGTCTCTCTGGACTTTGCTTTTAGAGTGTAAGTTAGCTGATGGGGCGCCTGGGTGGCTCAGTCGGTTAAGCATCTGACTCTTGATTTCGGCTCAGGTCATGATCTCAGGGTCATGGGATCCAGTCCCGTATTGGGCTCCATACTCATCAGGGAGTCTGCCTCTCTCCCTCTCCTTCTGCCATGCACCCCCCCAAATAAATAGATAAATCTTAAAAAAAAAAAAATTGAGAGTGTAAGTTAGCTGAACCTTTTCAGCCCTTGCATCTACTTTGAAACCAAGCAAAGCAGCCTGCTGAGTCCTTTAAAGGAGCAGGTAAGTTCAAAGACAGACCCCAGAAAAACTGATAGAAAGGAAGGGTGGATGGTTTCCAGAGATAAGCACTTCTGACAGGATGTAGCCAATCAGGACTCCAAGCATCTGATAAGCCTGTGTAGATAGGGCAGAGGGAGGTGCCCATGGGGCAGCTGGGAGGTGGGGAAATATGCTGAGACTCTAGTTCCTAAGGTGATCACGCTGGGTAAGAGCCAAGCCGGTCGCCACCGTGATATTAACACCAAGATTTGTTGGTTTGGATGAGCCAACCTATTTTGCATCTATAAAATATATGTGAAGCAGAAATTTGAGCCAATTATTTGGCTTCAGTCACTTTCAAGCAGATTGACCATAGTAATTAAATTCTCAAAACGATTGCCTGTTCGTTACTGTATCTCTTGTTACAAATTTGGTTCATTTCTCCATTTTTCATTCTGAAAAGAAAAGAAAAGCTTAGACAAGGAAGAACTTGTAGCCTGCAGAAGGTACATAGTCCTAGGGCGTTTATAATTAATAATCAAGCCGCAATTTGTGCAAGAAGAAAGGGGGCCATCTATTACATTAGCATGTACAAACAGTTTGGTTTATTAAACCTGAGCTGAGCCAAAATGTTTGTCATACAACGGAGGCATTGTCAGCACTGCAGAAGTAAAAAAGTGAAAATTTTACCAGCGTCAGCATTGATTCACTCACTTCTCGTACAGTGACTAATTAATGAGGAGTATATCCCTCGCAAAGAGTTGGAGTTAAAGAGAAAAATATCTTAGTTGAAAAATATCTTAGTTGAAAGTGACTGGAAAGGAATTTGATTGAATTTAATTACAACAAACATTTATTGAGTATTTACATATGTAACACACTGTAATGGCAACAGGCATCCAAGATAAATAATACCTTCCTTCAAGTAGGTTATGGAAGATATAGTCACATACATTACTACAATGTGAGGTATTGAAATAAAGGTTAGATGGAGGCCCATCATGGTAAGTCAGGAGATCACTAGCCCTGATCCACAAATAAACCTCAGTTTGAATCATTTCTCCACCAGCTATTGTCAATATGATACCGGGCAAGTTACTTAATCTCTCTGAACCTCAATTTACTCATCTATAAAATGGGGACCATAGAATTGCTTTATATGGTTATAAAGATTAAACTGGATAGTGTACACACAGCATTAAACCAGGATGCATTATATTCCTTCCATTCTTCCCAGGATTAGGAAAGAATGAAACTAATTCCAGTAAGAAGAATCAGAGAAAGTATCACAGAGAAAGGTGTAGAACTTTAATAGAAGATGTGATGAGATGATTTCATATGCAGAATAGAATGAGCGGAGGCACACAGTTGTGGAAGTATATACACCTCTGGGCAGTGTTGAATGGTCCAATAGGACCAAACCAGAGAGCACAGGGAGAAGGTGTGAAACCCAGAGCACAGATGAGTAATTAGTGATAAAACTAAGAACTAGGAAAAATCACTTTTACAAGGCAGTGTCGAAAAGATAAAGGAACCCGATTTGACGTAAGTTTCAGAAAGCTATTTTGAGTAGCTCTATGAAGGATGACCATCCGTGAACATTGAGGAGACTACTAAATAGCTTTGTAAATGATGATAATGACACAAATTCAGGTAAGAATAGATATGCGGAAATGAGTATAAGAAAGGATTCTATGATAGAGTTTGCAAAACAAAGTAAAAGCTCCTTTCTTTGGGGACCAAAACTTGGAAGATTTAGATCTACTACATGAAAATTATGTCCTTTTTTCAGGATTTGAAATTGATAATAACATGGCCCACTATAACTGTTGACTGTCATTTTTTAATAAAATAAGTCATTATATCCTTTCTATTAAATATTTGCATATCTACACTGAAAGAGGTTTGATAATATATTTAAGTTCAATGCTTGAGGTTCTTTGGTTTTGCAATCAGTGATCTCAGTCTAGCATGTGTCAGATTCACCTGGAGGGCTTGTTAAAACACATTGCTGTGCGTGTGCCCAGAGTTTCTGTCTGATTCAATAGCCCTGGGGCAGCACCCAAGATTTTGCTGATCTAGAGACTACACTTTGAGAACCACTAGTGTGCACACCTAGAGACTTGTCCCTTTGATTAAGGCCCAGTGGGTTTCACCTAGGTAAGGGCTAGTTGTCTTAGTCCATTGGGAATACCAGGAAAAGTATTTCCATCTCTGTTCTGAGAAAATAATCAAGGAATTAGCCCACCCTTTTCTTCTTGCTGGAGCAGAATTCCCTTTAGAGTTTCAGTTTGCAGGTTTGGGTTACTGAGTTCTGTCATTTGCCCCAATCATGAATAAGCCATATTAAATTCAGGCTTAGGACCACTCGGACAGTTAGCAGTTTCCACACTGAAGCAAAATGCTAAAAGTCATGTAGGTAATATCCAATTCTTTGTGGGTATTGCATTTGACAGGAAATAAAAGTTCATGTGAGGTTCTTTAACGGAACTCTGTCTGTTGGGACGCTGAAATTTCCATCTCGTTGCAAAGAATGTAAGAGAACGGTTTAGCCACACACATGTACACCAAGTGGAGTTGTCCCTCATTTGCCAGTATTTAAAGCAATTGAACATGATGTGTGAGGTAGAAATATGTATAGAGATGACCGCCGGGTTTTAACTTGAATGACCGGTGGACAGAGCCAACAACCAGATAGGAACCCCAGGAGGAACAGTAGGTTTTGGCAAAGGATGAGGTCGAACTGATACTGTCACAGAAGCTTCCAAGTGGACACTTCCCACATACAGCATGGGTTTGGTGCTCAGGTGTTTATCTGCATAAAAATAATAGTTACACCGATGGGATTGATGAACTTGCCTAGGAGAAGATCATGGAGTAGAGAGAAGGCATAGGAGTCTTGTTCTTAATTTTTTAAGAAAAGCATAACTATTTAATTTTTTTCTGAAAATAACTGTAGGAAGTGTTTGGGTAACTCAAAGTACAAAAAACTTGATTGTTAAGGCAATGCTATGGGCTTTAAAGGGCCATCTCTATGCTTTGGAATTCTTCAGTGTAAGCCAATGCATATGTTTCACCATAAAGTGCCCTTGGAGTATCAGAGAAAAAAAATTGGACTAGTAAACTGATCCATATTGGACTATTTCTTACCACATGTATTTTTATGTCCTCTGTAAACTAATAGAACATTAAACTTACATCATTCACTTTCTGGTTAATTGACTATTTTTCAAACATTTAAAATTATTCATAAGACCTCAAACTGTTGGATCAACTCTGCTGTGAAATCCAATCATGCTATTAGGAACAATGACTTGCCTCTTTGTATATCTGGGTTTTTTTCTACATTTTCAACCTACACATCATGAAAAAGAATCCTAGAATAACAAAAGCTGCAGGATACCGTTAAGGATGATTCAATCTAGCATTTTACAGGTTAGAAAATGTAGAAGCCCAAGTGGTTAATTAACTTGCTAAAGATGATCTCTTAGAAAAGAAAAAGAAAGGAAAAGAAATAAAGATGATCTAAGTCAATAAAGGCAGAGTCAGGATAAGCATCTAGGTCTCCTGACTCCAATTCTGGGGCTCCTTTGCCCGATAGCATGCTGCCTACCTTCCAGAAGCACGCCACCCCAAAAGCATCTCACTACACATAGGGATTAGTCTTTAAGCAGGCACACTTTCTTCCCTATTTCTCTTTAAAGCTTAAAAAAAAAAAAAAAAAAAACCCTAATCCAGAAACAATATAAATGAAACATTCTCGGAGCCACCTACATAAATAAGTGGGGTGGGGTGGGCTTACCCCAATATTCTAAGTTGAAAATGGACAGAACACATTAAAACTGTGACAGAAGAACAATTTCTTTCTAGTCAGTACTTCATTTCCACCTTAAAAAAAACTTAGACTGTTCCTATACATAATGCCAGTTTATAAACTGAAGCCAACGAAGGATTATTTTGCCAATAATGATGCCAGACTTATCTGACTCTATCATTTGAGCTTCATGTAGACGCAACTTTAGACTACACACACACACACACACACACTTTTTTTCCTCTGTTCGTTCTAGAATGAGTTCCTGAAGAAGGCAAGGCAAGACAACAGAACCAAACCATTGTGTTGCTCACACATCCTGAAATACCTCACATGAGGAAGGAGAAATTAGTAGGAGGTTAAAAAAAAAAAAAAAACTTAATTAAATGCCCCATTCAGTTGAAGAGCGCCAAGTGAGTCACCTTCTGATGGAGGCCCTCTGGCATCGTGGATGGGGGTCCGCCTCCTGTACTAGGCTTGGACTCTGCTGATAAAAATTGCTTCTGTGAGCCATTCAACAGCCCTGCTGGCTTTTCCACAGCACGGCTCTTCCTCTCTGGAGAGCCATGATCTCACAGGGCCACCAGGAGCAGGGTGGGCGCAATGGAGTTTATGTTAGACTATTGGAGGTCAGACAGCCCTTCCCCTCTTTCGCTGTCCATCACATCAGTTCTCTCTTAGGTATATTCCAGTTTAATTTTTTTTTTTTAAAGATTTTATTTATTTGACAGAGAGAGACACAGCGAGAGAGGGAACACAAGCAGGGGGAGTGGGAGAGGGAGAAGCAGGCTTCCCGCTGAGCAGGGAGCCCGATGTGGGGCTCGATCCCAGGACCCTGGGATCATGACCTGAGCCGAAGGCAGACGCTTAACGACTGAGCCACCCAGGCGCCCCTCTTCCAGTTTAATTTAATTATAATTTGTCATAATGGGTTCAAAAGGCATCTCCTCCAACAATTGTGTCCCAGCCTCTCATTTTTGGGGAATAAACTGGTACACAAACAATGTAGGTGCTACCAGCAAATTCCTATAAAATGAATAAATCCAAAGATATTCCCATTCCAGGGTTTCTGATATGTAAACAAAACTAAGTCATCTTTTTTTAAAGAATAATTTTTACAAATAGTTATGTCTTTTCTTTGAATCCAAGGATGACATATTCAAGGACATTTTATCTGTGGCTCCACTCATAGGCGGCAAAACTGGCTCTGTCGTCTGCATAAAATTTAAATGTTGTGTTCCCAAGTCAAATTCTTCAGGAATGTCCTTTTCCCAAGAGCCAGGCCATCATACACCTGTGGATCTTGCTCTTTTGAGCTCCTTGGATCAGCCTGTTTCTTCAGGTGTAACGTCTTCTAGATTCACACACATGGAAAGAAGAGTATTCTAAGGACTAGTTTTATACTACATTTCAAGGGCAGGTGAGAAAATATAAACATGAGTCATCTCGACATCCCTGCTTGTTCAAGGAAGCATCAACATCAATGTCAATTTGAGTGAAATAGAGAAAAGACAGGATCATCCCACAGCCTGAATCTACTTTTCAAAGTGCTGACTCATTACCAGTTGCACTCTCTTAAGTCCTGCACAGTTGGTTGCTGGCTGGTGCCCCATCAAGCTTGCTCAGCCCTGCACCGCTTAGTCCTTCTGGAGACGACACACAGAAACCTGAGCCTTGGGTTTCACGGGAGGCTCTCCAAGTGAGTCATCCTCTATAGGTGAACACAGCATTTTATTTTTCAACACAGAGACAGGGGAAAACCCACACAGGGCTGTGGGCACACCGTCAGCCGGCTCCTCACTCCACCTGCGTGTGAAAACTTGCGTGTCAGTGTTGGCCACAGAGTTTACGTGAAGACACTGCCTTTGAACCGTGTGCTGAAGGCAGGAGGAAAGAGCTTCCTCTCTGTGGTCCATCCGGTCTCCTCACTACATCTGGTCAAAAGCCAGCCAATTCATCTAAGTCAAAGACCAGGAGTTAACTGCTCTGTGTAAAACAATTTTCCCCGTGACTCATGGTTCTTGATGAGGTCTTACACATGCCAACTGTAACGTTAGAACAAGTCCCGAATTAGTGCGAGTCTGCTAAGCGTCCTAGGAGGCAAGAGGCAAACACCTATGGAATTTTACATAATGCACTAACTTCTGCTCTCGGTAGGTCGTCTCTGCTTTTAGGACAGTTGTAGAGGTGTTGCAAATAGACGAACTGAGAAACTTTGAAAATGATTTCCGGAGAAATCGGGAGTATAAATTTAAGTGTAAAAGTAATATAGAGTGTATTTTTAGATTGAACAGATTTATTTCTTGGGCCATCTATGTGGTTTATGTGCCTTTTAATTTCTTCCAGCTTCACTGCACTTAAGTTTCCTATTGTTTTCTGCGTGTGATCTGTGAACTCTTGTAGCTTACCTCCTACTGGCTCTCATCTTATGCGTTTGGTATTTTGCATTTGCAAAGCACTTCCAAGTTTACGAAGGAACTTTGCTCACGCATTCCTTTTCATTTTCAATCCTATAACCTGTGAGGTCTGCAGCTCTCCATCCCCCTTGTCTGGTTGAAAAAGACCTCCAATGATTTGTTACAGGTCACACTGCCGGCAAATGACAGGACTGTGACAAGAACCTTGGATTTCTAATGCCAAGTTCCCTTTTAACCGCAGCTGCTCCCTGGTGCCCGCCACGCCACAAGCTTTTCTGTCTCAAAGCCTTTGCATACACCAATTTTACCCTTGCTTACTTGGCCTCTACCTCTTGTCCTAGCCCCCAGATGCTCCAAGGCTCCACACTGTTTGGGAGAGGATTGTGCAGTGTCATGAAGCTAGTTGGAGCTCTTTAATTCTTCATAAATTAAGGCTGGGGTGGGGGCCGTGTGGATCTCAGGAGAGATGTGGAGGTGTGACCCGAACAGATTGACCTTGGTCCATGCGAACTGTCTCAGCATGGTGCGGTCTGAGCTAGAAGCCTTCTTTAAATCATCTCTGCAGTGTAGCCAGGCTGTCTAATACGCCTCACAGCAAAGGGCACTGCTTAAAGGCATGACTTTTGTGAAAATCTTTTTGTTTTCTCTTTTTTCTTTGTGTCTTTGTTTTTTTTATTGCCCCTTTTTTCTTTCTTTTTTCTTTTTTCTTCCTATCTTCCTTCCTTCCTTCCTTCTTCTCTCCCTCCCTTCCTTCCTTTCTTTTCTTCTTTTCCCAATATAGGGATGCCTAGTGTGGTAGTTAATCTTTAGAGATGGCCCCAAACAATGTTAATGTTTACTACCCACGAATGTAGGTGGGCCTATGAAGAAAGTGATGTGCTGACACTTCTAAGCCCAGGCAGTAGGAAGACCTGGAAGCTTTTGCTTCCTTCTTTTTGGAGCCATCATCTACCATGTATAAAGCCAGGTTACCCTGATGGAAAGAGAGGCCATATGGAGAAGTCCTGGAAGATGAGAGGTTTTTGGAGGAACAACAAGGAATCAACCACCAGGTCCTATCTGCAGCCCAGTGGCCTCATAAAAAACCTCAAGGGGGGGTGGTGCCGGGGTGGCTCTGTCTGTTAAGCATCCGACTCTTGATTTCAGCTCAGGTCATGATGTCTGGGTTGTAAGATTGAGCCTGGCATCGGGCTCTGCCCTGGGTGTGGAGCCTGTTTGAGATTCTCCCTCTCTCCCTCTCCCTCTGCCCCTCTCCCTGCTCTCTCTCTCTCTAAACAAACAAACAAAACAAAAAACCAAAAAACTCAAGTGAGACCGGTAGAGGAACACCCCCAAAGCAGGACCTAGCCAACCCGGAGAATCATGAAATATAATGTTGTTTTGAGCCACTAAGTTCTTAAATGGTTTGTTATGCAGCATAACTGGTCACCTATCCCCTAGTCTGAATCTTCAGTAACCTTCAGCAAGTCCTTGAAACAGCTGGGCTGACACAGGCCAGTTTGGAACAGATGTGGGTGATAGTAGATGGGGGTCAGTGGATAAGAGAAAGAGAATTTATGCCAAAGACGGAATAAAAACCCAGAAAAGGGAAATACAGAGGAAGGAAAAGCACTGCTTCTTAGGATCTTGAATTTAGTTCTACATGACTCTAAAGCAATCTCTTGTGTCCCAGGCTTTGTTTAAAACAGACAAAACTGTTGCTCATTGCACAGGTTGGCCTAGGCCTGACACTTCAAGAAGTGCGTCTATTTCTTTTTTTTTGTGGTCATTCCTGGGTGTAAGAATTAAAAACGAGACTCAATGAAGAAAATTCACCACGTCATGCTTTTTGGGGGTTGGACCAAGCAAATAATCACCATAAGCCAGTGGATCTTTGTATTTCTAGAAAGGAGTACATTGTTTGGAACATTGGAAGCATTTGAGGCCTTTTTTTCCCAATCGAACTGACTAGGGGCTCTGCCAGACCCTTGAGTAGGTAATGTGCAGGCAAAGAAATCTCGTTCTGGGCCCCGTCTTCCATCCACAGGAGAAAAATTGCATCGTTACTTGTTCATCTAGTATTTATCCTTGGGGTGTCTGTCTATCTAGAATGCCCACAAAACCTTGGATAAAACTAAGAAATTTGGAAGAAACATGTAAGTTAAAACTAGCTCAAAGTCACTCACTTCTTCAATTTATTTATTTGGTCTGAGATGATTCCCACATTCACTTACCATATGGCATTAAATCATTCTGGTCCTTGAGTTATTATTACATGATTCAAAGAGTATAATTTACAGAATTGCCAGCCCAGGCTGCACTCGGTCCCACACCAAAAAAAGACCACAAGGAGGGGAGAAGAAAAATGACTGTTTCCTGGTAGCCCATATTTACGCAATTTTCTCCACCACAGATTGTTTTGGCAGTCTAGACAGAGTCTTGTAAAATCCTTCCCTGATGTCATCCACATCCTTCCTTGATAAGTTCAAAATGAGTCCGGAGCAAGCATGGTTCCTCTAGCAATGTCATACAAATAATGAGTGCAGTGCCACCCCAGAGAGGCCTTTGGACTCCGGCAATTTCCACATGAAGGAACGGACTGATGAGCCGGCCACCAAATTATGTAAATATGTGGCCGAGAATGCAGCTGCTGAAGGAGAGAAAGAAACACACATATGGACATTTCGTGTTTTAAAAGAACTTTGTGGGAAACAAAACAGATTCAAGGAAGAAGTAGGCTAGATTCAGGGAAAGAAAGACTGAGGGAATTATTTTCTTAGTCAAAACCAGGGAACACCCTGAAATGAATGATTCCTTAAAAGACAACTTAAAACTGTGTTTTAGGGGTGCCTGAGTGGCTCAGTAGGTTAAACGTCTGCCTTCGGCTCAGGTCATGATCTCAGGGTCGTGGGATCGAGCCCCACATCGGGCTTCTTGCTCGGAGGGAAGCCTGCTTCTCCCTCTCCCACTCCACCTGCTTGTGTTCCCTCTCTTGCTGTGTCTCTCTCTCTGTCAAATAAATAAATAAAATCTTTAAAAAAAATTGTGTTTCAAAGAGAATACACTGGGTCTTATTTCTATCATTTTTGTGGAGAGGAAAGATGGTTCCAGGTTAGGGTTTGAAATTCAGGTTATAAGAGGGGATTTATTTTGTATCACTTTATTTATTAGCAGATTCCACACCAACGCATGTATAAATAGGGCAGAAGACACAAATGCTATTCTTCTCTAATAGAAGATAAAATATAAAGGACACGTTCAAACAATTATCAGACTTATAGCCTCAATGAAAATCGATTCCAGTTTGTTAGAAAAGAATTTCCTAATCCGAAGACGTAAGGACAGACACATCCCCCTATTTATTGTTTGAAAATTTTCTGTGTGCTAAATCTTTATTTTTATGTGATTATATTCATCTAGCCTTCAGGGGGAATTGGAAGAAAAATGCTTCTCACATTGCACTTTCTTTTTTTTAAGTATTCTTTTTTTTTTTAACATTTTATTTATTTGAGAGAGAGAGAGACAGAGAAAGTGAGAGAGAGCACAAGTGGGGTGAGGGGCAGAGGGAGAAGCAGACTCCCCGCTGAGCAAGGAGCCCGATGCGGGGCTCGATCCCAGGACCCTGGGATCATGACCTGAGCCTAAGGCAGACGCTTAACCGACTGAGCCACCCAGGCGCCCCCACATTGCACTTTTAATATTCTCTTCAATCTGGTTAAATTCTCCAAAACAAATGAAGTAGTATAAAAAGGAGAAATGTTCAATTCTGTTCTCACATTTTCTCTGCAGTTTGGTATTCCAGAAGAGCAGGAAATACTTTGACATATGTTTTTTTTCTGACACGTTTACCAGCTCCTCAGCCATTCCTCTCCCTGTCCATGTCTTGAGTGCTTTCCTTCAGGTGGTCTGTTTCTCTTCTTGCTGGGCGGTTTTACTATCTAGAAGCGAGCTTCTGTGTGGCCTCCCCCTGGGTAACGGAATCACAGACCTAATCATGTTCTCTCCTAACTCAAAGCCATCTGGTAGCCTCTCAACTTCCTAGAATGCCTTCCCAGCAGCCTCTGCCTGCCGCATACTGCTACCTACTGTCTGCCACAGCCAGGTCTCTCGACATCGCCTAGACCTCTGGTCCTTGGAAGTTTCCAGGGCTTGGCCAGTTGCTGTCCCTCCTTCAGGAATGTACCACACTTCATCTGGTACTACTCATTCTTCAAGCAACAAACCCTGCGCCAATCTTTCTATCCATCTGTGTGGGTCCCACTTTCATTGACCAACTCTAATTACACATTCCAGAAAATAGGCCTTTGTCACCCTTCTACTGGTCACCGCTTCTGACTAACCTCACTACTGGTATGTATTTCAAGCTCATCTCCCCCAGCTCTGTGCCTTCCCAGGCTCTGACCTCCACTCCATCCCTCAGAGACACTTGTCTCTCTGACTCTGACCTTTTTTAAGAATTTTATTTTTTATTGAAATATAATTGACATATAACGTTGTGTAAGTTTAAGGTGTACCGTGTGTTGATTTGATACATTTATATGTTGCAAAATGATTACCACTGTAGCATTAGCTAAGACCTCTATCCCATCAGGGTCACGAAAGTATTGTTTCATTTTTGTGGTGGGAACATTTCAGATCTTCCCACATTTATTGCAGCATTAGTCACGATAACCAATCTATGGAAACAACAGAAGTGTCTATCAACGGATGAATGGATTAACCTATTTATAAATATATACATACAATGGAATATTATTCAGCCATGAGAAAGAAGGAAATCCTGCCTTTTGTTGCAGGGTGGATGGACCTTGAGGGGATTATGCTAAGTGAAATAAGTCAGACACAGAAAGACAAATACAGTGTATTATATGATATCACTTGCATGTGGAATCTAAAAAAGCCTAACTGGTAAAAACAGAATAGGATGGTGGTTACCAGGAGCTGGAGGGTGGGATGAAGGGGATTGGGGAAGATGGTGTTTAAGGGTACAAACTTGCACCTAGTAGATACATAAGACCTGGAGATCTGAAGGACAGAGTAGTGATTTTAGACAATACTGTATCACACACTTCAAAGTCCCTAAGAGACAAGATCTGACTCTGAGCTTTGATGTTAGTCTCCAGCTACCATTTGTTGTCATCTGCTTTGATTACCCCACTCTCAGTTGTGGGGCTTAATATTTTATCAGACTTCCTAGGCTGGCACACGGGCTTAAATTTACCTCAGTCCCAGCCAACAAGGAATTCCCCAGTCTCCCTAAGGATACCATAAAATTGTGTGCTCTGTTCTTCTCCAGGAGATCATCTTGTATTACCTTTATGTTTTTACCCAGCAGTAAGCTCTTAAAAAGCAATCATGGTGTCTTTACTCATTTTGGCATCCTCGGGGCATGATCTAATGTCTGATATAGGCAGTGTTTGTTGAGTGGGTGAGTGTGATTCTCCGATTTCTTACCTATACATTTCATTATATCCATTTGCTTTATCAAATTGCTTGGAATATACTGGACCCCTAACAAATATTTTTAGATTAATTGAATAAGGTTGTTAATTTCCCTCTATACTGCTTGACTTGTTACAATGAAGTGAAAAAAAAAGAGAAAAATGAAGACATTTCCAAAAACAAAGAAATATTGTAGTTATGTCCTTTCTAAGTTCAGCATTGTGAACTTGGGAATAAATTAGGAATACATAAATTGGGAAAACTTCCTTAATTAAAAATTTGTGACTACGTGGGAGAGAGTGCTGAAGTAATTTTCATGATAAAAATAAGAGAGGCTTTCCAAACAGGTGCAGCACAGGAGCAATATTGAAAAGCAATTATTTTCAAACTCTTTAGGATAATCCATTTATTTAAATGTATTTTTAAGTGATTTAATAATAGTTTGGAGAAAAGTTAACAATAACTTATTTTTGTTTTTATTCTTTTTCTTGGAGGAAATTTCTTTAATCAAAATGTGGAACTGTTTGGGGAGCAAGCTGTCTTGAGCTGTACAAGTCATGAGGAAGTGTAAGCCAAGGCAGCAGTGGATGGCGGTCAGCAAGAACCCTGCACAATGCTGCCTCCAGGAAATGTGGCCACAGGCTGGCAGGAGGCAGATGGATGGAAAGGAGCCTGGTCTTCTGGTTCTGTCCTTACAAGCTGTGTGACCCTAGGCAATTTATTCACCTTAATTCTTCCTTTGTGAATATAGGGGGTGACCATCAAATACCTTGCTGAATTCTTACGAGAAACAATTTAGATACATAAAAAATGCCATGCACAAACTTGGCCTATGGTAGATGCCATACACAACTATTATTTTAAATTCTATTTGACCATAAACTCTCCGACTCTGAAAAACGACCTGATGAACATACAGAAAAAAATTGAAAATATGTTTATCTTATGACCCAGCTGTTCCACTTGGGCATATTTCTTTAAAACCAAAACCAAAAAACTCTCAATCTATATATACAAAGAGACATGTTCATGAAAACATTTTTGTATCAGCAAAAACAAAAACAAAAACAAAAACAGGTGTTTTGTTAATGCCTACCGGTAGGTAAGAAAATAAATAAATTGTGGTATGTTTATAAGATTGTGGTATATTTATTTATAGACCAATTAAAATTATCATGGATGTATTTAAAAATAGTAATGATGAGGGAAGATTAATTACAAAATTATATATTGACTTGTGTAAATTTAAAAGCACAAATAAAATAACAGCATATGGATACTACTATATACATGTAAAAGGATTGAAACTTATTTGAAAGTGTGCATTCAAAACTTATTTTGTTAGCCTTTGGGACAGGAGGAAGAGAGATGAGCCTCAACTTATCATATTTAAGAGATATTTAGAGGCGCCTGGCTGGCTCAGTCAGCGGAGCATGTGACTCTTAATCTGGCAGTTGTGAGTTCAATCCCCATGTTCAGGGTAGAGCCTACGTTTTTTAAAAAGAGAGAGATTTAGATTTATCAGTCAATTTTTATTTCTTAAAAAACACTGGCAGCACCTCCTGCCCCCTAAAGGGGACACTTACCTTATCCATGGAAACTTCCGTGACTCCCCAAGCAGAAATGATGGCTCCCTCCACCTTATAAAAACCCTATTGTAAAGAATTGTTTGCAGGTCTGTTTTCATGCTAGACTGATTTCTCCAAAGTCAGGGATTCCATATTATTAATTTCTGTACCCCTTGTGTAGTACAGGAAAAGACCGCAAATGGGCGTTCACTAAATATTTGATGAATTAAAATAAAGGTTCATCTGCAAGAGGAAAGTCCAAGAAAGCACTGGTTTAAAGCCAAATAGGAATGATCTTCAGCATTAACTGTTGTTTTGGATTATCTGTGGTCCTTACTGTTCATTAATGTAGCTAATCAAGAGTCATCATTAACCGTAAGACTTTCAATCAAAGAATGCAGGAAAATAGCTTTTCCAAGAGGAAATATTGAAAACATGAACATTATAGTAGTGGAAAGACCTCAGTGGTTGCAAACTATTATAAGAAATTATTCTAGGGGCGCCTGGGGTGGCTCAGTCATTAAGCGTCTGCCTTCAGCTCAGGCCATGATCCCAGAGTCCTGGGATCGAGCCCTGCATTGGGCTTTCTGCACCGCAGGGAGCCTGCTTCTCCCTCTCCTTCTGCCTGCCACTCTGCCTACTTGTGCTCTCTCTCTGTCTCTCTGTCAAAAAAAAAAAAAAAAAAGATGAAAAAAACCTTTAAAAAATAAATAAATAAAATCCCCCACATAAAAGAAATAATGTATGAAGATGCCCTCTAAAGACATATAGGTTCTTACAAAATTAGCTGACACATACTATGTGCCAAATATTCTCCTGAGGACTTTGCTTCAATTATCTCTCTCAATGCTCATTATAAGCATAGGAGGTATGCACCCATTTCACAGATGAAGAAACTGAGGCACAGAGGCTGAGCAACTTGTCGATGTCATACGACCAGGTAGCAATCATTTGAATCCAGTCAGTTTGGTTCCAGAGACTGAACCTCTAGTTTCTATGTTATAGTACTTCTCGTTACTTCCTGTAACTAGTTTGTGTTGTCAAGATTTCATTGTTTTGTTTTGTTTTGTTTTTCAGGAAATTTATTGCTGGATATTCATTTGCTTTATACAAGTATCACTTCTTAAAATATTAAAATAGTTCCCTCGTGGTTGGTAAGCAGGCACTGTCCTGAGATTCCTGAGTACCATTTCATTATTCTAGTCCTCTTGGCCACCTCTGTGATATTGACATCTCCTTTGTGAAACACACACACACACGTACACACACAGCCTGCAGTCACCCTGACCCCTGCTCCAGGTCTATGGCCCCCGTGGTGCTGATGGGTGAGTTATCCATGTATTCAGGTTGTTAAATATTGTGACTACCATCCTTAAACATCAAGTCAATTTATGAGCCTCAGGCTGCAGAGAGTGGTAAGGTAGCCACGGAGAGGTTCAGTGAGTTCCTTAACAAGAATTAGAAAAGAATCACAAATCCCTGTCCATCTTCCGGGGGTTGCTGCCTGTGGACAGGACATGGGCTCTGGATTTGATACAAGTGAGTTTGCCTCTCAGCTCCATCACTCAATAATTATATGCTTTTGGGCAAATGACTTAACCTTGCAGAAACTCGGTTTTCCACTGAGGGATGATGCTCATCTTTCACGGGCTATATGAAAATTAAATAGTAAAAAGTACATGAAATGCTTAATTTAGTGTTTGGCACATAGCTGTTGCCCAGAAGATATTAATGTGCTAGACATTACTGTTATTACCTAAACTAGCCATGGTAGTAGTGTCCACTTCACAGTTAATAATCAGTTGATAAAAGCAAAACTATCAGAAACATGCCTGATACACAATAAGCTCAAAATATACATGCTAGTTATTACTACTTTGCTATAAGCCAATTCTATTTAAAGTTTGTTAAGTTGTGAGCTATATATATATATTTCTTCCCTTTTCTTTCTTTTTTTTTTTTTTTTTGAGAATAGGCCTTCTATTTTAAACTTTTTTCTCTTAAAAGAATTCTTTCCAGGCTGAAACTCTGTGAAAAAAAAATTCTGTAGAAATAAGAGTATTTTGGGCACCTTTGTATAAGGATTCAAATACTAATATAGCTGATATCGCAGCTTAATGATGTTTATGGCTTCAGTGTGTAAGGCTGATAAAACCATTTTCAGCTTAGGAAAAGCCACCTAAACATCTCACTTATGAGATCTGCCACAAACATGTTTTAATATTTTGTTTTAATATTTTGAGGCACTGGTGAGTGGATTCTAATTTTGAGAGAAAATTACCCAAAAAGAAGAGGGGAAAAACCTCCCACATTCGTCTAAATTTTGTTTTCAATTGATTTTGACAAAAAGGAAATGAATGTCCAAATGGAAAGTCAGGATGGGAGGAATTTTTATTTCCCTTCTGGAACATCGAAGCAGAGAGTTTTAAGGAGTGGGCTGGAGAGATCAGGGAGGTAGCCCTGTGCACTCCCACAAACGAGATGAAATCCCATTGAAACCTTGGTTGCCAGGAGCAACCAACAGAAACACTAACACTGAGAGAAAGGGGTTTCTGGTTTGAAAGTCATGTTTTTATTACATATCATCTGAAAATACTGAATGAAGAGTCGGATCGCTGATACCAGCCCCACCTCCGCCATTGGTCAGAGCTGCGACCTTAGGTAATGTGCTTAACCTCCCTGCCTCCCAGAACTATCATGTGTAATGTTTGTGGGTTGGACATGGTGTTTTTTAATCTCCATTTTAAGCTCCTCTAAATTTAAGCTTTGAGTAAGCAAATGCAGAAGGTAACAAATGTCTAAAACATTTCTAACAACCGCACACGCTGGGCTTCGAGAAGAGCACACAGCTTAGTTCAATTAACTCACAGTTATGAAACACCTATGTACTATATAGATATAAAAAATGTAGATATAAAATGCAAGGATGTAGATATCAAAGGCAATAGAGATATAAAAATACAAAGAGAAACAATGTCTTCTCCAGGAGCCCCCATTCTAGTAGAAGAGACAGTGGTGTCCTTGGATGATTTACAGCACTGTGCAATTAAAAGATACTGCCAGGGACGAGGGTCCTGAGATCATTCCGAGATGGCTATGAGAGGAATTTTAAGGACAAATGTTGAGCATTTCAGCCATCCTACAATCAATAAACTTCACACATAAATGAACTAGCTGTCTCTCTCAGTTGATGGTCTCGTGTGGTCTGTGTGAAGGGGTTGAAAATAAGGCAACCCTTCGGGTGGGTAGTGGACTTTTAAGTATTGTTGCTACTGGGCAAGGAGTTTAGCGCTCTCTCCAGACAATTCGTGCAGGGCCATATTTATAATTTTTTGTAAACAGCAGGCCAAACCTCCCACTGCCGCCGTCGCCTAGCCTGCATAGCGCTGAGTTCCTCTCCGATCCCACCAAGCAGGAACGGCGCGGACCCAGGGCTATTTTCAGCAGTGGCACCTCTGAGAGGAGTTACCAAGCCAGCCAGAACATAAATTCCAAAGGAACACACTCAGGACAGCAGACAATTCTTACGTGGTATTCTTTAAAGAACCAAAATTGCTTCAAGGACCATACCAATGTCGTTTAAAATTTCCAGGGGCCATTGTTTCTTGTACCCCAGAAAGCGAATTGCTTCTTATAGAAGCTAGCTTTCCCCACCCAAACTCTGGCCATTAACACTTGTCTCAAGTAACTAAAAACAACAGATTGCTTAAAAGATGGATTTGCCTTTCAACCAGTTGTTTGCCTTATTCTGGCAGAATATTGGCCCCCAGAGGGTTATGTTATAACCTGTCTCCTCCCAAGTTGGAGAGGGTTAATAATAACAGTAACTACCACTTCGGGAGTCCTTTTCTGAGCCGGGCTCAGACATTGGTTAGCTAAATCCTCTTGGTTATCTACGATGGCAGGTACTATTTTCCTGGGAACCTGAGGTCCAGAGACATTAAATCACCCAATGGCAAGAATATGGTAGTGACATTAAAATATTTGCCTAGCCAGGATGCATCCTAAATCCTGGTGGAGTGTTTTGGTTTCTTACAGTAAAATCTGTGGGAATGGGGGCTGGGGATGCAAGTTCATCACAGAGACCCTCTCTTTCCTCTGTAGAGGAGTCGTCTGTGATCCAGTTACCTTGGAGCTGCAGCTGGGGAGAAATGTAGGTCAGATGAGATCGATATTTTGACAAGGCAAGAGAATCTTTGGACATTTGTCATGTGTTTTGTTAATCTTACGTTTGTTTGTTACTATTCATATTTACCTATGAATGATGACCCTAAGAATACCCTCAAGCCATCAAGTACATTTTTCCATTGCTTTTAGTGTTAAAGTGGAAATACATTCCGATAGAAGGGGGAAAAGTTTGGATTCTGGACGTAACCCAACGATACTTTTAGATTCTGGCACACTTTTGAAGAGCTTTCTTAAAAATATTTTCTTGTTTACAATGAAACACAATCTCAATACATAAATAAGAACCCAGAGGGATGTACAAAGATATTCACAAAATAAAATCAATGGTATTTAAACTATGAATACTGTATCAGAAGCTCTGATTTCCTATTACATTTTCTGCAGTGTCAGCAATAAAGACATAAACATTTCACCCGTCTCAAACATTTCAATGTTCTAAAATTTATATGTATTCCTAATTAATTTTCTTAGTCTATTTCTTGAAATTGCATCACTTGATCTCATTGGATATCTTTTCCCAAGAACACCTGTAAAATTTCATTTGTTTTCTTATATGTATATATTTAATTATATTCTGCCTGTTTCCTAATACGTATCGGGAGGTTTGCAACGGATATAGAAAATATGATAAAGTGTCATAAGTCAAAAGTGGAATAAAGGAAATAAAATCTGAAACAAAGATTCAACAGAAATAGAATAAAAAATGCTTATGCTCATGACACGCACATACACTGGAGTAGGGAATAAAGTAAGGAGGCAATTTGGCAAAAGCTTGCCAGCAACTAAGTGAAGAAAATGTGGTCAGTTATATAGTTCGGAGTCCGTAAGGTAAAAACAGACTGACTGCTCAGAAGAATTACTTCTATTCTTGGTGGTGAGATCAGGCAGGAATTTCTCCCAGGAGTGTCATAAAGAGGACGATGTATGATGTGGAAAATACATTTTGATAACAAAGAGTCAGAGGCTCTGTCTTATAAAGACCCCCAATATAAACTGATTAGATCCTATTGAAGTTCAGCTTGCTAAAAAGATAATTTCAGAGACATTTAAATTAGTTACAGTTTTCCTGAGCAGAAGTGGAAAAAAAAAAAAAGCCCAGAAAATTGGGGTGGAAAGTTTTTTTGTTTTGTTTTGTTTGTGTGGTTTTTTTTTTTAAGCTTTTATTTATTTGACAGAGAGAGACATAGCAAGAGAAGGAACACAAACAGGGAGAGTGGGAGAGGGAGAAGCAGGGAGCCCGATGCGGGGCTCGATCCCAGGACACTGGGATCGTGACCTGAGCCGAAGGCAGATGCCAAATGACTGAGCCACCCAGGCGCCCCTGGGGTGGAAAGTTTTGATCCTTCCTTGGCAATGAAGACTCACGCCAATGTTTTCTAGGCAAACTCAAATCTGCAAGCTTTTAGGCACCATGTAACGGTTTGTTTGCAATTACCTATTGGTTCATGTGGTCAGTAGAAAGATGGTTTTTAATACAGGTAAAGTGATCCATCATCGGATGTCTGTAGCACACTCTTACCTATAATGTTGGTTAAATATAGCGTATCTGAAATGGGCACTTGTAGCTCATCGTTAGAGACAGGGCAGCTGGGAGGTTAGCATTTCTCCACACTTCTATATTCTGTTTACAGTGCTGGCACTGGGCCCCTGCAAACCTCCATTCTCCTTCCCCAGCTCTGACAACGGGGAGCCCCACAGGGAGATGGAAAGCCTGGAGGAGGAGGAAGGGACAGGCTCCTTCCTATGTGTTTGCTGGTCCTGTCAGAGCTGATTCTCCACCTCAAAGCAGCTGCTCGGTCCACAGAAGCACTTTGCTCCGGTTTGCAATTTTCCCACCTCCCTAGACCCAGCCTTCACCCCCTCAGAGGTACCAGCATTAGCATGCTGGTGCTGCCTCCTCAGACACCCGAGTCCCAGAGCTGCGAGGGTCCTCCTTGGACCCCTGAGACACCAGCGCAAGTCACACAGTATCTTCTCAGAGGTTTGGGTCTTAGAGGACCCTTCCTCTAAGCTGCTAACTTCTTTTTTTTTTTTTAATTTCTTAATTTAAATTCAATTCAGTTAACATACAGAGTATTATTAGTTTCAGAGGTAGAATTTAGTGATTCATCAGTTGCATACAACACCCAGTACTCATTATATCACGTGCCCTCCTTAATGTCCATCACCCAGTTACCCCATCTCCCCAGCCCCATCCCCTCCAGCAACCCTCAGTTTGTTTCCTGTGATTAAGAGTCTCTTATGGTTTGTCTCCCTCTCTGGTTTCATCTTATTTTACTTTTCCTTCCCTTTCCCTATGTTCATCTGTTTTGTTTCTTAAATTCCATCTATGAGTGAAATCATATGGTATTTGTCTTTCTCTGACTGACTTATTTCGCTTAACATAATACCCTCTAGTTCCACCCACATAAGCTGCTAACTTCTAATAATCCCAACCTGTTCCTTCCTTCCCCAGCCTCAGTAAGTGGGAGCTTCTTCCTGCAGTCATCACTTTTGAAATACCCTAGTGCTCCTTTATTGCCTTTTCAGTTCTCAAAACTAGAGTAATATTTTATTGGTCTGTTCTCTCTTTCCAGGACCCTGACTGACACAGTGGTAAATACAAGATCGCTTCAGGGGACCCCCCCAAATTCCATAAATTGAGGAGATGATGTTCCCTTAGAGTAAATGTATAGTATAGTTCAATAATACCTTTAGTTCCTGATTTCTTTTGGGCACTGGCAGAGGCATTATCTAGAAAATAACCTGTCTTTGGCCATCTTTGAAGAAGTAGCAATTTCTGTGATCAAGGTTATAATACCCATCAGGTGTGCACCAGATTGGTGGGTGCCCATTTTGTACCCATTATTGCTAGATTTTTTTTTTTAGATATTCTAGGGGTCTATGGTTACATTTTATTTTCCAATTATGTACTTTTGCAGGAAATTGTGAAAAAATGGAAAAGCGTAATACAGAAAGTTTTAATTATTTGTAGTCCCACAGTACCTGTTTATATTCCATTATCATTATATGTATATATGTTACGTATGTTTATATATATTCAATAGGTTTCTTACTACACACATTTTTATAACCTACTTTTTCATTCAATCAACACATTTATTAGGATTTCCCGAAGTATTCTTAATTGACTGCATCTTCTTAGATGAAAGATTGATGTAAAATTAAGTCCACAAAAGAAAAAGACTCAAGCTTCATCTTGAAGATGTCGTATTGTTAACTTGCATTTATTTTTAATCCAGAGGTCTTTTAAAGAACAAGAAGAAGAAAGGGTGAAGGTCTGAGACGGGGATGGGAAATAAGCTCTAGCACGTGTGTGCAGAGCATTGGCTGCATAGACCCCTGCAATGACAGGAGATCAGGGTGCTCTCCGTGGGACAAACTTCGGGGATCGATTAGCAAAGTCTTCAGTGGGTGTGGTGGCACATGAGCCACGTAAATGCTAGCCACGCTCTGAGGCATGTTAGTGGATCTTTCAAAGTGGAGTCTTTTCTAGTCACCAGTAACTGTCACAAGAGAACCCCGCTCAAGGGAAGACTTTATTCATTCATCTAATAACAAACACACAGTGTATTTTGGGGATCTGTTGCTACATAACGAATCACATCAAGTCTTAATAGCATAAAACAATCCCCACTTTATTATGCTCGTAATTCTGCGGGTCAAATATTCAAGCAGGGCACAGAGAGAAGAGCTCATCTCTGCTCTGGGATTTGGGGGTCTCAGCTGGAGAAGCTGGACCGGCTCCACTGGATGTGTATGCTGTCATCTGCATTCCTCAGTTCTCCGCGTGGTGTCTCCGGGGTCGAATGTACAAGGTGCCTCCTTTACTCATACACAGGGCTCCTGGCCTGAGATGGCAAGGACAAATGAGAATTGGCTCAATCTCTTTCTCTCTCCTGGCAGCTTCTCGAGGTGGTGAGCTTGGGCTTCTTACAGCGTGGCAATCCCAGAGTAGGCAGACTTCTTTCATGGTGACTGGCTTCCCCTCATGAAGCATTCTAACAGTATGCCTCAAGGCTTCTCATGATCTAGCCTCAAAATTCACACAGCGCCCCCTCTGTCACATTCGATTGGTTACACAGGGCCAGTCCACATTCAGTGAGGAGGATACTACAATGAGAGTTGAAGTTCTTCGAGAACCCACTGTTAAGGGATGGTTACCACATACCATCTTGCAGATCAGTAGGCTCTCCTACTTGAATTATCTTCACTGACACTCACGATGCTCCATATGGTGGAAGTTTGGGATTCTCATAATTGGAAGCAGAAGATGAAAAAGGGGATCCCATGGTTTTCCGAACTAAGAGGTCACCTACTGCTGATAACTCCATGTTTGGGAGTATTTTTCTCAGAGAGTGTGAATGATACTTGGGAGTTCACGTCATAGGATAAAAAGCAGAGGCAAACATTTGGGTATTGAATATGGAAGGTATTGGAGAGGAAAGTTCAGGGAAGAGAGAGTGCAGTTAACTACCACATATTGTATAAAAGAATACCAATTGTCCGAGGGAGAAGTAGGGCATTTTGGAACAAAATCTTTGAACACCACTCATAATATGGTCCTTTTCCATAGACTTTTTATATGAGTCGGGGAGAAGGGACATTAAACAAAACCTACCAGAGCAGACATGTAGAAAAGGCTTTATTATTTCTATGTTATAAATGAAGAAGGAAGCATATTAAGTGACTTGCCCGAAAATACATAGCTAGTTAAGTGGCAGAGCCCCGAGGAAAGCTCAGAGTATATAACGGGAAATTAGTGCTCTTTTTTGTTGTGTCACGAGATCTCCTAGATCGGACATCATACACTGGCCAGTTAGAGTTCTTGGTTACAAACACAAAAACTTGCTTTGGCTAGCGGGCACAGAAAAGAGATTTATTGGAGGGCTATCAAGTAGCTTACTGTATGGACAGGAATGCTGAAGGATTAATTTCAGAAAATATTACCTGAGACAGTCATGGTCAAGGCAGAGGAAGAGACTGGCGAGGACACTCACAGGTTGGACCCCTGCGGTGAGCAGAGGCTACTACCATGCTGTTCTAGTAATGTCACTGATCACAACCCTGGGGAATATCTTGGAGTCTTTGTGTCATCCCTCAGATCTAAAGTCCCAGGTGGGAGCATCTGATCAGTCAAACCTCAATCATACACTCTAGCTGTCAGGTGGTTGTTTAAAAAAAGAAACATCTAGGGGCACCTGGGGGGCACAATCAGTTAGAGCCTGACTCTTGGTTTTGGCTCAGGTCCTGATCTCAGGGTCGTGAGATCAAACCCTGCAAGGAGCTCCGTGCGCAGTGGAGTCTGCCTGAGACTCTCTCTCCCTTTCCCTCTGCTCCTCCCCACCCTGCTCTCTCTCTCTCTCTCTCAAATGAATAAATAAATCTAAATAAATAAATAAATAAGGAACATCTCGGCCTGTGTACCTACCTCTTATGAAGGCACATACAGTGGGGGAGGGGGCTCCCCAAAATGAAGTGGGGTTTTGACTGCTGGCTAGCCAGAAATACCAGCAAGAATTTGCTCTATGCACTTTTCCCTGCAGTGACCACAGTTTACCACTATATTTGAAGTTCCAAATGGAATACGCCATTCTCATTAGAAACCTGAGGGTTTGAGGCAAGGACGCTAGGAGATGAGGGGTTCCTGGGTGGTTCAGTGGGTTAAGCAGCTGCCTTTGGCTCAGGTCATGATCTCAGGGTCCCTGCTCAGCGGGGAGTCTGCTTGTCCCACTCCCTCTGCCCCTCCCCCTTGTTCGTGCTCTCTCTCAAATAAAAAAAAAAAAATCTCAAAAATAAAAAGGATTGCTAGGAGATGAAAAGTGAGGCATGCTGGGCCAAGCCCAGAATATTTGTTAGTGCAGTCCACATTCTGAGACTTAGTCTCTGCTCTCTGCAGCTAGTAAATGAAATAAAGAAAAAAGAGGAGGGAAAAGCTGGATGTAGGCTGTAACTTTTTCCTGTGCCCATGATAGCAATGCCTGTGTTTAATTGTCTATTGATACAAAGCAATCAGAAAAGATGATGTGAAAGTCAATACTACATCGACCCTTTTCGAGGCCAAGTTTACAACAGGATGATCTGAGTAAGAATTGTATTTCTTAGAATGACATGCAAGAAGGACTTTCAATGAATTCCCCGCATGACATCCTTAGCAGAGTATGAGTCTGATGTGTGCAGTCTAGCAAGGAATTCTTTGTAGACTACAAGAGAAGGCTCAGAATGGAATGGGGGCAGAGAACAGGACAATAGTTTTAGGGGGTTTGGAATTAAATCAGAGGAAGGGAATAAGTATATATTGATTTGCTTTATGAATCCAACAGGGAAACTCAAGAAGGGAGTTTATAAGAAAGGGAATTCCAGGGTCCAGATTAAGTTGAGAGGAGAATTACTCAGAGGAGATCATGAGTGGATTTGGCTAAAATAGAGATAAATACAAACTCAGATGATGAAGGTTTTGTTAGCAGAGAGAAGTTAGATTTGGCATTGAACTAAAGGGATCTGATGAAAAGAATAGAATGAAGGACTGGATCAGTTATCAAGGGAAGAGAAAGACTACAACAAAGAGTCAGTTGTGGAATACATGTGAGAGGGTGAAAAAGGAAAATAAATTCTTCAACATTGTATAAGATTGCCTAGCACATCCAGTCTGGGTGGTACTGAGTCCTTAAAAAGGCAAACCAGTCTGGGATGCCTGGATGGCTCAGTTGGTTAAGCATCCAGCTCTTGATTTTGGCTCAGGTCATGGTCTCAGGGTTATGAGATCAAGCCCCGCATCAGGCTCCATGCTCAGTGGGGAGTCTGATTGAAATTCCCTCCCCCCACCTCCCCACCACCCTGCTCACTTGCACACTCTCTCTCTTTCTCTAAAATAAATAAAGAAATAAATATTTTTTTAAAAAGGCAAACCAGTCTGAAACCAAGCATTTTAAATTTATTGTCTCATGCCAACCAAATGCTCATCCCTATTTTACAAATGGGCAAATTGAGGCTGAGAGGTATTGACTTTTTTTTACCAAAACACCTATTTAGCAGTGAGCTAGCTGAGATTTAAGCCCAAATCTGTGTGATTCAAAAGCCCAGGATCTTTTCACTTTACAATGATGACTCTTGAATTCAGAAAATTTAAAGTCAGAGGTTATCTGCTCTTGCATTTATTTTTAATCTATGCATTAAATAGAAGAAAGAGGCTATTGTGAGACTCTTGGTAAATTTTAGAGGAAATAAAATATGAGCACTTTTTTTGGTGAGAGAGAAGTAGAATAGGGGACACTGGCAAGTATAGCCCCTTCCAATTCCCCTGCCCTCCACGTATATGTGATCTATTCCAATTTCAAGACTTTTTTTTATCACTCATCCAATGCTGATATAGGAGAGACAGACGGCTACCCCCCAAAGATTTATTTTGGGTTCCTTTCCTTGGTGTAAGGTTGCTGCTGGGACAAAACTGCCCATCCAAGGACTACGCATTCTAGCCCCCCTTTCATCTAAACAGGACCATGTAATTAGTTAATTCCAGGCTAAGGCTTTTAGGAAGCAGGTGTGCCTTTTTTCACCATTCCTCTTTCCCTCTCTTCTAGCTGGATAGTATCACCCAGAATGACCTTAAAAGACACTTGTCAAAGACAACAGAGCCGGGGCGCCTGTTAAGCTCAGGTGCTTGCGACAGGCTCAGTCGTTAAGCATCTGCCTTCGGCTCAGGTCATGATCCCAGGGTCCTGGGATTGAGCCCCGCATCGGGCTCCCTGCTTGGCGGGAAGCCTGCTTCTCCCTCTCCCACTCCCCCTGCTTGTGTTCCGGCTCTCTCTATCTCTCTCAGTCAAATAAATAAATAAAATCTTTAAAAAAAAAAAAAAAAAGACAACAGAGCCTCTCTCAGCCTGGCTTCTGAATAACCACCACCACCTCCACCTTCCTCTTCTCTCCAAACGTGAAGATCAGTATTGAACTATTACTTGAGTAAGAAAGGTTTGTTTTGTGTTAAGCCATTGACATTTTGGGGTTTATGTCTTATAGCAGCTGGTGTAGCCTGAATTAACACAATCGAATTGAGTTATTCAGTCTCTTTAGCGGTCTTGCTTCCTTTTCTTTCTTATTTGAATTTTGATGCTCTCTGTTAGAACTTGCTTAATAATTTGAACTTCATTCATAAGTCTGAGATTCTGCAGCTCCTAGCTCACTGTTCCATGGCTGAGTTAGTCCATCTGTAGCTCACTGAGCAAATATTTAATACACATGTATCTTGTGCTATATGTTAAGTGTCATATGGGATGAAAAGTAAAATTTTCAAAATGTCCTTTTAGATGTGACAGTGTTGCTAACTGTAAGGATATTAAGGCAGCATTGCTCATAATATCAAAAGAATGGAAAATATATAAATGTTTAAAAGTAGAACAATGGATAGTTAAGTCTATGGTGTATTTGTCTAATAAAACACCAAGAACTGTTTTTAAGGGGAACTGAGTTTGAACTTTATTCAGTAGATTTGGAGATTATTGGAACTTTTTGAAAAGATAAGTGAAATGAGCAAATTGTATTCAATGAGAATAATCAATATGAAGGGTCAATTGAATTAGTGAGAATCATGGATGAGATGATCAATTGCTCTCAGTATTTGCTCTCTCCTCCTTTTATTAGCAAGAGAACTCTAGAGTATTAGCTGGCCAAATAGCAGCCCAGCCAATGTCAATATTTCCTAGTCTCCCTTGAGATAGATGTCACCAGGCAACTAAGTTCTGACCAGGAGTTGTTGTTACAGAAGAGAACACTGAAATGTCACACTTACCTTGGCCAGATGGTGGGAGCCAACCCATTGGCAGGGTGAACTGCCTTCATATCTAAGCCTGTTGTTTCAGTGACCATCAGATACTGAGAAAGACAGAGCAGAACAAGCAGAACACAGAGGCCAGTAGTTGCTAGTTTTCAAGCACAAAATTTGTGCTTGAGCTGCAGCTAAGCTGCAGGGTCTTGACATGGTAGTGCCTTTTCTCTGTCTGGATGCTCTTGATCTTCCCTCGGTCCCTTACAATGCCCTACAGGCATTCTCTCACGGACAGGGTCCCTTTTCAAATGAACACATAGCCAGGTCCCATTGAGGCTTGTTAGAAATTAAGAGCCGTCAGTGTTAGAAGGTTGAAATGCCTGCAAAGAAAGCCTCTCACAAACCCTCTCTTGCTCTCTACTCTTTCAGCTTTTTTATAGCCTAATGTGAGTGAGGGCATTCAAAAGTTGTGTCAAAAGTTTACAGACATGATAGGTTCCTCTCTCAACTAACATTGAAATATAGCATCTATTATCTTGCCTTGGCTGAAACAGAGACAGGACAAATTCCATTTTAACACACAACCCCACAAAGAACAGAAAGCCAGAAGCTAGAGAAAGCACACAGAGAAATCAAGAGATTTTCTTAATGAAAAAATTCAGATGTACAATGGAATGTTTGTGTCTCCCCCAAATTCATATGTTGAAATCCTAACCCCCAATTATAATTTTATTAAGAAACAGGATCTTTAGACTATGGACTCTGCGAAACAAACTGAGGGTTCTAGAGGTGAGGGGGGTGGGGGGATGGGTTAGCCTGGTGATGGGTATTAAGGAGGGCACATTCTGCATGGAGCACTGGGTGTGATACGCCAACAATGAATCATGGAACACTACATCAAAAACTAATGATGTAATGTATGGTGATTAACATAACAATAAAAATTGGGGAAAAAAAAAGAAACAGGATCTTTAGGAGGTGATTGGGTCATGAGGGTGGAGCCCTCAGGAGTGGAATTAGTGCTCTTATAAAAGAGAACCCAGAAAGCACCCTTGTCCCTTCCACCAAGTGATGACTCAGTGAAAAGACAGTGGTCTATGAACCAGGAAGCAGGTCCCCATCAGACATAGAATCTGTCAACACCCTGCTCTTGAACTTGCTAGCCTCCAGAACTGTGGGAAATAAATGCTTGCTGTTTAAGCCACCACATAGTCTGTCTTTTTTTTTTTTTTTCAATTATAGCAGCCCAAAAGGACTGAGATGATATGCTTATGCTTAAGTGTATTTTTCTGGGAAAAAAGTCCCTGGATTTCAACAAAATCTCAAAAGGGTACATGACCCCAAAGAAGTGAAGAATGATAGGTACAAAACTGTATTTAGGCATTAAAAGAAAATGTATGGAAAGAACAGTTCAGTGTCTTGATGTTAATCAATGATGTTCATCAATGCTGACAGTATGAGAGAATGCAGAAAAGCCAGAGAAGAAGCAGTCAAAGACAGTCTAACAGAATAAGATTTTGAAACATTACCCAATGTATTGTATTTTTCCTTCTTGCCAATTCCTTTTATGCACAGTTGACTATAAACCCTGAGGCTGAGGCTTAACGTGTTAAGGAAACAAAGAATAAAGGAACAGGGAGGGGGATCCTCAGCAAAAAAGAGATTTATTCTTTTTGAGTTCCAAAAGAAGTTCTTCTTGAAAGCCAGTGATAGAGACACTAACTCTGAAAGAGAAAACTGCTTTTTTTTCACTCCCCACCCCTCCAACACCCAGCTAAGAGTCTGGTGGACTCAGAGTACTTTCTTCTCTAAACTATAGAATCTCTAAGAATTTATGATCATTGAAGAGCAGATTTGCACTATTGAAAGAGAAGTAGGAATGATTTCTGGGATAAAGAAAGAGGAGGCCTGGAGAGGAATAGGGAAGAGCAAGGGAGTTTGGATACTAGTGTGAGCTCTTCTCTCAGGGTCAAAATCTGGGTGAGAGATAGAAAAGCACAGATGGGTTTGGGGACTGAAAAACAAGGGGTCCTAAGCTCCTCTTTCAAACTCTGGAAGGAGATAGATTTCCCAAGTGTCTTCTGTCAATATGAAGTAGCCAGAAAAAGGTGGAAATGTTTTCTGGACAAGTCTAAGCAGAGTGTGGATATAGATAGCCTCCCCCCAACTCTCTCCACCCAATCCCAGTTTCTTTGGATTTCTCTGAGACATAGAAGAAATCCCAAAACAATTTTGTGTGTCTGGTGAAGCATCAGAATAGCTAACAGCTGAGAAGTAGACTTCCTGAAAGGGGTTACCACGAAAGATAACAGGTCGAAGGTCAGCAGAGCTGTTAGCAGAAGCTGAAGGGTGCTTAGTCAAAGCCCTGAATGAAAAGAAGATATGCGTAACTCTGAAAGGATCACAGTGCCAAGTATTGTGAGGTAGGGGTGAGTCAGCAGAGGCAGAACACTGAGTTTCCGGGAGCAGTCACCACGCACTTGCAGAACAAGAGGAGTGTCATCAAAGGCAAATTCCAGCAAAAAACTATCTCTTCTCCGATGAGAAGCAAAGATAAGCCCCTGAGAGCTTAGATCAGTCTGGGGAGAAGGAAAAGAGATGCAGAAAGCAGGAATCAACCAGATTTGTGCTTTAAAACAGAAAACCCTAAAACAACAACAAAAACAAATAAACCAAAAATCCAGAGAACCCTCAATGATCCCAATTTGATAAATTTAAGTTTTTCACCATTAATGGACATGAAAGTGACTAAGTGTATTTGGAATGAAATAAAATTTCAACTTTGTTTAAGCTACATGGTATACAAAATTTATACCCATGCCATAAAAATTAGATCAGGAAAGTCAGGTATCAGAGGAGCCTGGCAGAAGAGGGTTTCAAGAGAGAGTACATGTTCAGCTCCATCAAATCCTGAGAAGGTTGAACAAAGTTTTGTACCTTGGGGAGAGCAGAAGGGAGATTGCTAGTAAGGACTGAGTGCATGGTGGACAGAGAAAGGGAGTATTTCAAAAAAGATTAGCAATTAAAGAAAGATGAACAGTAGCAAAGTTCTTGTAACCTCTGCTTTCTTATCTGGGAAGTAAAGGGAAACAATACTTAAAAATGTAGAGTTGGTATTAGAATTAATGAAGTAATGTTAGAAAACATGCTTAAAATAGTGTCTGACAATAACAGATGCTTTATAAATATTAGTTTTCTACCTTACATTCTAACCTCCTTTCTTTCCCTTCTGGGAATGAAAGAAATCAGCATCCACATCTGTTTGAGCATTATTATTGTCACCCTCAGCCTAATTTATATGAAGAAGTAATACATACTCACACATGATATGGTAGGGCTAAGAGGAGTCTTAGATCACATCATTAGAACTTAAGAAATTAGAGGTTTAGGTAAATGAAGCGAGGTCTCCATAATAACGTGAATAGGGAGTAGAGCCAGGACAAGAACCAGGGTAATTGTTTTCCAGTGCAATGTTCTTCCATTTAGTGTTTGATCATTTTCCAAATAGTCAAGCTTGTTGTATTAGTCCAGTTTCCAACTTGTACAGACACCAGCATGGCCTAGATCCTGGGTCTCTTCCACATTGTTTAAAGTGTTGGATTTAATCAAAATTCAAAAGATGCCAAACTACGTCCCTCTATTAAGTCATCCTTCCTGCATGGCATGGCAGTCTGTGTCGCTTGGTTTGAGCAGTTCTTCATTAAAGATTGATCACTATCCTGTGATCAGTTCAATCTGGCATTAGGAAATGCTTTCAAGTGCAAAAGAGGGAACACCAGAGACCATTTGTAGTGCACATAAGGTATTTGGCACCACTAAAAATTAAGGCAAACTGGGAAAGAAGAAAACTATGCCTTTGTCATACAGCCACCTCCATGAGCCTCCTCCATTTTTTTTCAAAAGAACTTTTGTAAGTAGAGCAACAGATGGAGTCTCCAGTTTCCACTGAGATGTCAAGTTTTCACAATTAGTCCTGGGCTTAAGCTAAATTCGTCATTTATGATCCCTGGTCACTGGGCTATGGAGAAGCCCAAATGCTTCATCTCTTCCTGGGACAGGGAACTAGAGAGATTAGGCATGAGTATCTCTAAACATAAATTAAGATAAAGACAAGCTAAGAAAGATCAGACTTCGTTTCTTTTTCATTCTATTTATTTATTTATTTATTTTATTATGTTCTAATGACTGTCCATGATTGTTATTATTTAAGATAGCTGCATCTTCCTAACGTTTGGAATTTCCCCCTCTTTAACTATGCTGACCTAACGGATTAGGTAGTAATAAAAACAGTTGTGTCTAGCTAATTGGGGGTGCTGGCTGCCGACTGGAAGGAGGAAAGAGAGATCAGGGTATTTCTTCCCCAGTCTCCTTCTGTTTGGTGCTGCTGTTTGGGTGTGACTGCCGTGGGGGTATTTTGCTGGATATTCTTCACTTTACATAATTTGGTATCTTTTGAGTTTGGCTTATATCTCTTTGGAAATATTTCTACTCTTCTCTGCCCTGCTATGGGCCTTAGAAGACTGACCTCTGTGGACTGTATCACTTGAATGCTGTTGCCCTTTGCCTTCCAGTTGGGTTCAGTTAGTATGGGGATATCAGGAAGGAGACCAGAGCAAGGTGTTTCTTCCTTGCTGTCTCCCTTCCTTGCTCTCTCCCTTGCTATGGTTATAGTTTCCTTCCTCCATTGACTACAGTTCTAGTCAGACAGCCCCTCTTCTATGGCTCCAGTTCCCTTAGGCTCCCACAACATTATTTCCTCTCCATTGGAATGGCTTCCCAATGTTGCTTATTGAATTTCTTAGAACTATGTCTACTCCTCTGTAAATAATCCTTCTATTAAGTCATTTTGATTAAAACGTCTGAGAGGAAATCTGTTTCCTACTGGGATCCTGACTGACACATCTGGGAATGGAAAACATGACCAAAAGTCAAAATACTACACTTCATTCCCCAGAAGATTTGAGAGAAGAGAAGAGACAATCAGATGGAAGGATTTTGAAGAGGCAGCATTTGGGAAAAATGGGATAGTAAATCCCCAGGACAGGGAGATGTGCTTGAAAAAAGAAAGTGATAAGTGTGAGCATATAAATCAACTAGACCAAGAAATATCTCTCAGGATATTACACTGGCAGGTCCTGACATACTGGTCATCTTCTATGGTTCCTAGAATCCAAAGTCTTATTGAATCCTTGGAACATGACATTTCCGCATCCTATAATAAAGCTCACTCTCTTGTATCCTTCCCATTGCCATCTCCTGATCAACCTCGGGTCCAGGCTCTGATTATCACCTTCTAAGTGCTATCTTATTAGGTAACCCCTCCTCATTGGTCTAGATTTCAGGTCACTGCTTGTGTCCTTTATAAGGTTTATATATAAGTTTACATTAGTTTATAACAACGTGTAATTATTTTATGCATTGGTTTGTTTATTCCTTTTGTCTATTATTCCCACTAGAATATAAGTTTCATGAAGATAGAAACTATGTCTGACTTGTTCAAATTATATCCCTATAGTCTAGAATAGAGTCTAGAAGATGAAATATAGCCAGCAAATATTCATTGAATGAATGAATGAACTAATGAATGAGAGAGTTTGATAGCATGCACACTATGTTTTTACCTTTATCCCAGCTAATTGCAGCAGGCTATTTAAGACATTACTCTATGAAACTATCACTATGTTCCAAAAAACTCATTCTGCAAATACAGGGAACAATAGCTGGAAATGCCTGAGCTAAGAAGAATGTTAGAAGAATGTCTGAAGGAGGCGCCTGGGTAGCTCAGTTGGTTAAGCATCTCATGATTCTCATGATTTTGACTCAGGTCATGATCTCATGGGTCATGATCTTATGGGTCATGAGATTGAGCCCTGAGTTGAGCCCCAAGTCCGGCTCCTTGCTCTTCAGGAAGTCTGCTTGAAGATTCTGTCCCTTTGCCCCTCGCCCTTCCCCCACCTCTCAAAATAAATAAATAAATAAATAAATAAATAAATAAATAAATAAATCTTTTAAGAAAAGAAAGAAAAAGAATGTCTGAAGAACAGTGAAATGAACATAGACTGGAACCAGTAGCCCTGGTGTAAATTGCAGGTCCCTCAATCAGTAGGTGTTTGGCCTTGGCCACGTCGATTATTATTTCTGAACCTCAGTTTCTTCATCTGTGCATGGGGATAATCATTCTAACTTGTGTGATTGATAGGCAATGTACTTGGCGACAATGTGCACTCAGTAGATGCTACTCTTAATGGCAACACAATTACTCTTTGATAAAATAAGGTTGTTGACATTCCCACTGGTTAACGATCTTGTCTGTCTTCTCACAGCTGTATTTATCTGCCTATAATATAGTACCTGACGCTTTCAGGTGCTCGCTAGATGGTTGCTGAACACCTGTTGTATTTGTGCTTCAAGAACAATAATTAAAACAGGCAGGATTTATTCAGATATTCTGATAAGCACTTTATATACATCATCTTATTTTACATCTGCACAAAGTGCATACTATTATTTTTTCCCATTTTATAAATAAAAAAGATGAATGTTAGAGAGAAAAAATAAGTTACTAAGTAAAGACTCTAAATGCCTCCCCGCCCCATCCCATCAGCTCCCACCCCTTCTGAGAAGGACACGTATCAGTAGCTTAGGACGCCCTTTTCCGAAGGTTGCCACAGTATGACCTTAGTGTTTTGAAATTGGATTATAACTCCTTTGGGGATTTTCAGAGGTCCTAAATCTAATCTGCTTTATATTGCATTTCCAAGGCCATTTAGTGCAATTATGCACCTTCATTTCAAACCTACATAATATGTAAGAGCTTTGAACAATAATGTAGCCACTGAAAGAGTACTTCTGCAGAATGAATAAATTATTAACTTTACTTACAATGCATTAAAAATGCATTAAAATAAGATATTCCTGATTTCTCATTTTGGTAGCTCAACTACATCTTGATACATAACCAACATAATGAAAGAAGATGGAACATGGAGTTAGATAAAATTGGGTCTGTAGCCTGCCTCCTCTGCTTATTTAATGAGTGATCTTGTCCACAGATCTTGGGTTCCCTGAGCCCCAGTTCCTGATCTGTAAAATAGAGTTCATAATGCCAATGTCACCCAGTGGCTATAGGTATTAAATAGAAAATCTATGTGAAAGCAATTTGCACATAGTCCAGCAAATGGTAAGGTTCATGGAAATGTTCAATTGTCTTCACTCTCATGATTTTACCTGTGGTCTTAACAATTAAGTAAATATTCTGTATTTGGTATTTTTCACAGGTATTTTTATTTAGTCTTCAAGGTCAAGGTAAAGCATTTTCATGCAGCAGTTTTGGAGAAAGTTCCCCCGCCAGTTTTTATTCTGTCTTTTTCTCAACAAATTACAAAACATAGCCTTCAGATGTACACATCAGATTTCTGTGAAGAGAGCATTTACTAAAACATAAACATGGAATGATGAAAATCTTTGGCATTTGCTTTTCAGCATATTAAGTGTAAAGAAAAACTCCTCGAATCTGCTAAAATCTTTCCAGAATTTGGAGGATTTGTGTTGGTTTTCTCTTTTATTTTAAGGCCAGAAGTGGAGGATTGCATTATCTAAAGCAACAGGAAATGATTCAGATCAGAGCAATCTCTGATCCCTCAGGTTCAGGACCTTTTATCAGAAGGTGTTTCCTTTGTTAATTCATTTGTTCAAATATATATATATATATATATATATATATATATATAGAGAGAGAGAGAGAGAGAGAGAGAGAGAGAGAGAGAGAGAGAGAGAGATTTTATTTATTTGACAGAGAGAGACACAGCGAGAGAGGGAACACAAGCAGGGAGAGTGGGAAAGGGAGAAGCAGGCTTCCTGCCCAGCAGGGAGCCCGACGCGGGGCTCGATCCCAGGACCTCTGGGATCACGACCTGAGCCGAAGGCAGACGCTTAACGACTGAGCCACCCAGGCACCCCTGTTCAAATATATATTAAGCATCAGTTATGTTGGTGCTTTGTGCAAGGCACTGAGATGAGCATATTCTCAGGGAATCTCTCATCTGGGAGAGAACATGTATTTAAGTAGCCGTAATGCAAGGTTAACTTTGGTAAACACCACAGGGATGTTGAGGTAGAGTATTACGGGATATAAAGGAAGGAGAAATTGTTTTCCATTGAGGAGAGATGGGGGAGCCTTTTAATGTTTAGTAAATTATAAAGGAACTGCTCAGGAGATGATGCTATTAGGTCAGACTCTGGAAATGCATGAGTGATCTAGAATCTCAGTCATGAAGACAGAGAACTTTAAGAAAGTCTCAAAGGCTCTAAGGACCCTGTCAGTCACCCTTGGTATGGGAGGCGCTTCTGTGCACCTGGGTCCATCCTCAGCTATGGCGCAAGTAAGTCATTGACTTTTCTGACTTCCTGGCTAGCCAAATGAACTGGAGAGCAGAGACCATGTCTTCCTCTTCCAAAGAAGCCAGAAATGAAGAATGGATTTCGATGTTGCCTGTGCAGTTTAAATTCGTCACAGTCAGATGTTTTGGGATTTGGCAGGGATTGTGCACTCAGGAAGGAGTCTGGGGCTGGACTGCTTCCAGAATAGGCCAGGACCGGCTGGGGAAGGTGGGACTGTGGCATCAGTCAGCCTTGCTCAGTGAAGAAAAAAACTCCATTCTTCTCTCCTAGTCTCTGGTTTGAGGTTAGTGGTAGGGACATGGGGCTTGAATTCAGGCATGTAGGTGTAAAAATGCCTGAATGGGTGATGGGCATTAAGGAGGGCATGTGATGTGATGAGCCCTGGGTGTTATATGCAACTAGTGAGTCATCGAACACTACACCAAAAACTAATGATGTACTTACATGTTGGCTGACTGAACATAATAATAAAAAAATTTTTAAAAACCCCAAAACCAAAAACAAAAATGAAAAGCAGTGGAATAAAGAACACACTAAAGAGTAGTCACTTAGAGAATAGCTTCATTTTTCTCCCAAACCTTCTGACTGCATAGCCTTCTAAAATGGTAAGTGCTAATTCTGAAACTATCTGAAATTCTAGAGAGGTAATAATATAGAAGAGTAATCTGGGGAAAGTCTGGGCTCATTCCTGTCTTCTGACGGGTGAGATATTGCAAAAACATCACTGGCCACCTAACGGGGTGCTGCAAGAATTCAATCGTGAAAAATTTCTAACCCTGGACGAAATGTTATCTCTACACACTCCTCCTTTTCACTGTTCATTTATTTTGAAGCACGATTAGCTGACCCAGTGCACAATGCCTTCCAGAGTACAAGAAAGTCGTTCATAGGAAGAGGTCAGCACACGGGCTATATATTCAATGGCAGAGATTTAGTCAGGTTAAGTGTCTCTCAAATAAATGTTCTTGGACTGCCCGCATCAAAATCACCTAGCAAGTGGACTAAAATGCAGATTCATCATGTCCATTTCAGACTTAGTTAATCAGAATCTTTGGGAAAATGGTTCAGGAATCTGCATTTTAAACACACCCACAAGGGGCACCTAGGTGGCTCAGTCGTTAAGCGTCTGCCTTCAGCTCAGGTCATGATCCCAGGGTCCTGGGATCGAGCCCCGCATCGGGCTCCCTGCTCCGCGGGAAGCCTGCTTCTCCCTCTCCCGCTCCCCCTGCTTGTGTTCCGTCTCTCGCTCTTGCTGTCTCTCTTTCAAATAAATAAATAAAATATTATTTAAAAAAATAAACACACCCACATTTGATTCTGGTGTCCACTAAAATGTATGAATCACTGCTACATTCTCTAGCCTTTATGAACCAAGGGGGCTTCTCCTTATGTTTGAAGATAAAGCTACGAAACTAATGTTTTCTAAGGCCTCCTTCTGCTATCAGCTTGGAGCAAGGAGCTCAAGGAAGTGGGTGTGAGGCTGAAAGAGACAAAATAGGCTAAATAGGAGGGTCAGAACAAGCTGGAAATCATAATTTTGGCAGACAAATAGTCAAAAAGAGGAGGATACAGTTGCCAAATGGCTAATCAATGTATGTGTTTAAAAATCCAAGTTAAAAATGAGGTATCAGCCTGCAAAAATTAAACAGGGCCAGGTGAGTTGGGAAGCAGAAGACCAGATCGGGGACAGCAACAACATGCAGGATCCAACTACACAAGGCTAACGTTTGCCTCAGCCAACGGCCTTTAAATGCTTTCTGTAATAATAGAAACCACGACCCAAATTGGGCTAGACTGAGACTCATAAGCAATGAAGACATAGGTGAAGTAGAAAATTAGAATATATAGTGATAGGCAGACATTTCCCTGCCAAGAAACAACATCCACATGTGTCAACTATACTCAGAAAAAAAGTTATATTAAAAAAAAAAAAAAGAAACAATATTCAGTTTGAGTTCCCAAGTGCTGCAGAATTGCTTGACCAACAATGATAGTTAACTTTTATTGGGCACGTCTATGTACCAGGCACAGTTTGAAACATCTTGCAAGTATTAATTCCTTTAAACCTCACAACCACCCTTTGAAATTGTTACCCATGACAAGGGCTGTTCTACAGACAAGAGAACTGCGATACAGAGAGGTAAGCCACTTACTCAATGCCATTTGGCCTCCAAGGGCAAGGTCAAGATTTAAACCGAAGCAGTGTAGATCTAGAATCTGAATTCTTAACCACTATTTCATGCTGTCAGCTGCCAAGTAGATACTTCTATGGATTTTACACAAAATCAAACTCTCAGTTGCAATGAACTATTTATTGACTCAGTCATTACGGTCACTGTTACAGTGTCTATAAAATCAGGAAGGGAATTTAGAAGTTCTCTGTACAGCATGACATACCATTAACGCTTAAAATGCTTAAAATGCATGCAGTGTCCTACTGCGATCTGTGGTATGAGGTGGTTTTCACAAAAAGCAATGCCAACAGAATTTTCATGATAAATAGGTCAGGGAAAGGGAGAAATAAAGAAAGCAAGCCCAGGTTTATTAAGAAAGTCTTGTGATTACAAAACAAAATGGAGCTACCTTCAAACTGAATGAAAAATAAATGAAACCAAAGAACATTTCCTAAAGATTTTATCATGCTTTTATAACACCCAGAGTTTTCTTTACATTTATAGATCATTTTTTCTTCTGATTGTCCAACATTCAAGGATGTCCCTGGTAAAGTCTAATCTTTCAAAATGCACTGACAGTTGTTAATTACTGGTCTTTAGTTACCTGTAACTAAAAGCTATTCTCTTATCCCCCGTGCAGATTTGAAGCCCCTTTTAAAATAGCAGCAACTGAGACCACACACACACACACACAGTCCCAAATACATTAATAAAATAAACTCTGGCTTATTTGGTAAATTATAGGAAGTATAATAATGTGGTAAGAAGGAACCAAGAGATAATCCATTTGATCAAAGATATTCTTAGATATCTCTTCCTATAACCTTCCACAAAGCAAAAGAAAACAAAAAACAGTGCTCTGAACACCATGGGAAGTGTTCTCATAATAATATCAGATAAATAATGTGGACTGGCTTAGCTTTTTAAAATTTAATTCCTCCAACGTTTTTCAACCTTTCCTACCCTTCATTTTATTTTTTACTCTTTACTGTTAAAAACACCTGTCAATATTATGAATTACAAGTTGTCAGGGAAAGATGTGAATTAAAGGGAGGAATAGTCAGCACTACTTTTTATATTTTTCAGAATAAGCTGAAACTAAGAGAACGAAGTGAGAAAGGTCAAAATAAATATTTAATAAACCATAGAAAGCAAAAGTGTATATGTGAATCACATTATGGCTACTCTTTAGAATATGTTAGAATTAGTTTGAAATTACATAGCACTCTTTCTAGATCATTTGGAATCATTTTCCCCTCAGACGTAACCACTGTACCGAATTCTGATTGTATCATGCAATTCTGCTTACACATGTATGACACGTTACATGTGCGTATGGTGCAAGTCGTATGAGGGTGCAAAATGAGTGGGGGTAGGAATTGATGGTGGTTCCTACCTTGATGTACAAAGAGGTTATTACCTTAAAGATGTGACCGGTGCTGTTGGTGATATTATTTGTGCAAGTGTTTACTTTGGCTTTTATTTATAAAAGGACAAGGATCCAGCAAATGCCTCGCAAAGGGCATGAATGGCCATACTCAGAAAATGCCAGGGCGAAAGATTTTATCACTTTATGGGCTTCTTTCAAACGTCCTACAACCTGACCTTGAGAGAAAACGCATTTGCTGGGGGCAGTGATGGAGTGTTTTGTGGAAGTTTCGGAAAATAAGCAAATTAATCAAAACACATTTATATCATCCTAAGTTTTTTTTCCTTTTTTTTTCTTTGTTTTTCCTTTCTTTTCGTCTCCTCCTCTCTTTTTCCTTTTCGTTTCCGTTCGTTACTTTTTTTTCTTTTTAATTTTCCTATTCTGCCTGACCTCTTAAATATCCAAGACTTGTAAACCAGACTTTTAATAATGATGTGTCTACCCATCAGACTGCACAAACATCTCCCAGATGGTCACGTACACAGCTGAGGGAGAACCAGAGGGTTTAAAGCATAATGGTAAAAAAGTACATTCTACAGTTCACTTAAGCTGTAGCTTTTAATTAAATATTGGTAATATCATTTGGAAGCACCAAACACTCACCTGATGTTTAAGTGGTTATTTTTTTTCAGGAAGAAAGAACCTCCATTGAAATTATTTAATGTGTCTGAGTCAGGTCTATTTTTGGAAATAATGAATAAAAATGTTCTGAAATCTAGTTGATCTGAGGTTCTGAAAAAAAATAAGAATGCACAAACTAAGAGACATGAAAAGCAGACCTCTGTTTCTCTTGTAAGTATCCTTCAAATTAAACTTTTATCCTAGTTTAAGAAAATGATTCCCTCCCCTTTTTAAAAAAATTCAGTGACTCCTACGCTGGCAATTAGCATTTTGTAGGTCATAAAACGTAAGTTCCTATTCTATTAAGTAAAACAAGTCAAGTAGGTGAGAAATAATCTCCTCTCCTGCCATTCTTCTCTAAGACTTCCTTTTTCAGTTTTGTGAAGCCTTAAGAATACACATCTTGAAAATAAAAAGTCATTCTACAAGAAAAATGTGAATCATAAGTCCACTAAAACAAATTCATAAAAGTTTATTTTACTTACTATTAAAAGCAGTGTCATTCCAAGAAACTTGAATTTATGAATATTCCACAGAGAGTTATGTGGTCAGTAATCTGCCCTGTGCATGAAAGATGGAGCAGCAGTTCTTCTGGGACCAAACGGTCTACTCTTGTTATTTGAATTTTCTTTTTTGGAATATCTTGTCAGCATCACACACATATAAACCATTTCTTCTGGCAATAAATGGTACCACGGTGTGCTATGAGGACCCGTCTCTATACTCAGTTGACTTAATAAATACATATTTTCCCTGATTCTTCTGGATTATCACATGGCACATTTGCAGAGTTGATCTCACCCATACCATAGTGCCAAGTGGTCACTGTGATTATTTCTTGTTTCCAGGGAAATCTAGGTTTAGCGCAGCAAAATAGCTGTAGACCTAGTGGTAAAATTAAGTTGATGAGTATTTCTCCGTGTTTATTCATGATGTTCCAGTACTGTCTTATCAATGCAGGAAGAGAGTTTTATTATTCTCTGTATGACCCGTACTTTATACAACACTAGGCACACATTTGATTCTTGAGAATGTTTGGGGCGCCTGGGTGGCTCAGTTGGTTAAGCATCTCCCTTTGGCTCAGGTCATGATCCCAGGGTCCTGGGATCAAGCCCCCAGTAATTCTGGGCTCCCTGCTCAGCGGAGAGCCTGCTTTTCCCTCTCTCAGCTCATGCTCTCTCTCTCTCTCTGTCTCTCTCATATAAATAAATAAAATATTAAAAAAAAAGAAAAGAAAAAAGAGAATGTTTGTTGAATAAATGAATAATATGCACAATTCAACCACCACTTATTTTTCCCTTCTGATATCAGCTTGGCATGCTATTGGGGTTAATGACAATATAGGATGCCTGCACTAAGAGGCACATAGGTTTTTTTCTCAGGAACTACAGAGTCTTTCCTAGCTTGAGACAGGAGTGAGAAACAGAGTAGAGAACTGCAACATTAACCTAGCATCTCCTAGGTGCTGGCTCTAGGTTCGATACTTTACATACACTATAATGTGTAGTCCAACAGAAGCACTGCGAAAAGAGCATTAGTATCCCCACTTTACAGATGAGAAAATAGGGTTAGAATGATGTGATTCCAAAATCCTTCCTAAGGAAAACTGGGTTAAGATTAGAATTTTAACAAAAGTCATAACATAAGTTAACATCATCTGATGGTGACTGAGAGGTTACCACGTAACAGAAGAAAGAATTATATGAATCTTATTAATTTCTTTTGATGGTGAAACACACACACACACGCACGCGTACACACACACACACACACACACACACACACACACGCTAAAATAGGAAGGCAAGTCCTGGAATTCAGTCTTTGCAGGTCCCAACTCATACCCTCAATTACATTTTTAAGTCCTTCGTTTTATTAGAGAAATAAGACTCTTCCTGACTTACTTCTAACTGCATTTGAAAGGATTTATATAAGAGTTATTTAGAGTGAAGCCCATGAAAGCTTCTTTTTCACTTGACTTTTTAAGTCATGTCAAACTGAAAGAGAAAGTAAATCAGGTAAGAAAACTTCTGAATTTTTTACTATTGCAGCACTTAAATGATATGTGTACAGACAGAGCTGTATTTTTTAATCTGTATTTGTTTAATCACAAAAACAATTTAAAGTTCCAAGTAGATTGGGATAAATACTTATAAAAGCTATAACAAATTGAGAATTTAAATTCTTATATAGAAAAGGATTACACAAATTTATAAGAAAATCTGTAAGACCACCATGTACACACCAGAAAAAGATAACTACATTTTACACAAAAGGAAATATAAGTGGTTCAGACATTTTTAAATCTTTAACACTGCTGGTAATTAAAAATGAAAATTAAGAGAATAGCTTATTTCTATTTTCTTGTATCAATCAGCATGGTTTGTTTCTTTAGAATTCACAATGCAAGTAGAATTGTAAATTTTAACTAGCCAAAAATTTTGTGGAACAATTTGTAAATAAGTATCGAAGAAGCTTTGAATATGCTTCTAGGGTTCTCTTCTGAGGAAATATTCTGAAATGCAAGCAAATATTTAAATATAAAGATATTCTTTATACAGTAAAAAAACCGGAAGCCTTAAATGTCCTAGAACAAGAAGCACATATGAAGACCATTTAATGACATTGGAAATTAAATTCTTATGATCTAACAATAATGAGGGAAAATCATTACATTACTTAAGCTCAAGCATAGAAATAGAAAATTATATTTAATGTTTATTATATTTAGATAATGGTGGTTATCTCTGTTTGAGTTATTATTTCTATTGGTTTTGCTATACTTTTTTGCATTTATAAGTTTATTTTTATAATCTGAAAAAAAATAATAGAAGAAAGGAGGGAAAAACAGAATGAAAACAAAACCCTTTAAACATATAGACTGGGGGCACCTGGATGGCTCAGTCAATTAAACGTCTACCTTCGGCTCTGGTCGTGATCCCAGGGTCCTGGGATCGAGCCCTGCATCGGGCTCCCTGCTCAGCAGGGAGCCTGCTTCTCCCTCTCCCTCTGCTTGCCGTTCCCCCTGCTTGTGCTCTCTCTCTCTCTCTATCTCTCTGTCAGAGAAATAAATAAAATCTTAAAAAAAACCAAAAAATATATATAGGCTGAATAAGATATAGAAAGGAATTTAATCCCGGACACCCTGGACCTGAGGTTCCTTTGCAGGCCATCTAGGGTCAAAAATCCAACCCAAACCCGGTATTGTGTTAGTTGACCACAGGGTCTGTGCAATACAACACCATGACATAGTGACCATCCAAGAAATGCACTATTAGGATGCATTAGTCCAATGTCCAGAACAAAGGAGGCAGTTGGCTCAGTCCACTCTGAACTCACCAGACCCTGTCTGGAGTGCGTGGCTAGTTCTGTGCCCCACATCTGAAGCGGAAGGTAAATAACTGGAGTCTGTCCAGATGAGGGGGGCCACAATGGTAAAATGTCTGGAAAGCCTATGACTTCCCAGCTTAAAATCATCCCCTGGTTTCTTATTACTCTCAGAATAAAGCCCTAAACCCTGTAAGACCCTGCCTCATCTTGTAAGATTTCCCCCTTTGCTCACAGAGTTCTAGTCACTCATGTTTCCATCCCTTGGGTGCATCAGGCTCCTCCCCACTTCAGAACTGTGGCAAGTACTGTCTCCCCAGCCTGGACCTTCCCCCATGCCTCTACCCTCACCCCCTCTGCCCTGCCCTGTCTCCTCCACAAACACACTTTCTTGCCTGGCCAATTCTTGCCTTTTTTCAATTCTCACATCAGATATTTCTTTTCTGGGATACTTCCTGACCACCCACGTAGGAAAAATGCCCATTACACACTCTTGTTTTACCCTGTAGTTGCCTTTGGTTAATTATCTTTCTTATGTCTGTATGTCTTGCAAGGTAGCAAACTCTGTGAGGACAGTATTTGGTGTCTTATTATGTGTCTTAGCCCCCATCTGGGCTGCTATAACAAAATACCATAAACTGGGTGGCTTTTAAACAACAGAGATTTATTTCTTAGAGCTCTGGAGGCTGGGAAGTCCAAGATCAAGGTGCTTGCAGTTTTGGAGTCTGGTGAGAACCCTCTTCCTGTTAGTAGATGACCAGTCTACTTGCTGTGTCTCCACATGGCTGAAGTGCTGAGGGAGCTCTCTGGGGCACTAAAGCCATTCATGAGGGCTCCACTAATAACCTCCCCAAGGCCCCATCTCCTCATACTATCAACATTGGGGGTTAGGATTTCAACATATGAATTTTGGGGGAACACAAACATTCAGTATATAACATAATATATACCCAGAATTTAGTGCAGTGCCTGGCCCATACTGCGGGCTATTTGTTGAATGAATGAATGAATTCTGTGAAGTCCATCTGTCTGTATGTTTTTATGACTACCTTCTACTTTTACATCTTAGGGTCTCCTTCATGCTTAGAAAATGGGATTCTCTTTTTGAGAGAGTGCACACACGATGACGGGGGTGGGTGGGTGGCAGGGAGCACAGAAGGAGAGAGATAATCCTAACCAGGGTCCACACTTAGCATGGAATCCGACTCGGGGCTCGATCTCACGACTCTGAGATCATGACCTGAGCCAAAATCAAGAGCCAGATGCTTAACCAAGTCACCCAGGCACCCCTAGAAAATAGGATTCTTAATCTGAAAAAGGAGAAGACAAGTAGGAGAGAAGGGAATGTGATAGCTTCCTATCACATAGACATTCTGTGCAACTCGATAGTGAGAACTAAGCTGGTTACAGTTCCAAATTCATAAGGAAAAACTCAAAAATTAAATTAGCACCTTGTGTGGTAATGAATTCTCTTTTATGAAGTGTGTACAAGTCATATTTTAATATAAGCATGGGTTGGAGTTGTTGTAAAAGAAATTCCTATATTAGCTAGTCAGATCTGATGACTTTTAGGATCACTTGAAAGTATATGATTCTGTGACCTAGCAATCTCTTCGGCTGCAGAGGCACTACATAAGGAAGAGAAGATTTAAGACAAAACAGGGCATGGAGCTAAACAAAGAAAAGCTCGGGGAAGAAAAGGGAATGTTACACTGTCTCAAAACATTTGATCTCAATCATTTCGAACCTTCTCTGAGGATGGGGTTGGCAGGCCTCCCAGAGAAACCAAAACAAAGCAACCTAACAGGGCATCACAAACGAAAGGGGACCTAAGCTGGGAGATGAGAAGATGAAAGCCCTGCCTTTAGACTCACTGAGGAGGGAGAGAGGGGGCATGAATGGCATGCTTTCTCTTCAGGGTCCTTTTCAATTCCCTTAAAGGCACACCTCTGAAAGGAGCATTCTCCTTAAAGAGAGAGAGCAGTTCCCTGAATCCAGAAGTCTGGGCATTATTCACCGCAGCTGAAGGAATGGGATGAAATGTCAGCACAACTACTTTCGCGTCTTCATTTTCCTTAACCCAAACGTGTGTCATCATTCTGGAATGAGCAAGGCCTGCTCAACAAACCCAGCTTTTATCATCTCCTTTGTATTTGCTTATTCACAGTTCAGAAATTGTCCAATGGCCTTCTTACTCTCGAATCAAAAGAATGAACATTGCTGTGGAAAGAAAAACCAACTTCCATTTGGTTTGAGAGAAAGACCCACAAGATGTCTCTGCTTGAGGGGTGAAAGAGGAAAATGAAGCTATACTGCGTAGCTTGGCCTTAAGGTGGTGACTTCTTCCAACTGCAGTGTGGAGACTCTTCATGAAGTTGAGCATAAATTTTTTTTTATTTTGACTGCTGCTAAAAATATTTAATACTTACTGTGTGCTACGTTTCAGGCAATGTGCTGCGTGATTTGTATACATTATCTCCTGAGTCTTAAAAAACAGTCTGGAAGTATGGGGCGCCTGGGTGGCTCAGACAGTTAAGCGTCTGCCTTTGGCTCAGGTCATGATCCCAGGGTCCTGGGATCGAGCGCCGAGTTGGGCTCCCTGTTCAGAGGGGAGCCTGCTTCTCCCTCTGCCCCTCCCCTCAGCTCATGCTCTCTCTCTCGCTCGCTCGCTCGCTCGCTCTCAAATAAATAAAATCTTTTTTTTTTTTTAAACAGTTTGGAAGTAGATGTAATTATAGTCACTATATCTGGAAACTGTGTGCTATTACTATAAGAATTGAAAAAGTGTGATAGTATCCAAGTCAGGGAACATAATATTACATTTATTTTAACTTTATTATTAAAAGTTTTAACATACGACAAAGAAGAGAGAATATTAAAGTCCTACCTATCCGTCACCTCACATTTTACCATATTTTCTTCATCTATTTTCTCTTTGCCCCAGACACCAAGGCCTTTAGCCTCTAAATGTTTCAGTATGCATCTCTAAAAATTAAACATATTTTCTTACATACTATTATCACTCTTAAAATAATGAACAATTTCTTATCATCTCATACCTAGTCTATATTCAGATTTCCCATATTGTCCCCAATTTTACCATTAGTTTTTCATAATTATTAAATTAAGTTCCTCACGATAATGATGAGGGGTTGTAAGAAAACTCGCTTCTATAAACAAAGCAAATGTGGGAGGGATTTGGAAGCAGAGTGAAGTGGGATCAATACCTACTTGCCCTGGGTTTACCCCAGACATTCTGGGAGCTCACCCTAAGTCATCAACACTACTCTCAGACCCCACCTGGATCTGAGCTCAAGTAAAAATCATGGCACAAGGGTTAAGAGCATGGACTCTGGAACCAGAGTCCAAATTCATTAGTTATTAGCTGGGCAACCTTGGACAAGCTCATCTCTCTGTGGCTTAGTTTCATTACGTGTAAAAGAGGAATATGAATAGTATCTTCCTTAGAGAGTTATTAGAAGAACTAAATGAAATAATATGAGAATTAAATGACACTGAACAGTGTCAGGTATTTAAGTGCTCAATAATGTTAACCATTGTCATTTTCATTGTCATCATCATCATCATCATAGTTACCCTGGTAGGCACTGGCGTTAGGTTAAAAACTTTTTATCCTACAGTTGTTCAGGATACAGGAATGATAGAAATTGAGAATTAGGATAATGGCTGGATTTCAATGACTTTGTACAATTCTTTTTCCAAATTCCCTTTTTATATTGTCATATGATCCTTTCCACAAGAAATTATCTTAAATCCCCCTGCTTAGAGCTGGTAAAAACAAACACCCAAGCAACCTACTGTCTTGAGCTAGTGTCCAGCCCCTTTGTGCGGTGCCCTTCAACCCAGCACCCACCTCCAGCCTCTGCAGGGGTGGAAACTTTTGGCCCTTTCGAAGCCAAGGACCTCATTTACCTCATAACTCCCACTTTGCTCCGTCAGCTCTCCTCACTTATCTAAACCACTAACCTCAAGTCTCACTTCCTTTCGCTTTCTGGTCTTGTCTTTTCACCCATCTATCAGTTCGGGTTCTCTTATTTGAACTTGCACCACCCTCTTCTTACTGTCTTATTTCCTTATTGTGTTTCAACAAAGGCAAGTCATTCTACAAGCCATAGAGAACAACCTCCTCTATGGTAGGCACTATGGTTAGCACTGAGAATACAAAAATGAATAACACAACATCTCTACTCCAAGGAGCTCGGGATCTAAGGATCTCAGAGAAGCCTTCCATGATCCACCAGCTTCCCATGTATTGCTCACATGCTACTGGCTAGAGAGCTACTTGCCTGGTCTGTTCTTGCTTTATAGGCGTGTCACGGGTAGAGAGACATACAGTCTATATTATCGATCACCAGTGGATGAGTTACATTGCACTGAATTGTATATTTGGGCAGCTATTTAAAAATTTCTTCCCTTTAGTCTACTAATATTTGTCATTGAAGGCAATTCAAGAAGAAGCTCCATAAAGAGAACGGAGTACCAAACCTCGGAGTGAGCCTCAGAGAAGATTCCTAGTAAATAATCAGCCAGCTCTTTGGATGTAACTGGTCTCCTCCATCCCCAGGTGCCTTCACTGAAGGTTTTGAGCTGTCACAGTCCAACGTCTCCTTCTTCCAGCTCAGAGGATGGTTCCATTGACCTCTACTCTGCACTTTTTAAAAAAATATTTGAGAGTAAAATACAAAACACTTTGATTGAGATTGTACCTAAGAAGCCTTAGTCAATTCCTGATATTTTGAGGCACAAGCCTGAAAATTAGAAAGGATGATTCAGAGTCATTAAGCAGGGAACTGGCAGAAGTACTAAGAACGAAGAGAGAACCCAAGTGCAGAACCTGAAGAGTTTTATCGTGGGGCAGGCAGGAGGTGCAGGGAACAGGAGGCTGCCCAGGAGCCCCAAAATTCTGACTTATAAAACCTACCTTGTGAGAGACACAGGGCTATGCTTTAAGTAGATACTATATATTATGGTTCTCAAATGAGTCCAATATAGGCCGGGGAAGTGTAACTCAGAACTGTGCTCTATTGTTAACCTACTAGAAAGGCAGCATAAAGTAATGGTTAGAGGACACCCCAAAGACCGAGGAACTGGACTAAAACTCTGGACAGCCTGGAGCTACTCACTTAACCTCTAGGAGACTTCATTTCCTCATCTATAAAGAGGAGCTAATAATAGGCCCAAATTCATAGCATAATGTGAGCATTTAACGACCATTCCATGTAAAGCACTCAGCACATACTGAGAACTCTGTAAATATTAGCCATTTTTATCAGAGAGACCTTTCCTAATACCCTTTATAAAACTTTCTATCATTCTCTGACCCCTGAACCAGTTTTATTTTTCCTCTTAGATTCAGCCCACTAGATATCTTGAATGTTTATCTGTTTCTAGTTATTCTCCCTTAAACAGAATGTAAGCTTTTGTTTGCTACTTATCCCCAGTATGTAAAAAAAAGAAAAAAAGAAAAAAGTAGCTGAGCTGTATAGTAAGTGCCCAGTAGTCATCTGGCAAGTGAATAGATGAACTTGTCAAGGTCCTATAACTAATGAGAGCTGAGCTAAACAGGATTCCAGCTCAAGGCTGTTTGGCTCCAAGTTAAGCACTTTCTACCATAACAGAAACTGAAATTTCCAAATCTGTTGATTATTACTCCGTGTGAATTGTATCATTTTAAGTACGAAAATATTGCGACTAGAAACAGTACAGCGTACACCGAGCCTGGAGACTTGGGGCCTTATCAGTTTTTAGCTATGTGACCCTGGGTAACTCAATGCATCTCATCGGTCTTTATTTCCTCATTTGTAAAATGAGAAGATTAAATAAAATTATTTCTCTGATTCTATTCCAAAGAATTAAGTAAACCAAATTCATTAGCAAATAGTTTCATACCATGGTATATTTTTGTATTCAAATCATCTCTCTCTGTACTTTTTCCCTCTACAGTGAATAAAGAGGAAGTTAGAAAAGAAATTACAATGAGAATTTTGTAGCAGCTAGCAATCTAATTGTGCTATAACCTACATTGATTTTTCTCCTTGAAATCACCCTTTAAAATCTCAGCTATTCCAGAGAAATCACTCTTTGCATATTTGACTGAAATGACAAGGGCCCAAAGAGCAAATAAGTATTATCACTGGTGACAGAAAGAAGTGTCTGGGAACAAAGCCAAGTGGAAATCTAACCTGCTCCCAAAGGCCACCAGTGTTCTTTGATTGCTCACTTCACTAAACTCCTCTGACTCTTAAGATCTTTAACATTAAAGAAAACTGTCAACCATTGTTTACCTAGGTTAAGTGTGTCCACCACCTAGAAGTGAAGTTATTGAAGGGTCCTAGCTTATGTTTCTGTATTCTTAACCATTGCTTAGTACGGGGCAGCCATGTCAGATGCCCAGTGAGTAATTAACTACTCATGGATAGTTCTTATCTGTGGGATTCCATTTGGTCTACCAACGGGAGCACCCACTCTACTTCCCTCTGATCTTTGGTTCTGTTTCCTTGTCCTTTGTCTTTTACCTTATCTATGGCTCTAAGGAAAGTTGGTACCTCTTATCCTGACTACCCTCTTTTATGTTTCTCAGGAATAGCCCACCTCTGTGGATGGCAGTGCCATACTAGTTCCTGCGTTTCTAATTCTGATTTTCTGAAGGAAAAAAATGTTATGTTCCAGATTTGGGGAGGAGAGGTGGCTTGAATGTTGGTGGCGGTAAAGAGATAAATCCTGAACAACGTAATGAGAAACGCAATCCTATTTAAGCAGATTTGCTTTTAAGTCCCATTTCCGGGTACGCTCCTTGGGCTTTCTTCCGTTCTCTTACTTGGTCATTGAGAAGCTAGGCACTCCCCTCATTCCCTCCTCTCATAGCTCAAAACGACAGCAGGAGAAGAAAGGACATATGCCATACAAATATGAAGTGATATTTTGACTGCATATGATAAAAGCTATACCTGAACAGCAGAAAAGAAAGTGGGAAAACATCCCAATTATGAGAGCTGTTGGAATCTTGGATAATTTCTAAAAGATTTCAATACATGAAGAAATAGAGGCAAATAATATTCTCTATAGAGCAATCCCATTTTGGTAAGGGTATGGCGTTTGGATAGCCCGCTTGGGCCCTTTCCATCTCCAATTTTCCACGATTAGAGGATTCGAGCTCTTTAACATTGAACTTCTACTGTAAGTGTGTCTTAAAAGATTTTATTTAAAATAAGCTGACAAGGCAAATTATGAGAAGAACAGATTTCTGAAGAGGCACTTAGCTTAGCAAACCAGCAGTTGTATGCCAGCCCAGGAAAAGAATGATGTCATATCTCAGCAAGCTGTACTTTCCTAAATGCCAAAGACAGCAATATCTTAACAAGTAAGGAATGTATTGAGTTGGTTAACTAATACTGTCAGTGATTTAATATGACTTGAGCAAACCTTAGACATACTAATTCCAAGATATTGAGGAAAGGTACCAAAAAAATCACTAATTCATTATGTATCAATAATTATTTTCATTTTTTATTGCTCAGATGCACTTAAATAAAATGAGAAAATTAGAAATAATTTGGTTAGGAGGATTTGATTTCAGAAACTCACTTTTTCTTCACATCTTTAACTACGGGCCAAGGCAAAAAAGTTGTTCCTATAAAAAATGTATATAATTTAATCAATATAACCAGCTTTCTCCTTAATTCTTTTAGAAACATGATGAGTATTTATACATAATCAGATTAGTATATATCAATTTCAAGAGCTTAAATATGAGAAAATAAGAAATGTTACAAGGAGCTAGAGGATACTTTCAGGCTCTTTGCTTCGCCTCCCTTGATGGTATCCTGTTGTTATTCCTAAAACTAGAAATCTGCCCCAAATATATCTAGGTTCCATTAGAGCCCACTTTACAATTATAAATCCAAGTAAATCACTTTTAAATCTACCTCATTTTTCAGGCTGCACCTACTGAAGTTTTTAAGCTTTCGAAAGTTTACAACCCTCCATATAAAGAAAAATATCTTTCCATCTTAAAGAACACAATAAAAGAGATTTACCTAGTATTTAGCAACTTGCATTTATGTAGCATTCTGTTAACTAGAACTCACTAACAAACACTTATGGCCATGCAGGTTACCAAAACTTTCAATTGTCATAATGACACTCCATGGTGTTCAGCATTTGAAAAGAGAGAGCAAACTATGGTTAAAATAAACACATTATTTTAATTTTTTTGAAAACTGGTGAGTTTTACATATTATAATTATTATTATCACACTTGTGTATTTATTCCTGATTTTATCCACAAATATCATTTCTTTGGTCCTTTCTCAAGTGTCATGAATTCTGGGATTCAGAGAACAAGTCCATACCCCTTGTTGTTTTATAAATGTCGCTCATCTTGCTGATCCTACTATTCTCTCTTCTTATCTTCTTAGATCTTTTTACACCAGAGTGAAAACTGGATGCCCGTTATACAAACTGTATGCATGCATACACACTCACACACTCACACATACACACACACATACACACACTTTAAAAATATTTTCTCATTCTCATAAAAATTTTTATTTTCCAGACGCCTGGGTGGCTCAGTCATTTAAGGGTCTGCCTTCAGCTCAGGTCATGATCTCAGGGTCCTGGGATGGAGCTTGGATCAGGCTCCTTGCTCAGTGGGGAGTCTGCTTCTCCCTCTGCCCCTCCCCCTCCTCATGCTTGCCCTCTCTCTCTCTCTCAAATAAATAAATAAATAAAATCTTTTTTAAAAAAGTTTTCATTTTCTATTTTTCCTCTATATCCTGCTTTTATTTCCTATTCTGTCTTATGTCACATTTCTCATGGGAAATAGTTTAAAGTGATCTGTGGAGGGAGAAGAGTGAACAGACTATTCATTGGAGAGAACAGAGGATAAACCTGCTCTGCACAGACAGTCCATTTTTTAACCCAAGAGCAAATACTTATATGCACATCCATAGATCACCCACTAGTTCTTAAGGAAAAGTAACAGCAGACAAACAGAATGGAGTCTTGTGTTGGGGCTGTACATATATCTGTTTGGGGGGTGTATTGTTTTGGATGAAAAGGTCTAGATTGTTTTCAACTCCCATTAGACAATAAAGTTCATTCTGATGCTAGAAACGCAACATATAATGAGTCATACTAGCCCTGACATGTGTTTTATACATGTTAGAACCCATTTCAACTTTAAAATCAATTCAGATGAATAGTGTCTAGTGATGGGATAGTTATATAGTGACTTGTTTCTGTGAATATGCCATCTCAACTTTTTTTCTTCTGTTGATTTGTTCAATTAGTGATGATGTAAGATGGTGCTGAGTATTGATTTCAGAGACCTTAAGGAAATGGGGTTAATTTGTTAGCAAAGGTGAACTTGTTGGTAGTTCCTTCAACCTGGAGCCTTATGAGCTCAAATGCTGACTTTGCCACTTCCCCTGTGTTATCTTAGCCACGCTACCTAAGTTAGTTTCTCTTCAGCTTCTCCACCGCAATAGGGATTGTGATTCCAACTCGAGCATTATATTGTGAGAGTCAGTGGGATAAATTTCGATTTGTATTTCAGATGATAAAAACAGATTTTGAAAGGATCATCATTTTATGTGCAAGTGATGAATCGCTAAATTCTACATCTGAAACCAATCTTACCATATATATTAACTGACTAGAATTGAAATAAAAACTTGAAAAGAAAAAAAGGGATCATCGTTATATTTTATATAAGCAATAACCATGTTTTTGTGACTTTGGAACAAACAGGATACAAACAAATTCATTTCTTTTTTTCATTAGGAAAGAAAGACACTCTCTTGTAGCATTAATTTTCTTTTTGAATTCAAGACATACTCAAGAATCATTTCCCCCACACTTCCCATGCCTATATAAATTGAATATTCAATGGAAAATTGCTAAGAAAAAGTGTTTAGGAGAGAAGTTTCCAAAAGTGAAGACGTGCCTTCAGAAGACAAGGAAACCAAAACATTCCATGATGTCCCAGCACAGCAGCTGGTCTTGATGAGTGCAGTTTTGTTTTACTCCCACTCCCAAATTTAACCTCCTTTTCCCTTATTTCCCCCTTTTATCCATTGCCTAAAACCTAATTACAGACTGGGGTTGATGTTTAAGTTAGATAAAGAGAAATAATCATGACTTCATTTTAATTTGCCTCTTGATCACTTTGTGTTCAATATGTTAGGGAATTAGATACTAGAAGAAACATCTTTTTTTAAAAAAAGATTTTATTTATTTATTTGACAGAGAGAGACACAGTGAGAGAGGGAACACAAGCAGGGGGAGTGGGAGAGGGAGAAGCAGGCCTCCCGCCGAGCAGGGAGCCCGATGCGGGGCTCGATCCCAGGACCCCGGGATCATGACCTGAGCGGAAGGCAGACGCTTAACAACTGAGCCACCCAGGTGCCTTAGAATAAACATCTTGCTCCTGGCCCTATCTATGGGGCCCGGCAAGATGCTTAGTACACGGCAGGTACTCAGAAAAAAGTTACTGAGTGTAGGGCTGACATGTATCTAGCGTGCACTGGTATGACTAGGTTTGATACAGTTTTGTACTAGAGGTAGACCCCTCTGGTGCCCCTTCTACATTCCTGGCCTCTTTCCTCGGGACACCCCACCCCCTCCCCTTGATTCAGCAATTAGTGGGTTAAGTCCTGACAGGTAGGAGAGCTTTCTAGACCTCCAGAGCCCTGGCTACCTTCAGCTCGGGTTGGCCAGTGCCCACATTATACTAGTTGTGATATATTTCTTTTAAAGATTTATTTATTTTAGAGAAAGAGAGAGAGCACAAGCCGGGGGGGTGGGCCAGAGGGAGAAGGAGAGAATCTTCAGCAGACCCTCCCTGAGCACGGAGCCCCACGCGGGGCTCCATCCGCCGACCCTGAGATCGTGACCTGAGCGGAAACCAAGAGTCGGATGCTTAACCGACTGAGCTACCCAGCCGCGCCTAGTTGTGGTATATTTTTAATATTATCTTAGATCAAAGCAATATTCTATGTGTTGATTTAACAATGTCTACCAGCCCTGATGCAACAAAAGGCAGACAAAATACAGTATTCTGAGGAGCATAAGACAGTAGAATGGAGGAGAGGTGGAAACCAACCACGGGAAGGTAGGCGGGGTAGGAAAGATGGAAAAGCGGCAGGAGGAAGACCTAGTGTAAGAGGATCATCACCTGCGGGGATCTGTTCCATACAATCCCCTTTCTCGGTGCATTCCATCAATTCAAACTGTCTCCCCAGGAGTGAAAACTCTTTGACAAGTATACGGTACATGTCTAAAACCAGAGCTGTAATTACTGTGTTTGCTATGCTGACACCTTTTTCTGACAAAATACTGTGCTGAACATTTTCTTTCTTTTGCCCTTTGTGCTGGCGTACTTTGGGTAAAATAACATCAGTCAGGTTCGTATCCACCCAGGTGAAATCCTGTTACAACACACTCAAAGGCTGGTGTCTGCACTGTTTCCTTGTGCCGGGATTCCATTGTATGAAATATTGTTGAAAATCGGGTACTTGTGAATCTTTTGGTGTTTTTGTTGAAGGGGTATTACACACTGTAATTTAGAAAGCATTAAAGAACCGTTGCTGAATGTATGGATTTCTTTTGTTTGGATAAGAGCTGAGTTTTGCAAATCGTGCCCTGCTAAACTCCAGAAGAGGGAAAGTGGATTTGGTAGCCAAAAATGTTTGGGAAATACAATGCATGTTAGAATAGTAAAGCCTCCGAGAAGTAATGTATTTTAAAAAATGTTTAACTTTTATAAACCCAGGATTTCTCAAATTTATTTGACTCTCTTCCTCTGTCTCTGTCTCTGTCTCTCTCTCTTTGCCTTTCTGTCTTTCTTTCAATTTTTGTCATGAAATTCCTAATGTGGGATACCAAGTTTGAGAAATGGAAATGCTGGGTTAGGGTATTCATTCTTGCATTTATAGGGCACCTGCCATGTGTTCGGAAATGGGCCAGGCTGGCAAAGCGAAGACAAATAAGGCACAGTGCTCGTTCCTGAAAGGCTAGCAGAGGAGATGCAATGCAAATGATATTACAGAGTTGTTTTGTTTTATTTTTTAATTGTGGGAAAACAGGAAACAAAGCAACTGAACAGAAAAGAAGAGAAGTTAGGAACACATCTGGGAAAATTTCCCTGGTGAAGAAGTCTCATGTAAGAATACATTCATGCAAATGTCAGGTACTAGAAATTTATAAAACAGCCAACAGGGGGGAAAAGATACTCTCAAACATCCTCTACTAAAACCATTTAAGATAAATCCTAACAACATAAATTCCTCCTACCTCAGGACTTTGGGTATGTCAACATGTCTCCCTTAAGACAGCTAGCTCTCATTTCAGGTAGTTTCATGGAAGGTGAGTGGCGGCCACAAAGATAATCTGCATTTTGTTTTCTTTGACACAGATACACTAACCATTTCAGTCTTAATTGGACATCTGCTGAGATCGCAGCTCTCTTGCCATAGCTGGACAGGGATTTAAGGAATGTGCCAGGTTTCCCTGGCTGTGAACTTGTTTTTTCTTGTTTCCAACATGCATACTGGCATGGCGCTTATTAACTAGTTATTCATTGGATGGGGAGTGGGAATGGGTTGGAATCCTTGATGTGGTTCCAAACATTGCTGGCTTTCTCAGCCTTAAAACCAATAGCCCAAAGACATCCAAATGTCTTTGATGTGTTCTATATAGCACCTAGCACAATATGCATGCAGCAGCACCCTTGTGGACAAATGGGACGGAAATGAAAGGGGGTTGTTCTCTCTCTAATAAAGAAAGATGGTATGCCCTCCACTCTGCCAATCAACCCACATACATTATTTTGTTTAATTTTTACAACGACCATATGAGGTAGATATGACAGTATTTTTACCATTTTTACTGGGGCGAAAGTGAGGAACAAAGATGTCGGGCATTTATCCAAGGTAAGAGGCAGAGTGAGGAGCAAAGCAAGAGATCCTTTTCATTCCAAAGCCTAGATATATTTCCACTGCACCCACTGCAATGCCAGAATAAGGAGATGACTAAAACATATTTTTTACTACTCTAAAATAATTCCAATTTAGTGTGCTAAGCTGATGACAATAGTCTTTACTTTTTTTTTTTAGTCTTTACTTTCGATAGAATGTACTGTGCTTTCTTTTCCCAATGGAAGTAATTTACCATTACTTACGTTGTTCAAAATGGTTCAAAACAGAGTCCATTATTCCTTCACTTCTTTCCCTTTCTCTAATAAATACATTCCTTGTAGGAATCGGCCCAATTCTTTTTAAGTAAGGAAAGGATGTCTAGAATTAAGGATGTACTCAGAACTCTTCAATAGCTGCCCTGTCACTCTTGGGAGAGACACACACATGAAGAGATAGGATTTCCAGAAGTGTTAGCTAGTTTAAGATGATTCTTAAGTATTTCCTCCACTTTAGAAATAGTTTCACGACTGAAAATATCTTCTCCAGAATAATGGCTGATTGAAAGGCAAAGCACTAGTCCCAAGGTTTTTTAAGGGTATCGACAACATGCTACAGATACTTGAGAGAAAGAATGAAAGATAAGTTAAAAGAGGCAATGTTTTCAATTGAATATTTTTTAAAAACTTGGTATAAGAGGAATGACCCAGTGAAACAGGATTTAGAGGAAAGTAAAACTTATCAGTGGTTCTTAAACAGTTAGAGGCAGACCTTCTGTAAATCTGATGAACAGCAAGAGCTCTCTCTTTATTTTTATTCATTTTTTAAAGATTTTATTTATTTATTTGAGAGAGAGAGAAAGAGGATGGGGGGGAGTGAGGGGAGTAGGAAGGGGCAGAGGGAGAGGGAGAAACAGACTCCCGGCTGAGCAAGGAGTCCCACGCAAGGCTCCATCCCAGGACCCTGAGATCATGACCTGAGCCCACGGCAGATACTTAACTGACTGAGCCACCCAAGCGCCCCAAGAACTCTCTTTTTAGATAAATAGAAACATGTAGTCACATTTTATATTTGGTGGGTTTGTCAGTCCCTGACACTCACCTACAGACCCCACTAGGAGGCTTTTACGTGGTCCTAAAGAGCTTGGAAAAAAAAAAAAGAAAAAAAGAAAATTGTCCAGAATGAAGAAGGGCAAAAACCATATAACTTCTCAAGGTACCCTTGTGTCTCTATTAATCTATGATTCCAGTGGCCCAATTTTTCAGTGTTGCTCTAAAATCCTTGCCTTGAAAATCTCGTTTCCTATATGAGGCCTTAATAAAAATTCCAGGAGTGTTAGTGACCTGAAGATTTCTGCCTTTCTCCAGCAAGAAAAGCCAGGCAACCAAAACCACAGAATAGGAAATGTTTATATCAACTACGCATCTCTCTAATATTAATGTTAAAGTGTTTCCCAAATGTTAATATGTACATGCATCAACTGACGACCTTCTTAAAATGCAGATTCTGATTCAGGAGATCTGGGGTGGGATCCAGAATTCTGCATTTCTAACAGATTTCCAGGGGATGTTGGTAGTTAGTCTGTGGAACATACTGAGTAGTAAGACTCTAGTAGTAGATCCATATATATCTCTACTGCAGAGCACTTTAGAACAGCCCCTCCCACTGTTTGCTCATATATGTCCTAGAGCTACTTATTCCCACCACTCAACTAGAGCCTAAATCTACACAAAGAGAAAGAGATCACCAGGGCATTCGGTAAGAGAGAGTAAACTGACTTTTTTCCTTAGAATAAGATTCAGTGATCTGAGTTTTGCATTACTTTGTTCTCTTTCTACTTCTGGGATACTTAAAACATTTTGGTGTGTCTCTATAAGATCTGAGGTGGATTATGAGTAATGTCTATGAATGATTAATCTTTTCAAATTAGAGCAAATTTAAGATTATCCCTTTAAAAACATTGCTTTCACTTGCTGAGAGGAGCAAGAGATAGAATCAGAGTTCGTATATACTGAGAATTACAATCAAAACCTAACCATTGATGCCAAGCCCACAGATATACCCGTATCATCCATGAGTGGGTTGGAGTTGAGAACCACTGCTCTTTCTTATAGGTATCACAGCTATCTTCTGAGTCAAAGATGAATGAGGCCAAATATGGATGAGTCAAAGATGAATAAGGCCATTGATCAGAAAGATTTCTGATCCAAAGATTAACTCTCTTTTTAAAAAAGATTTTATTTATTTGACAGAGAGAGATACAGCGAGAGAGGGAACACAAGCAGGGCGAGTGGGAGAGGGAGAAGCAGGGAGCCCGATGTGGGGCTCGATCCCAGGACCCTGGGATCATGACCTAAGCCAAAGGCAGACACTTAACCTACTGAACCACTCAGGTGCCCCAAAGATTAACTTTCTATATGTTAATGACTCGTGAATTTTTTTTAGCTGCTGGTGTTATTGATTACATTTCCAATGAAAAAAAATATTCCATGACAGTTCCTAAAATGGAGGTTGAACAAGCAATGTTGAAAATTTGTGAACACTGATTTAGCAGTTATTTATTTATTTTTAAGATTTTATTTATTTATTTGACAGAGAGATAGAGAAAGAGAACAAGTAGGCAGAGAGGAAGGCAAGCCGCTCCCCGCTGAGCAGGGAGCCCACTGTGGGGTTCGATCCCAGGACCCTGAGATCATGACCTGAGCCAAAGGTAGCCGCTTAACCGGCTAAGCCACCCAGGCGCCCCTGATGTAGCATTTAATAAATGTATGTATACCTACCGAGAACTGCACAAGCCAAGAATATGTCATTTCATGTTTAAGGGGTTGAAAACCATGGTTTTCCATAAATATTCTTATAAAACCCATATAAAGAACAAAATTGGACATGGTTAATTTTTTTTCATATTCAGTTTATTTCAATAATATATATATATTTCTTTTACTATTCCTACTTTATGGAAGTTAGGTAAAATAAAATGTGTGTTTTTGACTACCTGTTCAGAGAGAATAACACTACCATGCAAAATAACATTCCAAACTCAGCATGGAACAAAAGATATAGTCACAAAACATTTTCAGCTTGCTCCTATTTTAACTACAACATTTGCTTTAAAAGTGTGGCATGGTTTCTTTTAGAAGTATTCATTTTGCCCTTTCTCTGTGCAGAAAAATAATCCTTTCCCACCTCTCTACCCAGTTAGAACTCTTACTCAGAGAGTAGCAAGCATGAGATTGCAGCCAGCAAAAAAATGTTTACAAATGAAAGATAACCAAAGTGTTAAAAATTGTGTAAGGACAAATAGGAGATCACAAGTAATTTTTAAATGACTTCAATGTTATATTTTCTTATTTATTTCAATTTTTATTCTTAATTATGAAACATTTCAAAATAATGTCAGATATTCATATACCCACCATTTAGTTTTAACAGACTTTAACATTTTGTATAGGTATCTGTTCTGTTGTCTTTTAGCAAGATTTTTTTCACTAAAAAGAAAACATTAAAAATACTTGTCAGTGTCGTCAAAGAGGTGAATCACTTCAACTGAAATTATCTGCTATATTCCATATAAAACTCATCAGAATTTTAAAAGATGACAGAAAGGCCTCTAGCAGAAATTCTTTCCCATGCCTCTTGCACCATGTCAATGTTCAAAAATAATACCAACAATAATCGGAATTTGGGTTTGCTTACAGGGGAAATTTTTTTCTAAATAAATTAACTAAAAACAGAATAGAAAGTACATTTTGTAGACTTTCTGTTAATGATTTGTTTCATAATTATTGTAAATACATATTTTTGAAAAGGGTATCTTAGTCCTTCTACTCCCATAAGTCCTGTGCCTCATTTGTGTGCAAAGGTGGGGGGTAGGTGTGTGTGAAATATATTTATGTGTGTGTAACTTTAAGTGTTAACTTTTTAAAAACTTAAAATGAGGTAAAGATTCTATTCCACTCTCTTCTGAAAGTCCTTGATAGCCAGTGGATATGGAAAGATGTGATCAGTAACACAGAATAATTTTAAAATACAAAAATTATTAATAATTCAAACAATAAATTAACTTTTGTAACTTATAGTCTATTTAGAGATTATTTAGATGCTGGAAGAAAATATGGCCTTGGTGCTCATCTTTCGGTAAGCTAGAAAGTAGTAGTTCATCTTGCCTTTGCAGGTAAAGGTTAAAGAGGAAATTCTCAAATTTCAGACAATGCTGTCATTATTACGGAGTAAAATGTGAACAAAGAGTTATATGTGAAGTGCCCTGGGCCAACCCTTTTGATAAAGTTGAAGATGCCTACGTGATTTGCCCTGTGAGCCATTTATGGCTGTGTTCTATTAACTCTGGATTTACTGTGATATTATGTGTATTTGTCTTGGGGCAAACAGCTTGTTTGCCTCAAATCAAAGTCTAAAAGAGAATTCTTCCTCTTTCTATGGGCTTAAAATAGTTTTTGTTTGGGTTGATTTTACTGCTTGAGGTGAATTATCCCTTCATTGGCTCATTTTATTCATCATATTATGATATATAATTTTGGTTAAGCAATTGTATAATCTTTTCTATAATATTATTCTGGGCTTTGTATGAACGTTTAAAAATGTGTTCCACAAATGAAATGCTTATGCTTGCATATTCAGTATCTTTCCTATTGGACTCTGGATATAGTCTTGTATAATGGAATTCATTTATAATGAAATCTTTTTCCTTTTTGCATATTATGTTTAAAACAGCTATTAGAGTTTGATAATACTATATTTTTTTCCATGATAAAGTTAGAGGAGTATTTTTTTTTTTTTTACTTCAAAGAATGCTTTTAATTTTGAGTTTTCTACGAACAGGTTTTGCCAAATAAATATATATTTATAAATATATTTATATATGTTTATATGTATATTTAAAAGCACTTAGCTCTAAGTTTCATAGTCTTTTACATCTTAAAGCACATTTTTCATGATTTGCAAAATATTTGCTTTTTCCTTTATACTGTGACTATAAAATTTCAAAAATCATTTTCAAAAATTTTGGGAATATTTTAATAGCAATAACCGCGTTAATTTTCGTTCTTTATTTCTCGGTCAAGATAGTCAAGATGGCTTGAGATTTCTCAGTTCTTTAGAAGAGAGTTCATGATTTCAACCTGTTTTAAGCTGAAGTGTAGATGAGTTTGATTCCTACCTGTTTACATAATACTAATAACCATTAAGTACAACTGACCTCGCAACTCAAAACATATACTTAAGTGTCCGAAATGACAAATGGTATATAAACATTTTATTTAACTGTATTTTATACAGAAAATTTTAAATTTGAATCTTTCATATAGTCCTTATCCCAAGTGCTCATGCAAAAATAATTTATGTAATACATCATCTGCATTGGACTTACATGGCTAAGGAAAGGAGCCTATAGGAAATACCAACTCATTAGCAAACTTCTGATGAAGATTTTTCATTGTGATTGAAGAACAATTTTTTACACGGAGATATATTCCACCATCAATAAAATACCACTATGAACTTTGCTTCGCCGCTCCCCCTCCCCACCGGGGAATTTTTCTTTGTGGTAGTTAGACCGACCTTTGCCAAAAACAAATTACATTCAAACGCAGAAACAGAACTACCCTGTACCCGCACCATTACCCCCTCCCCCATCCAGATGCTAGGCGCCAAGCTGGGCTCTCAGAGGATATAGATAAATAGGACTGCCAGAATTTCTGGCTAGGTCACGTGGTGCGACCACCCTGCCAACTATCGTTCAGTATTTACTTGAAAACTTCCAGAGATGAGCAACTTACTGTAGCCTCTGCCTTCAAAGAATTTCAACCCAAGTAGAAAGAATTAAGAAAGAATAAATCTCTCTGCTTGTATTCTATAGCACTGACTACTGAGTCCACACAGCACAATAAAAATAACTAAGGCGTTTAGAGATGACCCATTGCATTTCACAAAGCGCCTTCATCCAAAGGAAGGGCCAGTAGGTAGGTTCAGAGAGCCCGGGCTATCCCAAAGTGGGCGAAATCAAATCTGGGCCGCGGCTGAGAGCACCTGGAAAAAATTCGTGGTGGAGATGGCATCTGAGAAAGGCCTCGAAGCACCCACACGGTTGCGAATGCATGCGCGGCCACTCCAGATGGAAGGACCCCCCACCTTGCTCTAAAGCCAGTTAAACCGCGGGGCCCACGCTACCAGGCACGGTTTTAGAAGACCCCTACAAATGCAAGTGTCCGACCTAGGAGGCACTTCCGCTGTGCGGTTCGCTAAGTTTGGATTCTGAGGGTGTACGGAGGAGCTCCGGTTCTCGCAGGTGGGAGCCTCTCCCCTCCTCAGCTCGGACTCCCTGCGAGACGCTCCCGCCCGCAAAAGGCTGCGGTGGCCAAAGGGGCTGTCGTGGCTGCCGCTTCCCCCACCAAATCCCGGCGTTCGGGAGCCGAGCTGCAGTGGAGAGACCTGAGTCCCGCCCCAGCCCGAGGGAGGAGGCGCAGCGCCTCGGCTCGCGCTCCCCGGCCGGGGAGCCTCTTTCCTCCCCCTTTTTCCCGCGGCGGCGGCGGAGATGGCCGAGGCGGCGGCGGCAGCGGCGGCAGGGGCGCGGGGCGGGGCGGGGCGCGGGGCGGGGCTGGGGAGGAGCCGCGGCCGAGGCGGCCCCGCGGCGGCAGGTGTGGATGGGGCGGAGGTGCGGCTGAGGCGGAGGTGCGGGGATGTCCACTCCCGCCCGCGCCCTCCAGGGGCCGGGGCTCGGAGGCCCGCACCGCCTCCCGGGACGAGCTTCGAGAGCGGCTTCGATCTGCGCACAACTTGGGGCGCGCAGGTTCCACGTCCGGCGCCCAGAGGAGAAAGGCGCGCGTCCCCGACCGCGGCGCCCGCGCGGACCCCAATGGTGAGGCGGCAGCCGACTTGGAGTTGGGGGGGGGCGGCGGCCGGAGCTGGAGGGTGGACGGCGAGTCTGCAAACCGGCCCGTAAACGAGGAACGCGCGGGCAGCGGGGCTGGTGCGCGTCCCTTCCCGAGTTAAGAGGGGGCCTCGGGCCCCCGCACTCGGCAGTCTGCGCCGCGGGCACCCGGGCGAGGATGCTGCGGCCGGCCACGGCGGCCCTGGCTCTGCGCAGAACCTTCTCCTCCTCTTGCCCAAATAGCAGGTTGTTTCCCTGGCCTGACCTCGGAAGTCGCAGGTCCCGCTCTCTTCCCCTAAACGGCGAAGGGAGGAACTGTGGGTGTCCGGGAGCGCGTTGGGGGCGAGCGCTCTCAACCAGCGATGTTTGAGGAGAGCCCGTTCGCTAGTTAAAATTCCTGTCACTTTGCAACTTACTCTGCTTGCTCCCCTCCTCGGGGGAGGGGAAGTCAGGCGAGTTTTAAATCCCCACCTGGTAGGATTAGAGTTTATTTTCGCCGTATATGGGGCGGGGGGCGGGGGGAGGATGCTCTGTAAAATCGTGGTTTTTCCAACAGTGCCTCACTTAAAAGAGCCTCCCTGCAGCGAGACAATGGCAGTCGTGAAAAACACGACCGGAAAGTGTTCACCTAGCGCCGCGGTGGCAGGGGAGAAGTTAAGGGAAACTTAAGCATAAGCGACCTCTGAAGAGGCTTCTTGCGGGGCCGTTTTTGCGCCTGCACAAGTGGTAACAGGACTGAGAATGACAGCTCAAGACCTACACTTGGGTCGGAGCTGAGGCTGTGGCCCGACACCCCTCACCGCCCCGCGACTCTCGGTTCTGGAATTGGGCCTCTCTGCTTCCTTCACTGCGATCAGGGCAGCTTGAAGTGAAATTAGGAAAATGATCCTCTTTTTTCCTCTGGAGTTTATTATCTCTGCATTAAAATGTGTCTCTCGTGGACAGACATTTAAACAAAATTCTAGTTTATACTTTGTTTTAAAGAAATTGTGCTTGAATTGGTTTTTTAAAAATGGATTTAAAATTGACAGCCAAGTTTAGGTTTATTTGTTGTGGAGTTTTGTGTTTGGTTGAGGCAAGGAGTGAGTTTTAAGTAAGTTTTTCAAGTCTAATATTGATTATTTTTTCATTGTTTGCAGACGTTAATCCTTCAGTGAAGGCCTTTTAAGGAATAAATGCAAAAATAACAGTGGTTTAAGCCCACCCATAAGACCTATAGCCTGGCCCCCGGCTTTTTTTTCTTAACTTGTGACAGAGCCTCATGAAAGTTGAGCAGTTTCCTTAATCTTGGGATGTAAAAAACATCTTAAGTTGAATTTTAGGCCTCCCAATGAAAAATGTGTTTATCTTAATAGAATTATCAGACTTCATGGAATTATCAGTTTATGATGATGGTTATTTTTTATTTATATCACAGTGGGACTTACCATGTCGATATTGCTTACCTCATTGGCAGATGTGGGGAAAAGTCAAGAAGCTCCTTTAAAAGATACAGAGTTATTCTCTGGGTGAAATTTTATAGTTCTGAAAAGCATGTATCAGAGACAAAGCTCTTGAGTGGTAACATTAACTGTTGGCTCTTTCTGAAATCTTAAATAGACGATTAAGAAGGGAGGTATAAAAATGCTTCATACTTGGGGCGCCTGGGTGGCTCAGTCGTTAAGCGTCTGACTTCGGCTCAGGTCATGATCCCAGGGTCCTGGAATTGAGCCCCACATAGGGCTCCCTGCTCGGCGGGAAGCCTGCTTCTCCCTCTCCCACTCCCCCTGCTTGTGTTCCCTCTCTCGCTGTGTCTCTCTCTGTCAAATAAATAAATAAAATCTTTAAAAAAAAATAATTAAAAAATAAAAATGCTTCATACTTGAGTATAGTTTTTTAAAATGCAAGTGAAAAAAAAGTTAAGGTTATCATTTTTGTACAGTGTAATAACTAGATAGCTATTCAAGAAGCTATAAAAATGCTCGAGGAAGTAAAATAAAAAGGTAGCATAAAATCACGTATTGTACTGTTAGAATTTTAAGGGGAATGCATACTTATAAATCTCAAATACTCAAGTGAGCAGTATTAAAATGCATCAAATAGAAGAATTTTCCTGCCTATGATTTTTTCCTAGAATAAAAAAATATGTATGTGTTTTGGTTTGTCTTAAAATCAAAGTTATAGTTAAATTTTGTTGGTACCTATATGGGATAATTCAAAGGTTGGTAAGATGTCTTTTGCTTGGGACTTTGACATTTAGTGACAGGTGTCCTTAAATTTTTCATATAATTGCCACAGCTTTTCTTCACTTGATGTATCTAGGTATTTTTAACACATATACACCATACGGTCTCTTAACAAACTTAAAACTGTAAAAAAGCAATAGATTAAATCCCTGATTATTAACATTTCAGGGATGAAATCTAGCTTTAAGATAAAAGTGGCTTTTTGAAGACATTTTAGAATACATACAATGGTATGATTCTGGGAGAATGTTTTTGATAGTTCTTTTCCCTATTCTTTGAAGTCAGAAGGTAAAATTACAAAAAAATCAATAATTATGTTTTAACAGTTTCTTGATATATTTAACAGACTGTTTCCTTAATAGCAATCTCCCAAGTGTTTCAAAAATTTTTGTAAGATCAAGAGTTTATTTTCTGTTAAGATATATTTCTGTAGACTAGAAAAAAACTTTTTGAATTTAGAGTAGGCCAGTCTTAAATAAGAAATAATGAAATTTGATCTTTGTATTGTAAAATGTGTTTTCACTAAGGACTTTTTAACTATGTCCTCTTTTTAAACACATAAGTGTATAGAAAGTAAATCAGGTATTTTATTGGTAAAATAAAAGTGCCCTAATGTGCTTGCTTTGTTAATGACTACTGAGACTTTTTTCTCCACATTGATATGAGCAGTGGAGTCCAGAAAATTATCAAAATAATTTTGAAGAAGATTGAGATGAAGCGAAAAAATCCAAGCATGATTGCGGTATATACATGTGTTGCTTTGCAGCAGGGAAAGGGTGAAAAAGAAGAGTTTAGTATCAAAATTTATCCACGTTAGTCAGATTCCCTAGTGCTTTCTACTTTATTGTATAATTGACTTTTTAGCTAGTATGCAGTTATTGAGTGTTTTAATACAGCAGACAGCAGAAAAAAATAAATCTCACTTGAAAATCTTTAATCATGGCTTTATCGAATACACAGCCTACTCTGTATTGTCTAAATACCAACATTGAAGCAATTCAATATTTAAGACCAATTTATAAATTAAACATATTATGAAAGTTAATTAAGTAGTTTTCATTTTAAGAGAACTGCCCCTTTTGAGGAACTATTTTTAACATTACAAATAGCACTCTCCTTTAAGTAAAATAAGAATGATTATATTAATTACAAATTATACTTTTAGCAAGGGGAAAATGCAATTTTTATTGGTCTGGGGGGCATTTATGCTAAGTAGTTTGTGGCCCAGTTTCCATTTCTGTATCTGCGCTGCTTCTGACAAAGGCTTGAGTACTGAGGGATGAAAAACCATGGGGAGAAAATTAATAAAAGAAGCTACGTGGGTTGATCAAGTTCTGGTCAGAAGCCTGTGTGCACATGAATTCAGAACCAGAAGAGAAATTCTGAGAGTCTGAGTCCCCACAGCCCTTTTACACTGAGTCCCATGAGTTAGTGGCAGGGAAAAGAGGAGTCCTCTCTGCCATTTGCAAAGCCGACTACTTGATCCACAGCAAATCAAACGCAGGAAATCTTTTTAGTCTTGTCCAGTTCAGCTCCACTTCCTTGCCAGGGGCATAACAGCTGAAGTTAAAAGACCTATACCCAAATGGGAAAATTAGTGCCATTTGTGTAGAGGCAGTAGCCTTATTCAAACTGCTTTCAACCTAATTGGGAAAAAAAAAAAAGACAGAATATGACTTGATTATATGTCCTCCAGGGTGGGTAGCACGTAGGAGACTGTGGCTCAAGAATGCCTTTAGGTTTTTCACTTATTTTAAAGTACTTATAGTTTGCATTGTATTCTCGGGTTCGTGTGTGTGTGTGTGTGTGTGTGTGTGTGTTGTTTCAACTTCTACAATTTGGGATAGGTGAAAAGTACAACAAAATGGTGAACTTTAAGGTGACCAAGATGGGATAGTGTTGGACATGTGAAAGTTCTTCCACTCCTGCCAGTACTTCATTACTAAGTTAATTCTCTGGTGGATTTTCTTCCGTGTATTGTAAATCTCAATATTTTTTGCTTAGAAGTAACCCTAATTTTGAGAAGGGGAGCAGAAAAGGAAAAGAACTTTGTCTAAAAACCAATGCCATCTGCCAACCTACGTCTCAAGTTAGCTCTGTCAAATTTCACGTGAACTTTGGCCCTATTAGTAAATTGGATATGTATTAAATAAGGTTAAAAAAATCAGCTCAGAAAGGCCTGCTCCAGAAACCTGTGGTATGTGTGCTTTCCTAACCGATCTAAATGTAACATGTAATTACCAACCAAGACCAATATTCTTATGCATTTGAGGTGGAGCTATTGTGGAGTCCAAATGTTCATGCAGGAAAAGGATTGTCCCCCCCAAAAAGTCAAACTTTTGACTTTAGGAAGATAAGATCTTCCTAAAATAACCTGAGATTTTTGAATTACAGCCCATGCTCAAATGGAAATTCTAGTCATAAAGTCATTATTGAATAACCCCGTGGGGTAATTTTTTCCTTCTTTAAACCTGACCTTTTACCTATTATCTCAATTTCATTAACTTAATTAAAAAAAAAAAGTCTCAAATAAGAAACAGTAGGCTAAAGGAATAAAGTATGAGATCTCTGTGGTAAAAACTAATATAGTGCATGAAGTCTTCTAAATTAGGATTTAACTGGCTTTTAACTAGAGTGGGCTTTTAAGTAACTAACTGGTAATATTGTCACTTGACATTTCCTTTTCATGTTCTGTGTCATAACTCAAAACTGATTTCCTTTTTATGGGTAAGAGTGGAACTATATTAAATTAAAAAACAAAAACAACTTACAGTTTATAGCCTGACTTTACTATAGAACACTGCTGCATGTTTACCAGCACCTGAAAAAGATTCCAGTTTGCTTCATTATTTATTTTTGTTTTTGGAATTGGGATTAGGTTGATGTTTTTTTAAATGAAAAGAATAGCTTTAATTTCCTTTTTAGATGACTATCTATATGTCTATTAACTATTAGTTACGACAGTCATTTGAATTATACTTCTAAGTAAAAAAATTACAAGTTAGTACCTGAACTCATGTCTGGTAAGTAACATTCTAATTGCTCTTAATAATTAAATAATGAAATTTTATCATACCTTTTTTAGCATCTGAAAAATTTTCGAGCTTCATATAAAAGGGGAAAATACAGTATGACATCTTAATCTTGTTAAATATTAAGTCAGATTAGCCAAAAGATATTTTCTTTCAGTGATTTGTGGTTTTTTAGCCAGAGGTCCTAAAAATATCTTTATAGACAAAAGAAGAATATATGAACAGAAATATAAAATAAAAGACAAACTGGGTTTTTTTTAAGAACTAATCTTTAGTATAATTTTTATCCTTGTGGCCTGTAGTTTTTAAAATTCTGAAAAAATGTCAGTAAATCATATTTTATGACAAAGATGATCAAAAGATTTGACAAAATTCACTTTCCCTTTAAAATGAATGTATTCAGTAGTTGGTAAAAGCTAATGTTCTATATTTCCTTTTATTAACACATTGTCACAAAGAAACCAGTGAAATTGGAAAGCTAATTATACATCAGTTAGGAATAATTTGAAAAACAGATTTGTTTGAAAAGTTAATCTTCCTTCTGAAGGTGGAGTTCATTGTGCCCACCATAAGTGTCAGTGGAATTTTCTTTTGCAAAATTTATTAGAGGAGAAATGATAAGACAACTGCATATTTCGGAATAGTAGACGAGTTACTATGTGTTAGATAGTTCCATGAGCTAACCTAAAACCATAACTCATACTAGGAATACTAAGATATAAATGGAACAGTGTAATTTATTATTGTCCACTTATTTTCCAGAACACATGTCCAAATTATTATCTAGAACCAGCACAAAACCATTGTCCTAAATCTCTAGGGTTTCAATGTCATGGAGATCTTTTTTCAAAAGCAAATATTAAAATAAAATGTATCCAACTCTTCTAATTGCCAGAGCAATAATAATGAGAATTATAACTCTATTGATTATTTTCTGTGTGCCCATGCTTAGTTCCGCATGCTTTATCTGCATTACCTCCAGTAATCTACACAGCACCTTACAGTCTTGGCGCCATGATTACTCCTGTGGCCTGGCGAGATTAAAGAGGTCAGACGGCTAGTAAATGGTGTGGCTCCCAGACTCAAACCTAAGTTTTTCCTATTCCCACCTCTCTATTCTTGCTTACTCTACCATACTTCACAGTAGTTAAGCAGAGTATCTGTGGAACTCCTCTAAAAAGCTGTTTGGGAGTCCCTTGTCCTCAGTTATAGCACATCTTTGTCTTTGATTTTTAGAACCAGCTCAAAGTCTTGCATGTCCAAGTCTGACAAAAGACATAGATGATATAGGTCGTAATGTTTGTGACGAAAAGGAATAAGCAGTGTCTTTAAAGTACCAAGCCCAATCATTCAGAACGGGTTGTAAATTTTCTCTGGAGATCATTCCAAAAGAATCATAGAGATTGTTTTGTTTTGTTTTTTGGAATCATGACACTGGAATTGAAATACAGTTAAAGCTTTTAGGACACCCAGCCCATAAGAAGTGTTCGGTGAACATTTTTTAAAACAATGAGGGAATGGATAAAAAGCATTTCTTTGCCTGTGAAAGTTCTAATACACATTGTGCGTTCATGCATAGTACCAAGTGTGGGTCGATTACCACTGACTATGCAGCCTTGGACAAGTTACTGCACCTTCGTGAACCTCAGTTTCCTCTTTTGTGAAACGAGAATAATTACATCTTCCTCACTTAGTTGTGAAGATTAAATAAATGATAATTGCCTTTCCTTTGTTACCACACCTGACCTTTTGTGTAGGTATAAAACCTGTTGGAGTAGTGAGGATTGAGGGAAAACTGCCAGAGCCAGCCATGATGAGGCGGTGAGTTAAGAGTTCATGTAACTGAGCCCACCAGAGAAAGAGTCAAGACCAAGGAATAAGATGAAAATGGTGCTTTGCGGGTTCTGGAGTAAGGGTACGAGCCCAGGCAGAGAGTAGCAGATCTGGGGCTGGATCTCTAGTGTTGACTGTGGCTTTAGACAAGTTGCCTGGGCTGTTGATGTGTAAAACTGAGAGCACACTTCAGGGCTACCTAAGAGTCTCTCAAGCATGGTCCATCTTAAAGCTCTGCCTACAAGGTTTCAAGTGCCTGTGGTCCCTGTACCTCTTTTAGGGGACGTAAGGGAACTCCACCTAGGAGCACATTAGCATTCCAGACACACACCCTCAACTTCCAGATCCAGGTTAGCACTTCTTGGACCTGAACCTTCCCCTTATCACTATCTTCCCTTCCCTCCAGCCTCTCTCACTGCTCTCTGATAGCAAAGGAGGTAGGGAGTAGTTTTTTATTTTGTAGAGGTTAAAGACTTGGCACAGCTGTGCAGGATAATTGCAAAGGCCCCCTTCCGGGCTACCATTCTGCAGTGTCTGAAATTCTGCATAGGTACACAGTGAAAGAGCAAAAGCGGAAAGCTAGAGAGTGAACTGAGTCAGTTTGCAGGCTGGACAAAACAAAGATTAAAACACAGAGAAATTCAAGGAACTTTAATAGCAAAGAAATGTATATGGGGGAGTGTTAAGATGAGTGCGAAGGTCAAAGCAAAACTGTTAAAGACAAAATTAGACTGATTTTCATGAGAAGAAAATAAAACTGTAAAAAACAAATTTCAATAATGGAAAAATGACTTTTAAAAAACAAAAGCAATGAAAGCTTAAGGCTTTTCTTCATCAGAGTCCTTCTTTTGAGGCCCACTGGAGCAGAGTGGTTATATTCCAGGAAAGCAAAGCTTTTATGTGCATGGGGAAAGAGAGGTTAGGAGGAAGATGATGTAGAATAACATTCTGGGACACCACCAAATCCAAATCTAAGCATTTTGAAAGGGAGATATTTGACAAAAGAATACTCTAAAGTTACTTGAAAATAGGAAGCCGTTCTCTCTTTTTGTGCCTAAAATGGAAAACAGGGACTACACAGATTGAAAGGCACCTGAAATTTAAAGCAGTTAAAGAAAAAGCCAAAAGAATTTGTCATCAGAAATGTTTCGGGGCACCTGGGTGGCTCGGCATCTGCCTTCGCCTCAGGTCATGATCCCAGGATCCTGGGATCGAGCCCCACATCGGGCTCCCTGCTCAGCGAGAAACCTGCTTCTCCCTCTCCCACTCCCCCTGCTTGTGTTCCCCCTCTCGCAGTCTCTCTCTCTTGTCAAATAAACAAATAAAATCTTAAAAAAAAAAAAAAAATGTTTCAAAAAAAATCATTGGAATCTGGGACGCCTGGGTGGCTCAGTCATTTAAGCGTCTGCCTTCGGCTCAGGTCATGATCCCAGGCTCCTGGGATCAGTACTGCACTGGGCTCTCAGCGGGGAGCCTGCTTCTCCCTCTGCCTGCGGGTCCCCCAGCTTGTGCACTCCCTCTCTCTCTCTGACAAATAAAATCTTTAAAACAAACAAAAATCATTGGAATCAAAAAGCTAATAAAATAGAGACAACATGATAAATAGAAACTTCCAGAAATAATAGCAAATTCTACATTCTCTTTAGGTCAGAGGGACCTGATATAGTGCAGGAACCTGTGGCATTCTAGAAAATGACACTAGTTTATGCACAATCGTGTGTGAGAGTGAGCAGGGAGAAATGAGCTAACATTGCTTACCAGTTACCAGGGCCTGCTCAGTCTAGCAGTAACTAGGTTAAGTAGGTTGCTGCGGATGGAAGTCTTAACGCTCACTTTTGTTGTCTCCCTCCCTGACCTCAACATTATAGGTGCCACACAAGAGTTATGGACTGGGTAGGGACTTGAATGTTGGAAGCTCTGTGTCTGAGGCCCAGCTCAGCCCTTAACTTCTAACTTCTGGCCACGTGGCATGGACACACATCACTTTCCACATTTGCTAAATGGGGTTAATGCTAATCTAGTACCTTCCTCACAAGGCTGTTATGAGAATCAAATGAGCTCACATATGCTAGTATTTTGTAAGTGTACCTGAATGTTTTTACTGTGACAGATCATTTTGGAATTATTTCCAAAGAGAAGAAGAAAAATGTGATGAGTTCATTTTTTTGTTCTCTTCAATCATCAAAGCTCTTGAACCTTTATGACCTCACCTAAATGTAGGGCTTCCTAATCTGGAGTCTGTGGATCACAAGGGGCCCGTGGTTAGAATTCAGGGGATCATGAACTTGGATGCAAAATAAAAATGTGTTTGCATTTTATTTGCACTCACTTCTAATTGAAATTTAGCATTTCCTTCAATTAGTGGAGTGGAGGCAACAAATTGCAGTAATATTTTAGCAGGATCTGTGATTTTGTCACCAGTAAAAATCATAGGTAACTTATATCACATTATAGTTGTTGCTGACATCTAGAAATATTGTCTACATGTGACACAGCTTTGGCATGTTAGTTATTAGATGCACTGCTAGATCTTGTTATTTAATATGTTAAGAGTCACATATATTAAAATGTGCATTTTAGTATTTAGATATTTCAATGTAATGGTTTCCTTTGCAACCTAGTATACTTTATTTTGTGCATTTCATGTGAGAAGGGGTCCATAGATGCAAAAAAAATTTGTTCTTTTTTTTTTTTTTGAAGTTATTCTTCTGACAGAGGGACTACTGGCGTCCCCAGAGACTAATAATAAAAGAAGGATTACTGGTACAATGGCTACTCATACAGCCATAGCTGGTAGTGTACTCCAGAGTGAGAAATTCCAGTTATACAAGTTAAAATAGCTTCAAGTTATAATATAATGAAACAGTGCCCTGGACAATAGGAGGCACAGATCTCTTCGTCCAGTGCCACCTCTGTCATGCATGGTGGATTCAGGCCAGACTGTGTGGTGCACCCAGAGGGGTGAAGATCACAGTGCATGACAAGCCACATACACACCCTCCAGTTTAGGTGCGTCCTAACACCTGAACGGCAGGCAGTGAGAACGTGCAGTTAGAAACCCAAAGAAGAAGATAGATGTTTACATTTCATTTTCAAATTTTATTTTGTGTTTTTTGCCATTGTACATTTGATTTCTTAAAAAAAAAAAAATGGCAACACCTAAGATTACTCTGCTCCCATGGGTCTTTGTTTAAACGTCCGTCAGATGCCCACGGGGTGCCTGTATTATGTATTTACATCTTCCTCCTCAGATGGAGTTTGAGTCCCTTGAGATAGCAATCCTGTCTTGTCATATCCTCTGCTGATTTTATTTAGCACCTAATAAGAGATAATAGAGTAAATTATACTGCTGTATACTTTGAGGGGTTGAGACCTTTTTTTATTGCATCCATATTCTTCTTTGCCAGCTCTGCTTTCTGCTTAAAAAATTAGACTGCATTCACCTATTCATCTTGATTCCTGTATTGGGTATTTGAGCTTCTTCAAAAACAAGGATTTGGTAGACACCGTTGTCCTGGGTTTTGTCACAGCCCTTGATTTGGACTGTGATGTCTTAGCCATCTGATAATGCATGACTTCGAGATCTACTAGTGATATCCATCATGCAGGCACATCAGTGAATCAGAGCCTTTCAGAACTGGAAGGGCCCAAATTCTCTTTTGTGTTGGTGATCACGGAGGCCAAGAAAGGTCAAGGGACTTACCGAAGTTTCATAGTGGGTACGTGGTAAACTCAAGAGCTAAGTCCTGTCTCAATCCACCACCCTTTCACCACACTGGCTTTTCTCTAAAGTGTGTTTGATCCTGCAAGATTCTGCGTAGGATTCTTTAGTCGGTTAGTTGTGAAAATTCTGCATGCCATATATTTTTATCTATTAAAGATTCTGAGAAGTTCTGCAATAAAGAAACTTGTTTGATGTTAATCTACTATTTTTAAGTTTATTTGACCACAGAATCCTTTTTTCTCCCCCGCCCCCAGAATCCCCAGAATACTTTGGGAAATGCTGCCCTGCACAATGGTGAGCTTTGGTGGTGGTGATGGTAACAACAGCATTTACCAAGCACTTAGCCCTATGTCACAGGCACTGTTCTAAGCACTTTACATAGTAAGACTCACTTAATCCTCACAACCACCCAGTGAAGCAGGTACTATAACCATCGCCATTTTGTGGATGAGGAGACTGAGGCCAGAGAGGCAGCTGGAGTAAAGTTGTATCATCGAGGTAGTTGCATCACACTGTAAACCGGGGTTTCTCAGCTTTGTCACTGTTGACATTTTGGCCATTGAATTTGTCCTGTGCGTTGAATTTGTCCTGTCCTGGCCTGTGCATCGTACAGTGTTTAGCCGCATCATTGGCCTATACCAAGTTGTGTCAACTAAAAATGTCTGCGGACATTGCCAAATGTCCTCTAAATTGCTCCTAGTTGAAAACAACTGCTGTAAACTTGCAGCAGAAATATACTTTCCCAGCCGACCTTCTTAGTAACTTCTACAGTGACTCATGATCATGATTGGGCAAATTACACATTGCAGGTTCTGTGATTGTGTCAGGTTGCATATACTTACATGGGGGTGGATGTGAGTTGAACTTGACCCATGCTGTTCTCTTCTACTCCATTTCCGTACACTGCTTCTGGTGAGAGAGAGAGCCAAGAGGCCAATATTGTTGCTTTTGCCTGCAACTACTTATAACTGCCCCGTACACACACCCAATTCATATATTGTTTCCATTTTATACTTCCCCTTTGACCTGACCCCCATAAACACATACACACACACACGGTCTTTTTTTTTTTCCTCCGTGTAGTAGATGACTTAACACATTTGAATTACTCTACAGTAAGAAGTTATGTCTGAGCCAAGATTAACTGCTGCCAAGGAAAACATACCCAACAGTGAATAACTCACAAAAATTTGGTGAAGAAAAAATAAAGTTATATGATGAAGTATACTACTAAGGTATTGGGTTTTATTTTTCCAGTGTGATAACCTGTTAAATTGACACACTACGAATGGATTCAAGGCTTCTGGCCATTGTTTCTCTGTAATTTAATATACCATTTTCGGGAGCAGCTGAAGTATAATAAAAACAACAGTGAAATACCTAGGTTTAAATCCTGCCTCTGCCAAACATTTACTAACTGAGTGACGTCACCTCTTTTTTTCTAAGGGTTTGGTTCCTCACCAATAAGATGGGGTAATGATATGAAACATTGTATTGTTGAAAGGCTGAAAGGAGAAAATATATGCCCAATATCCAGCCCAGGTTCTTCCAGGACCAGTTTTTCAAGGAATTCTACCATGGTTTGAACTTCATAATCCTTTTCGGTAACTCTTTAAGTGTAAACCAATTGTCTTTGAAAGTAACAGAGATATTATCAAGTAGCCCAGTGCAGATAAGTCTTATTACACGATGGGGTTTGGAAGGCAGGGAGGGTACATACAGTACTCAGAGCCATTGAATCTTGAAAGCTTTACATTTAAAGACAGCAACAAAATGAAGGGAGGGAGAGAAAGGATTCAGAGAGGAACTTTTGGAGCCAGAGTTTATCCTCTACTCTTGGTGGCCATTTAGTGATTCAACCTTTCAATGGATATGTGAGTGCCTACTGTGTGCTGGACCCTAAGCAAGCACTAGGGACAGAAAGAGAGCAAATAAAAAAATAGCTACTCTAGCTCTCCATCTGTCCCCTTGGAACTTAGATAGTGACTGTGTCATGTCTTTGTCCCAATTCCAATTGATAGTTGCTGCCTAGAATGCTGGTTTGACAAGGGTGCTCAGGGTTGGCCAAACTCATCAGAAAGAATGCTGTGATGCATTAATATTGTCTGCCTTGGACAAGAGATAAAGGCGGTGACTGCACAGGATTTGAGTCCTCAGACAGTGTGGGTCTCACCCATTAGTGTATCATGAAACCAATTTTGTGGATCACCATGAGCATTATTTAAGAAAGGAAATAGAAAAACAACAGAGTGCATTGCACATAGTGATAAGTATTGCTTTGTGAAACTTTTGTTTTAGTTATATACATATTGTGTAATAGGTCATGATGTAAAATGGATTTCCTACAATGGGTCCTGTAACAAATGTGATTCTGGTGGTTACATGAACTCCTACTCCTTTTTCTCTGTGTTCATACTGTTTTTGTTTTTCTGAAAGAGCACGATGTGTTTGGTAGTTTGTGCCTGATTAATGAAAAACAGAACAACTCATGCATTCTAAGAGTCATTCTTCAATACATGATGTGTTTATTCTTTGAGTCTATTTCCATTAGAGTCTTTGTATTTTCTGTGGGGTCATTAACAATTTTATTTATAGTCTGTTCTGAGGGGAGAAGTAGAAGTACCAAGTAGTTAGAAGGCACTTGAGTTAGAAGGCACTATATTATGAAGCTGACATTATAATATAGACCATGCCACTTTAGAGCTGTGTGACCTAGAGAAGCTACTTAAAACTTGGATTTTGTGACCAGCACACATGTTTACTTTTACACACACACACGGAAGATCTTGATTCAGAATTCTTTGGTTACTCCTTAGAACAACATAGATACATGCTCTCCTGTTGCATTGGCAGATCATATCATACTGCAAGATTGTGTAGAAACAACATCCAAGTTAAACATGGGACATAAATGGGACGCCTGGGTGGCTCAGTTGGTTAAGCGTCTGCCTTCGGCTCAGGTCATGATCTCAGGGTCCTGGGATTGGGTTTCTTGCTCAGTGGGGAGCCTGCTTCTCCCTCTCCCTCTGCCTGCCGCTCCCCTTGCTTGTGTGCTTGCTCTCTCTCTCTCTGACAAATAAATAAAATCTTAAACAAAACAAAACAAAACATGGGACATAAAAATGCTGCTACATATCACATATTGAGAGCATGTCCACCATGAATGATTAGGAGAAACCAACACCATTTTAGTACTTGACCCAACATCTGATGGTTCTATTTAATTGCCAAAGTGTCGGGAGAGAAATGAAGCTGTAATAAGAGAAGTGTCCATAGAAAGAGAAGAGTATTTGGAAACCATGAGGAAAGAGAATAGGGAACAAGAGGGTAAGAAGCAGGATAATATGAAACATCACACTTTGCCTCTATTCTGTTGGTGGTTTCAAGCATAAAATGGTCATTCAAAAGTCCTGCAGTGATGCTGTATAATTAGGGAAAATCCTGCTGCATGGCTTGCCTGACTGTTCTTTAGACAACAATTACATATTTTAAACATGCTTTTAAAACATGGTAATGGCGTGCCTGGGTGGCTCAGTTGATTAAGCGTCCGACTCTTGATTTTGGCTCAGATCATGATCTCAGGGTTGTGAGGTCAGGCTCCACGCTGGGCACGGAGTCTGCCTGAGATTCTCTCTCTCCCTTTCCCTCTCCCTCCCCTTCCCCCCCCCCACCACTCATGCGCACACCATCTCTCTCTCTCTCTCTCTCTCTCTCTCTCTCCAAAAAAAAAAAAAAAAAAAGATAAAATGAAAGCACCTTGAGTTTGGAGTAAGACAGAACTGGGTTGGAATCCTTAGCAGCTTACTTCACCTCTTGGAACCTCAGTGGTCTCTCAGGCAAAATGGATGTAATATCATATTTCACAGGGCAGCGATCAAGATGAACTGAGAGCTTGTATGTAAAATCCGTAGCACATGATGAATGACCACAAAAAGGTCTCCCCAGTCTCCTACCCTATTGGAGAAAGATTGGGAGTTTATTTTGAAAACATAAGCAATTTCCACATGAACACATGTGAATAAGTGTTTTGAGAGCATAAGAAAGAACTTTCTCAAAGGACCTTTGATTGAAAAAAGTCAGTCTTTCACGCCCTCCCTGTATACCTGTGGCTGCCTCTTTGCCTGGGTGCCAGAACCAGAGGGAAAAGAGTAGACCAAGGCCACCCCTTACACCAGCTGGCTTACTCGCCATTGCGTTTCATACCGCAGGCTGGATAAAAAAATGGTGTGTCATACACATTTAATGTGAACTTGGTATTCCTTGTAGGTTAAGAGATCTCACAGACAACATGTTTTTACATCTCTGAATTGGGTAAGTAAAGCAATTAGACTATCCAATCTAGCCTAATAAGGTTCCACTCAAGCCTTCACATCTTAAGATTCTATGGCTCTTCATCCATTTGAACTGTGATCCACAGTATCTCTGCTATTTTTTCTTCTAGTTTAATATCTTGAAGACTTTTCAGCTTTCCCTTGGCTTGGGCAGTATCTATACCTATGATTAGAACATTAGCAAAAGTGACTGTTCTATCCTGACTCCTCCAACACCTACCTCCTAAAAGTCCTTGTTTGGACTATTTGCTGAAAGCAGAACTCCCTTTTCAAGAAGTAATTCACAAAGTGCCAAGTGACAAGCCATACTTGCATGTGAGCACAAACAGATGGTGTATTTGTCAAAAGAGGTACCTGTTATGCATGTATTTTATAAAAATTCCTGGAAAAATGCATTGCTCAGAACGGGCACTTTTAAAAGCGAGCATTCACTTGGCTTACTGAGAAGGACCAACCCAGAGCTGGCCTTGCTCACCCAGGCAAAATATGCAGCACTGTGATTTCTCCCACCGTTCCAAGAGTTTTCTGACCTCTATCCATGCTTGACCTTGGTGTGTATTTTCTCCTGGCTCCTCTGTAGATGGGCATTAATGTATCCGATCACTCATGGCTTTGTTGGACTTCTTATATGGAAATGTTTTGCTTCATTAGTTAGGAGTTTAAAAGACAAGAATACTGACTTTATGGGAAGGTTTTAAAAACATCATCTCTTGGGGTGCCTGGGTGGCTCAGTGGGTTAAGTGTCGGACTCTTGATCTTAACTCAGATCATGATCTCAGGGTCATGGGATTGAGCCCTGAGTGAGGCTCCACACTCAGAGTGGACAAGTCTGTTTGTCCCTCTCTATCTCTGCTCCTCCCCCCACTCATGCTCTCTCTCTCTCTCTAAAAAAAAAAAAAAGTACTTTAAAGAGTTAATAATTATAGAATTGATCAAATTCCCACACCCATGGTGTTTGATGATTTGATACTTAGAATAATTAGGCTGATTTCCTATGCTCGGTTATGTGGGGCAGGACAGACGCAGTGCCGAGGCTGAGCGGGGGTGTCTGTCTGCAGAGAGGATATAAACCACCTCTCCTGGTTTGGCAGATACGGGAATTGTGGCACGATCACAGGGCCTTCAGAGTCAGAGCTGGGACTTAAAGCTGGTCATTTTCCTTCTCAGGGCTTTTTGATGCAGTGCTTCTTTCACACTCAGAATAGTGCTTTTAAGTGTGCCTGGTGTCTAAAAGTTGTGGGGAGCAAAATGTGGTATGAAAAGTACATTTTTTTCTGGCCTGACTTTGCATTAACTCGAAAGAAAATACAGACTACATGCTTATATCTGCACTGCCTCCTGACTTTGGGGGGTATTGAAGTGTGGATTAAAAAAAAAATGAGACACACAAAATTTATGGAAGGATAGCTCCCTGTGATTTTATTTTTTTAAATAATTATTACTCTTGACACATTTTATCTTCAAAGTGTTTGGCAAATATTAACTTTTTAAAACTTTAAAGGAACTTAAGTCAACTTGCTTTTTCATAGAGAATATCCCATTGGAGTCAGGTGGTCTAAGATTGACTGTAATAGAATTATTAAAAGATTCTTAATAGGGATGCCTGGGCTTCAAAGAACAGAGATCTAAGTGGAGTGAAGTAACATCTAAGAAATTAATTTGGTTCATGTTGAAGAAAAACTGAATTTATTGTCTTGGCCAAATAAATTCATGCCCAAATAAAATCCCTTCATAGTGAGAAAATGGACTGGATTTAATTTGATTTCTGCACTATCCAGGAAGCTGTAGAATGACACTTGGTCTGATATCTATGTTAAACATTTATAGAATTTGGTCCATGTAGGCATATTATTAAAGAATTACTATTTCCATATTGACAAGTAGCAAAAAATCAATAAGCCCAGAATTAATCCATTCTAATAAAAATAAGTGGTCTAAAATAGTGAGCATTGAAAAATATTTTCAAAACAATGAATTTATCTCTTTATCAATAGTTTTGACAAATTCTACCAGGTCCAGAGTTCATAACATCCTGTAGTTTTAAAATAATTTAATTCCCATATGAGACTTAAAGATTTGCTTTCTTTGAAGGTTTCACCTAAATTTAAGGTGATTATTCCAATATGACACACATTATTTCCTGACTAGTGGCTCCCCAAACTGCTTACATTTATGACATGTTCCATTACTACCTGCCCCCTACATACACACACCACAGACAGGTATCAGCAGAGAGTTAATATTTAACTCTTGTGGTGATGAGGAAGTGCTGTGGTGGGTAAATCCAAAACCCTGCACACCAGCAGTTCTTCATAATCCTCTCCATGTAAGGAGAACAACTGATAGAATACAATATATATTTTTAAAGATTCACATAAACAGAAGAGTAATATAAACAAAGTAATTAAGGTATAGTTCTGGGATATCTAAAATAGCCGTCTCCTACCTGAGACTCCAGTTTCTTATTTGTAATATAGTTGCAGTTTAAAAAACAAAACCAAAAACTAACTCAGTCCTTGTCATATAGTATGTTTTTCATAAATGCATACTCCCTGTCCTCAAAGTCAAGGTCCTTGCAAGTTTCTATTTTAGGAGAAAGAGAGCAGAGCTAGTTCTGTTTAGTTCCTGGCTGCTTCATGCCTGAGATCATTTGCGTGAACTGTTTCTCTCCTAGCAAAGTTCCATCCTGCTTTATCTGGTTTTTGAACTTCTGTTTAGTCGTCAAAGTCCTGCTCAGTCTTTAGTTCCTCTGTGAAGTTTTCTATGACTTCCTTCCAGACAAAATTCATCTATCTTTTCCCTGAATTTTTGAATCTTTAGGTATTTCTGTTCTTGCCTGTATCATAATGATGTGTTATTTTTTCATCTTTCCACCTTCTCCACTTGGTTGTTAGCCCATCAGTGTTGAACTGCATTGGGTTTCTGTCTGTTTTTTATTCCCTGGTATATAAAGATTAAGCAATAAATCTTTGTTGAGATGAAGTGAAAATGCTCGCTATAAACACATAAAGGTCTTTAAGATTCAGTTTAAATAAAAGAACTTTTTTACTGTGCTCCATTTAAAAAAAGCGTTATCTTATTTTTGCAATAAAAATTAAATCCATTCCATTGCAGAAATTTTGGAAAACACATACATTTTTAAAGAAGAAAATTGCAATAATTTATTATTTCACTAAGAGATTAAACATTATTAACATTTTGATATACTTCTTCATTCTTTTTACTTAAAGGTATAAATACATGTATACCTATGTATTTGAGCAAAATCGGATGCTATGTTATTTTGTAACTGCCTTGTTTTTTGCCAAGTAGTTTGTAATTATCTTCACATATATGTTAAGTACTCTCCTAAGATATGGACCTACTATAATTTATTATTGGCAATATAATTTTTTTCCAGTTTTTTGTTTGTGGCTATACTAAAATACTGAAATATTTCTATGCTGACTGAAAATTAGTCACCACCCCAGGTGTCCTGAGTGCCCTCCCTCTACCCCCCTCCTAGACTCCTGATGATCCAGCAGTTAATGGGTTACAAATTAGCACAGTCACAGGCCTCTAGGACACAGGTGGCATCCATTCTGATTAGTCCTGACTGATAAATCTCTTCAAAATCATTAATGACACCTTGAATCTTTGTATACATCTCTCATTATTTTTTTTTTTTTAATTTAAGTAATCGCTACACCTGACATGGGTCTTGAACTCATGACTTCAAGATCAAGAGTCACATCCTCTTCCGACTGAGCCAGCCAGGCGCCTGGCATCTCTCATTAGTTCTATAAAGATCTAAAAATGAACATCTTTGACCAACAAATATGTGTCAGGAGCCTATCAGGAAACAGATCGCCCAAATGAGGATAATTCGTATAGGGTTCAGTAACATTCATACGGGGTTCAGTAAAGGAACTGTTTAAAAGGGAGAGGACAGAGTAGGAGCAGAGCTGATAAGAGCAGAGAGAGTTTGCACCCTGGGCATGCAGATGCAGGCGGGAGCGGTTATAGGGACTTGCAAGGAGAGACACATTGAGAGGAGCTATGACTTAGAGTTGAGCTCCCATAGGGAGCAAACCCAGGGAGTACACACTCCAGTTTCCCTCTCTTCCTTCCCTCAGATCTCCTATCAGGACACCTCAACTCCCAGCAGGGAGTCAAAGGATGGAGGGATCTGTTTATATAGCCCTTTATAGGTCAGCTTCCCAGATGGAGAAGGGTAGGGAGTTAATTTGGAGTGGCAAACCCAGAAGAGAGCTAGCACACATATAGCCTCTTTATTCCATAATGAAAATTTGTCTCCAGAAAAAATGATGTCTTCGATCCTCAGATGTAGGCTGTAATGTGGGTGTCAATTGATTATATTTACGGATAATCTGAATGGACTTACAGGGAGTGCAGCCTCCATCCTCTTGTGTCTACAGACAGAGCTTCTCCAGTCATTGCCAGTTTATCATGAGGCTTCCCCTCATTTTTCCTCCACTCAACATTCCCCAGCTTGTTAACAATAATAAGCTGACCAGGATCTGACCATCCACCTCAAAGCCTTCTATCTGTGGTTCTCTACCCTGGCTGCCCATTATAATCATGTGCAGAGCTCTTACAAACATACCAATGCTCAGGCCCTGTCTCTAGAGATTCTGGTTTATTCACTGTGCTCCAAGAGTTCAGGCATCAGTAGTTGTAAAAAGTTCAGAGGATTCTAGTCAACACCAAGGGCGGAGAACCGCTGTTGTGCTGAGGCTTCAGCAAGCACTAGAATTCCCAGGAAGGAGGGGAGTCTGCTCTGCTCCGGCTTCTGGCGGCGGCTTGTAATCCCAACACCTGGTCACCGACGATGAAGTTTGGAGGAAATGAAAAGTCAGCTTCTGATCTGGAAGAAGATTGGAGTCTCAGTTTCTGACATGGCAGTTGGGACTAAGTTGCTCATAATTTCACTCCTTCTAAGACATTTTGTAAATCAGAAATAAACTGAGTAATAAAACTCTAGTGAGAAGCAAATATCTATGCTTGTAAAATGTGGAGACAAGAGTTCTATTTTCCCAAGATTCATCCATTGATATCCCAGCATACACTTTACGTGTTTACTATATATTTTGTGCATATATGAAATATAAATGTTGTTCTTAACATTTAAGTTTTTTGGGGAAAATACACATTTTAAGTAGAGGTGGGCATATTTTTTTTAAGATTTTATTTATTTGAGAGAGAGAATGAGTGAGAGAGAGAGCACGAGGTGGGGATGGGGCAGAGGTAGAGGGAGAAGCAGGCTCCTCACTGAGCAGACAGCTCCCAGGACCCTGAGATCATGACCTGAACCAAAGACAGATGCTTAACTGACCGAGCCATCCAGTTGCCCCAAGGTGGTTTCCAAATGGTTCAGGAGAATTATCTTAAGTTATAGAGTAAATTTCTAGTAGTATTTCTAGACATAAAGAAATAGTATTTCTAAAAATCTACATTTCTCCCTTGTAATAAATATTGTGAAAGTTTAAGTGTAAGACTGTAATTTATTATTGAAGACATTTATATTATCTGCCACCTAATGTTTTATTTTACTTTTTTTTTTTTTAATTTTACTTAGTTAACATACAGTGCAATATTGGTTTCTGGAGTAGAATTCAGTGATTCATTGTTTACGTTTTAAATGAAGAGCAGTGAGTTGTTATTTTTGATTTACATTTTCTTTTTACCAACAGTTTTATGAAATCCAAACATCCTTGGTTCTACTCTGCCCATCCATTGTGTTTGAAAAGCGCCTTGTCACCTATTTGCTTTTTCCAAGTACAACCCAGGCCACTGCTTTGTTTCAGGTCTTTAAAAAGTCATCCTTGCAATACCAGATATTTTGCAATTTAGTAAATGGAACAGTTTGCATTCTCTTCTGGATACCAAACATGACAGAACCAGAGTTGAACCTCGTTAAAATATTCTTCATCCCTTTTTGAGTATTTTTTCTTGCTAAAGGCCAGCACAAGATTTCTAGATTCTAGAAAACTAATTGCAAATTAATAAGGAAAAAGATTGTTCTTATATCTCTGTCTTAAAAGGGTAGCATGTGTCTGTTTGTCTTAGAATTCCATGCACTAATTAAATCCATTAATGGCTGTCATCAAGATTTGAAATTATTTTGATTTTTGTGTTGCTTGCTTTTCAGAGTGAACATTCTCAGGGTGACATCAGTGATCAAGACATCAGGCTTTTAGTAAAAGATAATTCCTATCAATGCAAGTAGAAACATAATTAAGAATATGTAAATGGATCTTCACTGTCATAAAAAATAAACATATTTGTAGGAACCTAGTCCTGTGAAAAACAAAAATCCCAAGGGCAGGGGCTTTCTCACCATCTGGGGGATGAGCACTTTTTCCTTGTGGTTACATCACATTACCAAGTGCTGGTAGAAGAGTAGCATGAAAAGCTAGTGATGACCATTTGAGGATGATGCTGCTCCTGTGGCACAGACAGCAGCCCTCTTAGTGCACTGCCAAGTTCATCACTGGGTGGACTCGCCTCCTCTTCACCCGAGCTGGGCTTGTGTCTTTACTTCTCCAGGTTTTCTTTCAGTCTCCTTGTTTGTGCTCTTCTGTTTCTTGAGTTTATTTGAGATTGTTGCAGGCTTTTACTGGGAAAATGATTTATACCCTTGAAAAGTATTTCCAGAACACTTCGAGTTGTTTAGAGGAAATATCTAAAAATGCACACATTTACTCTTTTTCTTGTTTCCATCTATTAACATTTATCTTTCCTTGGTGAATATTAAAATTAAAGAATTTTAGCCCTAGACAGGACCTTGGTGATACATTTAATGAAAGGGTAGCATAACTGGGCAAAGTGCAGAGGAAAAACACGGTAGATTTCCTCGTGAATCATATTTGAGTTGTAAAGCATCAATTCTGCACATTCTCTGCAAAGAGAATGAAATAGGAGTGATGATGCTTACCTTGCAGGGAATTGGGAGGATTAGAAATAATCCAATAACATGCATAAAAGCCTAAAGTAGAAACAAATGACAGCCATTGTTGTCTCTCCTGCAAACTGTCCACCTCTCCTCCCCTAATCCCAGGTTACTTGTGCAGAATGACCTTCACTTCAGTGTCCTTGATGTGGTCAGTCCATATTCCTTCCTAAAGCCTCCTTCTGTGTTCTAGCTCTTCTTGGAGCCTTATAGTCTCTGGATCAGAAAACTGCCCTGTCATCATTAGTTGCTCAAGGCATTAGATTTTAATTAGGACAAAAGCCTTGGCAAAAGCCTATAGAGGTTGGGCCCAGTTTGCCAGTGTGCCTTCATCAGCAGCACCAAAATTACCTGCAAGGGAAAATTTGAAAAACAAAAACGCAGCCTCCAGTAAATATAACTGAGCATGCCTTAGTCTGTTCCTTTGTTAGAATAGGGCATGTATCATCAGCGCCATCGTCATCATCGTTGCCATTGTCATGGCACTGCCTGAGCAGAGTCTTGAAGATGAATTCTGGTTTGCCAGATAGAGCAGGGGCATGTTAGGAGGGTGTTACAGGTAGGGAACAACAGTTGCAAAGGGCTAGAGACTCAGCATTCCAAGGGAGTGCCTCTTAGGTGATGGAAATGCTCGGGAGCCCTTGGTTTTAGGATTACTTGGGAGATTCCCCCACCACGTGTGCTTTGTCTGACTTTGGTGGTATTTGGCTCACAGGTGACCATCTAGTCGGATAATAAAATGTTTTACATTTTAATTATATGTTTAGACAGTATTCCAAATATTACTGACAAATAGGGAAATGGAGTCATTTACAGTTTTGCTGTGAATCAACATGGTGGATCATTCCTTTGAGTTCAAGATGCTTCCTTTTGGATGGATCTTTTTGGGTTCATGAGGCAGAATGGTCATTTAGAGGAATATGTGAGGGGCAGGAGAAAAGGTACGAACAAAGTGGAGCTGGGGATGTATCTGACATGCCAAGGAGATGGTGAGGACATAAATCTAGCCCCAGAGGGAGAGCCACGTTGGTGAGTAGAAAATGAGGCTGGTGAGATTGTGTGTGTTAGTATGGGGACAAAGACAGCATGCAGACCTCAGGGAAGATATGCTGAATTTTGACTCTGACATTTACTGGCAGTATAATTATAAATTAATCACTTAACCTTTCTGAGGTTTCATTTTCTCAGGTATAAAATGGAGATAATTTTCCTCAACAGCTCTTCAGTTTAGAGTTAGGATTTAATAACAAGATAGATGTAAAGTGTTTGACACTTAATATAGTCTAAATTCATCTTCCCTTTGGTTTAGGCTTTTGAATTCAATGGGAAACTCAGTCATTACAAATATTTAAGATATTTGTACTTTAAGATACGCACTATACCAGACCGTTAAGGGTGGTGGCTATCCAGTGATTAAAGGGGTACCCTTGTGCTTAGCTGGGCTTTGGGAGGCACCATGTACTACTGATAAGTCACTCAGCTCCACCTGTGATTCACAATAGCCCCACATTCTCTACATTTTCACACATGAAAGTATCGCTCACCCACAATCAGAGTGCTTTAGTTTCTTTCCAGAAGTGCTGACAGGGTTGCACACATCTGTCCCGTCTCTCACAGCCCTGGCCCCTGTAAGACCAACAGCACACATTTTTTAGGTGACTAGCTATGATTGAAGTGATGGTCCATGGCCATGAAGTCCAGAGAAAGAAGACATAGAAGAAAGACTCATAAACAAAGTCATGACCCTACTGTAGAATAAACATTTCAATTTAATAAAGTACTTATTTGTAAAGGCCTGATTAAGGGCCAAAATCTTTAGGAAAAGATGCCAGTTGTCAATCCAAGCCAATGCTTTTACACTGACATAGACCACAGGGTGGTGGCTATAACAATCTTCAAAAGGATAATTGAATCATAACCTGAAACAATTGGATTTTTAGTAAGTAATGGCATTAAATGAAATTCTAGGAATATGGAGTTTAGGATGAGCATAAGGTAGCAAAGCAGGATTTCATATTCCATGTGTATGGAATGTTCTAAAATCTAGTTTAATTTTTAGGTCTGTAGAAAATTTGTTTTTTCAGGGCGCCTGGGTGGCTCAGTTGGTTAAGCGACTGCCTTTGGCTCAGGTCATGATCCTGGAGTCCCGGGATCGAGTCCCGCATCGGGCTCCCTGCTGAACAGGGAGCCTGCTTCTCCCTCTGACCCTGCCCCCTCTCATGCTCTCTCTATCTCATTCTCTCTCTCAAATAAATAAATAAAATCTTTGAAAAAAAAAAAAAAGAAAATTTGTTTTTTCAGAAAACTGATTTTAAATGTGGCATGTACACTTTTTCCTTCTTAAGCTTAATTTTCTTTTAAGGTTTAATATAGTTTAAGAAGTCTTCACAGTGGGGCTGTCTTTTGCCCTCTTAGAAAGAACCAGCACAGCCTTCCTTCAGACCCCTTCAGCCCCATAAGGCAAATGAACTTATCCAGTGTCACAGGGTACAATTCAGTGTTCAAGGAACATCAATCCTCAAGTAAATTGATGCCACAGATTCTTTAAATTGAAGTTCCAGGTGGTGGCTTTAGACAAGGATTAACTCAAGATCTCTCTAATCAGGAGTCTACATTTTTAAAATATTTGTCCTCTTCCAGAGTTCCCTATTTCAGTGAAAGTCGCCTCCGCCTATCCAGGAGCACAGACTGGAAAACTGGGTTTTTGTTGTTGTTGTTGTTGTTGTTTTTCTTGGTTCCTCCATTTCCTTAGGCCCTCAAGTCCTCAAGCAAGTTTTTTCTGTTCTGCCTCTCAAATATATCTCAAATCTTTTCTTTCTCAATCAGACTGACGCTGTCTCTGCCTGGACAGCCTTGGTGGCCTCTGATTAGTCTCTGTGCATCCACTCTGGCCCCTCCTGTCTGTTCACCATGCAAGAGCAATCCGGTCAAAAGACAAGTCTTAAAAGTAAAGCGATACAACATGTTGAAATTTAAAACACATGCACATACACACACAAGTCTTGTCCTGTTGCTTCCTTATAGCCCTCTGGCGGCTTCCCATTGATCTCGGTAAAATAACCCAAATCTTTATTCTTCTCTCATTTAACAGATACAGATTGGCCTTTCTGCTAAAAAGCCTTTTTCATCCCATTGTGTCCTGGGGATGCAGAGACAAATCAGTCTTGTCTTCGACCCTCAAGGAGCCCATAGTCTAGCAAAACAGTGCTTGATCGAAGTTTACTTGTTTATTCATAAATATTCACTGGTATCTTATAATTTACCAGCATAGTTGCAGAATGAACTTAGGTGTCCGTTGACTTTGTTATGCCTTTTAGTGAAATGGGCGGCTTGAGCAAACATGGCCTATACTGCTCTAAGGATAATTTTGATCCAGTCAGTCTGAATCCAGAGCACATAGTTCTTTCTTAATCATTATGCTATGTGAGTCATCTTTCTACAGTAATACTGTGTAGCAAGCAACCAGAAAACCCGAAGGAGTTCAGCACTAAGTGTTTATTTGCTTACACATTGGAGTGGTCGGCTGAGCAGCTCTGTTCGTCTTGCTTGCTCGCACGTCGGGGTTGGCTGGCTGTCGGTTGACCAACGCTGGCCTTGGCTGGGGTGACCAGGGAGACTTTGCTGTGCTATCTGTGTCTTATTTTTCAGTACAGTAGCTGGGATATGTTCTCATAGTGATGGCTAAGGCTCAAGATAGAGCAGGTCAGTTCAGTCTCACAAGTGCTTTCTAAACTCTGCTTGCATCATATCTTGCTGACATTACAAGCTGAATAAAGTGAATTACACAGCTAACTCCAGAGTCAGAACAGGTACTGCAAAGTTACGTGGCCAGGAGTGGATTCAAGGAGAATTGAGGCCGTAATTGTAATCCATCACAATGCCATGATTTCTCTTAATATACCTTGTGTGCAATTTGAGCATAGGACTTACCAAATTAAGTGGAAATATATAATGTGTTAAGGGTTTACCCTTTCTTCAATGTCCGACTTGGAAAATCCACTATGGACAGAGACCCTGTCTTCAGCACAATGCTTGGCATAAAATAGATGCCCAACAGATGTTAAACTAGCAGAATTATTAGCAGGCTGGTGACCTTGGGCTGTTGACTTGAGATAATTAAATGTACTCAGCCTCAGCTTAATCATTTATAAATAGGAAATAATAATAATACCAACTGCAACCACTTTTCTGAGGATTAAATAGGGGGAAAAATGTAAAAGCACATACTGTTTTCTCAAAAAAGACAGTTGCTTCTTCCCCTCCTGTCACCTTCCTTCCTTACTGGGAAAATAGTAAATGGTTTAATCTTGGCCTACTTTAGGCAAGAATTTGTAGGATAGAACCTATTGAACCCACCTATTGAAAATACCTTCCATATCTTCCAACTAAAAAGTATTTTTGTATAATACCCATTCTCTAAACAATTTAGGTCCCCTTGAAGGCTTACACCTGTTAAGCATTTGCAGTTTGTCTTAAATTATTATAATGAAGGGGTAGGTGTCTTCTTTTTCATTCCCATAGAAAACATATGAAAAGAGGAAAGGAGAGTTTAGAATAGGTAGAGGAGTGTGATTTGGGGCAGTGGGGCTCTTTGAGGGAGAACAAATCTGGTAGGCACCACAGTGCATGGGGCGCAGGGGGTGCATTGGACAGACAGATGGGAGGATAAGGCTTCCCAGCAGGAATGACAGGGCCACTGGGGAGGGCAAGAAATAAAAACCTAACCCTTTTTGCCAGTTCCTCTGCACTTTAACAGGGCTTAGAGGTTGTTTCTGATGCCTGATCTAAATATTCAATTGTGCTTTATTAATATACCTAAGTTAAAATATATATAATTTTAGTTTGTATTTAGTTGTATATATTTATTTTTATTTAATTTTTTATATTTAGTTTTTATATATAGTAATATAGTTAATTATATATTGCTATGTAAATTAATATATATCAATTATGTACAAATAAATATGTATTAAATTATATCTATAACTTTACTCTTTCCTGTAACCCCCAGATTTAGGGCAAACACACATCTGGCTTCTATCAGTTAAGGAGTAGCTTTAAGCACATCCTGTCAAATTGTCTCTTCCCAAAAGCAATACCAACACATTCAGTGGATGTTATTTTTTTCCCCACAGTTATGTTCTTGATTGGACCACAAATTTTTCCATAATACTGTACTTGAAAAATAGGACATTCTAGCTCTTTATACATAATCAGCCCCCTACCTCCAGCCTTTTTTAGAGAACATTTTTTTTTTTTAAATGAGGCATTATGTAAATTGTATTCCAGCTCTGGAAAACCATTGAGTATTAGTTAAGCCATTTTTTAATGGTTTGATTGCTGTGATTGAGTTGTTCTCATTCTTTATATCTTTGTACTAATTGGGGCTGATATAGCTAACTACCTCCTGTCCCCCACATGTCTGGGACATGCTGAATTTTCTGCCAGGGTGGTTTTAAATCAGCTATTCACAAATTGAAATCAGATTATTCATTTATAATGAATTTAAAGTTAGTTAAAATTCTTTGAAGAATTCTAGACTTGAACTTTATTTTGTTAATTACACACTTAAAGGTTTAAGATGTTTTAACAGTTTTTTTTTAAACTTTTAGGAAAAAAATTATAAATAGTCCCTGTAATCTCCAGGACATTTTACTGAGTGTTTTTCAAAGTTGAACCTTAACTGCTAAAAGCTATAATTAGGTACCCATAATATTTTTCCAGTTGTAACATGATTCATGGATAGGTTGTATTTTTGCAAGAAATTTGTCTGAGGCATATGTGGTGAGGAGGTGCATTTTATCAGTGACCTGATAGAAACCATGATTCACTGGATACATCAGAGAAATTAATGGAAAGAACCCAAGTTTCAACAGCATCTTTAATAGGGGAAGGGTATGGTCTTCTAGATTTTTAAATTATACATTGAGAAATTACCTGGTAACTTACAAAGTAAGTTTCTTTTTTAAATTTGCAAGTGAATAGGAAGAGGAATGTAGTGCATCCTATCTTTTATCCTTTAAGTGATCCCCATATGAAATAGCCTATATAACTTCTCAGAAATCTTCTGGATCTGCTGGGATCTGGCTGGTAAATCAGATAATCGCTAGGGTTCAGTTTTCTTTTGCATATGCAAAATGAACCTGAAAAAGTCACAAAAAGTATTGTTTTCAAATATGTATACCTTCTAAAATGATGCAACCTACATCTGCCTCTCAATTATGAACATTAGGAATATAAAAAAATGAAGTTTTGGGAGAAACTTTGATTCAATTAAATCTTGATTCAATGATATATTTTTTACCTGTATTTTGTAATCTATTTGTATTTGCCTTTAATTTTGATCCAATGTTCTGCTCTTGATGAACCAAAAGTTCCTAAATACCTTTACATTAATAGATCATGTTAATCAATTTGTACAAGAGCTGTATTCTGGGAAGTCAACTAGTACCTCTTCCACCAGTTACCTTGCCCCAGCACAGGTTTTTACAGGGTCTTGTACGATAGAATCCTCATAACCTCCTGTCCTCCCACAAGAAATATATACCACATATGGCATGTGTGTAAGAGAATGACCGTGTGTGTATATACACATATATATGGTTCCAGACTTAGGAAACATTGAAACTTTTGCTTCTGGTAAATGCAACTGATAATTAGCCCTGTTGAAGTGAGTGTGCTTCTTCTTATATGTACCTTGATAGGCTATGTAACTAATAAATGTTTTATCCTTATAGGTATATCTTAGGTGCATTTCTGTTTGTAAATAACATTTATTAGTATATTTATCAGAAACATAAAAAGAGGAAAACAAAAATAATTTATAACAATGTCATCCAATTATTTTTGAAATAATAAACCACTATTTGAAATAATAAATCACTCATGTATCCTTCAAGAAAAATTTATATGTATCAGCCAGGATATGTGTGTGTATATACATACTTTCATACTTAACAGTTGACCTTTAAACAATGTGGGGTCTGGAGGTGCTGACCCCCCCATGCAGTCAACAATGCGCATATAACTTTTGACTCCCCCAAAACTTAACTACTAATGACCTACTGTTGACTGGAAGCATTATCAATAACATAAACAATCAAGACATATTTTATATGTGTAGGGGTGCCTGGCTGAGTCAGTGGGTAGAGCATGTGACTCTTGATCTTGGGGTTGTGAGTATGAGCCCCACATTGAGTGTAGAGATTACTTAAAAATAAAATCTTTTTTAAAAAGACCCATTTTGTATATGTATTATATATTCTATTATAATAAAATATGCTAGGGATGCCTAGGTGGCTCAGTTGGTTAAGCGTCTGCCTTCAGGTCAGGTTGCGATCCCAGGGTCCTGTGATTGAGTCCCGCATCAGGCTCCCTGCTCAGCGGAGAGCCTGCTTCTCCCTCTCCCTCTGCCTGTCACTCCCCCTGCTTGTGCTCTCTCTGTCAAATAAATAAATAAATTCTTTTAAAAAATTAATTAATTAAAATATGCTAGCGAAGAGGAAATGTTATTAAGAGTATCATAAGGCATGAACTTTGACCTTAGCAACATAATTATGGATCTGTCTCTTCAGGCAAAGGAAACAAAAGCAAAAATAAACTATTGGGACTACACCAAAATAAAAAGCTTTTGCACAGCAAAGGAAACGATCAACAAAACAGAAGTCAACTTAAGAGAATGGGAGAAGATATTTTCAAATGATATATCCAATATGGAGTTAATATCCAAAATATATGAAGAACTTATACAACTCAACACCAAAAAAATACAAAGCAGTCAAAAAATCTGATTAAAAAATGGGCAGAGGACTTGAATAGACCTTTTTTTCAGAGAAGACATACAGATAGCCAATAGACACATGAAAAGATGCTAAACATCACTAATCATCAGAGAAATGAAAATCAAAACTGCAATGGGATATCACCTCATACCAGCCAGATTGGCTAATATAAAAAAAAAAAAAAAGAAATAATGACTTGGTGAGGATGTGGGCAAAAGGAAACCTTAGCGCACTGTTGGTAGGAATGTACATTGGTGCAGCTACTGTGGAAAACAATATGGAGGTTCCTCAAAAAATTAAACATAGAAATACCATATGATTCAGTAATTCCACTACTGGGTATTTACCCAAAGAAAACAAAAACACTAATTCAAAAAGATATATGCACCCCTATGTTTATTGCAGCATTATTTACAATAACCAAGATATGGAAGCAACTCAAGTGTCCATCCAGAGATGAATGAATAAAAAAAGATGTGGTATATATGCATGATGGAATATTACTCAACCATAAAAAAAGAATGAGATCTTGCTATTTGTGACAACACAGATGGACCTAGAGGGTATTATGCCAAGTGAAATAAATCAGAGAAAGACAAATACCATATGATTTCACTTATATGTGAAATCTAAAAAACGAATGAACAAACAAAACAAAAAAAATTCTTCAATACAGAGAACAAACTTGTGGTTGACAAAGGTGATAGGTAGGTAGGTAGGTAGGTAGGTAGGCAGATGGATAGATAGATAGATAGATAAAAGGGATTAAGAGGTACACACTTCCAGTTATAAAATACATAAGGCATGGAGATGAAAAGTACAGCATAGGGAATATAGTCAGTAATACAGTAATAATGTTGTATACTGACTGATCGTGACTACACTCATCGTGGTGGGCATTGAGTAACATATGGCATCGTTGAATCAATATATTGTACCCCTGAAACTAACACTAATGTACTCCAATTTAAAATTTGTTTAAAAGAATGTCATAAGGAAGAGAAACTACATTGACAATACCGTATCTATTGAAAAAAAATCTAACTATGAGTGGACCTGCACATTCAAACCCATGTTGTTCATGAGTCAGCTGTACACAGAAGTACTCTTACACAGCGTCATTATTCTGATGCCTTAAGCTTTGGTGAGGATGATAAAATACTCTATTGTGAGATTATATCATAATTTATAGTCATAATTTAGCCAATAGCAATCGTATTGATGGACACTCGGGTTGTTTCCAGTTCTTTGGCTATTTAAAAACAGTGTCACAGTGAACATCCTTGGACATAAACCTAGCGGCGCTTTTGCAAATGTACTTGTGGAATAAGTTCCTCGCTGGGAATTGTTGGAGCAAAAGAGCACTACTTTTAAAGGCCCGTAAAGCAGTGAACTCCACACTGCAGGATGACAGTTTGTTACTCTTCAAGTACCTCGGAGTGCAGAAATTGACCAATAGAGTTATGAGAGGAAAAATGAAACTGTAAGAAGTCGTCACTGGGATGTACAGTGGGCTGTAAATACGGTGGTAGTAGCCCGTAATTAACTTTCATCAGCTTTAGACTTTACTGACTTAAACTTTATGTCAGAATTTTTCCCCTGTCGTTTGACAAAGCAATCAGTACACATTCTCAGGCTTCATTTTAGATCAAAGGCCACGAAACAAAGAGGCCACAACCTTCCTGTGCTTAACTCCTTCTTCCAAATCGACCACGCCAAGAAGACTTTTGTGATGCTCAGAAACAAACTTGCATTTTTAATTAACGAGTGTGTTTTCCCTCCCTCAGGTGGAAGGGAAGATTTTGGAGAAGTAAACCACCGAAGAGGCCTGGCATTGCTCCCGTGACTTAGCGCTGGAGAGGAGGCAAGATGCTGGCATAGCTGTTGGACTGAGAACCTGCTATGCCAACATATTGCCATCTTTCTTGTCTGACAGCGGCCGTGGCCACTGCCTGCCACCCCTCACGAGTCGCCACGGATGTGCGCCCTTCCTTGCATGTGGGTTTCCATGACCTGGCCCTGCTCACCTCTCTGACCTCTCTTCTGCCATGCTGCCTGTCTCTCCATTTTAGCCCCAACTGGCCTTTCTGGACGTGCCTGCCTCTTTCTCATCGTCTGGGTCTCGGTGAGGGCATCAGCTCCTGAGAGAAGCCTTCCTTGGCCATGTTGTCTCAAATAGCTGTCACATGCCTTGGTTGCCCTTCGCCCCTGTACCCTGCCTTACTTTTTCAAAATATTGGTCACTCCCTGGAACATATTCGTTGATTTAAGTGTCTTCATCTCTCACATTAGAGTGTAAGCCCCTCGAGGGTTAGGGACCTTGTTTGTCGTGTTCAACCACGGAATCCCCAGAGCCTGACACACAGGAGGCCCTCGGTACATACTTTTGAAACTCCACCCTGACTTTTATGGTGCAAGAAAGATGTCAAGTGATTATATTTTCCCCATTACAAATGGCTTTGGTGAAACTCTGACTCACAAGTAACAATATAAAGAACTAAACAGTTGTTGAGTTCTGGACCTGCAACCCTCACTCCTTAGAGTCGTCAATATGGTATCATTGGGTCCACAGATTATATCCGTATATCATAATGAGAAAAGCGCGAGCTTCAAAATAAAGCCTCTGTGAGACTCTCACACTGGAGTTGCCTATCTGTGTGTTCTTGGACAAGTCATTTAACCTTTGAGCCATGGTTTTCTCAATTGTAAAATGAGGCTAATAATACTAATCCCAAAGGATTCTTGAGTCAAAGAGATAAGATGCTTTACCCAAACGACTCTTACTTCATGTCTGAAAAGTTAGTGTCTATAAAATTCCTGATACACATGTAGGAGTAGGCACCCAACAAATTTTAATTATTTTATTACCAAGAAAAAAAAAGTTAATTTTTTGGGGGCGTCTGGGTGGCTCAGTTGGTTAAGCGACTGCCTTCAGCTCAGGTCATGATCCTGGAGTCCCAGGATCGAGTCCCGCATCGGGCTCCCTGCTCAGCGGGGAGTCTGCTTCTCCCTCTGATCCTCTTCCCCCTCACGCTCTCTGTCTCTCATTCTTTCTCTCTCAAGTAAATAAATAAAATCTTAAAAAAAAAAAGTTAATTTTTTTTAATTAGACACAAGTAATCTGACATGAAATGAGTGGAAGTGCTATTTCAGAACCATAGCACAGGTGGAATTCTGTGTTAAGACACAAGAGCTCTTGAGACGCCAAGGAGTTAATTGTTCAAGTATCTCAAATTCTTCTCCTCTCTTGGTTAGTTCTCACTCCTCTACCTTCCTTTATTCCTGGAGTTACTGGTCTTTGGATCTCTTTTATTTTCTTTATTTCTTTTTTCTTCTCCCTCCCTTCCCCCCTTTGGATCTCTTTTAAAACAACTTTCATAGACTCAATTTAAAGAGTAAGAATATTTAATAAATACTATTTGTTGTTCATGTTTTTAAGCATTGAAGCTTTAGTAAAATGTTTTGCTTTTAATAAACTAAATTTTATTTTAATTTTGATGCTTTTCCAAGAAATAAAATAACTATTAGTACTCTTGACTCTCATTATTTATTGCCACTCATGGTATTATAAGTCTGAAGTCCAGAAAATGTGCATTAAGCTTTTATATCATGCCTCTGAGAGTATATTAATATGAACTATTAATTTAACAAAAACATATAGCACGAAAGTATGGCAATTTTAGTCCACAAGTTTTATATGCGTTCTCTTTATAGCTGAGGATGATTAGTTTAGAGACATCATTTAAAACTCAATACGATAATTAAGTACTGTAAGCAGTATCATGCTACTTTTCTAGTCTGAAGTATCTAACAGATTTATGGTTTCTGTCTTGATGGTCTGTGTATTCATTACCTTGTTTTGTTCTTTTAATTCTTGAAGAAATCAATACACAGAACACCAGCCCTGGGGGGTGGGTCACTGCATAAGCTGATGTTGCCCATGAAGATCCCACGCAGTAGCTGTAGCTGACAATTGACATCTGCATTGCCTTATTCATTCCCTGTCTTGCTGGTAAAAACATTGGTGCACAATCAATAGACCAGGACATACTGCTTATTTTAAGAACTGTTATTTAATACTTTTTTTTTTAACCTACAACTTTGTTCTAAAACTTGTTTCATGAGCTTGTTTGGGCCTCTTTCACCTTTTGCAGAGTTCCGTTCACCCTCATCTACATCAGTTGACAGAGCTATCCACTGCCCATTGACCTCAATAAAAGGTGAGCTGGACCCAAGCATGGAAATGAACATGGAGCTCACTTGGATCAATCCTCCACATCTTAATGTTGTTTTACTGTAACTTGCTAAACACCTGAACCTTCCTTTTTGATTCCAAGTGGTCGTTGGGACGCTGGGGCGGCGGGGGGGGGGGGGGGGGGGGGGCGGCGTGCAACAGAGGGATGACTTAGGCAACTTAGGACATAGGAAGAGCAAAGTGGAAGACTAAGAAATTACTATTCTCCTGTATCCAGTAATTTCCTTAAGTCTGTGGTTTTCAACCTTCAGCATTCATTATCAGTTACCTGGAGAGCTTGTTAAGAAATGCAGATCCCAAACCATCCCCCAGACATTTCTGATGTAATGGGTCTTGACTGAGACGCAGGTATCTTCACTAACAAGTCCCTTGATAGTTTGACAGTGTACTACACTTTGAGAACACTTGTCTTCAGTCTGAAATCAGAGGGCAAGTTTTTAAAAATCTCATACAGTTCCCAGTATGGAACTTGGGCGTGGTCTTGAAAGCAACCTGCTTTCCTGCTGCATCTGTGCTTATGGAAAACTGGAACAGGGTTTTGTGATTGTGTTTTCCTTATGCTCTGGGCTTCCTTATACACAAACAGCCCATATCACTGCACACAGGAGCACCATGGGCTGTGGCTGTGCAGCCTTGTTTTTAATTCAATCTTTTCTCCGCTGGTTCACATTATGATTTCCAAGATGTTTTATGTTCTTTTCTGATTGACTTGCTATCGACCCAAATCCTTTACCTCTAAATATATATTCTTCTTTAGAATTTATGTCACATTGTAAATGATATATGAGCTCCTCGAGGCTAGAGACTAGGTCTAATTATGCAGAAGGGGAGTTTTCAACATTATTGGACTCCCTACAGTGACAAACCTTTCCATAAATGAAAGGATCACATCTTAATTGATCTCTTTCTTAAGTTTAGATTTTTGTGGCTTTTTAAAAAGTGGGACTTTTCCTTTGTGAGACAGTGTGTATAGTAGAAACAACTTCAGAATGAAATGCGAAAACATCTAGGCTGTAGTCCCAGACCTGTCATTTTCTAACTCTATACATGAATTTGGGCAGAGCGTTTAATCTGTCATCTTATTTGGAAGTAATAGCGAGAGAGACTATATGATATATTACAAAGAAAAAAAGGGAAAGCAAAATACAGCTGTGAAAACAGCATGTAGGCAAACTGGGAGGGAATCTGCAAGAAGAAAGTAGTTGGAGATTTTTAGTAGTCATTACTTTTATTTTAAAATTTTTACAGTGTTTTACTGCTTTGTGTTGTTATTATCTAATTTAAATATGAGTAAAAAATATTGAGTTTTGGTTAAAAGGCAGAACTTTGTTCTTATCCAGCCTGAACCATTTATTTGCTAACTAATCCCAGTCAAAGGAGAAGAAATGTGATATTTTAGTTTTATCTTGAGGAAAGGTCCAGCTTCTTTTATGCTGTTGAAAGCCTAGAAATAGCTTATTGGCTTTTAAATAATGATGATACTGATTCTGTGACTCATATACCTTTTTTCTATGTCATTGGCTTATTATGAGATTCAAATTATTTAAGGTATATGAAGTTGCTTTGAAAATGGTTGGCAGTGGGGATGCCTGGGTGGCTCAGTGGGTTAAGCATCAGCCTTCAACTCAGGTCATGATCCCAGGGTCCTGGGATCAAGTCCCACATCGGGCTCCTCGTTCAGCAGGGAACCTGCTTCTCCCTCTGTCTGCTGCTCCCCCCGGCTTGTGTGCTCTCTCTCTCTCTGACAAATAAATAAAATCTTTAAAAAAAAAGAAAATGGTTAGAAGTTATATGAATTCCTAAGATATTGTTATTACATCCTTTCGGCGCCCCCCTTTCCCTTCACCACTACAAACGTTTACTTTTGAAGTGATTGAAATTGAAGTAGTTTATTCTAAACTGGCTATAAAGTTTCCATTCATAAGGTTCCAGTCATTTACCATTATACTTGTAGCAGCTAAACTGACAGGAGCTGTGGGCCCATCTTCTTTTAGTTCTGCTCATCTGGGAATGCAGAAGCACAAAAGTGGGAGGCCTGGAGCCTCCACTACACGGGATTTCCTACTCTATCTACACGTAGCTCGAAACCACATTCAAACCAAAGTACTACTTTTAGTTTCACTGAAACTAAGATGATGTTTTTATTGCCATATAAACATTTTATGTATTTATTTAATGTATGTTAGAAAAATATATGTTAGAGTCTACTTTTGAAAGTAAATTTATTTAGGGTGCCTGGGTGGCTCAGTCGGTTGAGCAGCTGACTCTTAATTTTGGCTCAGGTCATGATCTCAGGGTCATGAGATCAAGCCCTTCATTGGGCTCTGCCCTTAGCACAGAGTCTGCTTGAGATTCTCTCTCTTCCTCTCCTATGGCTCCTCCCCCCCTAAAAAAAATATTGAAATAGTAATTAAAAAAAAGAAAGTAGGGCGCCTGGGTGGCTCAGTCATTATGCATCTGCCTTCAGCTCAGGTCATGAGCCCAGGGTCCTGGGATGGAGCCCCGCACGGGGCTCCCTGCTCGGCGGGGAGCCTGCTTCTCCCTCTCCCACTCCCCCTGCTTGTGTTCCCTCTCTCGCTGTGTCTCTCTCTGTCTCTGTCAAATAAATAAATAAAAATCTTTAAAAGAAAGAAAAAGAAAGAAAGAAAACTTGTTTTAATATTATAAAAGTTAATTAATTTAAATAAAATGTTCACAAACTTATGGTAAGCAAAAACAAGAAAAATTATGAAAGTGGGCCCACATAGCCAAACTTTGGGGAATAGGAATTTAGGTGAGCAAGATCCTGCTGTGGAGAAGCAGGGAGAGCTTTATGGAATGGGATAGATGTTTCCTAAAGTTGCTTCAATGTACAGTTCAAATTGAGAAGTTGATATATTATTCTTGGATGAAGAACATTTTTGGTTTAAGTGAGAATGAATGGACTTCACCTGTGCATTGCATATATGGTCATATATTTAATTGCTTTTGAGAGTTACTTATATTTCCCTGATGTAAAGATCTTGCATCTTCTGTCTTTGAAAACAAAGCCCAGTTGGTAAATAAGGAAGTCTATTCATAAATGATTAGTCAATCTGAGCAAGTATTTGAGGATAGGTGTGTGGCCTTTTGTGGAGATAAGAGGGTCCTCAGTGCCAAACTGTGGCAGTTTCCACTGACAAAGCAGGAACATAATCTGCATATATACAAGTAAAGCAGATACTCTTTCTTAAATAGTCTAGAGAACTTTCAAAGTCTCATATGAGAAAATAACAGTGGGAGATTTGCCTTACAGTGCCTACACAATGTCATGAGAAATGCAAATTAGAAAACGTCAGCAAAAATAATTTGCTAGATTTGAAATTTAAAATCTAGAAGTCCAAAAAGATCTGTACAGAGGAGAACCATCAAGCATGCATGAGGAAACGAAACCAGGATGGCCTTACAGGAAGGTGATGTAGTTACTGGGAAGCAGGCCACCCTCATAGTTTGCATACTTTGGAAATATGTTCTATCTAAATGCCTAACTTCCCAGAAAAATGAGTGGTTTGACTTGCTGGTTCCAAAGTAATTACCTGGTCATGGAGATAATTTATAGGAGCGCACTCATGGAATTTGTGAGACCCAAATTACCTGCTCGTGTTTCCTGATCTGCCTTTTCACTTGCAAACCTTTCCTGATTTCTAAAACTGTCTAAGGGACCCACATACTGGACTGGAAGACTAGTCATAAAAAATTAGGTTGACTCTTTTGGTCGATTGTGGCGGTGGGGCATGGGTGGAGGAGGAAGAGAGAAAGAGAAAGGAGATCATCTTGGGAAGATTAAGGTCTAGTATATTTTTTAAAAGATTTATTTCTTTGAGAGAGAGAGAGGGAGAGTGGTGGGGAGGGGCAGAGGGAGAGAGAGTCTCAAGCGGGGAGCCTGATGCAGGGTTCGATCTCACAACCAGGAGATCACAACCTGAGCTGAAATGAAGAATTGGATGCTTAACCAGCTGTGCCACCCAGGCGCCCCAAGGTCTAATATTGAAAGAAAGATGAGCACTTGACAATGAAGAAAAGGTAAAAACAAAGCAAATATAACTAGTGGCAAGGCCACAGCCTGAAAAATAATTGAAATCCTACCTTGTAAAATTCAAATGATTATAGAGTCTTTCAATGAATACTTTTTCTAAATTTAATACATTCAAAATAATTGTATAGTGTTTATAATTATTTTGAATGATATGACTCTTGTTTGCATCATTACAGTATAAGAGGTCTATCAGTTTTTTGAGAATTATAGAAGTCCTTTACTCAACTTTCTATATCATGGCTTAGTTTTTTGCACTTATTTATTCATCATTCAATATTTGTTAAGCACGTTCCATGTTCCAGGAACATCATACCTTCCCATGGCTTGCTGTCTAAGAGAAGAGATAAGCTTTTGCAAGTATGATTATGACAAGGAAGTACTTTTGTGTGTGTGGAAACATAACAAGGCAACCTGATTTAGACAGGAAATGATGAAGGAAAATCATTCCAAGGAAGAGGTGTTTTAAGTTAAGTTAGGTCCTCCTAAGAGTGTTTTGTCAGGGGGAGAATGTATGTCTTACTTCTTTGTATATCTTCATGGTACCCAGGACAAAACCTTGCACATACATCTGATGAATATCTGTCATGATGATTATCAAGTGTTGTTTGATGTACAAAGTACTTCAAAGGGATTGGCTTTTATTGACTTGAGTTCTCTCTCTCTCTCACACACACACACACACACACACACACACGCGCGCGCGCGCGTATGAAATGCCGCAGTCCATTTTGCTCAGTGAGACTCCTTTCGCTGCTTAGGCTCTTCAGGAGTGCTGGATTACAGAAGCTGCCGCTGCTGCGGTTAAGCTCTGTTGAGTTCAAGGATCAGAATCTTGCCCAAGTTACCTGTGCGAGAAGGGTCCAGTGTGAAAATTCATGGCTAGAACTAGAAGGTGTCAAGAACCAAAGCAGCTCTGAGGAAACGCTGTTCGGCCACCTGGCGCTCCCTGTGTAGCTATTGCTCATGGCTTCCCTACTCCGCTCTGACAGGCAACTCCATTTTCTTCTTCAGGTCACATTTGTATTTTTACTCATTTTCCTCTTTCTCGTATCCTTGGCTTAGAAGGGGCTCTTACAAGTACCACCACCCACTTTTATGGACTCTGTCCCTGTCTCAGCTTCACCTCTCACTGTTAAATTCTCCATGTATTCCAGTTCCAATCACCAACACTGAGAAGCTGATGGGCCCAGCTCTTCTATGCCAGACCACATCGCGGGGTTCTACCATAGGCAGTCCCTGGGTCATGTACCACCTCTGGCGCATTCACCTCTAGCCTGGTTACCTAGGTCACAGGTATTGTGGACAGGGGTCCCTCTTTGTAAAGAGTGTGAACGGTGTTTACCTAAGTTCACCAAATGCCATCACTGAGTATCCACATACACTTACAAATTTAGAATTACTTTCCTACTCTCACATATCCTAATCAAACTTCCACAAACACTAAAATAACTTTATTAGTTAAAAAAACATAACCCCAGTTCTTGTTTTTCCCTTCTGTTTCTCCTCTTTTCCATGATGTGCTTTGTTCTTCAAACCATTCATTTATTGGACTTTCTCATACACACATAAGATTTAAGTATGCTGATGATGTTCCAGAAAAGATTAAATCTTAGAGATTCCTTTTTTTTTAAGATTTTATTTATTTATTTGACACAGAGAGAGATAGCACAGGGAGGAGGGTCAGAGGGAGAGAGAAAAGCAGGCTCCCCACCCCCAGCAGGGAGCCCGACGCAGGGCTCAATCCCAGGACCCTGGGATCATGACCTGAGCTGAAGGCAGACGCTTAACTGACTGAGCGACCCAGGCGCCCCTAAATCTTAGAGATTCTTTGTCTCTCCTCTTTCTTAACTTTTCATGATAGAGCTCACATAAATTCCCAATTGTTGGTGTTTGCCCTCTCTTTTTCCATCCCTTATTGCATTGCTTCCAATAATTTTTTTAAAGATTTTGTTTTTATTTGAGAGAGAGAGCAAGCACAAGTGGGGGGGGGGGTCAAGGGACAGGAAGAAGCAGACTGAGCAGGGAGCCTGATACAGGACTCAAACCCAGGACCCTGACATTATGACCTGAGCCGAAGGCAGATGCTTCACCAACTGAGCCACCCAAGTGCCCTGCCTCCAAGAATTTTGTATTTTTACTCATTTTCCTCTTTCTCGTATAAACTGTTTGGAGAACACATGAGACTCAATCTCTTCATTTCACATTCTACTTTAGGCCAGGTTCTTTTGACATTTACCCCACAAATGAATTCAATGTTCAGTGATTTGCTGAGTTAGAGAAGTCATGAGAAAAAAGAAGCACTTTCTAGATTAAAGGAATCAAGTCTGAGATCTTGTGAAATTTCCAAGATCTTTCAACTTTGATTTAAATCTGAAGTTATGTAATACACAGTATCTCAGTAAAATACATTATGACCATAGCATAAATAGCCCACATTTTTAATTTAATCTTTAATTTAATTTAATTTAACTTTTCTTCATGTGCTCTTCAAGACATCCTTTTATGGTTGTAGCAGAATCAGATTAAAGCATCTCTTTATTTTGACCTTCTTTAATTTTTTAATTTAATTTTTTTAGAGAGAGGAGGGAGGAGCAGAGGGAGAGAGAGAGAGAGAATCTCAAGCAGTCTCCACACCCAGCGCAGAGCCCGATGCGGGGCTCAATCTCACAACCCTGAGATCATGACCTGAGCCAAAATCAAGAGTCAGATGCTTAACCAACTGAGCCACCCAGGCACCTGGCATTCTTTAATTTTTTTAAATGTTAATGGACAAGTTTTTTAAAATAGAAATAAAGCAGTGTGCTGATATGCACTCTGAGGCTGTTATGGCCTCTTGCCTTTAGCTAATATTTGTAATTCGTTGTTAATGTGTTTTGGTATGTAGGTTTATTCCCCAGCTCTTCTTACAAAAAAACATTACAAGAGAATCTAAAAGCTAACAACATGTTCTTTCTCTTGGAAAAGCCAAGAGGAATAGTGATAATTTAGAAAAAGTTGTAATGTAACATTCAAAACCAACCTTTAGGAATCCCATGAGGAGTATCTACATTTCACTGCTAGCTTTGATAGGTATTCAGTAAATATTTGTAAAAATGACCAACAATCTTCATTATTAAATCTAAAAAGTTTATGGTCATTTCAAACCCTCATAATCTAGATTTTAAAGGATTAACAAATACTTAAAAATCAAGTTTCCTTTTGGAGGAACATAAAGAGTAATTAATGACAGCACTGCCTTCCAGAAAAGTCTCAAAATTAACTGTGTAGCACTTGCTGAAACTTCATCCTTTGGAAAGACTGACAGAGGTATCCCCCTTGCCTTACATGCAGTGACCCCCTTTTCCACAGACCACATGCAGGGTCTCCAGTTTTATTTGGGTCAATAAACATACCTGAACTCCTTTCTCTTTATTTATTCAAGCTTAAATTTGCTTATCTACCAATAGATCAATGGTCTTAGTCTCTTGTTTTCTAACATCTTCAAGGGAAAAAAACATCTAGCAGTCATGGTGTTATTAAAAGAACACCATGAATTATTGCTATGACAACTTTAATTGTATGTTATGAGCAAATCAGATACCATCTTGAGAAGTTAAGGTAAATCATTGCCACATTAATGGTTTAAGACCAATTCATGAGGACAATGCTTACAAGGTAGAAAGTTCTTCCATTATTTGTCTATGAATTGGGAAATGCTTGCTAGAATTTGATTTTAGCAATAGATCATCTAGCTTCAACTTGGAAAACCTTTGTTCCACTGAGAACCAATGGTCTTAATTATTAATCTCTTAATAAATTGAAAAATAACATGTCAGTGTAATGTAAAGTCTGATGTAAAATTTTTAGAGTCAGAAAATTTAACAATGCTTTTCTTATTTTAAAAAAAGTGGTTGTGGGGTGCCTGGGTAATGCAGTTGGTTAAACCTTCGCCTCTTGGTTCCAGCTCAGGTCGTGATCTCAGCGTTGTGAGATTGAGCATCGGGCTCAGCACAGAGTCTGCTTGAGATGCTCTCTCTCGTTCTCCCTCTGCCCCTCCCACTTGTGCATGCTCTCTCTTTCTCTTTAAGAATAAATAAATATTTTTTTTAAAAAGTGGTTGTGCATGTACTTATATCTCAATAAATTACAAAATGCTTTGTTTGCAATGTTCTACTGCCCATCTTTTAATGCTCTCAGCTTCCTACCATCCTCCTTCCCTGTCATACGTATATGCAGTTTTTCTTCTCACATTTGTGTGTGATCTTCTAATTATGGCTGAATAGTCATGAATTAGAGATGGAAAATTTCAATTTTGCTAAAATCTAAAATTAAGCACTATACTGTGCAGGATCATACTTTTCTTTAAAAAGAAATCACTGTCCTTAAACTGGCTGGGATGGTAATGTGAAAGTACAAAGGATGTGGCCATGAGTTACTATTCAGAATTACATGTATTTTTTTTTTAATCCATGTAATGAATATAAAATGATCTCCTCCTTGGTCTCTGAAATTCCAACAAATAACTTCAAAGTCTTGTAGTACTACAATGCTTTGTATTCAGCACTCAATCCTGAATAACAGCTGACCAGCAACATTTCATAGTGCCCATTTCCCCCTTTGATGATATAAGGTGTTTTCTTTAAAAATGTTCTTTTCTTCTTGGTACATGAAGATCATGCCTGCTGATGGTTCAAAAAGAAACACAATTCTGAGAGCCTCGGAAACTGATGTAACTAAACCATCTTGAAAGTGTCAGTGCACCACCAGCCAGGCAGTCCATTCATTTCAGGGTGATCTTAATCTTGTTCTGACCTTCAGAAAGGGTGAGATGAATAGGAAGAGGATCCATTTATATTCCCAAAGTGAATGAATGGTTTCATTATATGACCTGACTGGATCTGCTGCCCAGTCATAATGACAAAGAGCACATTTGTTTCTGTGCCTAAAGACTTCTTTTAAAAAAACCTTTATTAACCTGCCCCAAATGGGAGAACTGTCACCACACAGGATGCTTATCAGAGGCATTGTCGTGGTTCCAGCGTCCCCCACCCGTGCCCCAGTTGCTACCTGTTGTTGGGTGTGTGTCACCATTTCCAAGCCATCTTTTCTTAGATTTCAAGAGAGGACACTCTAGGCAGCTGTCTCTCAGTTTTATATCTTTAGAATGACCTTCCTCACCTTGCGTTCACACATGACCCAAGGAACATAACACACAGATTGGGTTTCCTGGCTTCTAAGTTTAGCCAGAATAAAGTTTGACACTGATAGATGGGGTCAAACTAAGGCACCCTCAGGAAGTTCATCATGAAGATACATTGACCCAATGAATGTTAATAAGTGTAATTATGCCCCCCAAAATTGAAATTTAATTTAAGTAAATCTGTTAAATACTCCTCCCTCTTTGAGCTCCAGGCAAAGGTGTTTATTCTTTATAAAGAACTTTATAAATCTGCTGCACCTTTAATAAGATTTTTTTTAAGCAGTGATATCTTGTCTTAGTTTTTAGTTTATTTATTTAGAAGAACATCTTGTTTATTTGAGACAATAATTCTTATCCTAGGCCCAAGAGTATTTTTATCTGGAATTGAGGTGAACTTGGATTCCTGGCATGGCAGTCTATAGATCATTTGCTATTCTCCCATCTCACGGGTCTTTTGATAATAATCTGAGAACTTCCTGGAATCCCTTTAGGCCATAGTCTTCCCACTGGTGATCCTTCCAGTCCTGGTTATTGACTGTGTCAAGAGGAATGTGTGACTAGGTAGTCAGACTAAGTTACTTAGCAAACTCATTAATCTCTAGACCAGCTCAGGCACCAGTCTTCATATCTGCTTTCTGGTGGTTACACAAGGTAGCAGTATTGATTTTAGACAACTCTGTCACTTGATAATTGCTTAGAGCCCTGAGAAATGTCTGCTAGATTAAGAAGGCAAAGGGCAAAGTTTACAGCTCTTTAATATTTTATAGTGTACTGATTTATTTTTCTCTTTGCTCTACCAAGGAGTGAAGCCTGTTGAGATTGTCTCAAAACTCAGAGAATAATGAATCCCAAATGTGAAGAGCCCCGTGAGGTTACAGTGGTTTCTCCAGTGTTTTTCTTTTTTGGTACCTCAAATGTTTCTTCAGGAAAGGAAGCAGTGACAAATCTAAACTGAGAGAGTTGACATCAGGGACCAGTGGTATGGAATCTTAGTTCAGTCCCCATATCAGGAAGATTTCATAATATCAAATAAAATAAATATGAATTGGAGGAGGGGGAAGGACTCCAGAAGGACAGGAAACAAATTTTACCAATACTAGACAGTTTATATATGTTACTTTATTTAATCCTTATAACTGCTCTGCAAGGTTATTATTACACACCTATTTTATAAAAATGGCGGCTTACTGCAGTTAACTGGCTCTCCAAGAACTGGGCAGCTCACGTGCTACTTCAGAGCCAGGACTATCTCAGTGCAAACACAGATTCTTTCAAATATATCATTTTGTCCCAAAGAAACAAGACAGCATTCATTACAACAATGTGAAGTCCACTGGCACATTTCCTAAAATATATATTTTGGCAGATCTTTTTCTATAATGATTTCCATCTAGAATCCTTATTAACTTTTTTAGGTCAAAAGAGTAGTATCCATTAAGACATTGTATACTATTCTGGAAGAAATATGTTCACTCACATTATGTGGCCCATTAGATATAAATGTGGCAAAAGTTTGGTGCAAAAGGACCCAGGACCCCTTGGCACCCAGGACCACCCCCTTAAATACACACACACACACACACACACACACCACAGCTTTTCCTGAGCCTGGTTCAGGCCTTCCAAACAGTCATATTTACTTTCTTGAGCATAAGTAAGAATTTTAGGATTCTCACCTACCAGCTATTGACAAAAGAGTTATGTGCCTATGTGCCAAGGATATGATAAATAACTTCTCACATGTTATCTCAATTATTGCTATGTATTGTTATGTATCAGGCCTTCTCTCTATCTCAATTTTACAGATGGGGCAATGAGCTCAAAATTTTAGAGATGTGTGCAAGTTCACCTAGCTAAATTACAGAGCTAGAATTCGAGCCTGTGTCTATCTTGGTTCTAAAATTGTTCTCTTCCTTGTGACATGTTTACATTTGCCCTTCTACTCACAGTCCCTCTGCTTGGATGATATTTCTACCTTAGTTGTTAGCTGTGGTTTTCTTAAGACGCTGTAAAATGAGAAGCAATCAGGGAAATGAGAATACCTTAGAGTCACGTGGAGCTGGGTTTTAATTCTACTTATGACCTAACCATCTTTGTTGTGTCTTTGTTGTTTAGTTGTTAATCCTATCTAGTGACATTTTCAGATACTGTATTTTTCAAATCTTGAATGTCTCTTTGGTTCAGTTTTTTATTTTCCATTTCCCTTCTCATTGTATTTATGTTCATTTTCCATGTGGATCTTATTTATAATAGCTGCTTTAATATCTTTGTCTGCTAATTCCATCATCTCTCAGTCCATTTCTGTTAACCCATTTTTTTCCTGAATATAGGTCACATTTTCCTATTCCTCATAGGTATGGTAGTTTTATATTGAATGCCAGACATTGTGATTTTATGTTTTAGTGTGCTGGATTTTGTTGTATTTCTTTAAAGAATTTTGGGTTCTGTACTGGCAGGCAGTCATTGGTTGTAGATTAGTTGGGTTTTTTTTTTTTTTTTCCAGTCTTGTTCTTAAGCTCTTTCCAGACAGGTCTAGATGAGTCTTAAGGATTAATTTAGCTTCCTATTTGAGAGTGGCTCTTTTGGGGTTCTTTATTGAATGCCCTATGTGTTCAAGAAGGTCTCTTCTAGGTGGCTGGTGGGAACTTGAATGATTTCTGACCCCGATTGTGCTCTTTTGCTTCAAGCTCCATGATAATTATTTTCTTCCTCTGGACATTATACTTGTTGGGCCTTGTAGGGCTTCACCTGATGTGTGCACAGACTAGGATTCACCAAAGACTCAAGAGTACCCCTATGAAAATTTCTGGAACTTCTTCTCTGGATAGCTAGCTCCCTCATTTTGGGTACTCTACTCTGCACGTTCTGGCTGCTTTGGCCTCCCCAAACTCTGATCTCTGTTTCTTCAACTCAGAGAGATTGTCTAGGGAGGCTCCTCCTCCCTGCTGCCTAGTCTAGAAATTGCCTCCAATCAGAAAGCCTCATTTGCTGCTCATCTCCCAGGAATCACAATCTTAAACTACCTATCATTCAGCGACTACAAATAGTTGTTGCCTATATTTTGTCTAGTTTTCTAGTTGTTTACTGCGGGAGGGTAATTCTTGATCCTATTACTCCCTCATGATCAGAAGTGTAGGTCCCTGTGGTTGGAAATGTTATTTAACTTCTTTAAATCACAGGTGCTTTTTTTCTTTTCATTTTTAAAGAGGAGATAAGACCTACCTCTCAAGCATATTATAAAGATTAGAATTAATATTACTGTATTCTCTTTGTACTGCACAACATTTGGATTTAATATGTCTGTGTCTTGATTTCCTTATTTGTGCTGTGGGGATTGTAATAAGACTTAAATCATAGAGTAATTGTGTGGATTAAATGAACTAATATCTGTATTACATGGTTCTAATGTAACTTTGCCAAAAGTAATGCCTTGCACACAGTAAGAGTTATAAGTGTTAGCTAAATAAATAATTTTAAACAATTGTGGAGATGTTGTCTGCTGTCAGAAAGAAAATAATCCTACCATTAGCCAACAGCAAACACACGTGGAGTTCAGAGGACATACAAGAAATTTCTTAATTTTCCCCACTGAGATACTTTTCAGTTTATAGAGACCATTTTCATGGTTGTCCAGGGCTCCATCTCTCTTCTCCTGCCCTTCATTTTCCCTTGGTCTTAACCTCTTTTGCCTTCCCTGCACAGTTACCTGGTTCACTACTGGCTGCATGATGAAATGTTCCCAAGATCATGATGACCATACTTGCGTGCATCTTTGAAGAGCTTTGGTGTACCTTTTACTGTTGATCTTAGAAAAGATTAGGTTGTTTTAATTTTGTCAGAATGGATCATATATAGCAGAAATCTTTCTCTTGTTATCAGGACCACTTCTTATAACTTTGATGTGTTTGATGTGCTAAGCAATAGATGTTGCCTTACAATATTTTATCAAAGAATCCTGCTGAGGGTGGGGGGTAAAGAAAAGAAGGAAGTGATAAATACCAAATCCACAAAGCTTTCTGAGAAAATATGTATGTAGCGTATGTAATATATATTAAGTGGTGGCTATTATTTGGATATTGCCATGTGAGTGGATATGTAAGTAGCATTGTTATCTAACCAAGTAGTAATATAAGACTAGAGAAAATAGGAAGTCATTTGTGAAATATGATCAGGGAAATTTAGGTGGACTATATTGCCCCTGAAATTGATCATTTAGGTATAATCCAGACTCACCTGTTATCAATTCCAGGGTTGAATACTTCCACTACTCTCTTACTAATATCTTAGGGTCCCTTGTTTCATTGTCATTCAGTTGAACACCCCTGACAAAGTCCCAATCCTGGATGGACTGTGGCCCTTCTCTGCTTCTATTCAAAGCAAGGTAAATTGATGTTATCATTAACTAGGGTCACTAAGCAACCTAACCAGGTATATTAGTTAACTAATACACACATATACATTAAATATGTAATATAATTATATATTATTTTGATGCCTACCTTTTTGTCCATCCTTCCTGCTAAAGACCAAGCCTGCCATGAGTTCCATCTCTTTTTCCTCTCTCTACTGGCTTCTTCCAGTCAACAGGTTGTCTTTCTTACCCTAAAAACAAACCAAAATAAAAAAATAACAAAGCCTTCCAAGATTGAACATCCCATTCTTGTTTTCACTTTATTTTTCTCCTCCATGGAGTGATCAAATTTTGGATGGCATCACCTAATTGTTTTTTCCATTTCATCTTAAAAGCATTAAAATCTGTCTCTCACCCAGACTACTCTGTTGAAAATTCTATTTACGAAAGTCACTAATGACTTCCATGTCATTAACTCCAATGTATGCTTTCAAGTACTTTCTTTGCTTATCCACTCAGCAGCATTGGACACTGTTAGACTATCCTTCTTTCTTGAAAACTGGTTTCCCTTCTACTGATCTAGATACTCTATTTCCCTTTGTCATATCCTCTTCTCATTCCTTAAATACTCCTGTTCCTCGGGGGTTGATCTTAGGCTACTTGCTTTTGTCACTCTGTATATGGAAATTCTAAGCCAGGCGGTCTATAAATGGAAAGAAAAGATGCTCCCAACTGATCTTATTCTGATCCACTTTTTTTTTTTTAAGATTTTATTTTTCAACAGAGAGAGAGGGAACACAAGCAGGGGGAGTGGGAGAGGGAGAACAGGCTTCCCGCGGAGCAGGAAGCCCGATGCGGGGCTCCATCCCAACACCCTGGGATCATGACTTGAGCTGAAAGCAGACGCTTAACGACTGAGCCACCCAGGCACCCTATTCTGATCTACTTTTATGTTATGTTATGTGATACAAATTTTTATACATTACTGTTTTTCCCTTCTCATCCTACCTAATCCAATTCAGCTCTATTCCAGGGATCTTAATCGCTGGCTCACAGAATAGGCCTAAATAGTGATAGGAAGATAATAAGCAATCAATAAAAATTTGTTGAATGAATTAACGTCATGATGTCCAGTACATGTTGTGTAAGTGCTTTTAGAGCATGCACCCACTTGATCCTTCTTTCTTTGGATTAATTGACATTTATTGAAAAAAAACATTGATAGAAGATAGGCTTCATCTTATTTCCATCTGTGATTGATTAACAGGGGACTGTGCTTGGAGAGCTATGTTGAGCGTACTTGTCCAGGGGTCAGTGGAAAAAGGTGTTGCAATCTATTAATATTGTTATGCCTCATACAACATAATAATATCATTTATTGAGCATGGACCATGTGCCAAACACTGATAAGCACATTATTTCAATTAGAGGTCACAACAGCTGCATGAGACACTGTTATTACCCTTGTCTTTGCATTGATATAACTGAGATACAGAGATGTTAATAACTTGCCCAAGACCACACAGCAAATGGCAAAGTTGAGATTTAAATGTAGTCTGTCACACTTTGGAGGCCATGGACTTAAGCATCATGCTATACTCATAATGTGGAGTGGTGGTCTTTTCTTTCCCTGTATTTTTGCCATTCTTGGCCTAAATTAAACTATGAAGAGAGGACAGAAGAACAGTATAGGTGATGTTAGTATGGAGAAAGGTTACTCTGTCCTATGAGGCCTCAGTTATCACCTCTCAAAAATGAATTATTTCATTAAAAAATACATGCACACTCAAACACACACATACTTTTTTCCCCTTTTGAAATAGTCACAAAAGTTGCCAATATAGGAGAGAGAATCTTGGTTTTGTAACCAGTTCAGAGTAAGCTGCCAGTCTGATGCCCCAATATTCTCACATACTTTAATGTGTATTTCCTATAAAGAGGGACATTTCTCCTGCATAACCACAATGTCATCATCAAAACTAAGAAATTAACATCCTAGGGTACCTGGGTGGCTCAGTCAGTTAAGGATCTGACTCTTGTTAACCGTCCAGCTCGATTTCGGCTCAGGTCATGATCCCAGTTGTGAGATTGAGCCCCAAGTCAGGCTCCATGCTGAGCATAGAGTTTGCTTAAGATTCTCTCTCTCCCTCTCTGTCTTCCCATCCCCCACACTCACACACTCTCTCTCTAAAAAAAAAAATTATAAAAAAGGGAAATTAACATCATTACATTAGAACCATGTAATACTCAGCCTTCACGTTTAGATTTGTCCAGTTGTACCAATAATATCCTTAATAGCAAATGGACACTGTTAAAAATCACACTGTGGGGGCGCCTGGGTGGCTCAGTCGTTAAGCGTCTGCCTTTGGCTCAGGTCATGATCCCAGGGTCCTGGGATCGAGCCCCGCATTGGGCTCCCTGCTCCACGGGAAGCCTGCTTCTCCCTCTTCCACTCCCCCTGCTTGTGTTCCCTCTCTCGCTGTGTCTCTGTCAAATAACTAAATGAAATCTTTAAAAAAAAAAATCACACTGTGTGTTTAGTTGACATATTCTTTAGTTTCACAGAGCCTCCAGCAATCCACCAACTACAGTTCAGGTTTCCTACCCCAACACTGGTTCCCACAATGGTTTCCACTTGTGACTCTCTCCTTTGGAAAACTGTTAGTCCCTGGATTCTCCTGCCTCTCTCCCAAATATAGGGGGCATTGGTTTGCCCTGCATCTTCCTCTGTCTTATGGATCCAAAAAGAGTGATTGATTTTTCAGTCTGCTCAGCTTTTTTACTTAATAGGATAGAGTAATGACTTCTAAGCTCCTTAAATGCAGAACTGGAAACCAGAGTCCCTTTAGTCTCCTTTAATCTGGAACAGTTCCTGTCTTTCTTTGACTTTCACAACCTTAAACTGTTACAGGGCAATTATTCTGTAGAATGTTCCTTAATTTTGGTTTAAGTGATGTTTCCTCATGATTAAATTCAAGTTATTGGTGGAAATAGCCCAGAAGGGATGTTGTGTTATTTTGATTGCATCTTATAAAGTGGTGCATGATTTCAATTTGTCCCATTATTGATGAGGTTCACTTTGATCCTTTGAATAAGGATGGCATCTAGGCATTTTTTTAAAAGATTTTATTTCTTTATTTTGATAAAGAGAGACAGCGAGAGAGGGAACACAAGCAGAGGGAGTGGGAGAGGGAGAAGCAGGCTTCCCGCTGAGCAGAGAGCCCTATGTGGGGCTCCATCCCAGGACCCTGGGATCATGACCTGAGCCGAAGGCAGATGCTTAACGACTGAGCCACCCAGGCGCCCCGACATCTAGGCATTTTGATGTGACTGCCAGGCTTTCCACTATTTAACTCATTAAAACTAGTAAGTATTTAGGTAGCTATGTGAGGTAATGAATATATTAATTAGCTTGGCTATAGTAATCATTTCACAATGTACATGTATATCAAAACATCATGTTGTATACCTTAAATATATACAACTTAAATAAATAAATAAATAATAATCGAGTAATTTCTAAGGCAGTATTTTGAAACTTTGTCCACAAGAACTTTGCCTTCCTCACCCCACTTTGGCTGTGACTCTTCACAGAAACTGTACCCCCACAGATACTCTACTCACTTTTCTCAGGCTCCAGCACCACATGCCAGGTTAGCTCTCCATATGGACGCTTACCTCATCCTCTTTGAACCCTGGCATCCTGCTCCGGACTACCATGCATCCCTGCCCCTTCCAGCACAATGCTTATTTTTTTTCTGCCCATGTATTGGCTTTAGGACTAAATTTTTCAGGAAGGGAACAGGAAGCAGAGATTATAGGTCATTTAAGATCACTTCTAACTACAGCATTCTAGGACAGATAAATTAATATGGTTAAATATTTGCAAGTTTATGCTCAGAAAATGGGGATAAATGTGTGTTGAGACCACTGGGACAAAGGCCCATTCCTGAAATAATCACTGAAGCTGGGGAAAGTGAGGCACTGAGTAGCCTGGACAGGGCTAGATGTGTCAGATGGGGACTCAGGCCAGAAGCACAAGATCCAAGAGGAGGCAGAGAAGTCAGGCCATCCATAACAATAACCCTCAAAAAGGGAGAGGTGATGACAGTGAATAGCCAGAAAGCAACAAATATCCATTAAAGCAGTCAAGGCAGCAAAAGGGAAATACTTAACAATACTTTAATATGAGTTAGAGTGATTAGTAATCTTATGCATTATGGGAACAATTCATTTTTTCAAAGTAATAATGTGTTGCTGACTACATGTTATTAAACCACTAGATGCCATGAACTTTTTGATTTCTCTTGCCAACAGTGCAAGTTGATGCCAGGCTCTAAGTAATTGATGTTATGCTGCCATCCTTTGGTCGACTTTAAAATGTCTCCCTTACTAATGAACGATTTTGGTATGTTTTTAACATACAGAGGTAACCAGAATTTTAATTACAGCATTATATTTTTTAGATTGACAGTGTTAAATTTGTGAAAAAAGGTGAATAGGTAAAAATGTATACTTGTGCAATAAACTTAAAAGTCATTTACGAAGTCCATTCTAGTCAGATAGATTGCCACTGTTAGTTTATTCCATTTTCTTCAAAGACTTTGTCTTTTTTTTTTTAGACAGCTGACTGAGCCACCCAGGCGCCCATAGCTATACCACTTTATTTTTATAGTAGTTTCTTTAGGGCTTAAAGTATATATATCTTTATTTAGCATATTACAATTTATTTTCAAATAATATTACATATGGCTTAAAGTTCAGTGCAGAGGATATTACAACAATATATTTCTTTCTCCTTCCTCTCATCCTTTTTGCTATTGTTGTCACACATTTTCATGATTTAAACCCCACAAACATTGATACTATATTTATTTTAAATAGTCGATTACCTTTTAAAGAGATTTTTAAAATGAGAAAATATTTCATCTATATTGACTGATTATCAAGTATTTACCCACATAGTTACCCTTTCTGGTCTTGTTCATTCCTTTTGGTAAATCTAAATTTCTGTTTGGTATCATTTTTCTTGAATAACTACTCTTCTTCTTGAATAACTTCCTTTAATAATTCTTGTATCTCAGGTCTGCTGGCAATGAATTCTCTTGGCTTTCTCTTTGTCTGAAAAAGTATTTTGTCTTCAGTTTGGAAATATATTGTTGCTGAGTACAGAATTCCATGTGGAGATAGTTTTTTCGTTCAGTACTGTAAAGATACTGTTCCACTGTCTTTTGGCTTGCATGATTTTTGAAGAGAAGACTGCTGTCATCTTAATCTTATTTCTCTGTGCATCATATGTCTTCTTTTTCCCTGACCAATTTTAAGGTATTCTTTCTACCATTATATTTCAGCAATTTGATGATAATGTGCCTTGGTGTGATTTTCTCCTTGTATCTTCTATTAGGAGTTTCTTAAGCTTCTTGAATCTGTGGTTTTATCATTTTAATTAAATTTGGAAAAGTTTCAGACATTTTTTATTTCAACATTTTTTATCTCCTTCTGGGACTCTACAGAAATATCAGACCCATTCGGTATGACCATACAGGTGACTGATGTTCACTTAGTCTTTTTCTCTTTTATTTTTGATAGTTTCTATGGTGATGTCTTCGAGCTCACTGATACTGTTTTCTGCAGTATCTTATCTGAATGTTAATCCATCTAGTGTATTTATCGCTTTAGGTATCATGTTTTTCATCTCTAGAAATTCACTTTGCTCCTTTTTGATATCTTTCATTCTTTCCTCATCACATTCATCTTTTTTCCTATCTTGTTTAGCTTATGAGGTATATTTATAATACGTGTTCCAACCTCCTTGTCTGCTAATTTTGTCATTTGTGTCATTTCCAGGTCTTGTTTCTTGATTATCTTTTCTACTGTTTTTAGGTCCTATTTTCCTGCTTCTTTGTATGTCTGATAGTTTTTGACTGGATTCAGAACATTGTAAGTCCGACACTACTGGATTTGTGAAGTCCTTCATATATGGTTGGGCTTTGTTTTAGGACATAGTTGAGTTACTATGAGGACATAGTTGAGTTACTCTGTTTGATTCCTTTGGGGCTTGCTTTTACATTTTGTTAGTATGGATGGAGCAGACTTCATAGTCTAGGGCAATGTCCTCTCACTCCCAAGGGACTATCCTCATAAGGACTCTACTCACTGGTCCCTATTCTAGGAAATCTGCACTTTGCCTGGTGGAAACATGAAATATTCCCAGCCTTCTGTCCACCCTGGGGATAGTTGGCCCATTCCTTTCTGAGCATTCTTTCCCTGGTCCCCAGATCCTAAGTGACATGTGCTCTAGATATTCTTTAAAAACGTGTGTATGCATGTGTGTGTGCATGGGTTTGAGTGTGTATCTGTACACATGGCTGTGCATGTGGGGGGTCATGAATGGCATTCAGAGCCCATGAGACGGTAAAGCCTGGTGCGTGGGTCCCTTTTGTCTAAATCTAAGGATGGTATTAAGGGAATCCACTGCAAGCTTACACTACTTTAGAGAAAAACAATGGAGAACTATCATGATAGTGAAAAAAAAAGTGCTAAGTATTAAGCATCAGTGATTAAGACAAAGTCTTTGGGGACACCTGGTGGCTCAGTCGGTTAAGCATCTGCCTTTGGCGCAGGTCCTGATCCCAGGGTCCTGGGTTCAAGTCCCATGTTGGGCTCCCGGCTCAGCAGGGAGCCTGCTTCTCCCTCTGCCTGCTGCTCCCCCTGCTTGTGCACTCTCTCTCTCTGACAAATAAATAAAATCTTTTTTTAAAAGTGGTATAGCTGATAAACCAATAGTGGAGATAAAATGGAATCATTTTTTGTAATCAATCCCAAAAAAGGGGAAAAAATGAACAATTAAAAAATAAATAGCAATATGGTAGATGTAAATCCTGCCGTAGTACATTAATTATATTTACCTATGTGCATAATCACATTAAATGTAAATGTGACAAGTAAAAAAATAGTCATATATGAGACAGAACAAGAAAGGCATTTTTAAAAAGATATACAGTGCTGTGAGGATCCAGAAGAGAGATTATAGCTTCTTTTTTTTTTAAGATTTTATTTATTTATTTATTTGACAGAGAGAGGCAGTGAAAGAGGGAACACAAGCAGGGGGAGTGGGAGAGGGAGAAGCAGGCTCCCCGCTGAGCAGGGAGCCCGATGCGGGGCTCGATCCCAGGACCCTGGGATCATGACCCAAGCCCAAGGTTTGACTGAGCCACCCAGGCTCCCTGAGAAATTATAACTTCTTAAAAATAAACTCTAGGCTGTAAAGAAGAAGTAATCCTTAGTCCTTGCACAGACAGGTACTGGGGGTGAAGGAGGTGTGGGTGATGTTTCTGAGAGAGAAAGCATCCAATAAACACACACACACACACACACACACACACACACACACACACACACACACACCCTGGCTAGCTGTATTAAGGAAATAGTGAGTCATTAACCTTATCTGGAGTTCAGGTTCCCTCACACAACATTTGGAGCAACAGTGGGAGATAAGATTGGAAAGGTAGATTGGAGGCATATTCAGGAGGATTTAGAATATGGAACTGGGTATTTGCCATTCAAGAGGCATTATTTATTTAAAGATATTGATGTAAAATTTACCATAGTTATAGGTACCCTAGGGAATATACACTAGCCAACTGCCCCCGATCTGTTTACATATAACTTTATTATTTATAATGGTTACATAGCGGGGCACCTGGGTGATGCCGTTGGTTAAGCATTAGACTCTTGGTTTCAGCTCAGGTCTGATCTCAGGGTCGTGAGATCGAGCCCCGAGTAGGGCTCTATACTCAGTACGGAGTCTGCTTGGGCTTCTCTCTCCCTCTCCCTCTCCCCCACGGTGCGCATGCTCTCTCTCTCTCTCCCTCTCTCTTTCTCTCAAATAAATTTTAAAAATCTTTTTTAAAAATGGTTACATAGCATTTTTTTTTAAATTTTATTTATTTGAGAGAGAGCGGGCACAAGCGGGGGAAGGTGGAGGGAGCAGACTCCCCACTGAGCAGGGGGCCCGATATGGGACTCGATCCCAGGACCCTGGGATCATGACCTGACCCGAAGGCAGATGCTTAACCCACTGGACCACCCAAGCACCCCTACATAGCATTTAATTATATGGATTTACCAACATTGATCTAACCCTTCCCTTATTTTTGGGCCTATAGGCCATTTCTAATATTCTGCAGTTGCAATAATTTTATAACAACCTTCTTTTGCTAATTTTTTTCTCTTTCACATTACCTTTCATAGGCCAGAAACTTAGATATTCAACTGCTTGAATAAGATATGAAACAATTTAAGATTGCTCATATGTATTTTAAGGTTAATTTGCTCAAACATTTGTGCATTTTTAAATGTACAGTTCTACTTGAGGTTTTAAATTTAGTAGTCTGTATAGATTTTAATTTTCTCCCCCGAGTGCCCTATAGGGGCTGCTAAACCTCTGATAAATATTACTCAGATATATATTTAATATAGATATTAAAAGAGTACTCCTTTAAAAAATACTCTCAGTAAAAGAACTTTAATAAGCTTGACTAAATATTTAGAAAGCATATTGTGTTGAGTGAAACTTTGTATGTAATAATGAGGGTAATAGAAAATCATATTGGATGACTAGTCTGTAATTATCTGAAGGAACACATACAATGAAACAAGTTCTTTTGATTACTTCATCAAACAGCCAACACAATGGGGGAAGTGGAGGAAATGTCCCATAAACACTATGAAAAGGGAACCAGAAAACCTAACATGTAATCTTAGAGTAATGACAGCATTAGAAAACAAACCTACAAGAGAGAACACCTTCCAGAACTATCTGAGATGCGTGAAAAGCCAACATTCACTAAAGCTGGAGCTGTACTAAGTCTGTACAAAGATAAGTGGCATATTTGACCTTCACCATGATTAACAAGCATTTCTTTGAAATTGTGTTGGTGCTGCTGGCCTCTTCTACTCTCTTCTCCATCGGATTGAAACTGGCTCTCATCCAACAAAGAGTAAACAGAGAGAGTTTAAGACTCTGGAATAAATTGCAAAAATCATCAATTCAGCAGTGTCTACCACACAGGACAAACTTCCTACTTCCCCAGCAGTCTATGAATCGTCACTGGGACCAGAGAGGACAGGCACTGGTCATTCTTCATGAGATGCTTCTGCAGATCTTCAACCTCTTCAGGGCAGATATTTCTCTGCATGGTTGGGAGGAAAGGCACAGGGAGAATTTCCTCACTGAACTTCATCAACAGCTGGAATACCTAGAAGGGCTTAGAGGCCTGGAAGCAGAGCAGAAAAGTGGCATTCTGAGTGGTGAGAACCCTAGGTTGCAGGTTAAAATGTACTTCTGGAGGATCCATGATTACCTGGAAAACCAGGAGTACAGCCACTGTGCCTGGACCATTGTTCGAGTAGAAATCGACCGGTGTCTGTTCTTTGCCTTCCAACTGATAAGAAAGCTAAGAAAACAAGAAATGGATTCCTTGAAGAATGTAGAGCAAGAGCCAACTGCAGGCTTTAAAAGCATAGGGTAGGTGGAGGGGTGGGAGGACTTTTCCAGACACTATTACTCCTTTTTTTCATAAGTTGGTAGTATTGTTTGGGTTTTAAGTGTATATATATATATTTTTTTAATCTGTCCTTTAAGATTATGCATATTGACTACAATTGTCTGTATCTTGTAATGTCACTTTGTATTTTCTATTCATCTTAAGTTTTATGAGTTAAAGTAGATTCATTAACGTTTCATAATTGGTTCTTCAAATGGGTATATTTTCATCAAAGTTGACCAGGTAAATAAAATGAAATACGTCTCCACTGTAATAATACTTTTCTTAACATAGAACATCCATTCCAGTGATTCCTTTGCCAGAAATTAGTAGACACAATGAGAAATACTAGGGATAATGTGCACTGCGAGATTTGAAAATATCAATACACACTGAGTATTTGTTACAGGTGACACAATAGAAATAGGGCCAAAGGATGTGAGCAAGCAGATTGCAGAGGGAAAACAAATGCATGAGAAGAGATTCAACCTCACTCATAATAATAAAAAATGCAAATTAAAAGTGAATAACATGCCATTTATAACAGATAGGTGAAGGCCCACACTCTCTGGAGATTTGGGAGAGGGATGCTCTTATAATTTGCCAGAGCACTGAAAATTGGTAGGATCACTACAGAGGCAAATTGGGGATACCTATTAAAATTATAGTCTTTGATCCATAAATTTTGGGTTTGAAATTTATCTTATAAAAACACTTGCACATGTGTGTAATGGCTTATGTACAATATTATTCATTGCATCATTATTTATAATATCCAAAAACAGGAAACCACACAAACTCTTTTAATTAGAGACAGTAAAGTATATTCACACAAAGGAACACTACTCAGCTAGAGAAAATGATGAGGATGCTCTTCCTATACTGAAAAAAAAAGTAAAAAAAATAGGCAAGATGCAGAACGGTGTATATAAAATGCTATATTTGACATTAAAATGTAAAACAAATTTTACATTTGCCCTAACTTGTGTATGAACAAATAAAGAATATATAAGAAGTAAATTACAATGATAACCTGTATTTTGGGGAGGAGACACTAAGGGAAGAGGACAGGGCAGAGGTCGTTTTACAGCTTATTTTTATATTTTAATTTTTAGTCCCATGAACATTACAAAGTAAAATAATAAACTAAAATGCATCTAACAAGTGCCCAGTTATTAGAAATATGCATGAAGGAGGGGCGCCTGGGTGGTTCAGTCATTTAAGCATCTGCCTTCAGCTCAGGTTGTAATCTTGGGGTCTTGGGATCAACCCTGCTGGGGGCTCCCAGTGGGGAGCCTGCATCTCCCTCTGCCCCTCCCCCTGCTCATGCTCTCTCTCTCTCTCTTAAATAAATAAAATCTTAAAAAAAAGAAAAGGAAATATGCATGAAGGAGTCTTACCGGCAAAAGGAAGTGTTAGATGAAGATTAGAAGAAACAGAACTGCACCAGGCTTACCTTGGCGGGGAAGGGAGTGGCTGGGAGGAAGAGAGCCGGACAGAAGGGCCCCCACACCAACCAAGGGAGAGGGCTTCCACTCGCCAGAGCTGCCGGTGATGAAGGCAGTCCAGCTCCTCCAACCAGGAGCTCTCAGAAATCCTCATGGAACAACTGTGGGGCCAGAGAAACTGCCATTCAGTGAGACTTGGTGGCTTTCCTACAGTCACAGTGACTTTCGCCCAATGTAAGAAGCAGAGCCACGGCCCAGAAGTCTGGGTCTAGTTCCACTACTTGACGTCATGTTCTGCTTTAGATTCATTGCATAATTTGAGATGAAATGGATCCCTGAATGTGAAAACTTGCTGAAGAACAAAACCTATTTCATCCCTGTTTAATTAGTGTAAGTGTATTATTATTTCGTACATTTCCTTGACAAGTCTTGGACAAGACCTTTAAGGGGAAGTAACTTGCTCAAAGTAACGTAACAAGCCATAGAGCCAGCCAATGCCAGAACAAAGATTCTCAACCAGATCCACCTGACTCAGAAGGCTGCACTGTGTTCCAGACCCCACAAACCCGAACAACACTGTGCAATATCTCTGCAAAATAATAATGATAACAAGAATGATGATAATTTGCTCTGGCTTTCCTTATTCAAGTTCACACACTGTCTGCAGCCTTAAATTAAAGAAAGAATATTTTCTCTCCCTGGACATTTCTTTCCTCAGAATTGAGGGAAACAGAATGGAGGAGGTGCCAAGTAGAAATTCATAGCAGATAATACATACTCATATTTAGAAGCTAAAACCGATACTGTATATGCTAATGTTTCCCCAAACATTTAGCTTTATTAAGTTGACATCCTGCTTCTATAACTGTCTTCACTGCCTAATACAAAATAAACGTTGCTTGCTTTTAAATATATGTGCCATCTTAAAACTTTAAAACCAGAGCTCTACACTTGGAGATATTGAGGAAGATAAATACTTTAAAGAGACTAGATGAAAAAACAAACAAACAAACAAATAAATAAAAATAAAGAGACTAGATGCCCTGCTAGCAGGGCATAGGTGGGCTCAGAGTAAAGGTAAGATCATTTGTACTCACAGGCTGGGTCATCTGAGTTATCCTTGTTACACCTACATGTACTGAGCTAAATAGATTATTAAATGAAAAAGCAGGTTACAAAATAAACAAGTATAGTATCATCACATTTTCTATAAATAAAAATGTCTGAAAAAATGCGCTAAAATGTTCGCAGTAGTGCTACCTGGGTGATAGAATTTTCATTGTCTTATACTTTTTGAGTTTTAAACATTTCTCCCATGAATATGGATTCATTTTAGAATCAGGAAAAAAATTAAATGATTTTATTTTTGAAATTTAAAAAAAGAACAATAAATATGGCTCCTTGTAGAGATTTGGCTTAGGATACTTATCACCTACAATAAATTAAACCCCACCTCCAGTATGTATCAGAAACATCTGGAGAGCTTGTTAAAACAGATGGCATGGCTTCACGCCCAATGTTTTTGATCCAGTAAGTCTGTAGTGGGGCCTGAGTGTTTGCATTTCTAACAATTTCTAGATGATGCTGATGCTGTTGGTCCTAAGACTCCACATTACAAACCATGTCTCTTGTTTCTTGATAGCGTTGGTAGACTTTTAACAGATAAAGGCCTGGTCTCCTTCAGATTACTGATCTCATATTTTCCCACAATACCATCCTAGGTGGGAGATAGCTGATGAGGAGGGTTTTTTCTTTTTCTTTTTACTGCCTTTTCACAGCAGCAGATTCGATGGTCTTTCTCCTTCTTAAAGAAGCTGGATATAGAGATTATGATACCCCAAGTGCACCCCGTGACAGGAACTGTCTTCTCAGGAAAATGACCCAAACCAAGTTTTTGTCTGAAAGGGTTTCTGTTCCTCATACCTGTGATTGTATGAAATCAAACCTACAACCATAATCTGACTGGATGAGGAATATGATGTGAACACAAAGGAAATCAAACCTCTGAAAGATGGAGGTTTCTAAGGTAAAAGATGGCAGACTGGTTCAATAATCCAGAAGTATAGATGTTTGGTAAATACAGAGATTTGGGGGGCATTCTTGGAATTGCCTTTGGCTGAAATGAGTCATTTAGCCCAAGTTTTCTCCCCTGTATCCAATGACTGGATGTGGGAGGAAAAAGGCTCAGACCCCTCACTCCATCTCTGAAGGGTCATTGCAGCTTCATAGCCCCGTCCCTCACCCAGGTTTTGACTAAAGCCATGTTGTGACTGGCCTGCATTTCAGCTTTTCCTCTGTTCCACCTCTGCCTTCTCTTCTTACATGTGTTGTGCCCATAGCCCTCCCTAATAAACTCCTTGCATGGCAATTTTGTCTTGGAGTCTGCTTTCTCAGCACCTGACTTCCAAAAGCATAACCCACAGACCTTCCATTTGGGGCCATAGCAAACCCAAATTCAGGGACGCCTGGGTGGCTCAGTTGGTTCAGCATCTGCCTTTGGCTCAGGTCACAATCCCGGGGTCCTGGGATCAAGTCCCGCATTGGGTTCCCTGCTCAGCGGGGTGTCTGCTTCTCCCTCTCCCTCTGCTGCTCCCCTTGCTTGTGCTCTCTCTCTCTCTGATAAATAAATAAAATCTTTAAAAGAAAGAAAACCCTAATTCACATATTGCCTTGGTCAAGTACATATTAGCTTCCTAATATGTGTTACTATCTTATTCTTGCTATTTATGACTCCTTAAAATTTGTCACTTCACAGAAAACCCTTAGAGTCTGATTTGTCTAAATCTGTTTGCCTCTCCAGAGCACAACTCCTATCATGTCACAAACCACACTGGACTATGAGGGATTACTTCTCTTTCAACAAAAGTGTGACCTACTTCAGGGTGGGGAAAGGACTTCTTAACTCTTTGCCTAGCATATTCTTGAACACATAAAGGGACAATCTAAATATTGAATGAATAAGGACATTTAAAATGCAGTGTTAACAGAAAGAAGAGATAGACAGGGGCACCTGGGTGGCTCAGTCGGTTAAGCATCTGCCTTTGGCTCAGGTCATGACCCTGGGGTCCTTGGGCTCCCTGCTCAGTGGGGAATCTGCTTCTCCCTCTCCCTCTGCTGCTCCCCCTGCTTGTGCTCTCTCACTCTCTCTCTTTAAAAAATGTTAAAAAAAAAAAAAAGAAAGAAAAGAAATATGTAAATACCATATTGTCATGGTCATTTATATGTGTGAGAAGACACTCTACCTAGAGATGAGGAAGTCTTGTTTATGTGTCTGCTAAGAGGTTAAGTTCTTATTTTTGTTTTTCAGTTTCTCTACTTTTCCTGGATGGACAATTTGGATAAGCTATGTCTTGCAGTAAAAAATAAAGTATCTTTCTTTATCTAACGAAAGATTGTTTTTTATCCTTGTATGGTATGTGTACAATAAGATAATGACATGATATGTAGAGCAGAAGTGCTGGTGGGAGCCCTTCTTCTAATTGTTCTGCTTATCTGAGAAAATCCTTTCCTGAACCCACTCTTCATGGGCCTTTGGCCCCTGTCTGATGGTGATGGTTAGTCATGTTTTCAACTGCCAATTAATACAGAAACCATTGACACCAAACTTGAATGTTTCCTATTTTTGGTTCAGTTAAAAAAAAATGCAGTAGAAAAATATAAAACAATACATGTAAATAGTGTAAATGGCTCACTTTTACAGTTGTATAAAGTGCAACACTTCTCTCATTGTTCTGTTCAAAAGACCACTTGTCTTGTTATTGTCCAAAGTGGGTGGCTGCTAAATTAGTTTTTCCACCCACGATTACTAGAGATTTGATGACAAAATTCCTTATTTCTTTGGCTTGTATACTTGAAACATTATGGGTAAGGAAGATAGCCAGCATGTAGTATCTGGAGACTAGTAGCCAGAGTCACATTACAACGATGCAGGGAAGTGATCATAACACAAAAATGGTCCCATGGTTTTACCTTCAATGCAAGAAGAATCCATCTTCTTAGAAACCTGTTCAGACAAGTTTCAGTCACTGGAGGTGGAGATGTGTACCTCTTGGGAAGGGTGAAGCAAGGTTCAAGGAGAACAAAGAACAAGGTTAGCCTTGACCCATAAATCATGTGACTTTTTCTACCTAAGAGAGCTAAGTGCACATTGTTGTAGTGAAATTTATTCCAAGTTTCAACATAAGCCTTATAATTAATAAGGTATTTCCCTAGGAGAAAATTTAATTATTCCAAATAACAGAAATTCATGTGGGTTCTTGTCAGATGAACAAGGTAGTTATCAATGTGGATAAAAATATTTATGATCAAAATGGAGTTAATTTGAGAGCATTAAAAATTGAATTCTTAGCTGGTATATTATTCAGTATAGTGGACTTATTTTAGTAACAGCTCCTAATCTATTGTCACTCCTTGGGAGGAAGGTTTGAGTGGAAGAGAAAGAGGCTCACTGAAACTGGGAAGGAAATAAGCATATTTCCAGAGCAAATTATGGGATTACATGAGAAATACCTTGAAGGACCTATTTGTGCCCACTAGAGGGGGAAGAAAAAGAAGATGCACTCTCTGTGGGTGGGATAGGGTTCAGGAGCTGAAACAAAAAAGTCCTCAAAATACCTCTGACTAAGTGGATTTCTACTATGGGTTGAAATTAGAAGGGCAAAGGGAGGTGTTCGGACATTTCAGGGTTTCAGCTGTAGCCCTCTACAGGGAAATTGTCTCAGAAGACACACAAACTAGGGTCCTATGCAGGAAGGATGTTAGAGATTTCACCAACAGACTCATCTCTAAGTTCTGGGCAAAAAGTTCCTTGGAACACTTGGGTCCAGATCTGAGGCATTAAACATCAAAAACCACATGTGGCATTATACATACATGGGGTAGAGCACACGGTTCCAGAGGAAAGATTTCTTCCCTAAAGCATCTCTCTCAGATTGTTGTGTGCAACTAATGCCTAATATATTAAAAATAAACAAAACATAACAAAAAAACACTAACTGTCCTCATGACCCTGAGGTCAGACCTGAGCTGAAACCAAGAGCCGGTTGCTTAACCGACTACACCACCAACATGCCCCAATACATAATTTTTTTAATTTTTTAATTTTTTTAAAAATGATCAGCTTTTTTTTTTTTTTAGGATTTTATTTATTTATTTGACAGAGAGAGAGAGCACAAGCAGGGGGAGCAGCAGACAGAGAGAGAGGGGGAGGGAGAAGCAGGCTCCTCACCGAGCAGAGAGCCTGACGTGGGACTCAATCCCAGGACCCTGGGATCATGACCTGAGCCGAAGGGAGACGCTTAACAACTGAGCCACCCAGGCGCCCAATACATAAATTTTTTTTTAAAAGTCTGTCCAGTAAAGAACTATCAGGAAAATAAAAAGACATATAAAAAAATCTCAAAAAATATATTGATATTAATATTTTCAATATAAAAAACTCAAAAAAGTTTAACAATGCAATAGCAATGTCAGCAAGAAATACAGAAGCAATTTACAAAAGCAGATATAGCTACAAGTAGATAATATACATAGATAGCCTTCCTAGGGATCATACATATAAATGAAAAATCTGATAAACAAGATGGTTTGGAGATGGTTGGGCTAAGAGCACACACCTATACACAGGAGAAGTGTAAAATTTTCCAAACATGGGTGGTCATTTTGGTAAAATCTACCAAAATTTTTAAACCACTGGACCCAGCAAATGCAGTTCTGGATATTTATATTACAGAAATACTCTGTCCATACACCTGCCTAAATGTGTGCCTAAATTTATTTATTGCAGCATTATTTTTATAAAAGATAATTGCAGCCAAATTAATGTGCTCTTATAAAAGATTAGATAAGTAAACAATGGGCATTCCATATTATAGACTACTGTACAGCCATTAAATTCATTTACATAAAGAATATTCACCTGCATCCAGGCTCATGTTAAATACTAATGAATAGATTGTTTTGAATTTTTCCCAGTAGTTTGTTAACCTTAAAAAAATAAAACTGCCAGTTATTTACCAGAATAGATAGATTTATTCAGGAATAGCACAGAATTGCCATCAGGCACAGCAAGGTATAGCAAAACAGTAGGCAAGTTTGGAATAAAAAGAAGGAATGTAGGGGTACCTGCGTGGCTCAATAGGTTAAACGTCTGCCTTCGGCTCAGGTCACGATCCCAGGGTCCTAGGATCAAGTCCCCCGTAGGGTTCCCTGCTAAGTGGGGAGTCAGCTTCTCCCTCTACCCCTCCCCCCCGCTTGTGCTCTCTCTCTCTCTCTCTCTCTCTCTCATGCTCTCTCTCTCAAATAAATAAACAGAACCTTTCAAAAAAAGGAATGTAGTTTTATAGAGAAAAGTGGTGGGGGGAATGGGGGGAGCTGTTATAAACAAAATTCCATTGGAAAAAACCGGGAGCTCAAAGTATAGTGGCTTCTCATTGGCTGAATTGTGACTTATCTCTCATTGGCTGGGCTTTTGCCGGGGGGAAGAAAGTTTTCTTCCTCCTGCTGAAATAGTAAAGTAGTATTGGCTTACAAGGTCCATCTCCTCCGGTTGGATTTGCAATTGACTGAGTGGTCGCGATGGTAAGGCATGAAGAGTTGCCTGTGTCCGACCTCCCAGCTCCATTTTGGTGAGGTTTCTCTTTATTAATTTTCACATGTTGTATAGAAAAATCCGTGTTACTGATCACATTATTGATTGTGATAACTAGCTTAGAAACAATGTGTACAAAAATGTTCTGTCATTTTATTTAAACAGCAAACGTATTTATGGGAATCTAGAATAAGTACATAGTGCAAAATAAAGGAAAGGCAGGCTTTAAAATGGTGATGTCAGCCTAATACCAGTTCTGTGTTGTTATTTACTATCTAATCTGACACATCACACCATCCAATATAATTGGTTTTTAAGGGAATTTGGGGAACTTTTTTTCCATCCTGATTTTAATGACTTTGTTCTCTGGTGTCCCTTTGCTAAGAAGCATATTGGAATGGCTTAGGGCTGGTTAAAAAAAAAAAAAAAAAAAGCTTTATCTGTCTTCATTAAGGATGAATAGAACATGGTGCTATGTTAATTAACCAGATGCACTAAGGCATATGAATACCTAGAGTTACTTTATTTCTCAATGTTGACACACGGAGCAAACCATTCTAGTGACTGATGTTATTCTGCCCTCTAGTGGTTAAAATTGAAAATCCCTGTTTGACTACATTCCAGGAAAATAGCTTTAAGGCAGGATCTTTATGAAATTTTCCCCTTAAAAGGACAAGCCAAAAATGAAAGACAGCATGGAAAACTTGATGTATATACATCATCAAATAATCAGAGCAGAAATATTTTGATCTCATCATATTTCAGATTTGCATTGTTTTGCCCATTACATCATTCAAAAATTTTCAAAACTGCAAAATTTCAACTCGATTTTAAGCATTCACAACCAACAGTGGAGTTCTACAGATGCTTCCCCATGCCATTTCCTGAACAGAGTACCATATCTTCAAGCCTTAAGAGAGTAAGGTTTTTCAAAGGCAGAGAAAAGAGACCACACAACATATCCAAACATAAATAAAGCTGACCAAGTCTTAGTATTTTAAGTGCTTTTTATACACTATTTCCTTGAAGTCACTAGAATCTTTGCTGCTTTAGTTCAATAGCTTTCATCCAGTTCAGGCAAACACATTCACAGGCATACATGTATGAATGACACAGAATGGCTTCTGGACCAGCTAACCCAGATTCTCCCAGTGTTCACAGATGTTTCAACCAAGGTTATTTGTTGACCTTCTAAATAGTCAAGTGGCATTGACTACATCCCCCCATTCTCCAGCCCATTCTCTCGACATTGTTCTCCTATACTAAGCATTGCCTCACTTAGGATGGATGTGGCTGTAAACACATGTGCTATTCCGTGGTGCTTCCTAAACCTCAGCTTGCCTGGACATATTTCCATCTTTCTTTTGTAGATATGACCGAAGGAATAGTTTAAATAAGAAGCAGTATCAGAATGAGATCGATATACATCAGCTGAGAGCTTGCCAGGTCTATGACTCAAGCTGTGCAATTTTATTATGCACAGTCTCCTTTTCTAGTTCTTGTCTATAAAAGCATGTCCAGCTCTTTACTGGTCCATGTTCCCAAACTGTTACAATAAAAATGGGGGCTACTCATTCTTTGACTTACTCCAGCCAAGGGCCAGTCAACAGCTTTGGGGATAAGGATGAGGAGGCTGGGGGAGGGAGATTATACTTACTATTGATTCATCTACTTTATCTTAGTAAGTGGGGAAAGTGTAATACTCAGAAATCAAAATATTCTTTAAGTCAAAATTTAGCCACCAATAAGAAATTTTCTCTAACTCAGTGTGATTTTAATTTAAAAAACTCAATATTAACTCATAATTCACAATCCTTGCAAATCTTGCTTCTTCCACCAGGCCTAATGTTTACTCCATTTTTTCTGTCATCCCCTCTGCCCACACACGTACACCTTCCTCAAGATAATAATTACAAACTTTACTTCAAGAAATATCCTATATTTTGTATATATCAACACTAACCTGGGGAGGTCACCTTATTTTAGTTCAAGGAAAAAGACAGACATAAGGTCTCCTGCCCAGGGCACAGGTGAGCACACCGAGCATACCCTTGCTCTTTTGGATCCATTCTTCCTACTTCTTTGCCCAAAATATTCCCTCCTGTCCAACATAAAAATCCCATTGGCTTGCTTTAGCTTCTTTCCAGTTCTGCTTTTCTTTCTAGGCAATGCATCATCCTGAACACACAGGATAAAGAATCAATCAGACAAATTCAAGATTTTCTTTGGAGAGAGTCCCTAAGATAAGAAAGAAAGTGAATGAATTTTCCCATGTTAGTAATTTCTGTTTCTGTTGCTACCTAATAAGCTTTTTTCCCTTTTGTGTCTTTATGTACAACACATAATAATTATGTGTTGTTGAATGAATGAATGAATGAATGAATAAATACAAATAAATGAGGAGTATCAGGATCTTGGCAGGAGTGGTGGTGATTAAGCACTGCACATGAACTGACAACCTTTGAAGGCCACCGCTTGTAGATGCTGAAGATACTCGAGGAGATTTTTCTAGTAGTCTGCCCATGTTCTCTGAGATTTCAGAGTATCAGGGGAGGCCATTCCGTGCTACAGCATCTCTGGTATGGGAGAAACCTCTCAGGTGGTGGTAACATTCTTGGAATTGTCAAAATGAGCCATCTCTTTTTGCCTTTAAGTGAGTTCAATCTTCATCTTCAAATACACTTAGAGCTCTCTTAGAGCTAGAATATTTTGTTACAGCATTTATGTTAAGTGCCTGGAGATTCTCCCTCATCCTAAGAACTTAATGTATCTATTGGTCCTGAACAAAAATGCTTCACTGAGATTCCACCCCAGAATCAGTCTGGGAAATATAAGTGTTTCTGGTTTCTCGTGTAGGTCTCTCCTGGAAAAACATCACCTCTCTTGCACTTTATGTTTTCATTGACTCAGATACAAAAATTGAACACATGAACACATAACTTTTGAGAAATTCCATGCATTGGGATGGCTGGGTGGCTCAGTCAGTTAAGTGTCTGCTTTCGGCTCAGGTCATCATCCCAGGGTCCTGGGATCGAGTCCTGCATCGGGCTCCTTGCTCAGCAGGGAGTCTGCCTCTCTCTCTGCCTTCCGCTCCCCCTGCTTGTGCGCTCTCTCCCTCTCTTTCTCACTCCCTCTCTGACAAATAAATAAATAAAATCTTTTTTAAAAATTGCATGCATTGTTACAAAATAAAGTTATTATACATGGTAATGAAAACATTGTTCTATAAAATATAAATACCAAGCGCAAAATAAAATATGTAAAAACAAATTTAAACCTGTCAGATAATTCATATTTCTCTGCTCTTAAGGTCACTATTATTGATTCCAGGCTTCAGTTTTCGGTTGGTAGCGCACCTTCTAAAATGCATAACCACCTGGACTTTGTATAAAATCATTTGTCGCTGTTTTGTGAGAGCCTAGTTCTCTTCTGTTTTTCCTTAGTTTTCTTTTTTTTTTTTTTTTCCAAATAAAAGGTGGGTTTTGTGGGTCCCTGGACGCTCTCCCAGTCAAGCGCTCTGAGCCCAGTGCCCAGCCATGGCGTGCCCCCTGGATCAGGCCATTGGCCTCCTCGTGGCCATCTTCCATAAATACTCGGGCAGGGAAGGTGACAAGAACACTCTGAGCAAGAAGGAGCTGAAGGAGCTGATCCAGAAAGAGCTCACCATTGGTGCGAAGCTGCAGGATGCTGACATTGCAAAGCTGATGGACGACCTGGACCGGAACAAGGACCAGGTGGTGAACTTTCAGGAATATGTCACCTTCCTGGGAGCCTTGGCTTTGATCTACAATGATGCCCTCAAGGGCTGAAAATAAATCAGGAAGGTGGAGACACCCTCCATGTCTAAGTCAACTCCAGTGGTGGGTAACTGTTCAATAAATATCTTTTTTTTGGTCAAAAAAAAAAAAAGATGGGTTTTGTTTTTTTTTCTTAAGATCCTATTTATTTATCTGAGAGAGAAAGCACAAGTCGGGGGTGGGGGAGTAGACTCTCCTCGTAGCAGGGAGCCCGACGTGGGGCTCAATCCCAGGACCCAAAGATCATGACCCAAGCTGAAGCCATATACGCAACCAACTGAACCACCCACGCGCCCCTTCCTTAGTTTTCTTTACAGGTTTGTTAATGAAGAGAAAGCACCTGCTGATTACCACTGTGACAATTGCTTAAACACAGAGATGTTAACCCACATTTTCCCGGAAGTAACACCTTATTTCTCTCCTCCACAAACAAGCTTAGAGAGATAATCTTCTATACATGGTATCCCTAATTCTCATTCTTGTGTTTCCTCTTCAACCTACACCTATCTGGTTTCTGCCCCATTAAGTCCACTAAACCAGAACCATGCTAAGGTCACCAGTGGTGTCTGCTTGCAGGTCCACTGGGACAGTTCATCCGCACCTGCCCCACAAGCAACACTCTGACCTGTATTCCCTTCAGGAGTCTTGTCCCCATGTGACCTTTCAACTGCACTGGCCCCTCCTGCCTCAGTGCCCTTGCAGACTTTCCTCTGCCTGCCCGTTAAATGTTGAGGGTCTGCAAGACTACATTTGGGTCTCTTCTCATTGTCCTCTCTACTTAGAAAATGACTACATCCATTCCCTTGCCCTCATTCGCAGATACTCAATAAAGAATCGCAAATTGACACCTCCCTCATGGCATTCCTGTAAATTCTAGACCCACATTCCCAAATGCCAGTGAGACTTCTGCATTTATATGTCTCCCGGGCACCTTAGAAAGGACATCTAATATTATTTTTCCTTTCCAGCGTCATTTGTATCTAAAGCTTCTTGTGTAGGGACGCCTGGGTGTCTCAGTCAGTTAGGTGTCTGACTCTTGATTTTGACTCAGGTCATGATCTCAGGATTGTGAAATGGAGCCCTGGGTCAGGCTCTGCGCTGGGTGTGGAGCCGGCTTGAGATTCACTCTCTCCCTCTCACTCCGCCTCTACCCCCTTCTCCCGCTCTAAAAATAAATAAATAAATACATAAAAATAAAGTTGCTTGTGTAAGAACATCATTTTCCTTTGCTTCTCTTTGTAGTTTTTAACATAATTGAAAATGAAATAAACATTAGTACCATTTTTATGTATCCCTCCCTGTGAGACTAAGTTTCAACACAGCAAGAACTACATGTGCTTTATCTCTAGTTTTTTTTTTTTCATTTTTTAAAAAAATTATTTATTTATTTATTTATTTATTTATTTATTTATTTATTTATTTAAGGAGGGTACACAGGCAGAGGGAGGAATCTCAAGCAGACTCTGCTGAGTGTGGAGCCTGACCTGGGGCTTGATCTCACAACTCTGAGATCATGACCTGAGCCAAAATGAAGAGTCTGAGGCTTACTGACTGAGCCACCCAGGTGCCCTTTTTCCCATTTTTTTTTTTAAGATTTTATTTTTAAGTAATCTCTACACCCACCGTGGGGATTGAACTCACAACTCTGAGATCAAGAGCTGCCTTTCTTCTGACTGAACAAGCCAGGTGCCCCAGTTCACCTCTAGTTCTCGACCACAATTACACATTTGTCGTTTAGATACTCTATTTTGACATATACTCTGAATGGAATGAATGAGTAAATAAATTTTACTATCTGTTCTTCAATAACATTTACAAAACGATTTGGATTTGGATTTTAGAACAATCCAGTAAGTTTTCTTGGTAAGTATTTAATATATAAAACAAAGTGCAAATTTAATAACATGAAAAGGTAAATACATTTTGTAAATTTTAATGCAGTGAAAAGATAAACATTTCGTTATATATCATTTCTGATCTATAAATATGATAGGTGCAAGAAGAAATGAATGAATGAATGAATGAATGAGCCAGAAAGTATCAGGGCAGTCATCTCTTAGGAATTAATGATCCTGAAGCTGGATTTTTTAACATTTTTTTTTAAGATTTTATTTATTTATTTGACAGAGAGAGACACAGCGAGAGAGGAAACACAAGCAGGGGGAGTGGGAGAGGGAGAAGCAGGCTTCCCGCCGAGCAGGGAGCCCGATGGCGGGGCTCGATCCCAGGACCCTGGGATCATGACCTGAGCCGAAGGCAGACGCTTAATGACTGAGCCACCCAGGTGCCCCTTTTTAACATATTCTTGCTTCATACTATTAACGAAATATTTGCTGAATTAAATTCAATAACTTCTCTACTAAGGCAGAAATGAGAGCCCCTGGCAGTGGTGACCAGACATAGGTGCAGGGCGGGATATGGCAAATTTGTCCGTGAGAATCATTTCAAGATGACCCCAGGTCCCTTCCCTAATTCCTAACCTATCTTGGAAGTTGGCGGATGAAGACAAGGATCTCATGATTTCCGCTCTGACAATTTCCCAGGCGCAGTCGCTGTACTTCTTCTCTTCCAGGAGACGGATTTCCCGGAAGTACCTCTTCAGGGCCAGTGTCGGGCGGTCCATTCCCAGGGCGGAATCTTCCCGTCCCACAGCCCGCAGCAAACAGGTGTCCAGGTCTGGCAGCCGCCGATGGAGGCCAGAACGCAGCTGGTCCAGCAGGGGGAGCTCCAGGCAGCCGAGGAGTGCTCCGTGAGGAAGAGGTTGAAGGTCGGCGGGAGTAGCTCCTGGAGGACGGACGTAGCCTGGGCCTTCTGCAGCTGGCTGCCCTCCACCATCTCCCGCGGGAATCTGAAGGCGTTTCTGTCCTGCAGACAGAAGAAAGGGGACAGTCTCCTTACGTGGCTCAGAAGCGCGAAGTGCTCCCTGCTCACCAGCGCGTGGCTCTGAGGCAGGGCACAGCCCCGAGAGCCCTCAGGGCCGCAGGTGAGCACCCCCAGGGCCGCAGGTGAGCACCCCCAGGGCGGGGAGCAGACAGTGCAGGAGGGCCATGGGGAAGACGAGGCTGCTGTGGTCTGGCCGGGCTGGGCGTCTGGGGAACCTGGGAGCCGAGGTGCTCTGAAGACAGGCTTTCCCAGCATGGCTTTTCAGTGGGGAACACAGAAATTTTCACTTTCTGAACGTTCCTCTTCGCTTTTACTTCCTTTTTTTGTTTGTTTGTTTGTTTGTTTTCATTTATGTATTTTCCCTATTATCTAAGAAGATGTGTTCCACCTAGATCATTACTTTCACAACAGAAGCTTATTTTCCCAGTAAACTTACAATGGGTCCATCCACGTGGATACTCCTCGGCCAAATGAGAGACATCTTTGTCCTAAAGACTGAGGTGGTGTAGGTATGTAAGGACCGAATACACACACACCTACACACATATCTATTTTACTATAGAACTTTGCTCTTCTTTGTGTGAGGACAAAATTTGGCCTTGATTCTGGACGAAGTGTTTACCCTCCTTCCCTTACATAGGGAGACGGGCTCCTTGGTCTCTATGGATTTGAATCTTGTTAGGTACCGACCAAACGAGGTATGGTACAGAAGCTCTCTAGAACCAGAACTGAGTTTTAGTTACTGTTATATTCACAACAGAGGCTTATGGTAATGAGTGAAAGAGTCTCCAATTTTTCTCTTATTCTAGAAATAATTCATGCAGGTCCATGTGGTTATGGTTCACTGGGGCCTCAGGGGCAGGACTAGTACAGACACTGTCCTTTCTCTGTCATTTTATAAACTGTCTACACTGCTCCTAGGCTGTGCCAGTGTCCCCAGCAGGAAGCCTGGTTCTTGTCTGGGTGTGGAGGTGTGAAGGTTCTAATTCCTGATAAATGGATTTTCCCAGCCACACCTCCCTGACAAGGTACTTATCACCTCTACTAACATCTTTCCTCTGGAGTGACTGAGTGTCTTCCACCCAAGCTCTCCTGGACTCACTCCCTGAGCACTCTAGATGCCCCTACTGTGGAGGGCCTGGTTTCCTTGTCAGCAAAGCAATGACTGGCCCTAGATCCTTGCCCTTGCCCCTGGAGTGTTTGTGCTGGGGACCCTAGCACTCGGTGCTGACCTCCTCCTCTCCTGACCAGGTAGCAAAAGTGTCAACAGCCCTTAGATGCTGAGGGTGAATGTGTGTTTTGTCAAACTGGAGGAAAGACCCAATTGTAATCATTTTGCCTTGAGTAAGGGAATACATTTATTTGCCACCACAGTTCTTACTTTTCAATTTTTTCATTTTTTTAAAGTAGGCTCCACACACAGGGCGGAGCCCAACGTGGGGCTTGAACTCACACTCTGAGATCAAGACCTGAGCTGAGATCAAGAGTCGGGTGCTCAACCAATTGAGCCACCCAGGTGTTCGTATTGTTCAATCTTTTACTTAAATTCCTGAACACTCATTAGTCTCCCCTTTGGAGGTCAGTTACTGAAGCATAGGACACACAGTTCTGAAGAATTTTGTAGAAAGAGACAAATAATATTCTCATATATAGCTGTCAGAAGAAAAATAAGAGGATACCTACCACATTTTAAGTCGTTCCTTTATGGAAGATGCAACGCTAGGTGCCTTTAAAGATTTTATTTATTTATTTGAGAGAGAGAATGAGACAGAGAGAGAGAGAACATGAGAGGGGGGAGGATCAGAGGGAGAAGCAGACCCCCTGCTGAGCAGGGAGTCCAATGCAGGACTCGATCCCGAGACTCCAGGATCATGACCTGAGCCAAAGGCAGTCGCTTAACCAACTGAGCCACCCAGGCGCCCCCAACGCTAGGTGCCTTTAAAGTGCATGAGTTCAGTTAATATTCACAATCTTCTGTTATACTTGTTAAATCTGTTTTTACTCCTGAGTTATATACAACTCACTCTTCTATGGATTTCCATGACTCATGTTGTATTTTCAGCTGATTTTGACCAATTTTTTTTCTTTGCTTTAAATATTAAGAAAGAGAATGTCTGAACAGCTTGCCACTCTCATATTTGAAGAAAGTCTGTCAGTCTTCATGTGCATGAGTACTTTGTTATTCGGAGATGCACTAAAGATTGTGATGTTCATAAAATTAGGTAACATTACCAGTGAGTAACAGAAAAAAATTCTTATCACATCAAACTCTCTAGAAAAAGAAATGGGGTATAATGCTGCTGTAGTAAACAGGGTCACAATGAGAACTTAAGGAACATAATTAATAAAGCCAGTCATTCCAGGAACATTTTTTTTATCAGTAGTAATAGATAATTTGATGAAGGATTGAATGAGTTATCTATTCCTGCCTAGTGAATTCTTAAAGCTGAGCAACTTTGATATACAAGGTAGTAAGAACCAAGACAGGATAAACCATTGTCAGTAATTTAAGTCATGATTCACACTAAATACAATATTAAACCCATTAATAAGATTTGCCAGAACATCAATTCCATGAAATCACTCTGGAAGAAACATATGGCATAAAAGGGCAAACTATGCACAGAAAAACAAACCCCATTATTCCCAGATCCCATGCTATATTCTTCTCCACTTCAGACACACTGACTTCTCTTATTTATGCTCCCATTGGCCCCAGTGTGGTCTCTGCTTATGATTCCACCCAACCGACTCTCATGAGGTCGGCAAAGGCATCTAGTTTTCTGACACGCCAGGCAGTTTCAATCCACATCTCCCAGGAATCCACTGATGGTCTTCGAAGCACATTTATGTCCTTAAATATACTCATTGGCATCCTCTCTTGTTATCTGTGTACTGTATGGCCATGAGTCCACTGTCTCTTTGTGGCTCTTCTCTCCCCTCCCTTTAATGGTTACAGAGCCTCAGAATCAAGTGTGTGTTTGTTTCTCACACTACACAGTCTCCCCGCATGAACACCTCTATTTCTGGCACTCCCTGCTAGATATGGACCTCAGCCATGGCATTTCTTGTCAAATGCAAGATCACCTCTCCCCTGACACTGGACATTTGTGCCTCCATGTCTACCAGTCACCTGTCGAGGGGTCCCCAGCTTTTATGTGTACTTCCTGACCTTCTCCATTTTGGCAGCAGGTGAGAGAATTCACTTCCTTCCCATCTTCATTATAACACTAAGTCTGAGGAATGTTTTTAGATTCCTATCCCTACAATAATGAAAGATATAGACATCAGGAACTGTATTTATTGTGTCCTATAGCCTAAGGATAACGTGCAAGTTGTCTTACAGGAAGTGAGTTGTTATTTCCAATGTTAATGTAGTACAATGGGTAAATGCATTGCCATCCAATTTTCAATCAAGTTGCACAATTACACTTAGTGTTACTCTTTTAAAAGAATGCCAGTAGTAAAAGTTCAATAAAGAGGGGCACCTGGGTGGCTCAGTCGATTAAGTGTCAGGCTTCGGATCATGTCATGATCTCGGGGTCCTGAGATGGAGCCCTTCCTTGGGCTCCCTGCTCAGCGAGAAGTCTGCTCTTCCCTCTCCCTCTCCCCCTTGCCCCTGCTTCTGATCTCTCTCTCTCTCTCTCTCTCTCTCTCACTCTCAAGTTAATAAAATCTCGGGGTCCTGGGATCGAGCCCCACATAGTCTCCCACTAAGAGGGGAAACTGCTTCTCCTTCTCTGTCTGTGTGCCCTCTCTCTGTCTCTCTCTCTCAAATAAATAAATAAAATCTTTAAAATGAATAAATAAATAAAACACCCATTCAATAAAGAAAAAAGTGATAAACTGATTAAATATTAAAAATATATTTTATTATATTCTGCAATGTAAAGGTGCACATATTATATGAAAATCTGAATCTTATAAATATTAACATAAATAAATATTTAAATATATAAATACATGAACATGGTCATCTGTAAGCAAATACTGCTTGTATGGTTCACATGTTCAGAAAAAACTTGAAAAATTGACTGTTCATGTCACCATAACAGCAGAAGTGACAGTCTTTGACACAGCAGAACAAGGGAAAGTGTGATTATTAGTCAATGAAAATCATTTTATGTTGAAATGGGTCTCATTTCTTGCTCCTTAATCTTTCTTGCAAGATCGTTGATGAAAACAAGGAGCTCGTGATTTCTGCTCTGACAATCTCCCAGGCACAAGGACTGTATTGCTTCTCTTGCAGATAGAAGGAGATTCTTTGGAAGTAGTTCCTCAGGATGGAGTCCACCTTCATGAGGGGAGGCTCTCCCAGCCCCGCCTCCTGCATGGGACAGGCTTCCAGGTCAGTCAGCTGCTGATAAATTCCCGAGCAGAATTCCTCTAGGAGGGTCTCGTTCCAAGCAGCAGATGAGGCCTCTATGCAGAAGAGGTGGAAGATCTTCTGGTTCATCACATGGACGACAGAGAGGGCTTGAGCCTTCTGCAACTGCTTGCCCTCCAGCACCTCCTGGGGGAAGGCAAAGTCACTTGTGTACTTGTCACAAGAGCTAGCAGACATTCTCCTCATTTGTCCCAGGAGCGTCAAGGCCCTCCAGGCGAACAGGCCATGGTTCTGAGGCAGGTCACATCCCAGAGAGCAGAGGGAGTTGCAGCTGAGCACCACCAGGGCCACCAAGAAGGAAATTGGTAGGGCCATTGGGGATCCTGCAGATGCTGCTGGCCTGGCTGCGGTGGGCAAGTCTGGGAACGGTGGCTCTAGGTTCTCTGAACATCTTCCCTTGTGTGTGTGGCTTAAGTAGGGGACATGGGAGTTTTCAATTTCTGAACGTTGCCCTTACTTTCTACTTCTCTTTTTGCTTTCCTTTCTGCACTTTCTCCTTGGGTTTGGAGCATGGGTTTCTCAACCGATTCTTTTTCTTATTGCCCCCTCCCTTTACAGTCTTTTCAATGTTATGTAATAGAACCTTCCAAGAAAACTCGGTAACACGGACCTGCAGTCTATATAGTTATGTATGTATAGCTCTGCTTTGTATATAAAAAAGAAACTGTCCATTTTACTGCGTTTATTTAATTCAGGGTGAAGAATGACTAGAAAGCTCAAATAAAGCTCAATTTTAAATCTCCTGAACCTTCACTGGATAACTAAATTTGATTAGCGACCTCTAATTTTTTACTTATTTCAATGGCAATATAAAAGTACAATGGAAATTAAGAATTTCTACAAAGACATAATAATGATATCAATATACTTAAATATTTAGAATCATTCCAAATTGCTAACAGCCAATGAAAAATTAAATCGTTTATTGGACATTTGTTTTTAGTGCACTGTATTTACGTGGCCTCAATAAAAAAATAATTTTTAACATCATTTGCTGCTTAATACTCATCAAGTTATTCTCAAAATATTTTTTTCTATTTAACACTAGATAGAATTACTGATGTGTTGAATAAGTTTTTCAGAATTAAATCATAAAGTATAATCTATTTGTATTTATTTCCAAAGCTGACATCACTACAAGGCTCAAACATCTGCAATGTCCACCAGGTAGCTATGGCAGCTCACAAGTAAGCAAAGATCACCTCTCCAGGTAAGACATCGATTTCCAGGAAATGATGGAGAAAAAGTGCTCCAATCCCAAATTATTCCTGTTATTCCTAGGTGGGGCATTATCTTGCAGGCATTTCATGTATCTTCCACAAATTCCATGTCCATGCTTCTTGTGTGATACCCAAGAAAACCCAATGACAGACAATAAATACTGAGGATAAGGTTTTGTGAGACCGCTCCAAGGCTGAGCTTTGGCATACCACACACCTTGGAATACTGAAGACTTGATCCCAACCCTGAGAACTACTTGGTACATTGTTGGAAGCAACTGTAACACCTGTTCCGTCTGGTGCGGGGATGCTGGTGATGGGAGAGACTGTGCAGCTACAGAAACAGGGAGGATAGGAAAAAACTCAGGACCTTCTACTCACTTTGGCTGTGAACATAACTGCTCTTTTAAAAAAAAAGTATATTTTTGTAAAAGTTCATAAAAAGCTATGGAAATTGGCTTATTCCACTCACAGAGTCAGTTCATTCCGGAAAGAGCTGTTTTTTGCCCCAGAGGAAACTCTCCCACCAGGGACAGACTTCTACATACAAGACAAGCCCAGTCTCCAGACTTGGTCACTGTCTAGCTCACCTTGCCCACTCGCTGGCAGCCCCCCCTCCCCCATAAAGACTGTGATGGGCCATGGAACAGCAACCTTCCACTCCTGTTTCCCCTTTGCTACAGCCACTGTTACATCACTGCAGCGGGGACATTCCCTTGGGTCCAGAAATAGTCACCAGGAGAAAGGAAGAGAGTTTCAAAAAAACCTAGAAACTTCAAAGAACATTTGCTCTTCCTTGGTGGCCTTGTACTAGGAAGTAAAATGGCCAGACAGAAACCACAAAGTAAAAGGAAGCAGCTGTATGAATGGGCAGGAGAGGCTACTGAGGAGGGAGGGAGGAAGGCAGAGCTCACTGGGGGTTTCTACCATGGGGGAGAGGGAAACACTATGATTTCGGAGTGAAAGGATCGGATCTGGGGAAGGAGGGAGGAAGGGGAAATGTGCTGTAACAGAAAGTCCAGAGTATGTGTAGGTCAGTATAGTGTATATGGATACATATGATATTATTATGTCCATAATTACATTCCATTCATGGGCCACCCCTGTTCCCAATTGGGTGTTTTAGAGGATCAGCAGTTTGCAGTCAGTTACAGAGAGAAGGCTAGGAGAAGATCACCTTTCGCTTAGAGACATCTATGAAAAAAAATAATAGTCATCATCTGTTAAACTCTCACTTAGTGGAAGATACTAGATACATTTAAACGTGCTATTCTGTTATTACAACAACTCTAGGAATATTCCCACCCCACTTTACATTTGGGAAACCTGAACTTCAGAGATCTCAAGTGAGTTTCTCAGGATGAAACAACTAGATCGAAAGCAGAATCTAGAAGCAGTGGGTAGTCCTATAGCCCATGTGATAAATTACTACCTCAGGTTCATCTTGGGAAATTCTGAACCCTCTCGTCTTCCAAACTTTCTGGAGATCATTCTTCCCTGGTTGTGTCCCACCTGCACTGGCCGCCCCATCTCTGTGCCCTTTGCAGGCTCCCCTTCTCTTTCTCAGCCTTAAAAGTTAAAGGTGCTCCAAAGCCTTAGGGCATTTTCTCATTCCACACTCATTCACACAGAAGGACTTTCAATACCATGCCTCGATTTCCAAATATGCAACAAACAATTGGGATTGAATGTCTCCAGGACGTGAAATGTTGGAGATTCCAGATTCACATATGCATCTACCAGTGGGAAGTCAGCTTTCCCCTCTTCTCGACATCTCTCCTTCAAGATCCTGGTGACAGAATCCCTTGTCCTCTACTTCTCTGAAGAGGTAGACTCAGACTATTTTAGAAGGATTCCTTTCCCCCTCCTTCTGCTGGAAAAGCCAGCAGATTTTTCACTGATCTTCACAGAGGGAGCCTAGTGGGGATTCTGAAGGTAAAACTCATAAACCTGTGGGCTCCAGTAACTAGGGAGCCCTGGAGTTGGTAACTCTGCAGTGTAAGCACACAGAGCCTCAAGCAATGCTTCAATTACAGCTCATGTTCCTCCCAATCCCTGCTCCTGGTAAGGTGTGATTGTCTGCATGCTCCTTTTTCTCTGGTTACCAGTGCTGAGGCTGGCCCTGGGACCTCAGCTGTGAATGGATCTAAGAAGAGTTGTTGTTTTCAATTGTCTTGCATTTTGTGGTTGTTTCTGTTGTTGTTGCTCCTGCTGTGAGGTCAGGAAACAGTCCAAGTGGTTCAGTGTTGGACAGGAAACCAAGGATCCTGTAATACACGAACCCGTGAACAGCTTCAGTATAGCTCTCCCCCACGGAGGGATGTCCTTAGAGATACTCATGTTCACAGACACATTTTAACCACAATTTTGAATAATTTAACTCAATGCCTTCTATGACTGAAGCAGAAAGAAGAGTCCTTAGAAAGATGGAACACATGGGCATGTTACTTAATGTTGTAGGTCAAGAATATCACTTTCAGGTCCTTTTCCTGCTTTCTTCTTTTTTTAATTTCCCTTTCCTTAGTTCTTCATTTGAATATGAAGAGATGGGTCTCCTGATTTTGACTCAGAGGGTGAAGGTCTGCAGGAGCATCTCATGAAAGACAAAGATGGTCCAGCCCTCCTGGACCTGGAGGCCACCCACCATGTCCCAGAGGAGATGTCCCTCAATCAGGGGAAGGGACAGACCCTCCTCCTCTGTGTCAGAAGCAACAAGTCCTCCTGTGTAGCCGCCCAGGGCCTGGAGGCAGGTCACAGCCCAGAGCTGAGAGGCTGCCACAGGGAACCAGCCAGAGCCCCGCAGAGGGACTAGGCACTGCACCTGAGAGCTTCTGGTGGCCTGGGGGATCAGTGGGGGCCGCTGTGACCCCCAGATCCTCTCCCGTTCTTTCTACTCATGACTCTTAAATACAACAGGGTAGTTTTCATTTGCAGAATGTTCCTGTACACTTGCATGTCTTTAATTTTTGTTTGCTTTTTTATATTTGCTTTTCATTCATTAGAAGAGATTAGAATACATCATTCATATCAATTATTTTTTTCGTTTTTTCATCAAAGTTTAATATGCCCAAAAAAGTTAAATCTCCCAAAACTATTTCCTATCTATACTCACTAGCTTCCCTTCTGTTCCTCACCTTTCCTCCTCATCCGGTATGGTTTTTCGAGATTAATTCAGTCAAACCAGTGCCCACCTGGGTCACACCCCTCTACTTCCAGCCTTGGGACACTTCCCATTCACCTTTTGCTATGATGCAATTCCTTGAAGCCTTTTTCCGCTTTGAAATAGACTCCTAACCAATATTCGCTCTACCCTACTGCCTTAGGGCCATTCCTCCTTTGTTTGTAGTGTGGCTCTTTTCTCCCTTAACCACTGGACCTTGAGGCATCACTTTTAAGTCCTTTTCTCATTCTACATCTCTTCCCCTTGGACCATTTCCTTGGCGGGGCTTTAAGTGAATGTAATGGCTTATAAATGGCAGACTCAAGAATCCACTTTGTAAAGAATATTCACTCTTGGATGTCTACCAGTCTAGTGTGGAAGCTATCTAGCGCTTTTGATTCTATGTCCTGATGTGTGTGTTTCCTCGTCTGCTTCTAGAATTCATATTTTCCCTTCTTCTCATTCTACCCTTTAATTTAACTGGTATTACTTCCCTATGATTATCGTTTGGAGGTTGGTTTTTCTACAAACCTCAAGATACAGACGGCATTGATTTGTTATGTCTGCCTTTATCCTGATGACAACCTACAAACTGGCTTCAAGGAAGTCTATGGTTTTACTTCTAATGTGAATCACTAAATAATGGGTCAATGAGTTCTACAATGCATTTCTTTCATCAGGTTGTAATTGGACTTGTTTCCTCATTCAATAAGAAACAAATACAAGAATTTTTCTCTACAAACATTTAATGAACAAAAAAATAAAAAATGTAATAACTGTAAAGCATATATATTTCTATTAACCACAAAGTGAAGGTACACGTAATATTATACAGTATAAAATAATTTAAATCTTATAAATAGTGAAATACATATATAGTTAAATAGGTAGATCAGCATGGTCATCTGAAATCGACCAGTGTTTCTAGAGTTGACTTGATGTTGCTTAATACTCCTAAGATAATGTGACAAATTGATTCCATTCATGTCACCAGGACAGCAAAAGTGATAGTTTGACATGGCAGAACTCCGGAGAGTGTGATATTATTAGTCAGAGGGAATCATTTCCACGTTGAACCGGGTCTCACTTCTTGTTACTTAATCTTTTTTGCAAGGTTGTTGATGAATACAAGGCTTTCATGATTTCTGCTCTGACAATCTCCCAGGCACAAGGGCTGTATTGCTTCTCTTGCAGATAGAGGGAGATTCTTTGGAAGTAGTTCCTCAGGATGGAGTCCACATTCACGAGGGGAGTCTCTGTCACCCCTGCTCCTGTATGGGACAGGCTTCCAGGTCGGTCAGCTGCTCAGAAAGTCCGGAGCAGAATTCCTCTAGGAGGGTCTCATTCCAAGCAGCAGATGAGGCCTCTGTGCAGAAGAGGTGGAAGATCTTCTGGTTCATCACATGGACGACAGAGAGGGCTTGAACCTTCTGCAACTGCTTGCCATCAAGCACCTCCTGGGGGAAGGCAAAGTCACTTGTGTACTTGTCACAAGAGCCAGCAGACATTCTCCTCATTTGTCCCAGGAACGTCAAGGCCCTCCAGGTGAACAGGCCATGGTTCTGTGGCAGGTCACATCCCAGAGAGCAGAGGGAGCTGCAGCTGAGCACCACCAGGACCACCAAGAAGGAAAAGGGCAGGGCCATTGGGGATCCTGCAGATGCTGCTGGCCTGGCTGGGGTGGGCAAGTCTGGGAACTGTGGCTCTAGGCTCTCTGTCCATCTTCCCTTGTGTGTGTGGCTTAAGTAGGGGACATGCAAGTTTTCAATTTCTGAACGTTTCCCTTACTTTCTACTTCTTTTTTGCTTTCCTTTCTGCACTTTCTCCTTGGATTTAGAGCATGGGTTTCTCAAACATTTATTTTTTTTCCCAATATTATCTCTTGCCTCCAGAGTCTTTGTTGATGTTTTTAATTGGACCTTCCAAGAGAACTTAATAGCATGGATACACAGTATATATAGTTACATATTGTATTTATTTCTGTGCTTTATAGGTAAAAAAGAAAGTAGAAAGTATATCCACTTCAGGGTTAAGAATGACTAAAAATTTTAGCTAAAAGTTAAATTTTAAAGCTATTGATGCTTAAGTATATAAGTAAATTTGATGAGTGACTAATTTACTTACATATATAAATTGTAATACATAAAGTACATATGCAAATTAACAATGTCTAAAAGGACATAATAATTTTAGTGTAATTAAACAGGTAAAATCATTCCAAATTGCTAAAGCAAGTGAAAAAATAAACTAATATTATTTTTTAAAGATTTTATTTATTTATTTGAGAGAGAGAGAATGAGAGAGAGCATATGAGAGGGATTAGGGTCAGAGGGAGAAGCAGACTCCCTGCTAAGCAGGGAGCGCGATGCGGGACTCAATCCAGAGACTCCAGGATCATGACCTGAGCCAAAGGCAGTCGCTTAACCAACTGAGCCACTGAGGTGCCCAGTTAAATTATTATTAACATCTGTTTTTAGTGTACTGAACTTTAATATTGCTCATATGACAAAATCATTTTTAACTTCACCTGCTGCTACATACTCTTGAAGACATTGTCAAAATATGTTTTCTGTTTAGCACTAGGTAATTACTGATGTGCTGAATAAGTGTTGTACAACTAAATCATAAAACATCATCTCTTTGTATTTTATTGCAAAGCCTGCATCACATCAGGGCTCAGACAACCAATATCCACAAGACATCGGATGGCAGCTCACAAGTAAGCACAGATCCCCTCTCCAGGTCAGACTTTGAGATGTAGGAAATGATGGAGAGAAAATCCTCCAATCCTAAATTATTCCTCTTATTCCTAGGTTTGTCGTCCTCATCTTGCAGACCGTTTGGGTATCTTCCAAGAATTCTATGTCATTGTTTCTTGTGTCATACCGAAGAAAACCCAATGAGAGACAATAAATACTAAGGTTTTGTTAGACCGCTTCAAGACTGTGCCAGTGTCCCCAGCAGGAAGCCTGGTTCTTGTCTGGATGTGGAGGTGTGAAGGTTCTAATTCCTGATAAATGGATTTTCCCAGCCACACCTCCCTGACAAGGTAGTTATCACCTCTACTAACATTTTTCCTCTGGAGTGACTGAGTGTCTTCCACCCAAACTCTCCTGGACTCACTCCCTGAGGGCAGGCTCAGCATGTCCTGAGGACTTTAGATGCCCCTACTGTGCAGGGGCTGGTTTCCTTGTCAGCAAAGCAATGACTGGCCCTAGATCCTTGCCCTTGCCCCTGGAGTTTTGGGCTGGGGACCCTAGCACTCGGTGCTGACCTCTTCCTCTCCTGACCAGGTATCAAAAGTGTCAACAGCCCTCAGATACTGAGGGTGAACGTTTGTTTTCTCCAAGTAGACGAAAGAGCCTACTGTAATCATTTTACCTTGAGTAAGGGAATACATTAATTTTGCCACCACAGTTCTTACTTTTCAATTTTGAAAATTTTTTTAACTAGGATCCACATACAGGGTAGAGCCCAACATGGGGCCTGAACTCACAGTGTGAGATCAAGACCGGAGGTGAGAGTAAGAATCAGATCCTCAACGGACTGAGCCACTCAGGCTCCCCTAGTGTGCTAATTTTACTTAAACTATGGTACACTTCTTGCCTCAAAATTTCTGGACTGGGCACGGGGGATTCACTGATTGTGTCTCTCAGGAGAAACATCCAGCACAGAAAGTAATGACTTTCAGTAGTTCATTCAGTCTGCGTGTTTCTATTGGCCATCTTAGTCTGGTCATCTGTCTGGTGCTCAGAATGCAGGGGGGTGAGGCCCAGGCTATGATGTCAGGGAGAAATAGCCTTCTTGCCTTTCCTTATTCATGATATTGCATTTTCAGTTAAAGTAACAACAAAAAGAATTTGAATATCTTCATTTTTCCACACTGCGTTACTGGACACACTCCGAGTTGATGCTCCTGCATCATGTTCTACATCATCATGAGGATCATACAAAGGGAAGTAAAAGAAAGGTCTAGGGGCTGCCTTGGGTTTCTCTATCGTTTTCAAGACATCAGTTTTCTGTTTCTCATTTCAACTTTCCTAGAAAGCAAAACATGACTGCGGTGTATGGGGCAGGGGGGGAAGACAAATGTTACATCTGAATGTCAGAATGTGAAAGACTGGCGTCTCCTGAGAAAAATGACAGAGTGTACATCAGCAAAATTCAATGCAGCAACACTGGAGACCAGCAGCCCTGGCAGAGGGGGAGAATGAAGGCTGTACTGAATTACCCCAAGTCAGGACAGTGGATACCCCAGCCAGAGGCTCACACAAGAGCAACTCCGGGGTCCCAAGCAGCCCTCAGCTTTGCAAGACCAGCCACCTGATTTTTCTTTCATTCAATCCACATATGCTCAGCTCTGAGGAGAGATGAGAGGAGTCACACCAACCAGCTCACAAGAGAATGGCGACCAGAACCCCAGCTGCTCACCCTCTGAGGAAGGAGAGGGGATACTCGCCCTGCCTGAGCGCTCTACCTAGTTGATAAATCCACTCAGGCCAGGAAAAGATTGCCTTGAGAAATCCAATATTAAGACAGAGGAAACTGGATGATCCTAAAAGATTCTGCTCTTCATCTGGATAAGAATAATGATGATGATGTTTTATGATGGTAACACCCAAAGCTGAATTCAGACTAACTCTTCGGAGATCCTTGAAATCATTAAGTCATTCCTATCAACATCCCCATTTGGATTCCACTTATTTATACAGCTGTTTGGAGAGAAATAGAAATGCGGAGGGATGAATTATTCTGAAGCTACCAAAGATCCAAAGAACATGAGCAGTTGTGAGATACTGGCTTGTCCGGAAGCACCGGTTGAAAGGGGTGAAGGATAGAAATGGAGAGAGGATTTAAGAACCAGGAGAGGCCATGGCATGAAATCAGTCAGGAGGGGAGGGTGAGGGATCAAGGAGTCCAGATTCCACTTCAAATGTAAAGTGCTGTGGTTGTGGATGGCAACTGGGGGTGTGGTGTGAGTCAACTGAACTGATGGACTTGAAGTTCTCAGAAAAGTTGACAGACTCCCTTTTAAATACTCATAAGGCAGGAGACTTTTCTGCCAACGAAAGAGAACTTGCAGCTGGTACTGGAGTAACCCTCCTCCTTGCAATACCCTGCAGGCTGCTGTCGCGTCAGTGTCACCCGTGCTGGGGACACTGCTGTGGGCCACGTCTGCGTAGGAGAACGCTGTGCTCGCAGAGTCCACTTGAATCATCTCAGTCTCGGGAAGGATATGGAGAGACAGTTGACTCGATGCTGCCCATTCCTACTGTTCCACCTCCTGAGGACAAGTCGCTGATCCAGTGGAAATTTCCACATTTCTCTTCTCCGCACAGGTTCCGAAGTTGCTACTGACCTTCCACACCTTCATGTTTCCATGCTGTGGCTTTTTGAGCAAAGGAGCATCCTGCGCCTAGTTTAATCAGAGCATAGGAGACCTCAAGCACAGGCATGGCTGAGCTCCTGGATTTCTTGGGTGTAGGCGTGTGGGCAGGGTTCCCAGTATTTAGTGTATTTCTGTGCAGGACTGGATGTCTGGGGGACCTTCAGCTCCGCAGCGCACGAGTCAGCTGGCAGGCAGGGTGGAGGTAGGCCGCGTATGTTCCCTTGTCCTAAAGCTGCCAAACCTTGGCTCCTTGTGACCAGTAAACTGCACGGTGATCTCTCGCAGCCCATCAGTGGGCACCTGGCCCCGAGGCCTGCCTCCCCCACATCCCCTGACAGGCTGACCAGAAGCACCTGCGGATGGAAAGTTGATGGTGGTGCTCACTCCCCTCACCCTTGTCCCTGTCCCTGCCAATTGGTTCTCCAACACTTTTCAGTATTTAATAATCCATAATACTGGGATCAAAACTGAAGGTGGCTATAGGGATTTTCAGGAGAAGACTTACTCTTTATCATAGAGTAAGGAAACAGATTTATGACAGCATTAGAATCTCTGGTTGTCTACAAGTAGCCTTTTTGTAGCTTGAAGGGACATCCTCAGGAAGAGGTCCCATTTCTGCAGCTATACCAAGCCTGGCCTCCATCTTGGTCGCCACCATGGTCATACATGGCACCAGCGGGCAGTCCTCCTGGAGAAGAACTTCATTAGTCCACCCTTCAACCTGATCCTGCTTTCTGTTTCCTTTTAGCCACAGCTACTATTATATCACATTGGATGGAAATCAGAACAAAGTCTCTCTTGCAGGTGTTTCTGCAAAATCTATAGATTTCATTTCAGTTTTGCGTTCTACTTGCGATGTGCTGCCCTCTAGGGAAACCTTTAAGCTGTGACCACAACAGAACAGAAAGCTGTTGTGTGAGGAAACGACAGATGTTGGCGAGGATGCGGAGAAAGGGGAACCCTCCTACACTGTTGGTGGGATTGTGAGCTGGTACAGCCACTCTGGAAAACAGTATATAGGATCCTCAAAAAGTTGAAAATACAACTACCTTATGACCCAGCAATTGCACTACTGGGTATTTACCCCAAAGATACAAATGTAGGGATCCGAAGGGGTAGGCGCACCCCAATGATTATAGCAGCAATGTCCACAATAGCCAAACTATGGAAAGAGCCAAGATGTCCATCAACAGATGAATGGATAAAGAAGATGTGGTATATATATATATATAATGGAAAATTATGCAGACATCAAAAAAAAACAACAACAACAACTAAATCTTGCCATCTGCAACGACGTGGAAGGAACTAGAGGGTATTATGCTAAGCGAATAAGTCAATCAGAGAAAGACATGTATCATATGATCTCGCTGATATGAGGAATTGTTAATCTCAGGAAACAAACTGAGGGTTGCTGGAGTGGGGGAGTGGGAGGGATGGGGTGGCTGGGTGATAGACATTGGGGAGGGTATGTGCTATGGTGAGCGCTGTGAATTGTGTAAGACTGTTGAATCACAGACCTGTACCTCTGAAACAAATAATACATTATATGTTAAAAAAAAAAAAAAGAAGAAGAAGATAGTAGGAAGGGAAAAATGAAGGGTGGGAAATCGGATGCGGAGACGAACCGTGAGAGACTATGGACTCTGAGAAACAAACTGAGGGTTCTAGAGGGGAGGGGAGTGGGAGGATGGGTTAGCCTGGTGATGGGATTTAAGAGGGCACGTATTGAATGGAGCACTGGGTGTTATACGCAAACAATGAATCAGAGAACACTATATCAAAAACTAATGATGTAATGTATGGTGATTAACATATATAATAAAATAAAATTAAAAGAACAATAAAGCTGTTGCATGAACAGACTGAGAGGTCAAGAGAGTGAATGCCAAGGATACTCTCAGGACTTCTGCCTTAGAGAGGAAGGAAACCATTAGGAGGGCAATGTGTCCTAGAATGCGGAGGGGGAGGACTGGGGCGGGTGCCAGAAGGTTAAAGAAATAGCATGTTCTTCTACACTTCCACCTAGATTTTATTCTCAACTCTCAGATATTCATACAAACCACCCTTTCATCACTGAATATAAATAGGAACCCTTCTTGGCAATGGGGAATGAATTGGTCAGCCTTCTCTAGAATTCGAGATAGAATTCCGGTATTGGAGGCTGCCCCATTTGGAAGTCAGTTACTGAAGCATAGGACACACTATTCCCAAGAATTTTGTAGAAAGACACAAACAGTATTCTCATATGTAGCTGTCAGAATTAAAACAAGAGGATATGTACCATATTTAAGTCGTTCCTTTATGGAAAATACAATGCTGAGTGCCTTTAAGTGCATGAGTTCTGTTAATCTTCACAATATTCTGTTACAATTGTGAATCATATCAAACACTGGAGAAAAAGAAATGGGGTATACTGCTGCTGTAGGAAACAGGGTCACAATGAAGAGTTAAGGAACCTAATTAATAAAGCCAGTCATTCCAGGAAACATTCTTTTATCAGTAGTAACAAATAATTTGATGAAGGATTGAATGAGTTATCTATTCTTGAGTAGTGAATTTTTGAAGCTGAGCAGCTCGCTGATATACAAGGTAGTAAGAACCAAGACAGGATGGGCACCTGGGTGGCTCGGTCGTTAAGCGTCTGCCTTCAGCTCAGGTCATGAACCCAGGGTCCTGGGATCGAGTCCCACATCGGGCTCCCCGCTCGGCAGGAAGCCTGCTTCTCCCTCTCTCACTCCCCCTGCTTGTGTTCCTGCGCTCGCTATATCTCTCTCTCTGTCAAATAAATAAAATCTTAAAAAAAAAAAAAAGACAGGATAAACCATTGTCAGTAATTAAGTCATGATTCAAAATAATACAGTATTAAACCCATTAATAAGATTTGCCAAAACATCAATTCCATAAAATCACTCCAGAAGAAACATACGGCATGAAAGGACAAACTATGCACAGAAAAACGAACCCCATTATACCCAGATGCCATGCTATATTCTTCTCCACTTCAGACGCACTGACTTCTCTTATTTATGCTCCCATCGGCTCCAGTGTGGTCTCTGCTTATGATTCCACCCAACCGACTCTCATGAGGTCAGCAAAGGCATCTAGTTTTCTGACACACCAGGGAGTTTCAATCCACATCTTCCAGGAATCCACTGATGGTCTTCAAAGCACATTTATGTCCTGAAATATACTCATCGGCATCCTCTCTTATTATCCATGTACTGTGTGGCCATGAGTCCACTGTCTCCTTGTGGCTCTTCTCTCCCCTCCCTTCAATGGTTGGAGAGCCTCAGTATCAAGTTTATGTCTGTTTCTCACACTACACGGTCTCCCCGCATGAACACCTCTGTTTCTGGCATTCCCTGTAGATACGGACCTCAGCCATGGCATTTCTTGTCAAGTGCAAAATCACCTCTCCCCTGACACTGGACATTTGTGCCTCCATGTCTACCAGTCACCAGTCGAGGGGTCCCCAGCTTTTATGTGTACTTCCTGACCTTCTCCATTCCAGCATCAGGTCAGAGAATTCACTTCCTTCCCTTCTTCATTATAACACTAAGTCTGAGGATTGTTTTTAGATTCCTATCCCAACAACAACCAAACATGTAGACATCGAGACCTGTATTTGTCATGTCTTATAGCCCAAGTGCAACGTACAAGTTGTCTAAGTGAAAGTCAGTTGTTGCTTCAGATGTACATAATCTGATGGATAAATGCATTCTGCTGACCATTTTCTTTCTTTCTTTTTTTTAATAGATTTTATTTATTTACTTGAGAGAGAGAGCATGAGACAAGAGAGGGTTAGAGGGAGTAGCAGACTGCCCACAGAGGAGGGATCCTGACTCGGGACTCGATCTTGGGACTCCCGGATCATGACCTGAGCCAAAGGCAGTCAGTCAACCAACAGAGCCACTGTGGAGCCGATCTGCCGAACATTTTTCAACCAAGCTGCAATTAGACTCTTTGAACACTTCCAGTAGTGAAAGTTCAATAAAAAAAAAAAATGGTAAACTGATTAAATATCAAGAATACATTTTATTATATTGCTGACACATACAGGTGCACATAATAATATATGAAATACAAATCTTATAAATATTTCCATAAATAAATATTTAAATAGATAAATAGACATGAGCATGGTCAACTGTAAGCGACGACTGCTTGTAGAGTTGACATGTCGCTTAATACTTCTGAAAACCTTTAAGAAATGGATTCTGTTGATGTCACCATAACAGCAGCAATGAGAGTCTTTGACACGGAAGAACAAGGGAAAGTGTGATATAATTAGTCAGAGGGAATCATTTCCATGGTGAACCGGGTCTCACTTCTTGCTCCTTAATCTTTCTTGCAACATCGTTGATGAAAACAAGGAGCTCGTGATTTCTGCTCTGACAATCTCCCAGGCACAAGGGCTGTACTGCTTCTCTTGCAGATAGTGGGAGATTCTTTGGAAGTAGTTCCTCAGGATGGAGTCCACCTTCATGAGGGGAGTCTCTGCCACCCCAGCCTCCTGCGTGGGACAGGCTTCCAGGTCGGTGAGCTGCTCAGAAAGTCCGGAGCAGAATTCCTCTAGGAGGATCTCGTTCCAAGCAGCAGATGAGGCCTCTATGCAGAAGAGGTGGAAGATCTTCTGGTTCATCACATGGACGACAGAGAGGGCTTGAGCCTTCTGCAACTGCTTGCCATCCAGCACCTCCTGGGGGAAGGCAAAGTCACTTGTGTACTTGTCACAAGAGCTAGCAGACATTCTCCTCATTTGTCCCAGGAGCGTCAAGGCCCTCCAGGCGAACAGGCCATGGTTCTGAGGCAGGTCACATCCCAGAGAGCAGAGGGAGTTGCAGCTGAGCACCACCAGGGCCACCAAGAAGGAAAAGGGCAGGGCCATTGGGGATCCTGCAGATGCTGCTGGCCTGGCTGGGGTGGGCAAGTCTGGGAACCGTGGCTCTAGGTTCTCTGAACATCTTCCCTTGTGTGTGTGGCTTAAGTAGGGGACATGGGAGTTTTCAATTTCTGAACGTTTCCCTTACTTTCTACTTCTCTTTTTGCTTTCCATTATGCACTTTCTACTTGGGTTTGGAGCATGGGTTTCTCAACCGTTTCTTTTTCTTATTGCCCCCTTCGTTTACAGTGTTTTGAATGTTTATGTAATTGAAACTTCCAAGAAAACTCACTAACACAGATCTGCAGTCTATATAGTTATGGATGTATAGCGCTGCTTTATAGATAAAAAAGAAAGTGACAATTTTACTCTGTTTATTTAATTCAGGGTGGAGAATGACTAAAAATTTCAAACAGAAAGCTCAATTTTATACCTTTGATTCTTCACTGGATAACTAAATTTCATTAGCGACTTCTAATTTTTTACTTATTTCAATGGAAATATAAAAGTATGCAAATTAAGAATTTCTACAAAGACGTAAAAATGATTTCAATATAGTTAAATATTTAGAATCATTCCAATTTGCTAACAGCCAATGAAAAATTAAATTATTTATAGGACATTTGTTTTTAGTGTACTGTATTTAGGTGGCCTCAATGAGAAAATAATTTTTAACTTCACTTGCTGCTTGATACTCATCAAGTTACTATCAAAATATTTTTTCTATTTAGCACTAGATAGAATTACTGATGTGTTGAAAAAGTTTTTCAGAATTAAATCATAAAGTATAATCTATTTGTATTTATTTCCAGAGCCTGATTCACAGCAAGGCTCAAACATCAGCAATGTCCACCAGGTAGCCAATGGCAGCTCACAAGTAAGCAAAGATCACCTCTCCAGGTAAGACATTGAGATCCAGGAAATGATGGAGAGAAAGTCCTCCAATCCCAGATCATTCCTGTTATTCCTAGGTGGGGCACTATCTTGCAGACATTTCGTGTATCTTCCACAAATTCCATGTCCATGCTTCTTGTGTGATACCGAAGAAAACCCAATGACGGACAATAAATACTGAGGATAAGGTTTTGTGAGACCGCTCCAAGGCTGAGCTTTGGCATACCACACACCTTGGAATGTTGAAGACTTGTTCCCAACCCTAAGAACTACTTGGTACATTGTTAGAAGCAACTGTAACACCTGTTCCGTCTGGTGCGGGGATGCTGGTGATGGGAAAGGTGGTGGAGCTACAGAGCAAGGAGGCTGGGAAAAAACTCAGGACCTTCTACTCACTTTGGCTGTGAACATAACTGCTCATTTTTTTAAAATATATATTTGTGTATAAGTTCATAAAAAGCCATGGAAATTGGCTTATTCCACTTGCAGAGTCAGTTTATTCCTGGAAAGAGCCTTTTTTTGGCCCGGAGGAAACTCTCCCACCAGGGACAGACTTCTACATGCAAGACAAGCCCAGTCTCCAGACTTGGTCACTGTCTAGCTCACCTTGCCCACTCGCTGGCAGCTTCCCCCCCAGAAAGATTGTGACGGGCCACGGAACAGCAACCTTCCACTCCTGTTTCCCCTTTGCTACAGCCACTGTTACATCACTGCAGCGGGGACATTCCCTCGGGTCCAGAAATAGTCACCAGGAGAAAGGAAGAGAGTTTCAAAAAAACTTAGAAACTTCAAACAACATTTGCTCTTCCTTGGTGGCCTTGTAATAGGAAGTAAAATGGCCAGACAGAAACCACAAAGGAAAAGGAAGCAGCTGTATGAATGGGCAGGAATGCTCCTGAGGAGGGAGGGAGGAGGGTAGAGCTCACTGGGGGTTTCTACCCTGGGCGAGACGGAAACACTGTGATTTGGGAGTGAAAGGATCAGATCTGGAGAAGCAGGGAGGAAGGGGAAATGTGCTGTAACAGAATGTCTAGAGTATGTGTACGTCAGTAGAGTGTATATGGATACATATGATATTATTGTGTCTATAATTACATTCCATTCATGGGCCACCTGTTCCCAGTTGGGTGTTTTAGAGGTTCAGCAGTTTACAGTCAGTTACAGAGAGAAGGCTAGAAGATACCTTTCGCTTAGAGATGTCTATGAAAAAAATAATAGTCACCGTCTGTTAAACTCTCACTAGTGGAAGATACTAGGTACATTTAAATGTGCTACTTCATTATTACAACAGCTCTAGGAATATTTCCACCCCACTTTACATTTGGGAAAACTGAATTTCAGAGAGTTCAAGTGAGTTTCTCAGGATCAAACAACTAGATCAAAAGCAGAAGCTAGAAGCAGTGGGTAGTCCTATACTCCATGTGATAAATCACTCTAAGGTTCATCTTGGGAAATTCTGAAACTTCTCTTCTTCCACACTCTCTGGAGATCATTCTTCCTGGTTGTGTCCCACCTGCACTGGCTGCCCCATCTCTGTGCCCTTTGCAGGCTCCCCTTCTCTTTCTCAGCCTTAAGGGTTAAAGGTGTTCCGAAGCTTTAGGGCATTTTCTCATTCCACACTCAATTCAAACAGAAGGATTTTCAGTACTGTACCATGATTTCCAAATATGCAACAAACACTGGTTTTGAATGTCTCCAGGACGTGAAATGTTGGAGATTCCAGATTCACATATGCATCTACCAGTGGGAAGTCAGCTTTCCTCTCTTCTTGACATCCCTCCTTCAAGATCGTGGTGACACAATCCCTTGACCTCTACTTCTCTGAAGACGTAGACTCAGACTCTTTTAGAAGGATTCCTTTCCCCCTCCCTCTGTTGGAAAAGCCAGCAGATCTTCCTCTGATCTTCACAGAGAGAGCCTAGTGGGGATTCTGAAGGTAAAACTCACAAACCTGTGGGCTCCAGTAACTAGGGAGCCCTGGAGTTGGTAACTCTGCAGTGTAAGCACACAGAGCCTCAAGCAATGCTTCCATTACAGCTCGTGTTCCTCCCAATCCCTGCTCCTGGTAAGGTGTGATTGTCTGCACGCTCCTTTTTCTCTGGTTACCAGTACTGAGGCTGGCCCTGGGACCTCAGTTGTGAATGGATCTAAGAAGAGTTGTTGTTTTCAATTGTCTTGCATTTTGTGGTTGTTTCTGTTGTTGCTCCTGCTGTGAGGTCAGGAAAAAGTTCCAAGTGGTTCAGTGTTGGACAGGAAACCAAGGATCCTGTAATACACGAACCCGTGAACAACTTCAGTATAGCCCTCACCTATGGAGGGATGCCCTTAGAGATACTCAGGTTCACAGACACATTTTAACCACAATTTTCAATAATTTAACTCAATGCATTCTATGACTGAAGCAGAAAGAAGCGTCCTTGGAAAGACGGAACACATGGGCATGTGACTTAATGTTGTAGGTCAAGAATATCATTTCCGAGTCCCTTTCCTGCTTTCTTTTTTGTTTTATTTTCCCTTGCCTTATTTCTTCATTTGAATATGAAGAGATGGGTCTCCTGATTTTGACTCAGAGGGTGAAGGTCTGCTGGAGCATCTCGTGAAGGACAGAGATGGCCCAGGCCTCCTGGACCTGGAGGCGACCCACCATGTCCCAGAGGAGATGTCCCTCAGTCAGGGGAAGGGACAGACCCTCCTCCTCTGTGTCAGAAGCAACAAGTCCTCCTGTGTAGCCACCCGGGCCTGGAGGCAGGTCACAGCCCAGAGTTGAGAGGCTGCCACAGGGAACCAGCCGGAGCCCCACAGAGGGGCTGGGCACAGCACCTGAGGGCTTCTGGTGGCCTGGGGGACGAGTGGGGGCCGCCGTGCCTCCAGATCCTCTCCTGTTCTTTCTACTCGTGACTCTTAAATAGAACAGGGTAGTTTTCATTTGCAGAATGTTCCTGTACACTTGCATGTCTTTAATTTTTGTTTGCTTTTTTATATTTGCTTTTCATACATTAGAAGAGATTAGAATACATCATTCATATCAATTATTTTTTCATTTTTTCATCAAAGTTTATTTTGCCCAAAAAAGGTAAATCTCTCAAAACTATTTCCTATCTATACTCACTAGCTTCCCTTCTGTTCCTCACCTTTCCTCCTCGGCCAGTATGGTTTTTGGTGATTATTTCAGTCAAACCAGCTTGCCCCTGGGTCACACCCCCTCCACTTCCAGCCTTGGGGCACTTTCCATTCACCTTTTGCTATGATGCAATTCCTTGAAGCCTTTTTTGGCTTTGAAATACTCTCTTAACCAATATTCGCTCTTACCCTACTGCCTTAGGGCCATTCCTCCTTTGTTTGTAGTGTGGCTCTTTTATATCTTTACCACTGGACCTTTGAGGCATCACTTTTAAGTCCTTTTCTTATTCTACACTCTCTGCCCTCGGGACCACTTCCCTTGCTGGGCCTTAAATGAATGGAATGGCTTGTAAATGGCAGTCTCAAGGATCCATTTATAAAGAATTGTCACACTTGGATGTCTACCAGTCTACTGTGGAAGCTATCTAGCGCTTTTGATTCTATGCCCTGACGTGTGTGTTTCCTCGTCTGCTTCTAGAATTCATATTTTCCCTTCTTCTCATTCTACCCTTTAACTTAACTGGTATTACTTCCCTATGATTATCGTTTGGAGGTTGGTTTTTCTACAAACCTCAAGATATAGACAGGGCATTGATTTGTTATGTCTGCCTTTATCCTGATGACAACATACAAACTGTCTTCAAGGAAGTCTATGGTATTATTTCTAATGTGAATCACGGAATAATGTGTCACTGAGTTCTACAATGCATCTTTCATCAGGTTATAATTAGACTTGTTTCCTCTATATAAGAAACAAATACAACAATTTTTCTATAGAAACATTTAATGAACAAAAAAATAAAAAATTTAATAAATGTAAAGCACATTTATTTCTATTAACCACAAAGTGAAGGTACACCTAATATTATATAATAAAAAATAATTTAAATCTTATAAATAATGAAATACATATATAGTTAAATAAGTATATCAGCATGGTCATCTGAAAGCGACGGTGTTTGTAGAGTTGACTTGATGTTGCTTAATACTCCTGAGAACATGTGACAAATTGATGTTGTTCATTTCACCTTAATAGCAGATGAGAGTCTTTGACATGGCAGAACAAGGGAAAGTGTGATATTAGTAGTCAGAGGGAATCATTTCCACGTTGAACTGGGTCTCACTTCTTGCTCCTTAATCTTTTTTGCAAGGTTGTTGATGAATACAAGGGTTTCATGATTTCCGCTCTGACAATCTCCCAGGCACAAGGGCTGTATTGCTTCTCTTGCAGATAGGAGGAGATTCTTTGGAAGTAGTTCCTCAAGATGGAGTCCACCTTCATGAGGGGAGTCTCTGCCCCCTCCGCCTCCTGCATGGGACAGGCTTCCAGGTCGGTCAGCTGCTCAGAAAGCCCGGAGCAGAATTCCTCTAGGAGGGTCTCGTTCCAAGCAGCAAATGAGGCCTCTGTGCAGAAGAGGTGGAAGATCTTCTGGTTCATCACATGGACGACAGAGAGGGCTTGAGCCTTCTGCAACTGCTTGCCATCAAGCACCTCCTGGGGGAAGGCAAAGACACTTGTGTACCTTTCACAAGAGCTAGCAGACATTCTCTTCAATTGTCCCAGGACTGTCAAGGCCCTCCAGGCGAACAGGCCATGGTTCTGTGGCAGGTCACATCCCAGAGAGCAGAGGGAGCTGCAGCTGAGCACCACCAGGGCCACCAAGAAGGAAAAGGGCAGGGCCATTGGGGATCCTGCAGATGCTGCTGGCCTGGCCGGGGTGGGCAAGTCTGGGAACCGTGGCTCTAGGTTCTCTGAACATCTTCCCTTGTGTGTGTGGCTTAAGTAGGGAACATGGGAGTTTTCAATTTCTGAACGTTTCCCTTACTTTCTACTTCTCTTTTTGCTTTCCTTTCTGCACTTTATCTTTGGATTTAGAGCATGCGATCTCAACCATTTGTTATTTTTTCCAATATTATCTCTTGCCTCCAGAGTCTTTGTCAATGTTTTTAATTCGACCTTCCAAGAAAACTTAATAGCATGGATACACAGTATATATAGTTACATATTGTATTTATATCTGTGCTTATAGGTAAAAAAGAAAGTATAAAGTTTATCCACTTCAGGTTTAAGAATGACTAAGACTTTTAAGCTAAAAATAAAATTTTAAAGCTATTGATGCTTGAGTATATAAGTAAATTAGATGAGTGACTGTAATTTACTTACATATAGAAATTGTAATATATAAATACATATGCAAATTAACAATTTCTAAAAAGACATAAAGATTTTGGTGTACTTAAACAGGAAAAATCATTCCAAATTGCTTAAAGCAAGTGAAAAATTAAATTATTATTAACATCTGTTTTTAGTGTACTGAACTTTAATGTTGCCTCATATGACAAAATCATTTTTAACTTCACCTGCTACTACATACTCTTGAAGGCATTGTCATAATTTGTTTTCTGTTTAGCACTAGGTAATTACTGATATGTTGAATAAGTGTTGTAAAACTAACTCATAAAACATCATCTCTTTGTATTTTATTGCAAAGCCTGCATCACATCAAGGCTCAGACAACCAACATCCACAAGACATCGGATGGCAGCTCACAAGTAAGCACAGATCCCCTCTCCAGGTCAGACTTTGAGATGTAGGAAATAATGGAGAGAAAATCCTCCAATCCTAAATTATTCCTCTTATCCCTAGGTTTGTCGTCCTCATCTTGCAGACCGTTTGGGTATCTTCCAAGAATTCTATGTCATTGTTTCTTTTTTTTTTTTTTTTTTTTTTTAAAGATTTTATTTATTTATTTGAGAGAGAGAGAATGAGAGAGAGAGAACACATGAGAGGGGATAGGGTCAGAGGACGAAGCAGACTCCCCGCCGAGCAGGGAGCCCGATGCGGGACTCGATCCAGGGACTCCAGGATCATGACCCGAGCCGAAGGCAGTCGCTTAACCAACTGAGCCACCCAGGCGCCCCTCTATGTCATTGTTTCTTGTGTCATACCGAAGAAAACCCAATGAGAGACAATAAATACTAAGGTTTTGTTAGACCGCTTCAAGACTGTGCCAGTGTCCCCAATAGGAAGCCTGGTTCTTGTCTGGATGTGGAGGTGTGAAGGTTCTAATTCCTGATGAATGGATTTTCCCAGCCACACCTCCCTGACAAGGTAGTTATCACCTCTACTAACATTTTTCCTCTGGAGTGACTGAGTGTCCTCCACCCAAGCTCTCCTGGACTCACTCCCTGAGGGCAGGCTCAGCATGTCCTGAGGACTTTAGATGCCCCTACTGTGCAGGGGCTGGTTTCCTTGTCAGCAAAGCAATGACTGGCCCTAGATCCTTGCCCTTGCCCCTGGAGTTTTGGGCTGGGGACCCTAGCACTCGGTGCTGACCTCTTCCTCTCCTGACCAGGTATCAAAAGTGTCAACAGCCCTCAGATACTGAGGGTGAACGTTTGTTTTCTCCAAGTAGACGAAAGAGCCTACTGTAATCATTTTACCTTGAGTAAGGGAATACATTAATTTTGCCACCACAGTCCTTACTTTTCAGTTTTGAAATTTTTTTTAAGTAGGCTCCACACACAGGGTAGAGCCCAACATGGGGCCTGAACTCACAGTGTGAGATCAAGACCTGAGGGGAGAGTAAGAATCAGATCCTCAATGGACTGAGCCACTCAGGCTCCCCTAGTGTGCTAATTTTACCTAAACTACGGCACACTTCTTTGCCTCAAAATTTCTGGACTGGGCACGGGGGATTCACTGATTGTGTCTCTCAGGAGAAACATCCAGCACAGAACGTAATGACTTTCAGTAGTTCATTCAGTCTGCGTGTTTCTATTGGCCATCTTAGTCTGGTCATCTGCCTGGTGCTCAGAATGCAGGGGGGTGAGGCCCAGGCTATGATGTCAGGGAGAAACAGCCTTCTTGCCTTTCCTTATTCATGATATTGCATTTTCAGTTTAAATAACAACAACAAAAAGAATTTGAATAACTTCATTTCCCACAGTGCGTTACTGGACACACTCCGACTTGCTGCTCCTACATCATGTTCTACATCATCGTGAGGATCATACAAAGAGAAGTAAAAGAAAGGTCAAGGGGCTGCACCGGTTTTCTCTACCATTTTCAAGACATCAGTTCTCTGTTTCTCATTTCAACTTTCCTAGAAAGCAAAACATGACAGTGGTGTATGGGGCGGGTGGGGTGGGGGGAAGACAAATGTTACATCTGAATGTCAGAATGTGAAACACTGGCCTCTGCTGAGAAAAATGACAGAGTGTACGTCAGCAAAATTCAATGCAGCAACACTGGGCACCAGCAGCTCTGGCAGAGGGGGGAATGAAGGCTGTACTGAATTACCCCAAGTCAGGACATGGCTGACTCGGCCAGAGGATCACACAAGACCACCTCCGGGGTCCCAAGCAGCCCTCAGCTTTGCAAGACCAGCCACCTGATTTTTCTTTCATTCAATCCACATATGCTCAGCTCTGAAGAAAGATGAGAGGAGTCACACCAACCAGCTCACAAGAGAATGGTACCAGACCCCAGCTGCTCACCCTCTGAGGAAGGAGAGGGGATACTCGCCCTGCCTGAGCGCTCTACCTAGTTGATAAATCCACTCAGGCCAGGAAAAGATTGCCTTGAGAAATCCAATATTAAGACAGAGGGAACTGGATGATCCTAAAAGATTCTGCTCTTCATCTGGATAAGAATAATGATGATGATGTTTCATGATGATAACACACAAAGCTGAATTCAGGCTAACTCTTCGGAGATCCTTGAAATCATTAACTCAATCCTCTCAATATCCCCATTTGGATTCCACTTATTTATACAACTGTTTGGAGAGAAATAAAAACGCGCAGGGATGAATTATTCTGAAGCTACCAAAGATCCAAGGTCGAACATGAGCAGTTGTGAGATACTGGCTTGTCCGGAAGCACTGGTTGAAAGGGGTGAAGGATAGAAATGGAGAGAGGATTTAAGAACCAGGAGAGGCCATGGCATGAAATCAGTCAGGAGGGGAGGGTGAGGGATCAAGGAGTCCAGATTCCACTTCAAATGTAAAGTGCTGTGGTTGTGGATGGCAACAGGGGGTGTGGTGTGAGTCAACTGAACTGATGGACTTGAAGTTCTCAGAAAAGTTGACAGACTCCCTTTTAAATATTCATAAGGCAGGAGACTTTTCTGCCAATGAAAGAGAACTTGCAGCTGGTACTGGAGTAACCCTCCTCCTTGCAATACCCTGCAGGCTGCTGTCGCGTCAGTGTCACCCGTGCTGGGGGCACTGCTGTGGGCCACGTCTGCGTAGGAGAACGCTGTGCTCGCAGAGTCCACTTGAATCATCTCAGTCTCGGGAAGGATATGGAGAGACAGTTGACTCGATGCTGCCCATTCCTACTGTTCCACTTCCTGAGGACAAGTCACTGATCCAGTGGAAATTTCCACATTTCTCTTCTCCGCACAGGTTCCAAAGTTGCTACTGACCTTCCACACTTTCATGTTTCCATGCTGTGGTTTTTTGAGCGAAGGAGCATCCTGCACCTAGTTTAATCAGAGCAAAGGAGACCTCAGGCACAGACACGGCTGAGCTCCTGGATTTCTTGGGTGTAGACGTGTGGGCAGGGTTCCCAGTATTTAGTGTATTTCTGTGCAGGACTGGATGTCCGGGGGACCTTCAGCTCCGCAGCGCACGAGTCAGCTGGCAGGCAGGGTGGAGGCAGGCCGCGTATGTTCCTTTGTCCTGAAGCTGCCAAGCCTTGGCTGCTTGTGACCGGTAAACTGCACGGTGATCTCTCGCAGCCCATCAGTGGGCACCTGGCCGCGAGGCCTGTCTCCCCCACATCCCCTGACAGGTTGACCAGTGCACCTGCGGATGGAAAGTTGATGGTGGTGCTCACTCCCCTCACCCTTGCCCCTGTCCCTGCCAATTGGTTCTCCAACACTTTCCAATATTTAATAATCCATAATACTGGGATCAAAACTGAAGGTGGCTGTAGGGATTTTCAGGACAAGACTTACTCTTTATCATAGACAGAGTAAGGAAACAGATTTATGACAGCATTAGAATCTCTGGTTGTCAACAAGTAGCCTTTTTGTAGCTTGAAGGGACATCCTCAGGAAGAGGTCCCATTTCTGCAGCTATCCCAAGCCTGGCCTCCATCTTGGTCGCCGCCCTGGTCACACGTGGCCACCAAGGGGTGGTCTTCCTGTAGAGGAGCTTCATTAGTCCACCCTTCAACCTGATCCTGCTTTCTGTTTCCTTTTAGCCACAGCTACTATTATATCACATTGGATGGAAATCAGAACAAACCTCTCTTGCAGGTTTTTCTGCAAAACCTAGAGATTTCATTTCAGTTTTGCTTTCTACTTGCGATGTGCTGTTCTGTAAGGAAACCTTTAATCTGAGACCACAACAGAACAGAAAGCTGTTGTGTGAGGAAACGACAGACGTTGGCGAGGATGCGGAGAAAGGGGAACCCTCCTACACTGTTGGTGGGAATGCAAGCTGGTACAGCCACTCTGGAAAACAGTATGTAGGTTCCTCAAAAAGTTGAAAATAGAGCTACCTTACGACCCAGCAATTGCACTACTGGGTATTTACCCCAAAGATACAAATGTAGGGATCCGAAGGGGTAGGTGCACCCCAATGTTTATAGCAGCAATGTCCACAATAGCCAAACTATGGAAAGAGCCAAGATGTCCATCAACAGATGAATGGATAAAGAAGATGTGGTATATATATATAATGGAAAATTATTCAGACATCAAAAAAAAAAAAAAACCAACACCTAAATCTTGCCATTGGCAACGACATGGAAGGAACTAGATGGTATTATGATAAGCGAAATAAGTCAATCAGAGAAAGACGTATCATATGATCTCACTGATATGAGGAATTCTTTTTTTTTTTAATTTTTTATTATTATGTTAATCCCCATACATTACATCATTAGTTTTAGATATAGTGTTCCATGATTCATTGTTTGTGCATAACACCCAGTGCTCCATGCAGAACGTGCCCTCCTCAATACCCATCACCAGGCTAACCCATCCTCCCACCCCCCTCCCCTCTAGAACCCTCAGTTTGTTTTTCAGAGTCCATCGTCTCTCATGGTTCTTCTCCCCGTCCGATTTCCCCCCCTTCATTCTTCCCCTCCTGCTACATTCTTCTTCTTTTTTTTTTCTTTCTTAACATATATTGCATTATTTGTTTCAGAGGTACAGATCTGAGATTCAACAGTCTTGCACAATTCACAGCGCTTACCAGAGCACATACCCTCCCCAGTGTCCATCACCCAGTCACCCCATCCCTCCCACCCCCCACCACTCCAGCAACCCTCAGTTTGTTTCCTGAGATTAAGAATTCCTCATATCAGTGAGGTCATATGATACATGTCTTTCTCTGTTTGACTTATTTCGCTCAGCATAATACCCTCAAGTTCCATCCACGTCGTTGCAAATGGCAAGATCTCATTCCTTTTGATGGCTGCATAATATTCCATTGTATATATATACCACTTCTTCTTTATCCATTCATCTGTTGATGGACATCTTGGCTCTTTCCACAGTTTGGCTATTGTGGACATTGCTGCTATAAACATCGGGGTGCACGTACCCTTTCGGGTCCCTACTTTTGTATCTTTGGGGTAAATACCCAGGAGGGCAATTGCTGGATCATATGGTAGTTCTATTTTCAACTTTTTGAGGAACCTCCATACTGTTTTCCAGAGTGGCTGCACCAGCTTGCATTCCCACCAACAGTGTAGGAGGGTTCCCCTTGATATGAGGAATTCTTAATCTCAGGACACAAATTGAGGGTTGCTGGAGTGGGGGAGTGGGAGGGATGGGTGGCTGGGTGATAGATATTGGGGAGGGTATGTGCTATGGTGAGTGCTGTGAATTGTGTAAGACTGTTGAATCACAGACCTGTACCTCTGAAACAAATAATACATTATATGTTAAAAAAAAAAAAAAGGAGAAGAAGATAGTAGGAAGGGAAAAATGAAGGGTGGGAAATCAGATGCAGAGACGAACCGTGAGAGACTTTGGACTCTAAGAAACAAACTGAGGGTTCTAAAGGGGAGGGGAGTGGGGGGATGGGTTAGCCTGGTGATGGGTATTAAAGAGGGCATGTATTGAATGGAGCACTGGGTGTTATCCGCAAACAATGAATCATGGAATACTACATCAAAAACAAATGATGGAATGTATGGTGATTAAAATACATAATAAAACAAAATTAAAAAAAAGAAAGCTGTTGCGTCAACCGGCTGAGAGGTCAAGAGAGTGAATGCCAAGGATACTGTCAGGACTTCTGCCTTAGAGAGGAAGGAAACAGGAGGGCAACGTGTCCTAGAGTATGGAAGAGCAGGACAGGGGCAGGTGCTAGAAGGTTAAAGAAATAGCATGTTCTTCTGCACTTCCACCTAGATATTTATTCTCAACTCTCAGATATTCATACAAGCCACCCTTTCATCACTGAATATAAATAAAAACCCTTCTTTGCAATGGGGAATGAATTGGTCAGCCTTCTCTAGAATTCGCGATAGAATTCCGGTTTTGGAGGCTGCCCCCTTTGGAAGTCAGTTACTGAAGCATAGGACACACTGTTCCCAAGAATTTTGTAGAAAGACACAAACAGTATTCTCATATGTAGCTGTCAGAATTAAAACAAGAGGATATGTACCATATTTAAGTCGTTCCTTTATGAAAAATACAATCCTGGGTGCCTTTAAGTGCATGAGTTCTGTTAATCTTCACAATATTCTGTTATAATTGTGAATCATATCAAACACTGGAGAAAAAGAAATGGGGTATACTGCTGCTGTAGTAAACAGGGTCACAATGAGGAGTTAAGGAACCTAATTAATAAAGCCAGTCATTCCAGGAAATATTCTTTTATCAGTAGTAATAGACAATTTGATGAAGGATTGAATGAGTTATCTATTCTTGAGTAGTGAATTTTTGAAGCTGAGCAGCTCGCTGATATACAAGGTAGTAAGAACCAAGACAGGATAAACCATTGTCAGTAATTAAGTCATGATTCAAAATAATACAGTATTAAACCCATTAATAAGATTTGCCAGAACATCAATTCCATGAAATCACTCTGGAAGAAACATACAGCATAAAAGGGCAAACTATGCACAGAAAAACGAACCCCATTATTCCCAGATGCCACGCTATATTCTTCTCCACTTCAGACACACTGACTTCTCTTATTTATGCTCCCATCGGCTCCAGTGTGGTCTCTGCTTATGATTCCACCCAGCCGACACTCATGAGGTTAGCAAAGGCATCTAGTTTTCTGACACGCCAGGCAGTTTCAATCCACATCTTCCAGGAATCCACTGATGGTCTTCGAAGCACATTTATGTCCTGAAATATACTCATCGGCATCCTCTCTTATTATCCATGTACTGTGTGGCCATGAGTCCACTGTCTCCTTGTGGCTCTTCTCTCCCATCCCTTCAATGGTTGGAGAGCCTCAGGAGCAAGTTTATGTCTGTTTCTCACACTACACGGTCTCCCCGCATGAACACATCTGTTTCTGGCATTCCCTGTAGATATTGACCTCAGCCATGGTGTTTTCTTCTCAAACGCAAGATCACCTCTCCCCTGACACTGGACATTTGTGCCTCCATGTCTACCAGTCACCAGTCGAGGGGTCCCCAGCTTTTATGTGTACTTCCTGACTTTCTCCATTCCAGCATCAGGTGAGAGAATTCACTTCCTTCCCTTCTTCATTATAACACTAAGTCTGAGGATTGTTTTTAGATTTCTATCCCTACAACAACCAAAGATGTAGACATCAGGACCTGTATTTGACATGTCCTATAGCCTAAGGGCAATGTACAACTTGTCTTAGAGGAACTCAGTTGTTGCTTCAGATGTTCGTAATCTGATGGGTAAATGCATTCTGCTGACCATTTTCTTTTTTTTAAGATTTTATTTATTTACTTGACAGAGAGAGAGAGCATGAGAGGGGGGAAGGGTTAAAGGGAGTAGCAGATTCCTCGCCGAGCAGGGATCCTGACTCAGGACTCAATCCTGGGACTGCAGGGTCATGACCTGAGCCGAACGCAGTCGCTCAGCCAACTAAGCCGCCTAGGTGGCCCACTGCCCTACATTTTTCAACCAAGCTGCAATTAGACGTGGTGTTACTCTTTGAACATTTCCCGTAGTGAAAGTTCAATAAAAAAAAAAAAAGATAAACCAATTAAATATCAAGAGTACATTTTATTATATTAATGACATGTACAGCTGCATATAATATATGAAAAATATAAATCTTATAGACATTTACATAAATAAATATTTAAATAGATAAATAGACATGAGCATGGTCAACTGTAATTGACGACTGCTTGTAGAGTTGACATGTCGCTTAATACTTCTGAAAACCTTTAAGAAATGTATATGTTGATGTCACCATAACAGGAGAAATGAGAGTCTTTGACATGGAAGAACAAAGGAAAGTGTGATATTATTAGTCAGAGGGAATCATTTCCATGGTGAACCGGGTCTCACTTCTTGCTCCTTAATCTTTCTTGCAAGATTGTTGATGAAAACAAGGAGCTCGTGATTTCTGCTCTGACAATCTCCCAGGCACAAGGGCTGTATTGCTTCTCTTGCAGATAGAGGGAGATTCTATGGAAGTAGTTCCTCAGGATGGAGTCCACCTTTATGAGGGGAGTCTCTGCCACTCCAGCCTCCTGCGTGGGACAGGCTTCCAGGTCGGTCAGCTGCTCAGAAAGTCCGGAGCAGAATTCCTCTAGGAGGGTCTCGTTCCAAGCAGCAGATGAGGCCTCTGTGCAGAAGAGGTGGAAGATCTTCCGGTTCATCACATGGACGACAGAGAGGGCTTGAGCCTTCTGCAACTGCTTGCCATCCAGCACCTCCTTGGGGAAGGCAAAGTCACTTGTGTACTTGTCACAAGAGCTAGCAGACATTCTCTTCATTTGTCCCAGGAGCGTCAAGGCCCTCCAGGCAAACAGGCCATGGTTCTGAGGCAGGTCACATCCCAGAGAGCAGAGGGAGCTGCAGCTGAGCACCACCAGGGCCACCAAGAAGGAAAAGGGCAGGGCCATTGGAGAACCTGCAGATGCTGCTGGCCTGGCTGGGGTGGGCAAGTCTGGGAACCGTGGCTCTAGGTTCTATGAACATCTTCCCTTGTGTGTGTGGCTTAAGTAGGGGACATGGGAGTTTTCAATTTCTGAACGTTTCCCTTACTTTCTACTTCTCTTTTTGCTTTCCGTTATGCACTTTCTACTTGGGTTTGGAGCATGGGTTTCTCAACTGTTTCTTTTTCTTATTGACCCCTCCGTTTACAGTGTTTTGAATGTTTATGTAATTGAAACTTCCAAGAAAGCTCACTAACACAAATCTGCAGTCTATATAGTTGTGTATGTATAGCCCTACTTTATAGATAAAAAGAAATTATCCATTTTACTCTATTTATTTCAGGGTGAAGAATTACTAAAAATTTCAAACTGAAAGCTAAATTTTAAAGCTCCTGATCCTTCACTAGATAACTAACACTGATTTGCAACTTCTAATTTTTTACTTATTTAAATGGAAATATAGGAGCACAATGCAAATTAAGAATTTCTAGAAAGACATGATAATGATATCAATGTGCTTAAATATTTAGAATCACTCCAAATTGCTAACAGCTAATGAAAAATTAAATCATTTGTTGGACATTTGCTTTTAGTGTACTGTATTTAAGTGGTCTCAATGAGAAAATAATTTTTAAATGCACTTGCTTCTTGATACTCATCAAGGTATTCTCAAATATTTTTTCTATTTAGCACGAGATAGAATTACTGATGTGTTAATTGTCTTTTGCAGAATTAAATCATAAAGTATAATCTATTTATATTTATTTCGAGAGTCTGATTCACAACAAGGCTCAAACATCTGCAATGTCCACCAGGTAGACAATGGCAGCTCACAAGTAAGCGAAGATCACCTCTCCGGGTAAGACATTGAGATCCAGGAAATGATGGGGAGAAAGTCCTCCAATCCCAGATTATTTTCTTATTCCTAGTGGAGCACTATCTTGCAGGCATTTCATGTATCTTCCACAAATTCCATGTCCATGCTTCTTGTGTGATACCCAAGAAAACCCAATGACAGACAATAAATACTGAGGATAAGGTTTTGTGAGACCGCTCCAAGGCTGAGCTTTGGCATACCACACACCTTGGAATACTGAAGACTTGATCCCAACCCTAAGAACTACTTGGTACATTGTTGGAAGCAACTGTAACACCTGTTCCCTCTGGTGTGGGGATGCTGGTGATGGGGGAGACTGTGCAGCTACAGAAACAGGGAGGATAGGAAAAAACTCAGGACCCTCTACTCACTTTGGCTGTGAACATAACTGCTCGTTTTTTAAAAATATATATTTTTGTATAAGTTCATAAAAAGCCATGGAAATTGGCTTATTCCACTCGCAGAGTCAGTTCATTCCAGGAAAGAGCCTTTTTTTGGCCCGGAGGAAACTCTCCCACCAGGGACAGACTTCTACATACAAGACAAGCCCAGTCTCCAGACTTGGTCACTGTCTAGCTCACCTTGCCCACTCGCTGGCAGCCCCCCCCCCCCGAAAGATTGTGACGGGCCACGGAACAGCACCCTTCCACTCCTGTTTCCCCTTTGCTACAGCCACTGTTACATCACTGCAGCGGGGACATTCCCTTGGGTCCAGAAATAGTCACCAGGAGAGAGGAAGAGAGTTTCAAAAAAACTTAGAAACTTCAAACAACATTTGCCCTTTGTAGGTGGCCTTGTAATAGGAAGTAAAATAGCCAGACAGAAACCACAAAGGAAAAGGAAGCAGCTGTATAAATGGGCAGGAGAGGCTCCTGAGGAGGGAGGGAGGAGGGTAGAGCTCACTCAGGGTTTCTACCCTGGGGGAGAGGGAAACACTGTGATTTGGGAATGAAAGGATCAGATCTGGAGAAGCAGGGAGGAAGGGGAAATGTGCTGTAACAGAATGTCTAGAGTATGTGTACGTCAGTAGAGTGTATATGGATACATATGATATTATTGTGTCTATAATTACATTCCATTCATGGGCCACCTGTTCCCAGTTGGGTGTTTTAGAGGTTCAGCAGTTTACAGTCAGTTACAGAGAGAAGGCTAGAAGATACCTTTCGCTTAGAGATGTCTATGAAAAAAATAATAGTCACCGTCTGTTAAACTCTCACTAGTGGAAGATACTAGGTACATTTAAATGTGCTACTTCATTATTACAACAGCTCTAGGAATATTTCCACCCCACTTTACATTTGGGAAAACTGAATTTCAGAGAGTTCAAGTGAGTTTCTCAGGATCAAACAACTAGATTGAAAGCAGAAGCTAGAAGCAGTGGGTAGTCCTATACTCCATGTGATAAATCACTCTAAGGTTCATCTTGGGAAATTCTGAAACTTCTCTTCTTCCACACTCTCTGGAGATCATTCTTCCTGGTTGTGTCCCACCTGCACTGGCTGCCCCATCTCTGTGCCCTTTGCAGGCTCCCCTTCTCTTTCTCAGCCTTAAAGGTTAAAAGTTTCCCGAAGCTTTAGGGCATTTTCTCATTCCACACTCAATTCAAACAGAAGGATTTTCAGTACTGTACCATGATTTCCAAATATGCAACAAACACTGGTTTTGAATGTCTCCAGGACGTGTAATGTTGGAGATTCCAGATTCACATATGCATCTACCAGTGGGAAGTCAGCTTTCCTCTCTTCTTGACATCCCTCCTTCAAAATCCTGGTGACAGAATCCCTTGACCTCTACTTCTCTGAAGACGTAGACTCAGACTCTTTTAGAAGGATTCCTTTCCCCCTCCCTCTGCTGGAAAAGCCAGCAGATCTTCCTCTGATCTTCACAGAGAGAGCCTAGTGGGGATTCTGAAGGTAAAACTCACAAACCTGTGGGCTCCAGTAACTAGGGAGCCCTGGAGTTGGTAACTCTGCAGTGTAAGCACACAGAGCCTCAAGCAATGCTTCCATTACAGCTCGTGTTCCTCCCAATCCCTGGTCCTGGTAAGGTGTGATTGTCTGCATGCTCCTATTTCTCTAGTTACCAGTGCTGAGGCTGGCCCTGGGACCTCAGTTGTGAATGGATCTAAGAAGAGTTGTTGTTTTCAATTGTCTTGCATTTTGTGGTTGTTTCTGTTGTTGTTGCTCCTGCTGTGAGGTCAGGAAAAAGTTCCAAGTGGTTCAGTGTTGGACAGGAAACCAAGGATCCTGTAATACACGAACCCGTGAACAACTTCAGTATAGCCCTCACCTATGGAGGGATGCCCTTAGAGATACTCAGGTTCACAGACACATTTTAACCAAAATTTTGAATAATTTAACTCAATGCATTCTATGACTGAAGCAGAAAGAAGCGTCCTTGGAAAGACGGAACACGTGGGCAAGTGACTTAATGTTGTAGGTCAAGAATATCATTTCCGGGTCCCTTTCCTGCTTTCTTTTTTGTTTTATTTTCCCTTGCCTTATTTCTTCATTTGAATATGAAGAGATGGGTCTCCTGATTTTGACTCAGAGGGTGAAGGTCTGCTGGAGCATCTCGTGAAGGACAGAGATGGCCCAGGCCTCCTGGACCTGGAGGCGACCCACCATGTCCCAGAGATGTCCCTCAGTCAGGGGAAGGGACAGACCCTCCTCCTCTGTGTCAGAAGCAACAAGTCCTCCTGTGTAGCCACCCGGGCCTGGAGGCAGGTCACAGCCCAGAGTTGAGAGGCTGCCACAGGGAACGAGCTGGAGCCCCACAGAGGGGCTGGGCACAGCACCTGAGGGCTTCTGGTGGCCTGGGGGACCAGTAGGGGCTGCCGTGGCCCCCAGATCCTCTCCTGTTCTTTCTACTCATGACTCTTACATAGAACAGGGTAGTTTACATTTGCAGAATGTTCCTGTACACTTGCATGTCTTTAATTTTTGTTTCCTTTTTTATATTTGCTTTTCATACATTAGAAGAGATTAGAATACATCATTCATACCAATTATTTTTTCATTTTTTCATCAAACTTTAATTTGCCCAAAAAAGGTAAATCTCTCAAAACTATTTCCTATCTATACTCACTAGCTTCCCTTCTGTTCCTCACCTTTCCTCCTCGGCCAGTATGGTTTTTGGTGATTATTTCAGTCAAACCAGCTTGCACCTGGGTCACACCCCCTCCACTTCCACCCTTGGGGCACTTTCCATTCACCTTTTGCTTTGATGCAATTCCTTGAAGCCTTTTTTGGCTTTGAAATACACTCTTAACCAATATTCGCTCTTACCCTACTGCCTTAGGGCCATTCCTCCTTTGTTTGTAGTGTGGCTCTTTTCTCGCTTAACCACTGGACCTTTGAGGCATCACTTTTAAGTCCTTTTCCCTCGGGACCACTTCCCTTGCTGGGCCTTAAATGAATGGAATGGCTTGCAAATGGCAGACTCAAGGATCCATTTATAAAGAATAGTCACACTTGGATGTCTACCAGTCTACTGTGGAAGCTATCTAGCACTTTTGATTCTATGTCCTGACGTGTGTGTTTCCTCGTCTACTTCTAGAATTCATATTTTCCCTTCTTCTCATTCTACCCTTTAACTTAACTGGTATTACTTCCCTATGATTATCGTTTGGAGGTTGGTTTTTCTACAAACCTCAAGATACAGACAGGGCATTGATTTGTTATGTCCGCCTTTATCCTGATGACAACATACAAACTGTCTTCAAGGAAGTCTATGGTATTATTTCTAATGTGAATCACGGATAATGTGTCACTGAGTTCTACAATGCATCTTTCATCAGGTTATAATTAGACTTGTTTACTCTATATAAGAAACAAATACAACAATTTTTCTATAGAAACATTTAATGAACAAAAAAATAAAAAATTTAATAAATGTAAAGCACATTTATTTCTATTAACCACAAAGTGAAGGTACACCTAATATTATATAATAAAAAATAATTTAAATCTTATAAATAATGAAATACATATATAGTTAAATAAGTATATCAGCATGGTCATCTGAAAGCGACGGTGTTTGTAGAGTTGACTTGATGTTGCTTAATACTCCTGAGAACATGTGACAAATTGATGTTGTTCATTTCACCATAATAGCAGAAATGAGAGTCTTTGACATGGCAGAACAAAGGAAAGTGTGATATTAGTAGTCAGAGGGAATCATTTCCACGTTGAACCGGGTCTCACTTCTTGCTCCTTAATCTTTTTTGCAAGGTTGTTGATGAATACAAGGGTTTCATGATTTCCGCTCTGACAATCTCCCAGGCACAAGGGCTGTATTGCTTCTCTTGCAGATAGAGGGAGATTCTTTGGAAGTAGTTCCTCAGGATGGAGTCCACATTCATGAGGGGAGGCTCTCCCAGCCCCGCCTCCTGCATGGGACAGGCTTCCAGGTCAGTCAGCTGCTGAGAAAGTCCCGAGCAGAACTCCTCTAGGAGGGTCTCGTTCCAAGCAGCAGATGAGGCCTCTGTGCAGAAGAGGTGGAAGATCTTCTGGTTCATCACATGGACGACAGAGAGGGCTTGAGCCTTCTGCAACTGCTTGCCATCAAGCACCTCCTTGGGGAAGGCAAAGGCACTTGTGTACTTGTCACAAGAGCTAGCAGACATTCTCCTCATTTGTCCCAGGAGCATCAAGGCCCTCCAGGCAAACAGGCCATGGTTCTGCGGCAGGTCACATCCCAGAGAGCAGAGCGAGTTGCAACTGAGCACCACCAGGGCCACCAAGAAGGAAAAGGGCAGGGCCTTTGGGGAATCTGCAGATGCTGCTGGCCTGGCTGGGGTGGGCAAGTCTGGGAACCGTGGCCCTGGGTCCTCTGAACATCTTCCCTTGTGTGTGTGGCTTAAGTCGGGGACATAGGAGTTTTCAATTTCTGAAACATTGCCCTTACTTTCTACTTCTCTTTCTGCTTTCCTTTCTGCAATTTCTCCTTGGGTTCAGAGCATGGTTTTCTCAACCATTTGTTGTTTTTTCCAGTATTATCCCCTGCCTCCAGACTCTTTTCCGATTTTTTTTTATTGTTATGTTAATCCCCATACATTACATCATTAGTTTTAGATATAGTGTTCCATGATTCATTGTTTGTGCATAACACCCAGTGCTCCATGCAGAACGTGCCCTCCTCAATACCCATCACCAGGCTAACCCATCCTCCCACCCCCCTCCCCTCTAGAACCCTCAGTTTGTTTTTCAGAGTCCATCGTCTCTCATGGTTCTTCTCCCCCTCCGATTTCCCCCCCTTCATTCTTCCCCTCCTGCTACATTTTTCTTCTTCTTTTTTTCTTTCTTAACATATATTGCATTATTTGTTTCAGAGGTACAGATCTGAGATTCAACAGTCTTGCACAATTCACAGCGCTTACCAGAGCACATACCCTCCCCAGTGTCCATCACCCAGTCACCCCATCCCTCCCACCCCCCACCACTCCAGCAACCCTCAGTTTGTTTCCTGAGATTAAGAATTCCTCATATCAGTGAGGTCATATGATACATGTCTTTCTGTGTTTGACTTATTTCGCTCAGCATAATACCCTCAAGTTCCATCCACGTCATTGCAAATGGCAAGATCTCATTCCTTTTGATGGCTGCATAATATTCCATTGTATATATATACCACTTCTTCTTTATCCATTCATCTGTTGATGGACATCTTGGCTCTTTCCACAGTTTGGCTATTGTGGACATTGCTGCTATAAACATCGGGGTGCACGTACCCTTTCGGGTCCCTACTTTTGCATCTTTGGGGTAAATACCCACGAGTGCAATTGCTGGATCATATGGTAGCTCTATTTTCAACTTTTTGAGGAACCTCCATACTGTTTTCCAGAGTGGCTGCACCAGCTTGCATTCCCACCAACAGTGTAGGAGGGTTCCCCTTTCTCCGCATCCACGCCAACATCTGTCATTTCCTGACTTGTTAATTTTAGCCATTCTGACTGGTGTGAGGTGGTATCTCATTGAGGTTTTGATTTGGATTTCCCTGATGCCGAGCGATATTGAACACTTTTTCATGTGTCTGTTGGCCGTTTGGAAGTCTTCTTTAGAAAAATGTCTGTTCATGTCTTCTGCCCATTTCTTGATTGGATTCTTTGTTCTTTGGGTGTTGAGTTTGATGAGTTCTTTATAGATTTTGGATACTAGCCCTTTATCTGATATGTCATTTGCAAATATCTTCTCCCATTCTGTCGGTTGTCTTTTGGTTTTGTTGACTGTTTCCTTTGCTTTGCAAAAGCTTTTTATCTTGATGAAGTCCCAATAGTTCATTTTTGCCCTTGCTTCCCTTGCCTTTGGCGATGTTTCTAGGAAGAAGTTGCTGCGGCTGAAGTCGAAGAGGTTGCTGCCTGTGTTCTCCTTTAGGATTTTGATGGACTCCTGTCTCACATTGAGGTCTTTCAACCATTTGGAGTCTATTTTTGTGTGTGGTGTAAGGAAATGGTCCAGTTTCATTCTTCTGCATGTGGCTGTCCAATTTTCCCAACACCATTTGTTGAAGAGACTGTCTTTTTTCCATTGGACATTCTTTCCTGCTTTGTCAAAGATCAGTTGACCATATAGTTGAGGGTCCATTTCTGGGCTCTCTATTCTGTTCCATTGATCTATGTGTCTGTTTTTGTGCCAGTACCATACTGTCTTGATGATGACAGCTTTGTAGTAGAGCTGGAAGTCCGGAATTGTGATGCCGCCAGCTTTGCTTTTCTTTTTCAACATTCCTCTGGCTATGCGGGGTCTTTTCTGGTTCCATACAAATTTTAGGATTATTTGTTCCATTTCTTTGAAGAAAGTGGATGGTATTTTGATGGGGATTGCATTGAATGTGTAGATTGCTCTAGGTAGGATTGACATCTTCACAATATTTGTTCTTCCAATCCATGAGCATGGAACGTTTTTCCATTTCTTTGTGTCTTCCTCAATTTCTTTCATGAGTATTTTATAGTTTTCTGAGTACAGATCCTTTGCCTCTTTGGTTAGATTTATTCCTAGGTATCTTATGGTTTTGGGTGCAATTGTAATTGGGATCGACTCCTTAATTTCTCTTTCTTCTGACTTGTTGTTGGTGTATAGGAATGCCACTGATTTCTGTGCATTGATTTTATATCCTGCCACTTTACTGAATTCCTGTATGAGTTCTAGCAGTTTTGGGGTGGAGTCTTTGGGATTTTCCACATAAAGTATCATATCATCTGCAAGGAGTGAGAGTTTGACTTCTCCTTTGCCAATTTGGATGCCTTTGATTTCTTTTTGTTGTCTGATTGCTGTGGCTAGGACTTCCAATACTATGTTGAATAGCAGTGGTGATAGTGGACATCCCTGCCGCGTTCCTGATCTTAGGGGGAAAGCTCTCAGTTTTTCCCCATTGAGAATGATATTCGCTGTAGGTTTTTCATAGATGGCTTTTATGATATTGAGGTATGTACCCTCTATCCCTATACTCTGAAGAGTTTTGATCAAGAAAGGATGCTGTACTTTGTCAAATGCTTTTTCTGCATCTATTGAGAGGATCATATGATTCTTGTTCTTTCTTTTGTTAATGTATTGTATCACGTTGATTGATTTGCGGATGTTGAACCAACCTTGCCGCCCAGGGATAAATCCGACTTGGTCGTGGTGAATAATCCTTTTAATGTACTGTTGGATCCTATTGGCTAGTATTTTGGTGAGAATTTTTGCATCCATGTTCATCAGGGATATTGGTCTGTAATTCTCCTTTTTGATGGGGTGTTTGTCTGGTTTTGGGATCAAGGTAATGCTGGCCTCATAAAATGAGTTTGGAAGTTTTCCTTCCATTTCTATTTTTTGGAACACTTTCAGAAGGATAGGTATTAATTCTTCTTGAAATGTTTGGTAGAATTCCCCTGGGAAGCCATCTGGCCCTGGGCTTTTGTGTTTTGGGAGATTTTTGATGACTGCTTCTATTTCCTTAGTGGTTATAGGTCTGTTCAGGTTTTCTATTTCTTCCTGGTTCAGTTTTGGTAGTTGATACATCTCTAGGAATGCATCCATTACTTCCAGGTTATCTAATTTGCTGGCATAGAGTTGCTCATAATATGTTCTTATAATTGTTTGTATTTCTTTGGTGTTGGTTGTGATTTCTCCTCTTTCATTCATGATTTTGTTGATTTGGGTCATTTCTCTTTTCTTTTTGATAAGTCTGGCCAGGGGCTTATCAATCTTGTTAATTCTTTCAAAGAACCAGCTCCTAGTTTCGTTGATCTGTTCTACTGTTCTTTTGGTTTCTATTTCATTGATTTCTGCTCTGATCTTTATTATTTCTCTTCTCCTGCTGGGTTTAGGCTTTATTTGCTGTTCTTTCTCCAGCTCCTTCAGGTGTAGGGTTAGGTTGTGTACTTGAGACCTTTCTTGTTTCTTGAGAAAGGCTTGTATTGCTATATACTTTCCTCTTAGGACTGCCTTTGCTGTATCCCAAAGATTTTGAATAGTTGTGTTTTCATTTTCATTGGTTTCCATGAAGTTTTTTAATTCTTCTTTAATTTCCTGGTTGACCCATTCATTCTTCAGTAGGATGCTCTTTAGCCTCCATGTATTTGAGTTCTTTCCGACTTTCCTCTTGTGATTGAGTTCTAGTTTCAAAGCATTGTGGTCTGAAAATATGCAGGGGATGATCCCAATCTTCTGGTACCGGTTGAGACCTGATTTATGACCTAGGATGTGATCTATTCTGGAGAATGTTCCATGGGCACTAGAGAAGAATGTGTATTCCGTTGCTTTGGGATGGAATGTTCTGAATATGTCTGTGAAGTCCATTTGGTCCAGTGTGTCATTTAAAGTCTTTATTTCCTTGTTGATCTTTTGCTTAGACGATCTGTCCATTTCAGTGAGGGGGGTGTTAAAGTCCCCCACTATTATTGTATTGTTGTCAATGTGTTTCTTTGCTTTTGTTATTAATTGCCTTATATAATTGGCTGCTCCCGTGTTAGGGGCATAGATATCTACAATTGTTAGATCTTCTTGTTGGATAGACCCTTTAAGTATGATATAGTGTCCTTCCTCATCTCTTATTACAGTCTTTGGTTTAAAATCTAATTTGTCTGATATAAGGATTGCCACCCCAGCTTTCTTTTGGTGTCCATTAGCATGGTAAATGGTTTTCCATCCCCTCACTTTACATCTGGGGGTGTCTTTGGTTCTAAAATGAGTCTCTTGCAGACAGCATATCGATGGGTCTTGTTTTTTAATCCAATCTGATAGCCTGTGTCTTTTGATTGGGGCATTTAGCCCATTTACATTCAGGGTAACTATTGAAAGATAGGAATTTAGTGCCATTGTATTGCCTGTAAAGTGACTGTTACTGTATATTGTTTGTGTTCCTTTCTGGTCTATGTTGCTTTTAGGCTCTCTCTTTGCTTAGAGGACCCCTTTCAATATTTCTTGTAGGGCTGGTTTCGTGTTTGCAAATTCCTTTAGTTTTTGTTTGTCCTGGAAGGTTTTTATCTCTCCTTCAATTTTCAATGACAGCCTAGCTGGATATAGTATTCTTGGCTGCATATTTTTCTCATTTAGTGCTCTGAATATGTCCTGCCAGTCCTTTCTGGCCTGCCAGGTCTCTGTGGATACGTCTGTTGCCAATCTAATGTTTCTACCATTGTAGGTTACATATCTCTTCTCCCGAGCTGCTTTCAGGATTTTCTCTTTGTCTCTGAGACTCGTAAGTTTTACTATTAGATGTCGGGGTGTTGACCTATTTTTATTGATTTTGAGAGGGGTTCTCTGTGCTTCCTGGATTTTGATGCCTGTTTCCTTCCCCAAATTAGGGAAGTTCTCTGCTATAATTTGCTCCATTATACCTTCTGCCCCTCTCTCTCTTTCTTCTTCTTCTGGGATCCCAATTATTCTAATGTTGTTTCGTCTTATGGTATCGTTTATCTCTCGAATTCTGCCCTCGTGATCCAGTAGTTGTTTATCTCTCTTTTTCTCAGCTTCTTTATTTTCCATCATTTGGTCTTCTATCTCACTGATTCTTTCTTCTGCCTCATTTATCCTAGCAGTTAGCGCCCCCATATTTGATTGCACCTCATTAAGAGCCTTTTTGATTTCTACTTGGTTCGATTTTAGTTCTTTTACTTCTCCAGAAAGGGTGTCTCTAATAACTTCCATGCTTTTTTCAAGCCCAGCTAGTATCTTTAAAGTGATGATTCTGAACTCTAGATCTGACATCGTACGAATGTCCGTATTGAGTAGGTCCCTGGCAGTCGGTACTACCTCTTGTTCTTTTTGTTGAGGTGTTTTTTTCCGTCTTGTCATTTTGTGCAGAGGAGAATAGATTAATGAAAGAACAAAATGCTAGCAGGGTAACAACGTCCCCAGAAAATATACTCTAAACAAATCAGAAAAGACCTGAAGCAGTGGGAAAAGAAAGGGAGAGAGAGAAAAAAGAAAAAGAAAGAAAAAAAGAAAAAAGATAAAGATAAAGATAAAGATAAAAACAAACAAAAGCAGAACAAAACAAAACAAAACAAAAACAGAATGTGATCAAATATGATCAGGCTGGTTTATAGATCAGTGCCACACACTAGATTTTGGGTGTATTTTGGTCTGTTAAAAGAAAGTCCCTCCCAAAATTTTAAAGAAAGAAAAACTTATATATGTACAGAAATAAGGGTTGATATGATGAAGGGATGGAATATGACTGTAAAGATGGAAATTATAAAAAATTTTAAAAAAGGATTTGATAAGTTGTTTGAAAAAAGAAAGAAGAGGATTTAAAAAAAAAAAGAAAGAAAAAAGGGAGAGAGTGTGATCAGGCAGGGGAGTAGAAAAAAACCATACACTAGAGATTTAGAGTATATTTTGATCTGTTAGAAGAGACTATCTCAAAATTTTAAAGAGAGAACAACTTATATATATATGCCAAAAATACAGGTAACTACTATAAAGGGATAGATATGACTTTAAAAATGAAAAATAAAAATGTTTTTTTTTTTAAAAAGGGATTGATAAGATGTTGGTTGAAAAAGGGAAAAAGAAAAATTCAAAAAAAAAGAAAAAAAGAAAAAAGAAAAAAAGACAGTTAAAAAAAATAATTAACTTTGAAAGACTAAAGAATCATGGTAAAAAAAGCCATGGATTCTATGTGCAGTATTCCCCTAGCGCTGGAGTTCTGCCGTTCTCACTGATCGGTAAACCTGGTCTTGGCTGGCTGTTCTCGCTGATCTTCTGGGGGAGGGGCCTGTTGCCGTGGTTCCCAAATGTCTTTCCCGGAGGCAGAATTGCCCTGCCCTTGCCGGTCCGGGCTAAGTAATCTGCTCGGGTTTGCTCTCGGGAGCTTTTGTTCCCTGCAAGCTTTCCGTTCGGCTTTGGAGGCGGAGAGTGAAAATGGCAGCCTCCCAGTCTCCGCCCCGGAGGAGCCGAGAACTCGGGGCCCCGCTCCTCAGCGAGCCCCCAGAGAAAAGCAGTCAGTCACTCCCGTCTCCCCGGTCTCCAGCCACACTCCGCGCTCACCCGGCCTGTGACCGTGCCTTTCTATCCGGCACCCGACCCCGGGTGGAGTCTCCAAACCCAGCAGATCCCCGCGGTGTGCTCCCGCACCTCTCCTCCCGGGGGAAGAAGGTGAGTCTCCCCGGATCTGCCGCTTGTTGGGTCCCTGCTGGAGGAGCAGTGGCCCGACTGTGCCGAGGATCACGGTTTATAGGAACCCCCAGCTGAGAGCCCGCACCTGGGCTCCGTCTCTGCAGCCGGCTTCCCTGCTCCGATACCTGGGAGCTCTGCCGCACTCAGGCACCCCCGGGCTTTCTGTGACCCCGAGGGTCCTGAGACCACACTGTCCCGCGAGGGTTCCACCCCCCACTTCGCCACCAGAGTGACGTCCCTCAGCGGAGCAGACTTCTAAAAGTTCCGATTTTGTGCTCCGTGGCTCTATCACTTGCCAGAAGCGGCCTACGGAGGCCCCTCCCCCGCCATCTATCCTCCTGAATAACGCCTCGGATTCACTTCTCCGCACGTCCTACCTTCCAGAAAGTGGTCGCTTTTCTGTTCAGAGAGTTGTTGCTATTCTTTTCTTCGATCTCCTGTTGCGTTTGTAGGTGTTCAGAATGGTTTGATCCCTATCCAGCTGAATTCCTGAGAGGAGACGAAATCCAGGTCTCCTACTCCTCCGCCATCTTGCTCCGCCCCCCCCAATGTTTTTTAATTGAACCTTCCAAGAAAACTTAATAGCATGGATACACAGTATATATAGTTACATATTGTATTTATATCCGTGCTTTATAGGTAAAAAAGAAACTGTAAAGTTTCTCCACTTCAGGGTTAAGAATGCTTAAAAATTTTAAGCTAAAAGTTAAATTTTAAAGCTATTGATGCATAAGTATAACAGTAAATGTGCTCAGTGACTTGTAATTTACTTACATAGATAAATTGTAATATATAACGTACATATGCAAATTAACAATTTCTAAAAAGACATAACGATTTTGCTGTACTTAAAAGGTAAAACCATTCCAAATGGCTAAAAGCAAGTGAAAACTTAAATTATTATTAACATCTGTTTTTTGTGTACTGAACTTTAATGTTGCCTCATATGACAAAATCATTTTTACCTTCACCTGCTGCTACATACTCTTGAAGACATTGTCAAAATTTGTTTTCTGTTTAGCACTAGGTAAGTACTGATGTGCTGAATGAGTGTTGTACAACTAAATCATAAAACATCATCTCTTTGTATTTTATTGCAAAGCCTGCATCACATCAAGGCTCAGACAACCAATATCCACAAGACATCGGATGGCAGCTCACAAGCAAGCACAGATCCCCTCTCCAGGTCAGACTTTGAGATGTAGGAAATGATGGAGAGAAAATCCTCCAATCCTAAATTATTCCTCTTATTCCTAGGTTTGTCGTCCTCATCTTGCAGACCGTTTGGGTATCTTCCAAGAATTCTATGTCATTGTTTCTTGTGTCATACCGAAGACAACCCAATTAGAGACAATAAATACTAAGGTTTTGTTAGACCGCTTCAAGACTGTGCCAGTGTCCCCAGCAGGAAGCCTGGTTCTTGTCTGGATGTGGAGGTGTGAAGGTTCTAATTCCTGATAAATGGATTTTCCCAGCCACACCTCCCTGACAAGGTAGTTATCACCTCTACTAACATTTTTCCTCTGGAGTGACTGTCTTCCACCCAAGCTCTCCTGGACTCACTCCCTGAGGGCAGGCTCAGCATGTCCTGAGGGCTTTAGATGCCCCTACTGTGCAGGGGCTGGTTTCCTTGTCAGCAAAGCAATGACTGGCCCTAGATCCTTGCCCTTGCCCCTGGAGTGTTGTGCTGGGGACCCTAGCACTCAGTGCTGACCTCCTCCTCTCCTGACCAGCTATCAAAAGTGTCAACAGCCCTCAGATACTGAGGGTGAACGTTTGTTTTCTCCAAGTAGAGGAAAGAGCCTACTGTATTCATTTTACCTTGAGAAGGGAAAACATTAATTTTGCCACCACAGTCCTTACTTTTCAATTTTGAAATTTTTTTTAAGTAGGCTCCACACACAGGGTAGAGCGCAACATGGGGCCTGAACTCACAGTGTGAGATCAAGACCTGAGGGGAGAGTAAGAATCAGATCCTCAATGGACTGAGCCACTCAGGCTCCCCTAGTGTGCTAATTTTACCTAAACTACGGTACACTTCTTTGCCTCAAACTTTCTGGACTGGGCACGGGGGATTCACTGATTGTGTCTCTCAGGAGAAACATCCAGCACAGAAAGTAATGACTTTCAGTAGTTCATTCAGTCTGCGTGTTTCTATTGGCCATCTTAGTCTGGTCATCTGTCTGGTGCTCAGAATGCAGGGGGGGGAGGTCCAGGCTATGATGTCAGGGAGAAACAGCCTTCTTGCCTTTCCTTATTCATGATATTGCATTTTCAGTTTAAATAACAACAACAAAAAGAATTGGAATAACTTCATTTCCCACAGTACGTTACTGGACACACTCCGACTTGCTGCTCCCACATCTTGTTCTACATCATCGTGAGGATCGTACAAAGGGAAGTAAAAGAAAGGTCAAGGGGCTGCACCGGTTTTCTCTACCATTTTGAAGACATCAGTTTTCTGTTTCTCATTTCAACTTTCCTAGAAAGCAAAACATGACAGTGGTGTATGGGGCGGGTGGGGGGGGAAGACAAATGTTATATCTGAGTGTCAGAATGTGAAAGACTGGTCTCTGCTGAGAAAAATGACAGAGTGTACGTCAGCAAAATTCAATGCAGCAACACTGGGCACCAGCAGCTCTGGCAGAGGGGGGAATGAAGGCTGTACTGAATTACCCCAAGTCAGGACATGGCTGACTCGGCCAGAGGATCACACAAGACCACCTCCGGGGTCCCAAGCAGCCCTCAGCTTTGCAAGACCAGCCACCTGATTTTTCTTTCATTCAATCCACATATGCTCAGCTCTGAAGAAAGATGAGAGGAGTCACACCAAACAGCTCACAAGACAATGTTACCAGAACCCCAGCTGCTCACCCTCTGAGGAAGGAGAGGGGATACTCGCCCTGCCTGAGCGCTCTACCTAGTTGATAAATCCACTCAGGCCAGGAAAAGATTGCCTTGAGAAATCCAATATTAAGACAGAGGGAACTGGATGATCCTAAAAGATTCTGCTCTTCATCAGGATAAGAATAATGATGATGATGTTTCATGATGATAACACACAAAGCTGAATTCAGGCTAACTCCTCGGAGATCCTTGAAATCATTAACTGAATCCTCTCAATATCCCCATTTCGATTCCACTTATTTATACAACTGTTTGGAGAGAAATAGAAACGTGGAGGTATGAATTATTCTGAAGCTACCAAAGATCCAAGATCGAACATGAGCAGTTGTGAGATACTGGCTTGTCCGGAAGCACCAGTTGAAAGGGGTGCAGGATAGAAATGGAGAGAGGATTTAAGAACCAGGAGAGGCCATGGCATGAAATCAGTCAGGAGGGGAGGGTGAGGGATCAAGGAGTCCAGATTCCACTTCAAATGTAAAGTGCTGTGGTTCTGGATGGCAACAGGGGGTGTGGTGTGAGTCAACTGAACTGATGGACTTGAAGTTCTCAGAAAAGTTGACAGACTCCCTTTTAAATACTCATAAGGCAGGAGACTTTTCTGCCAATGAAAGAGAACTTGCAGCTGGTACTGGAGTAACCCTCCTCCTTGCAATACCCTGCAGGCTGCTGTCCCTGTGCTGTGGACACTGCTGTGGGCCACGTCTGCGTAGGAGAATGCTGTGCTCGCAGAGTCCACTTGAATCATCTCAGTCTCGGGAAGGATATGGAGAGACAGTTGACTCGATGCTGCCCATTCCTACTGTTCCACCTCCTGAGGACAAGTCACTGATCCAGTGGACATTTCCACATTTCTCTTCTCCGCACAGGTTCCAAAGTTGCTACTGACCTTCCACACTTTCATGTTTCCATGCTGTGGTTTTTTGACCAAAGGAGCATCCTGCACCTAGTTTAATCAGAGCAAAGGAGACCTCAGGCACAGGCACGGCTGAGCTCCTGGATTTCTTGGGTGTAGACGTGTGGGCAGGGTTCCCAGTATTTAGTGTATTTCTATGCAGGACTGGATGTCGGGGGGACCTTCAGCTCCGCAGCGCACGAGTCAGCTGGCAGGCAGGGTGGAGGGAGGCCACGTATGTTCCTTTGTCCTGAAGCTGCCAAGCCTTGGCTGCTTGTGACCGGTAAACTGCACGGTGATCTCTCGCAGCCCATCAGTGGGCACCTGGCCCCGAGGCCTGTCTCCCCCACATCCCCTGACAGGTTGACCAGAGCCCCTGCGGATGGAAAGTTGATGGTGGTGCTCACTCCCCTCACCCTTGCCCCTGTCCCTGCCAATTGGTTCTCCAACACTTTCCAATATTTAATAATCCATAATACTGGGATCAAAACTGAAGGTGGCTGTAGGGATTTTCAGGACAAGACTTACTCTTTATCATAGACAGAGTAAGGAAACAGATTTATGACAGCATTAGAATCTCTGGTTGTCAACAAGTAGCCTTTTTGTAGCTTGAAGGGACATCCTCAGGAAGAGATCCCATTTCTGCAGCTATCCCAAGCCTGGCCTCCATCTTGGTCGCCGCCCTGGTCACACGTGGCCACCAAGGGGTGGTCCTCCTGTGGAGGAGCTTCATTAGTCCACCCTTCAACCTGATCCTGCTTTCTGTTTCCTTTTAGCCACAGCTACTATTATATCACATTGGATGGAAATCAGAACAAACCTCTCTTGCAGGTTTTTCTGCAAAACCTAGAGATTTCATTTCAGTTTTGCTTTCTACTTGCGATGTGCTGTTCTGTAAGGAAACCTTTAATCTGAGACCACAACCGAACAGAAAGCTGTTGTGTGAGGAAACGACAGACGTTGGCGAGGATGCGGAGAAAGGGGAACCCTCTTACACTGTTGGTGGGAATGCAAGCTGGTACAGCCACTCTGGAAAACACTATGTAGGTTCCTCAAAAAGTTGAAAATAGAGCTACCTTACGACCCAGCAATTGCACTACTGGGTATTTACCCCAAAGATGCAAATGTAGGGATCCGAAGGGGTAGGTGCACCCTAATGTTTATAGCAGCAATGTCCACAATAGCCAAACTATGGAAAGAGCCAAGATGTCCATCAACAGATGAATGGATAAAGAAGATGTGGTATATATATATAATGGACAATTATGCAGACATCAAAAAAAAAAAAACAAAAAACCAACACCTAAATCTTGCCATTTGCAACAACGTGGAAGGAACTAGATGGTATTATGATAAGCGAAATAAGTCAATCAGAGAAAGACATGTATCATATGACCTCACTGATATGAGGAATTCTTAATCTCAGGACACAAATTGAGGGTTGCTGGAGTTGGAGAGTGGGAGGGATGGGGTGGCTGGGTGATAGATATTGGGGAGGGTATGTGCTATGGTGAGCGCTGTGAATTGTGTAAGACTGTTGAATCACAGACCTGTACCTCTGAAACAAATAATACATTATATGTTAAAAAAAAAAAGAAGAAGATAGTAGAAGGGAAAAATGAAGGGTGGGAAATCGGATGCGGAGATGAACCGTGAGAGACTATGGACTCTAAGAAACAAACTGAGGGTTCTAAAGGGGAGGGGAGTGGGGGGATGGGTTAGCCTGGTGATGGGTATTAAAGAGGGCATGTATTGAATGGAGCACTGGGTGTTATCCGCAAACAATGAATCATGGAATACTACATCAAAAACAAGTGATGGCATGTATGCTGATTAAAATATATAATAAAACAAAATTTAAAAAAAAGAAAGCTGTTGCGTGAACCAGCTGAGAGGTAACGAGAGTGAATGCCAAGGATACTGTCAGGACTTCTGCCTTAGAGAGGAAGGAAACAGGAGGGCAATGTGTCCTAGAGTATGGAAGAGCAGGACAGGGGCAGGTGCTAGAAGGTTAAAGAAATAGCATGTTCTTCTACACTTCCACCTAGATATTTATTCTCAACTCTCAGATATTCATACAAACCACCCTTTCATCACTGAATAAAAATAAAAACCCTTCTTTGCCATGGGGAATGAATTGGTCAGCCTTCTCTAGAATTCGCGATAGAATTCCGGTTTTGGAGGCTGCCCCCTTTGGAAGTCAGTTACTGAAGCATAGGACACACTGTTCCCAAGAATTCTGTAGAAAGACACAAACAGTATTCTCATATGTAGCTGTCAGAATTAAAACAAGAGGATATGTACCATATTTAAGTCGTTCCTTTATGAAAATACAATGCTGGGTGCCTTTAAGTGCATGAGTTCTGTTAATCTTCACAATATTCTGTTACAATTGTGAATCATATCAAACACTGGAGAAAAAGAAATGGGGTATACTGCTGCTGTAGTAAACAGGGTCACAATGAGGAGTTAAGGAACCTAATTAATAAAGCCAGTCATTCCAGGAAACATTCTTTTATCAGTAGTAATAGACAATTTGATGAAGGATTGAATGAGTTATCTATTCTTGAGTAGTGAATTTTTGAAGCTGAGCAGCTCGCTGATATACAAGGTAGTAAGAACCAAGACAGGATAAACCATTGTCAGTAATTAAGTCATGATTCAAAATAATACAGTATTAAACCCATTAATAAGATTTGCCAGAACATCAAATCCATGAAATCACTCTGGAAAAACATACAGCATAAAAGGGCAAACTATGCACAGAAAAACGAACCCCATTATTCCCAGATGCCATGCTATATTCTTCTCCACTTCAGACACACTGACTTCTCTTATTTATGCTCCCATCGGCTCCAGTGTGGTCTCTGCTTATGATTCCACCCAACCGACTCTCATGAGGTCAGCAAAGGCATCTAGTTTTCTGACATGCCAGGTAGTTTCAATGCACATCTTCCAGGAATCCACTGATAGTCTTCAAAGCACATTTATGTCCTGAAATATACTCATCGGCATCCTCTCTTATTGTCCATGTACTGTATGGCCATGAGTCCACTGTCTCCTTGTGGCTCTTCTCTCCCCTCCCTTCAATGGTTGGAGAGCCTCAGAATCAACTTTATGTCTGTTTCTCACACTACACGGTCTCCCCGCATGAACACCTCTGTTTTTGGCATTCCCTACTAGATATGGAGCTCAGCCATGGCATTTCTTGTCAAACGCAAGATCACCTCTCCCCTGACACTGGACATTTGTGCCTCCATGTCTACCAGTCACCTGTCAAGGGGTCCCCAGCTTTTATGTGTACTTCCTGACTTTCTCCATTCCAGCATCACGTTAGAGAATTCACTTCCTTCCCTTCTTCATTATAACACTAAGTCTGAGGATTGTTTTTAGATTTCTATCCCTACAACAACCAAAGATGTAGACATCAGGACCTGTATTTGACATGTCCTATAGCCTAAGGGCAACGTACAACTTGTCTTAGAGGAACTCAGTTGTTGCTTCAGATGTTCGTAATCTGATGGGTAAATGCATTCTGCTGACCATTTTCTTTTTTTTAAGATTTTATTTATTTACTTGACAGAGAGAGAGAGCATGAGAGGGGGGAAGGGTTAAAGGGAGTAGCAGATTCCTCGCCGAGCAGGGATCCTGACTCAGGACTCAATCCTGGGACTGCAGGGTCATGACCTGAGCCGAACGCAGTCGCTCAGCCAACTAAGCCGCCTAGGTGGCCCACTGCCCTACATTTTTCAACCAAGCTGCAATTAGACATGGTGTTACTCTTTGAACACTTCCCGTAGTGAAAGTTCAATAAAAAAAAAAAGATAAACCAATTAAATATCAAGAGTACATTTTATTATATTAATGACATGTACAGCTGCATATAATATATGAAAAATATAAATCTTATAGACATTTACATAAATAAATATTTAAATAGATAAATAGACATGAGCATGGTCAACTGTAAGCGACGACTGCTTGTAGAGTTGACATGTCGCTTAATACTTCTGAAAACCGTTAAGAAATGGATTCTGTTGATGTCACCATAACAGCAGAAATGAGAGTCTTTGACATGGAAGAACAAGGGAAAGTGTGATATAATTAGTCAGAGGGAATCATTTCCATGGTGAACCGGGTCTCACTTCTTGCTCCTTAATCTTTCTTGCAACATCGTTGATGAAAACAAGGAGCTCGTGATTTCTGCTCTGACAATCTCCCAGGCACAAGGGCTGTATTGCTTCTCTTGCAGATAGTGGGAGATTCTTTGGAAGTAGTTCCTCAGGATGGAGTCCACCTTCATGAGGGGAGTCTCTGCCACCCCAGCCTCCTGCGTGGGACAGGCTTCCAGGTCGGTGAGCTGCTCAGAAAGTCCGGAGCAGAATTCCTCTAGGAGGGTCTCGTTCCAAGCAGCAGATGAGGCCTCTGTGCAGAAGAGGTGGAAGATCTTCTGGTTCATCACATGGACGACAGAGAGGGCTTGAGCCTTCTGCAACTGCTTGCCCTCCAGCACCTCCTGGGGGAAGGCAAAGTCACTTGTGTACTTGTCACAAGAGCTAGCAGACATTCTCCTCATTTGTCCCAGGAGCGTCAAGGCCCTCCAGGCGAACAGACCATGGTTCTGAGGCAGGTCACATCCCAGAGAGCAGAGCGAGTTGCAGCTGAGCACCACCAGGGCCACCAAGAAGGAAAAGGGCAGGGCCATTGGGGATCCTGCAGATGCTGCTGGCCTGGCTGCGGTGGGCAAGTCTGGGACCGTGGCTCTAGGTTCTCTGAACATCTTCCCTTGTGTGTGTGGCTTAAGTAGGGGACATGGGAATTTTCAATTTCTGAACGTTTCCCTTACTTTCTACTTCTCTTTTTGCTTTCCATTATGCACTTTCTACTTGGGTTTGGAGCATGGGTTTCTCAACCGTTTCTTTTTCTTATTGCCCCCTCCGTTTACAGTGTTTTGAATGTTTATGTAATTGAAACTTCCAAGAAAACTCACTAACACAAATCTGCAGTCTATATAGTTGTGTATGTATAGCCCTACTTTATAGATAAAAAGAAATTGTCCATTTTACTCTATTTATTTCAGGGTGAAGAATTACTAAAAATTTCAAACTGAAAGCTAAATTTTAAAGCTCCTGATCCTTCACTGGATAACTAACACTGATTTGCAACTTCTAATTTTTTACTTATTTAAATGGAAATATAGGAGCACAATGCAAATTAAGAATTTCTAGAAGGACATAATAATGATATCAATGTGCTTAAATATTTAGAATCACTCCAAATTGCTAACAGCTAATGAAAAATTAAATCATTTGTTGGACATTTGCTTTTAGTGTACTGTATTTAAGTGGTCTCAATGAGAAAATAATTTTTAAATGCACTTGCTTCTTGATACTCATCAAGGTATTCTCAAATATTTTTTCTATTTAGCACTAGATAGAATTACTGATGTGTTAATTATCTTTTGCAGAATTAAATCATAAAGTATAATCTATTTATATTTATTTCGAGAGTCTGATTCACAACAAGGCTCAAACATCTGCAA